>NC_071571.1:18813303-19512317 GCF_024509145.1 Vidua macroura
TCTTCCTTCCTTCCATTTCCTTCCTCTCCTTCCTTCCTTCCTTCCTTCCTTCCTTCCTTCCTTCCTTCCTTCCTTCCTTCCTTCCTTCCTCTTCCTTCCTTCCTTCCTTCCTTCTTCCTTCCTTCCTTCCTTCTCCTTCTTCCTTCCTTCCTTCCTCCTTCCTTCCCTTCCTTCCTTCCTTCCTTCCTTCCTTCCTTCCTTCCTTCCTTCCTTCCTTCCTCCTTCCTTCCTTCCTTCCTTCCTTCCTTCCTTCCTTCCTCCTTCCTTCCTTCCTTCCTCTTCCTTCCTTCCTTCCTTCCTTCCTTCCTTCCTTCCTTCCTTCCTTCCTCTCCTCTTCCTTCCTTCCTTCCTTCCTTCCTTCCTCTTCCTTCCTTCCTTCCTTCCTTCCTTCCTCTCCTTCCTTCCTTCCTTCCTTCCTTCCTTCTTCTTCCTTCCTTCCTTCCTTCCTTCCTTCCTTCCTTCCTTCCTTCCTTCCTTCCTCCCTCCCTCCCTCCCTCCCTCCCTCCCTCCCTCCCTCCCCTCCCTCCCTCCCTCCCGAGGAAGATTGAATATTGGAGAGAGAAATTTGTGGTTTACAGGAGGAATTGTGGTAGCTGAGCTTCCTCCTCCATGCTCCTATCAAAAGTGTCCCTTTTGCTTATTCCCTGGAAGGCCACACATGCACACAGCAGCAAACACCTTAGCTCTCTTCTCTCTCATAGATTTAACGTGGGCTTTTCGCTAGCTTGGGTCCAAATAATGACTTGCAGGTACAGATTTTATGCCAGCTCTTCCTTTTCTGCTGTCAGCTTCTTCCCCTTCCAAAGCATTGAGATAGTCTGGTATTAAGAGCATGAAAAATAGGTAATATGCTGTAATTTATTGAGCAAAATATCTTATATTTTCTTATTTTTAAAATTTTTCTTCTTACTGTGCTGTTATTAGTAGAATAGCGTTTTCCTCCCTTGTCTTTCAAAGTACATCTTTGGTTTAGGGGCCTCTGACCACTCCCTGACAAATTAGATCATGACAGCAAAGTCAGAACTGGAAACTTTGGGCAGAATGGAAATTTGCTTGTGTAAATTGTGTAGAGAGAGGAGGAAAAAGGGCCAAAGATGGAGATTGAATTTGCCACGGGGAACTGGCCACTGCCTGGGGAGAAAATCCTGGATGTAACTTCAGTAGTGTGTTTAGAAGGTAAGGAAAAAAATCCCAACAGCCTAGGTGATGAAAAAATAAGCAAAATCAGATGTCACAAACTCTAGATGACCAGAAGTTGGCAGCATCAAAGATGATTTGCTTGCTTGTTATTGATTATGATTCAAAATGTTTAGGAAAATGTTATGCCATTCTAGATGGCAGTCTCATAAGATCTTCTCAAAAACAGATTAAAAAATACTCCCAAGAGCTCTTCCACAGCTAGAACATGATGGACAACTTCACAGAGGGTGTGAAAAATAGAAAGAACTATTCTATGGATATAGTAATGTATTTTCAATGTATATATAATGTATTTTCAACTGGAGAAATCAATCAAAAAAATTCTAGACTTAAGCCATAAAAATGAAATTGAAATTGTAGTGATCATAGAACAATCTGATGCTAAACCAGAAATTTTGCCAGTGTGAAAGCTTTATAATAAAGTGTGTGGTGTTTGTCGCAAGTACCATGAACCTACAAATAGATGATTTTCAGTTAGTTTTAAATTTCAAGCATATTACAGTAGGACTTTTCAATACCTCAACAGCTGAGACTTCATGGCTATTCTGCATATTGGAATAAGAGCAAAATATTAAGAAAAATTGGGTTCATTTCTCTGTGATCTGGCTCTAGGAATGTAAGAGAAAATGTTCTGTCCCTGTTTCTCATTTTGTCAGACTTGCCATCAACAGAAAAAAGGTTTATCAGAGAAAAGCACATGGAAATTAACTGAAGTGGTTCAAAAAACTGTACGATACTCGCATGAAATGCATGATAAGGCCTCCCTACTTTTCTGTAAAGGAAGCAATCATTGCCCTAAAAGTTTCTTTACAGTTCTCATTTTTTCAAGAATAGCTTTATAGTCACTTATATTTGGTATAAAAAATTAATATTTAGAAAGCTTTTCCCATAAATGTGACAAAAGATAAAATATTGATTAGTATTTTGATTTATAAAAGGCATCTGGATAAATAGAGACTTGAAAATTTTTGTTGTCTTAAACCAAAGTTCTTTCATGCAAGTGAGGAAACAAATATGTTACATGTACACTAGGCTTTTGCTTTCTTGTCTTGATAAAGACTTGCAGTCTTGATAAAGCCTGTCATTTTCCCAAGTGTACAATGTGTTACAGATTTTTCCAAATCAGGCAACATGTGCTGTATTGCGTTCAGTTTGAAGCCAAAATAATATTGTACAGCAGCATTCTTTGCTAAAAAGCAAACATAGGTGATAAGATCCAGTGATTATTTCTTAGGAAGGATTGCCAGGACTCATTAATATCTCATTCAGGTTCAGAAACTGTTGGGCTTCCCACGCCTGCTTGTACCGATTGCCATCGACCTGAACTCCTTCCCCTGTTTTTGCTGAAGGTCAGGAATAGTTTGTTGCAGTAAGAACCTTGTTTGTGTTTTCCCTCCCTAATGTAGAAATCTGAGCTAACAAACTCAGTTTTATACCACCTTGCAAGTATTTGTATTAATAATATATGAACTCAGAGGTAATTGTTGCACTAAACCACATGAATCAAAATCCAGTGCCTTTTTGTAGTTGCCCAATAGTTGTTTCTGGGAAGGTGTGCTCCATTTAGTACCTTTTTGGCCCTTCTTGATTTGAGGCATCTTTGTTGTGAAAAGTTAATAGAACACATTAGCATTTTATATAATCACGATTACTCAGTTTTAAAATATCATGGCTCCTAATAACAGTAGTATTTCCACTTACTCTGTGTTATAACTCTGCAGCTAGACTGTCAACAGCTATTAAAATTCTCACTTCTTAAAGTATATTTTAAATTTCCATTTAACAGCAATGCTCTAAAGTTCACTATCACACTTGAACAAAAATTATTGAGTGAACTGGAGACATAAATATTTTTTAGTATTTAGTATATTTTTCACAAGTGAACTATAAATATCATTAGTGCCTAGAATAGAGGAACCTTGAGTAGGCTGAGGCTGGGGGAAACTCCTCTATCTGCTGTACTTCAATAATCTTATACATGTGGAAATGCTGGTCTATTCTTTCTCAAATATACTTTTCATTGTCTCCAGCCATTTAGTGAAACTCAGGGTGAGAATAGTTTCAGGTTTCTTTCCACAGTACAGTTATTTACTCTGCTCTCAATGGTTATGAAGATTATCTCATTAACTAAATGTCAGTGCTCTCTGTTCAAGTCTTCAAAGAGGGAAAAGGTATGTGCAGAGAGACTGGATAGGATAAATGGTGGCCTGATGACAGCAGAAGAGGAAACTGAATAGTACTTTGCAGTGTTTTGGCATTAAATAGGGTTCTCAATAAATAGTGCTATCTGCTGGGAAGTTCTCAAAAAGCTGAGTGGTATCTGTTGACTGGTGTGAGCCACTGCCTTCCAAAAGGTTTCACGGAGGGAGTGGTGATGGGTTCTCGCTTTTTTTCCTGCTGAATCTACCTTTTATAGAGAGTAGTATCTTAGCTCTTCGAGAATGCAATGGGTCACCATTTAGAGGTGCCCGTCTTTCTCCATTGATGTGTAGAGGTAGACTTGTTAGTTACGGAAATGAGATTGCTAATTTAAATCCCATGCTGATTGTGACAAACTGATTACAGTCAGTTCCTTTTTTAGAGGATAGTCCGATTTTTGTTGGCTTACAGCTCACCTATCCACTCCTGTTTTAGTACACTGACACAACTTACTGTACAATTAATGACCTACTGGTCAAGAGATGCGCTTGGGCCTTGAAAACTCTTGGAAGAAGGGTTATATAACCCAAGTAAAACTGTTGCTAGAAAATTGTTCAGCTGAAACTTGACCCAGTGTCAGATTTTCGGTTAGAGATCACAAAAAGGGAAACAAAACATAAAAATCAATAAAGAATTCTCACATACCTGTGTACTTTGAAGATGAGGAACATCTTTGGGTGAAAAAAATTCTGTGTTAACCTTAATTTTCTTAACACTTGTATGTTGTTATACCCTTGCCAAATTTGATAGTGAAATCAGGAAGAAGTTTGTGAAATTCATGCGATGCTTTTGGGTGGAGCATATATTCTTGAGGCTGTATTACAGATGGAGACCGTCTCCAAAAGCAAAATATGCACTGGCAGCATTTTACTAACAAAGACAGAGCTGTACATTTTTACTGAAGTGTTTGTGTAATGTGTTCAGGTTTGTTCATTTTACTTTATGCCCCATCTGTAATTTTGCCATGGTTCACACAGCAGTAGGCAGCATGCCAACTTCCAGGCTGGCCAGGACACTGTCTTTTTGACTGGAGGCTGCAGATGGTCCCTTGAGTGGATCGATTTATCACAGATCCCATCAGCAAAGCCCATTAAGCTTTCACTGAAGAAACCATAAGCAGTGCATATGCTTTAAGATGGTCCTTATTCAAACACAGCTATTGGGGATCTGTCAGCGAAATTTTGCATAGTTGTTGGCTGTTGTTGGCTATAACAATGTGAGGTGTTTCTTTTCATTGACCATAAAAGGTGTTAGTGATTTTTTTTCCATATAGTGATGCCAGGGCAGTAGACTGTACCCATTATGGGCAGCAAAGCCATCATGTGATGCATTCTTTGGAGAGCAGAGAGCCCAAGCTTCAGCTCAGCAACAAACTGAAGCTATTTACTGCTATTTACTGTGGGGGCAGAACATCACTGTATTTGCAATTGGCTTCACATGTCTTAGAGAGGATAATAGTTTATCTTCAAAGTAACAATCTGAAAGTAAAAAAACAACCACCGCCCACCCTGCCCCCCTCAAACAAACAAAACCCCACTGCATATTAATTTCCTGTCTTTCTGTGTAGCTGCTGTCCAGTGAATTACTAGTCAATAGTCGTAGTCCATATTCTGACTCCTATTGTGTTATTGTCTGAAGGTCAGCCTGTGACAATTTTTCTTATTACACTTCTCTTTTTGTGCTCAGCCAACAGGCCTGCTGACAATGACACTCTTTCTTCTAGCGACTGCTTCAGCACTGCTGTTTGTGGAAGATGATTGTGCCCTCCTATGTGTTTCCTTCCATGCAAATCTTTCTGACGCAGTTGTGAGGGAGAAATTTACTCTGCTATGCAGTTCCTGTATTTTTGATTTCTAACCTAAATGATATCTTGAAAGATTGAAAAAAAATTTGCAGTCTCTGGATGGTAGGCCCACAGAATGCTGAGTCATTTTCCCCAAACTGCAATAAACTATTACTTTTCAATTTCATCTGCCTTTTTCCCTCACTAATTTTCTCTTTTCTGTCTTTTTGCCTCAGTCACTTCATATTTATGAAACTCTTTCTTTGTGTCTGTATTTTAATTTCTTGGCCTGGCTGCCCTTGCCTGCTTTTTTTTTTTTTTTTTCCAATTTTTTGTTACAGATTTCTATAGTGACACTGTGTGCTATTGGTAACGTTGCCTTTCTCTGCTGCTGGCTTTTGCAGGTTTACTGTTGTCTACCTGCAGACATCAGGCTCTTTACCCAGAACTCAGAGCTGTGGTAAAGAAAAAGACAATTTAAAATGGTAGCAAAGCCTTTACAGAGCAGGGACCCAGTGACCTTGCTTAGGGTATACATCACTAAAAAAGTGCAGATAAAGCAGGTTTGCAATTCCACACATGATGTTTTTTGAGAATCTTTTAATAAAAAGCCTGTTTTTTCTATGTTATCTTCTAAATTGGAAGTTCTTTACATCTAATTTAATGTACTTGAATTATAAAGGACACTCTGCATTTCTGAGGCTCAGCTAAGAAGGAGTCAGTGGTTTTTTTTTTTTTTTTTTTTGCATAGAAATTGCATAGAAACATCTTGGGTCTGGTTCTGTTTGTTTTAAATATATTTAACCTAAATCAAATACAGAATGTAACACTTGGACACCATATGGATTCATGATGTTTATGAGAAGAATTAGGAGGGATATGGGATTCATAAATCAGGGAGTGGCTCCCATTGATCTGTAAGTGTATTCTCTTTCTTAATTACAGAGATAGATAGTCATGTTCGGATCTCTTGACATTTCAGGGCAGAATGTACGATATAAAGCATAAGAGACCTGCTTGTACTTTGAGTGCATTTCATGCTATGTTTCTAAAAGACCATCCTGTCCTCTTTTTTTGATACAGAGATAGCAATGTGGAGTTTTCGTTTGTCTAGCATGGTTGACCCATTTTCCCTCTCTTTCTGTCACTGTCAGCTAATAACATAATGGCAGGAAAGAAAATAGTTTATGCCTTATTCTCCAGCTACTCTCTTCCACTTCCCCCTGTTATAAAATATTTTTGAGACTCTCCTTTTCTTCAGCCTCTCCCTCTTTATTTTCCTGAGATACAGCTAAGTACTTTGTCGCAGTGCTGCCTTTTCCCCATCAATATTTCCTTACCTGCCCTCAGTTCAGATGGTTCTGCCTCTCAGGGAAAGGTTAGTTTTATAATCTCAGTGAAACTGTCTTTTTAAAAACAGACAAAGATCAAATTGAGCTGATCAACTCAAATGAAAGAAAATGGAAAGCACAAATCTGCTTTAACTCAAACCCTGTACCTAAGGCTAATATAGATTAGCTCACATTTGGCAAGAGTGTGTATCTCTGGGTTGCTTCTGTTAACTTGGTCCATGTTCTCAGACTTGCTGGAAAAAGAAATAGAAAAGTAATTGGTGGAACCTGAAGTTACAAAATTGACCAAAGACAGGAGACAGTGTGATAGTGTTGCATTTGCTGTTCTGGCTGCATATACATGTTTAACCTTTGAAATTGGTTGGGTTTTAAAATTTTCTGTTGCATCAGTTTGTTTTTGTTTTAGCAGAAGTCAAGAAATACAAAGTTACAAAAATTTCCTCTTAATCTTAAGAGGCCTGTGATCCACATTCAGAGCAGAGTATAACTGAAGAAGTTTCAATTGAAGGACTAATTGTTTTATCTGGGCACCCTTTTAGTCTTTGAATTATTGCATATTTCCAATGCTTTGCCTTTTGCTTGCATTTTGGGTCTCTTACAGAGAATAAATAAGGTGCTGTACAAATATCTGATGTTTTAGGCTGTTAGACTTTGGTATAATGAGGTTTTTTCTTAGGCTGTAATCTACAAGTGGGACAGCAGTGAAAAGCCTTAACAGGCCTTCCCAGCCTTGAGCCAAGTCCTGTTAGCAGGACAGAAAGCTATGGATGGGAAGCTAAGCTATGTTCCCACTAAAGTGTTTCTCAGAGCTGTTTGGAACTGTGTTGTGGTCACATACAGCAGACAGTCCACTTTCATGTGCTGACCCAATTGTTCGCTGTCTTTCTGTTCCAGTGACAGCCCCTGCTACTTGTGTGCATCAAGACCAGCTGTTGCTTAGCCTGGGTAACCTTTGCTTCCTTCAAAGGCAATTGTGGCTTGAGTGCTTTTGGACTGATGGGGGTCTCAGTGGAGTATTTTGTAGTAGATGTGTGTGCATGTGTTTAACACAGCAGTAACATAGAGGGGAATGTGCTATAAACAGTATAAGGGTATATTAGCATATTTAGTGAACTTGTTTTTCATTATACCAAATCTATTTTGTTTAACTTCACTTAATCCATGAGGTTTGAAGCACATGCTTATTATACATGTGATTAATGTATAGATATGTATCTAGATAAGTTACCACTGCTTACCTCATGTCAAGACAGCTGAGGTGTTGGCATCTCCTTACTTCTGCACCCAGCTCAGCCTGGTTGTTGCATGTCTGTCTTTGACTTTAATGAAACTCGGGGAAAACTCAGCCAAGGGCTGCTGCACTGGTGCAGTACGTTTCCTATTCTGATATGTATTTCCTTTTCTAGTGTGCTGAGGTACAGTGCAAGCAGGTGCACTATCTTCATATAGTTCAAGAAGGAAATAAGACTCAGATTTTACCAATTATCTGAAGTTCTGCTGGGCATGGACCCCACTATCCTAAATGTAAGAGCCCACCAGTTCAAAGATGTCTCTACAGAGCCTTAGAAATGTGAGTGGTTCCTATCTTAGAATCATATGATATTTCAGACTGAAGGAACCTCAGGAGGTCCTGCTCAGAAGAGGGTCAGCTGTGACCATTCAAATCTTGAAAACATCCAGCAATGGAGCCTGTATAATTTCTTTAGGTAATTTTTCCCACTAGCTGACTGTCCTTATGATGGAAGGGTTTCTTCTTATATCAAACCTGAACCCCTCTTTTTTCAATTTATGCTCATTTTCTATTGTGTTCCCACAAGGCATCACCGGGAAAAGTCTGGCTCCCTATATTTAATACTCCTTCCAGAATTTCTCTATTTCTGTCTTTTTGTCTTTCTGTCTGTCTTTCTTTTCCAGCTCCTTGCAAGTGTTGGAAGGTTGCTTCAAAGCCTCTTCCCCAGTCTGAACAAGTCACGATTCCTCAGCTTGTTCTCATGGGGCAAGTCTTCAGCCAGCTGATCAGCTTGGTAGCCCTCACTGATCTCTGGTTTATTGATCTTTCTGATATTGCAAGCCCAGTGCTAGATGCAGGATTTGTAGATGTGGTCTAATGAGTGCTAGACAGAAGGTGATAAGTGCGTCTCTTGATCTGTTAGCTGTGTTCCTGTTGATGCAGCCCAGGCATCCTTCTGTGTAAAGGGAAGCTATGTTGCCCATGCAGGGCACGAGCAGAGAGAGGCTTAAGGCTATCTAACATAACAAGGGTGTTTTAAACTGCAGCTTGCATTGTCATGCAAGTAGCAGGAGGCAGATGGTTGAGCCTTCTCTAGCAGCAGTCAGTATGCCACCATGGTATGTCTCTTTCAGCTCCAACTGTTGTCAGGCTGGTGGTGGAGTCACCTCTGGTGGGACATATGCAAGGCTATCATTGTATTCGGCACCACATAGAGAGAACTGTACACTAATGGCCCTTTGTGCAAGAATTATTGGAAACAGAGCTCCGTTCTGGCATGTGAGATTCCTTGTTCATTTGTTGCTTCCTTCCCAACACTTTCAGCTAAGAACTGATAGGCAGAGTTTTAGGGGTAGAGATTTGAGATGAGGTCAGTAACAAAAGAAAGGGACAAGAAGTGAAATGCGCTGGGACAGTGAGTCTTGTTTCCCTGGCCAGCTGCAGTGCTGGCCATTGGAAAGACTTTGCCTTCATCCCACTGCTGGTTTTACTTTGATTATGAATGCTTGCAGCTGTCCTTTCCTTATTTACATTACTTAGCAATTGTTGGCTTTGGGGAGAAAAAGCTACCTGATCTGTGTATGAGAGGTCTCAGTAGCAGGCAATTCGCCATTAAGGTAAATAATAATAGTGACAAGAAACTAATGGCCATACCAGAATTTGAGTGTTTAAGTATTAAAGATATGTGTCTTTTTCTTTCTCATTTAATCCACTACTAGAAAAATAGGGTCAAATAGGGCAAGTTAAGGGAAGTGATCGTTTACCTCTGTTCAGCCTTGGTGAGGATCTGGAGTGGAGTACTGAGACATACTGGAGTGAAGCAAAGGGCTGCACAGATGAACTTGAGATTGACTTTCCAGTGTGAAAGTGGTTGAACACTTGACACAGGTTGCCCAGAGTGGCTCTGTCCTTGGAGATACTCAGAAGGGGACTGGGCATGGTTGCAAGCAACCTGCTCTAGTTGTCTGTGCTTTGGAAATTTTTAGAGGTCACTTCTAGCCTCAACTCTTCTGTGATTCTGTGATTTAGAAACAAAGATGCAAGAGGGTTTAGGAAAGTCACACAGAATAATGCACATTGTTGAAATGGTGGAGCAGAAGTTGTTGAAGTTCCTTCCTGGAGAGCACAGGAGGTGGGAGTCCAGTGGTATAGGAACTCCAGCTCAGACTCCTTTGTTTCATCTGTATTAGCAAATTAGAGATATGTATAAAACTCATGGTTAAATTGCTGAAATGCTGACAGGCACAATAACTTCAGCCTGTGCTTGTCCTTTCCCCCAGCCTGTTCCTAGGTATGGCTCTGTTCACATACAAGCCAACTTCTGCTCTGCTCAGGAAGTTTGGGTACCCTGTTTTGGGCAGTAGGAGAGTTGAGCAGTAGTGTGTGGGCTGCTCTATGGCAGTCAGCCTCACTACCATCAAGTGTTGCTAGATGTTTTTA
This sequence comes from Vidua macroura, assembly GCF_024509145.1. NCBI lineage: Eukaryota > Metazoa > Chordata > Aves > Passeriformes > Viduidae > Vidua > Vidua macroura. The sequence continues at coordinate 18,823,508 of NC_071571.1, forward strand.
ATTAGCTAGCACAGATGTGAAAGTCTAAGTGCCTGGAACCATTGCTGGCAACCTGAAGAAATGTCTTTTGCACGCTCTAGCTCCTGTGCTTTTAGGCTTGTGGATCAACTGGATTTTCAGGGCAGGACCTCATCAGTCTTTTACAACTGATAGGGAGCCATGAGACTAGACACTGTCTAAGCCAGAAACTCCCAGAGATTGAGCTCCAAGTATCAGCCTAATTTATTACAAATTCAAGAACCTTAAAAGACACAAGAAGACGTTAACAGGCATATTAAAAGACTTCGAAAAAAAAAAGGGGGGCACTTAAAAGACATAAAAGTATTCGCATGGGGAAAGTATATATTTTAAATTCTGAACAGCAAAAATAGCTATGCTCTGTTGTTCCATTTTATTTCTTATTAAAGCAGAAATTAAACAGCTCTGCTGAGAGTAATCCCTGTATCTATTCTTTGTAATATATCCAACTTCTCATCAAAATGGAACATTTAGTTTTTCACTAGTGAGCAATGCACAACTTGTGTATTTTTAAGAACTTTGACAAAAACAGGTTAATTTAGTATGTCCTCAAACTTTCTTCCTGGCCTCCCTCCCCTGCAGTTATCTTTTTACTCCACAGAATTTCTGTCTTGTGAATATAGTTTGTTTTTTCAGGTACTTATTTTGGACTCCATCATAGCTTTTCACCATTTGGATTTCAGTGAAACTGGGGATGTTCATGTGGACTGATGCCCACAGTCTTCAGTGTGGGCAGCTGTCATTCAGATATTTTACTTTTCACTTGAATAACATGCTTAGCAAACTTGGGCTATGGTGTGCAGAGGTCTTTCTTTCTTTGCTTTTGTTGATGCCTTAGCTTTCTCAAGTGAGGTCTTCCTACTCCTGAGTAGAGTAGAAGTGACAATGTTCAACACTCTGGATAGCTGGGTTTTAATAAGGCAGACAGAACTCTGTCAGTCAGAGGCTCACATGTGCTGGTGCAGGAGGACAGACAGATGAAGGGGTCTGGCAAAACTGAGCTCTTTTGCAGACTTGAGCAATGTTTTAAGATTTAAATCTGTTCTGAGATTTTGTAGTTTTAAGCAGATGCTTAAGAGTTGCTTTAAGCATTTGGAAAAGCTCTAGTTTGAATATTGAAAGTGTTTTTATTTTGTGCATTTGTTCTTGTGTTGAAAGCTATTTATGGTAGGAACTTTATGCTCCTGTCTGGTAGTATATTTTCACCACAGTGTAAATACATCTGAAGCTCCCAGGTGTAACCTCAATACAGGCAAGGAAATATAATTATATATCCAAGAGACATTTGCAACACAGTTCAGTTTTGACAAACAGCTTATGGCTTCTTCAGCTTTAAAATACTTTTTTTTTCCCCTGAACTATTCAGAAAATATAGTTTTTGTACACTTTTACACAATTTACAATTTTTAGTGTAAATTTCAACAGGCCTATAGAGGAAGCGATGTGCTTTACCAGTGATTTCATGTGACTTGGCTGGCACTCAGGGAATGTTGGTCACTGAATTACTTCAGAGGCTCCAGGCTTCTTCCTCACTGAGTTTCAAGGAATTGGTGGAAATATGCTTTTCATTTCTATGAACGGACACGGTTGACTGGATCATTGCATGCATAGATTATTAGTGGATCTGTTGGAAACAAAAATTATCTAAATCCCAATTGAAAGCTTTATGATTCTGTGGAAATTGAATTAAAGTTACTTATAAAAAATGAAATAACTAATTGATGTCTTCTTCATTATTTTTTATAAAATAATTATTTTATTTTTGCATTTTTGAAAGACTTTATTAGTTATAATATGTGTGTAATTGTAACAAAATTTGGTGACAAAGTCACTATCACTGTAGTGAAATAGCATTTTTTTGACAAAAAGTGTTTTTTCATCAAAATGTAATTTACCAGCTGAAATATATTCCACCACCAGGAATCTCTGTGGTCTTGAAACCTTGATTTATTGACTTTTTAAGATGATAGTTTAGTGGTTTTACTGTCTGTTATGTTAGCAAAGACGTGGTACTGATCATGCACTGACAGGGTAAATAGTTTTTGAAGTGTAAGACCAGTTTTAGGTATTCACGTGCAAGCTTCAGTTGTGAACATATTTCCTGCAATTGTGAGCTTCAACATAGCAGCTACAGATAGTTTGCTTTGCATTTCCTGTCATCTCTCTTTATCTGTTACTTAAAGGCACATATTCAGTTTTATTCTGAATGGATTCAGTTGCCCTCTGAGGTCACTGGCCATGGAGGGTCTGGCTGATGGGTTTGCAGAAATGTAGTAATAGGTGTAGAAGGGCCTCAGACAGTGACATCTGACAGATCTGTGGCCTGTAGCATTTAGGAATAAAAAGAAAAGGTAGAAGATATTTCACTTTTTTTTTTTTCATGGTTACGAATACCTTCCCAGGTCTTCTGTATTCCTGTGGTGTAAATGCTATTTAATGACTAAGCTGTGTGATCTGAAGCATGAGCTTGTCCTTTCATGTTGCACATATCACATGTCTTTTCACGATTAGTTCAGTGACTTCCTTTCTTCTCCATCTATCCCATAATTCACCTTTTTGCATTTGATCTGGCAGTGTGATAATGTATCTGCTCTGACATGCTGGGTTTTTACATACCTCATGGAAATAGCCTTTTCTCTGCATTTTGCTTTAGTTAAAGTACTTGGTTTATGCTTTGGGCAGGCCATTTCTGTAAATTGGCTTAGGAATTGCTTGCATTCCTCTTATATGTGATTTTGTTTGTGCCTGTTTTACATCCTAAAGGATTAATTTGTTAGGATATCAGCAGTCATTCATCAGCTGCTCTCTTCTGTCCAAGTGGGGAGATGGAAAACATTTCTTTGCCTTTTGACCTGAAGTTGTTGGAAGGCAGATCTTCAGCTAAAAGAATGAAAAGCTCAGGAGATGTTATCAAGTTCTGTTTGTTTGCAAAGAAGCAAAATGGATGCCTTGCCCCTGGAAGTGTTCAAGGCCAGGTTGTGGCCTTGAGCAACCTGATCTAATGAGTGGCATCCCTGACCGTGTTAGTGGGGTTGGACTAGATGATCTTTATGGTCTCTTTCAGCCCAAGCCTTTCCATGATTTTATGATTCTATAGTTTGAATAACACTTTCTCTGTGGAAACTTGTGGAAGCCATTTGGATGACATGCAGTGCAGTTGCTTCAGTCTCTCGAACAGTATTTGGGTGGAATTTCGGGTCTGTGTCCAAGAAAGTTATGGGAAAGCCTGTGCTCTATGAATTACATCAAGCTCGTTCATTTGCCTAAGTCTTTAATTGAAAATTCTAAGAGCTGTGACAGAAACCCCTGTACTTTAACAGGAAGATACATGGGAGTATTGTTTCAAGAAGGGAGCAAAGAGAGAAAGCAAAGAGGAGAGGGGATAGTCTTTGTAACAATACTGATGGAGCATTTAATTAGCAATGGCAACTGCACCTGGTTCTAGTCAAAATAATTAACGGTCCATGAGGAGCTGAGAGTATAATATATGCAGAAGTTCTGTAGGAGTTTGCAGGGTATTAGTGAAAATGTGATGTGGTTGTTGCTTTTTCATGATAAACACATAAAAGGAATCTTGTGTTTTGATTGAATTACACAGGCTTTAGAATTTGGAGCTTACAGACCAGCTCTTCTGTGAAATATGGCATCCTACGCCACATCGTGAGGTGTATAGAACAGTATGTGATGAGTTGTATAGAACAGTATTAAATTAAATTGGTAATATATTGACTTTTGCCAAGGATATACATTAAAAATTACAGTGTTTGCTTTTGCACCCTTGTATCCTTTCAGCAGAAAAAGCTAAAGCAGGCTTTACTGAGAGTATTCTTTATTTGTGAGCAAAAGCTGAATGTATAATTTAATAATTTTGTATAGGCAACTGTGCTGTAATATGAAACTGTTTTACACTATACTAGCATAAAATATCTTTTATAAACTAAATAAACTTTTTTTCTATTAATACTAATTCTATAGAAATGGATACATTAAAGGAAAGACATTTTATAAAGCTGCACGGTTAACATAGCTGCTTAGAATTTACAATATGTGAATAAGCAACGAGTAAAATTTTCACTTCACAAAAAAGCAGCTTTTCCTTTTTTTTCTCTAGCACACATATAAACGTAACTCTGTTACTTTTTTTGACTCTAACTTGGAGTTGCCGATGATGGCACCATTTTAGTGGACAAATGCTTAAATCACTTTACAGTTAAAGAGGCATTTTTAACTGTATTTGCCGTGTCTTGAATGATAACTTTGGAATTCAGAAGCACCAATGAATTGTCCAATGAAGCTTGGCTCTGTAGGTTTGCTAAAGAAATGAAGAAAAGCATAAGGATTAAAAGCTAGAAAACTTACACAGAAGAGTTAAGAAGTCGAAAACATGGAAGCTAGGAACTATTCCATATTTAGTTTCCCAGGTTTTGACTCATACCTTCAGTTTTAGGAGGGCACAACAGCTGAGCTCCAGTTTCATTACAGCTTTGATCCAGTACTATTTGGCCTAAGACATTTTGAATGAATGCATGTGATGCCTTAAGTTTTAGCTTTCAGATTTTTCAGTTTCTGTACTGCATTAGGATATAACTCTGAACTTCATATGGACTGTTAGCAAGTTCTCTCCACAGTTCAGTTAGACAAAACAATCCTTTTCCAGCTGGAGAACCAAGGACACCGCTGCAGCTTCAGGCCCAAAAAGTACAAACAATTGTACTTTTGAGTACAATTGAGGAGAACAGTCTGGGAGGATGGGACTTCATAACCTGAAGCTGTAATTGGACAATTAACCCAATATGTGAATGAACCTTTAAAAGTGTGAAAATTCATGACTCGGGGTCCATCTTGGGACCATCTTGGGTAGAGCCACAGCCAGGCTCCTGTACTGCCCAAGGTGTATCCTTTGAAGGCCTTTTTAATAAATACCTGCTTTATTCCTTTAACACTGTCTAACCTCTGTTCCAGGTAGCCTCTCTAAGTACCAGATGAATAAGAATTTCAGTTCTTAGTAGCAAATATTCATTCTTTCAGTCAATACTCCCTTGAAAGAGAGAGGCTTAATACAGGCAGTGAGCAATAGATAATCACTTGATTTCTGATGTTATTGTCATAGATTTTTGGCATTAAAATTTTAGAATGAAACTTCTCCCTTGTGTTGTATCTCTAGCACTTGAAAAGCTGGCAGAGGAGAAAGCATTATTAGGATAGATGCAAGTTTTACTTCCTTTTGTTTGTGACTGGTCCTTGTATCTGAAAGCCACACATTTAGATGTCCATTTAGGTGTTGTATTTAAATCCTCATACTGAGCGCTACCAATTGCCTGTGAGCAATTACACTTGTATAATTTAGTGTCATGCTGCATGAGATACTGATATATTGAACGTAGAATAAATAATAAGAAAATGTAGGAATTCTGTAAGAAAATTTGCCATTGCTGTATGCATGAATTATAACTCTTTCACATATGCTTAAAACAGGTCAGCAAGATGTTGATGGGATAAACTATGGGTCATACTGTGTGTTTCTTTGCTCTGCTAGATCAGCTACTGTAAATTGACAAATGAAATTAGTGAGAAACTCAGCTTAAGTTTGTGTTTTTCCTGCTCATATTTATGTTCTTTTGTCTCCCGGATATTTTGGAAGAAATAATAATCACAGTATCTGGAAGAAAATACTATGGAAATATTGAATCATCAGCCTTTTCTTGTGCCACTGGTGATTACAAAGTTTTCTTAAACTTCTGTGAAGTTTTCTGTGAAGTTTTCTGTGTCGAGGTGATGTATAAGCCTGGGTGAGCTCTGGGTGAGCTCACTGAATGATATCCTGGGAGCAGTCTAGCAGTGACAAATGTTAGTATGTATGTGTGCCTTTGGTGGATTTTGCTGTTGCAGTCAGATTTTTGTTTATTGTTCTGTTTTGCCACTGTTGCCTCCTCCTTTCAAGCTTCTCTGAACTTTCTGTGCATCTTTTTGTGTATCCTTCTCCAGCAGTGGTTCTCACTTTTTGATTTGCTGTCAATGCCTACTAGCGTGCTGCCAATAGATTTCTGCACTGCTCCAGGCTATGCTGTAGTTCTTGGTCTGCTACTGACTAATTTTATTTCCTCAAGCATTGGAGTCCCATAGCTGAGGAATAGGTAAATTATTGAAAGGGTGAGTGCCTGGCTCCACTGAAAATTCTAGCAGTTCTACTTTTGAAGTCCATGATGATTGGATTTTACTCTTTTTGATCTTTTTGCTGAATCTGGATGCTACTAGGCTGAGATCTGTATTATAACAATTCTTAGTATTATATGATAAGATATGAACTGTGTCCTCCTCCTGCTGTATGTTTTCAGATCATTAAAATTTAAATGTTTTGACCTAAATTTCTCAAGAAGCAAGACTTGCATGTCTCTTTAACAATGTATATTATTATGTATAATAAATATCAAATTGCAAAAGAGAGAGAAAAGAAAAATGTAAGAAATGGGGAAAAAGTTAAGATCACCTGAGAGCTGGGGTATTTTTTAGTTCTGGGACAGTTGGGAGGAAGCAGGAAGACAGCACTCCTTGGTTGTAGAGCATGGGCCCAGCTGCCTGGGTGACACTGCTGGTGTTGGCCTAGAGGCACCTGGCCTTCTGTCTTCACCAAGCTGCCTCTAAGCATTTTTCAGGGGAGCTACTTGAAATCAAAATATCAATATGGGAACATTGCAAATTCAGACAACCCATGTATCTGAAAATGTATTTGAGATAGGTTTTTTGGTGATCTTGGCATTGTAAGTACAAAGTAATTTAATGTTGTGACCTCTATGCTTTTTCTCTAGAACTTAGCCAATACTGGCCACATGAGTAGTGGTATTGCTTTTGGATACATGCTGTGAGAAAGTTTGAAATTTACAAGATTTTACTATTTTCAAAAATTAACTGGTCTTTTAAATTCTGAAATAAGCTACTGCAGGTCTTCTATCTTGACCTGTTTTCCATAGCTGCCCCTTCTGCCAGCAATTAAAAGATGGCTGTTCAGTCCAGTTCTCTGTTCTTTGGGGTTCCTCAATGTATGACATAGATTTGCAGAGTTAACTGCTCCGCTAGTTTGGTACAGTAGAATTTAGGATTGAAATTTCAAATGGTGAAAAGCATGAAATTTGGAATTAGAGTTGGCTACCCAGTTTTTTAAACTATTTTATCTAAAATGTAAACATTTTCTGCCTTGTTGTTTTCAGTAAATAGTTAATTTTTTCTGCCTCTAACAGAGAACAGTAAGGTACTAACCTGAGTCTTGGGGCCAGATAGAGTCAAAATATTTATGTGGTCCCTAACTTTAGATTTTGAAGGCAGCCCCAGATATGGGTCCCTGCAGTTGTGTATCAAGTGCCAGTTTGGTAGCACATGTGCAACATGTGCCTGGTTTTATGGGATATGTGGACTTTCACTCACTTCAAGAGCAAAGGTGTTATGGCTTACCCCAAAAAGCAAGTAGAATATCCATACTTTTTTAAAATGGATCTTACTGCTTGCTAACTCTCCTGCAAATCAGTACAAGCTCATCACTCTAGGGGATTATTCTCATAAAAAAGGAACTTGCATTTAGCTAGCATATGGGAGAAACTTTCTCCTTTACTTCAAGGAAGAAGTACAGGTACAGAAATTAAATATTTGAAAAGTTTCTTGCAGAACAGAAGGCAAAGATTGAAAAATGTTTTCCAAAGCAAACTAATTGCAGCCAGAGTTCTTCATACAGTGGATTAGATTCAGGTAGCCAAAGAGAATGCCATCTTTGGATAATTTCTGGAGAATTGTGATGTATTTCTTGTTCACTTCATTGCCCAAAACTGTATTATGCACTAGTTACATTATTCCTACTACGAAAGCCTTTATAATTGCATGCAAATAAGTGATCTTGCAGAGAAAGCTCAAAACAAAAGAGAAAACACAGAGAAATCCCTCCTGGAGTTTCAGAGCTGCAAGTGCAACTGAGCACGAATTTCAAATCAAGTCAGCTGTGGGCAAGATCTCCCTCCTGCTGGTTCTTTCTCTGCTGCATCTTACATGTCCTTCTGTGAATGACACAGTTTCAAGATAAGAAGGTTAAAGCAGTCCTATGTCTCTTCAGTCTGGCAGTTTAAACACTCCCAAGCAAAGCTCAATACCTTGTCAGCTTTATCCTGCAAAAATTATTTTGTCATGTGTCTTCTATATGAGACTTAATTGGAAACCTGTGTTTCTCCTCTCTCTTTTTGTGCTGTTTGTTGACACGGGCTCAGATCACATTTACCAGATTGGGCCCTTGCTGGTCTGAGATGGAGCTTCCCTACCTGTCCATCATTTGTGAGCTTCAGTTACATCCAGACCTGCTAGACTATTATTCGCTATTTAATTTCAGTTTTCAATTTTTGTATACTGAAGTGCTAGTTTTAAAAGCATAGCTAATTTTTATAGTTTTCTATAATTCTTTTAAGATTGGTTTAGTTTTATTATATTGTCTTATGGGTTTATTTTGTTCAAATCTGCATTACTGCAAGTGAAAATAAGTTTTTGTTTGGTTTTTTGTGGTTTTTTTTTTTTTTTTTCTTTTTTTTTTTGAATTTTTTATTTTAAACCTTCTCTTTTAGAGTTTGCTTAAATTAGAAGAATAGTTTTTTTGGGCAAAACATAGGAGAGGACAGATAGCCTAATGTGACAGCCAGTGATGGCAACTGGTGTTATGAAGAGATGTGATGGAGCTGACCCTCTGCTTAGGAGACTGATTTTGATTTGTATATTTTGTACCTGTTCTCTGGTTAAAAAATATCACAAATTTAATGTTGCAGGCAAATATGGAATATGTATTTTAGAGGAGACAAAACTCCATAGAAATCTAGTAATTCTGACATGGTTAGAATTCTGTAACTGCACAGTTAATTTACAGTTATAAGACACACACACAAATCTCTTAATAATTTGTAAATGTTGGTTAAGTCAGAGTGAGGTATGAGGAAGGTAATTCCAGTAGATGCTTGAATTTATCTCAGTCTTTGAATCTGACCTTTTACAGAAGAGACAAAAGCTGAACTTCATCCCATTCTCTCTCAGAACATTTTTCTTTCCTTTTGTTGGATTGAGAGCATGGAAAAACTGATGAAAACATTGCAGCTAAAAAAGTATTTAGGAAAATTTCTATGTTTAGTCATTGGAAAAGCTAGGTAACTTTCAGGTGCTTTCCTGTGTTCTCAGAGGCTTTACTGATCCTGTTTTCAATATAAGGAGTTTCCTCACAAGCAGCAAGAGATTGAGTTGTGGTTTGTTTTATTAAACAAGCCATGCAGCTGAGGCAGGCAATACAGTAACCCGCAGCAGAGACACTCTACTGTGTATCCTGATTTGTTCTGGAACTTCTTGTATAGATCTTTATACAGGATTAATCCTAATAGCATTAGTGTGGTAAGACATATTGCTAAGTAGACTTAGACAACTAACAAAGACTTAAAACAAACAAAAAAAATCCTTTGGACATTGCCATTAAACAGCTGACATGAGATCAACCTCCTTAACCAGTTCCTGGCTCTTTCTCAGACATCATCTTGGACAAAAGGGAAGCTGAGCAACGGATTACCAGGGACCACTGTCAGCCTTTTGAATTAAAGGCTATTGCCATCCTTATCCTTATTCAGAACATTTTGATGAAATTGGGTATAGACCCAAACTGATAGTTAAAGAAGCAGATTATTGAATTTTAACACTTGTGTTTCAGCCTTCTATTTCAGACAAAAGTATCCAATGGTACAAGGTATCTTTGATAGTTTTCACATAATTTAATATCTTAAAAGCTGGTAATTATCCTGAAGGCATGGTATCAGTAAGCTTAAAACAAATGTGGAAAGCTGAAGATAGGATTTAAATTTAACACTAGTCTTTTTAATGCATTTGAGGCAAGAATTTCCATAAATTAGAAGGGATGTATCTAAACCCATGTCTTTCTGGTTTGAAATACCATGTGAGTGGTTTCATAAATCAGCTGCAGTTAAAATGACAACCCATAGTAGAATGCACTGCTAATTTAATTTTGCTAAATGATTCTTATTTTAATTGCTGTAATACATTTTGATAAATGGTTTAGATGATCAGTTTAAAGACCAATTTAAATTTCAGCAGTTTTGTTCACTTGTCATGTGTATTGTTTTCTTCCGTGGTCAAGTGTAAATACTTTTCATTGATAAAATCGGTTTACATAGTATTTTCAAGCATATTAAAGCACTGCTTCTTCAAGACTGAACATACCTTTTTTACTTGAAGTATGGAGCTAGTGCTTCTGAAATAAATAATGATCTTAGATACATTGGTTCTCAAGTGGTTTGCTTGCAATGTTGAAATATCTCTGAGCTTCTGAATACTGGTTGTGGAAGAAAGCATTTCTTTTACAAATAATCAGAAGTAAGAGCTGGTGAATGACAGGGACAAGGTGTATGTTTTTATGCTTCAGAATAGAGAGGTTTAACTTGAGAGCCTGGGCTGGCAGTTCTCTGCTGCTGTTCCTGACAGGCTCCCTGGGGGCTGTGGCTCAGACACTTGCCTCAGTGTTGTCCACACAATTCCCAAGGGGACCAGGTCAAAAATGCTGTCTGAGCTGGCTGCACTCTGTGTTCTCCATGTTAAAAAGGATGAATTCATGTGATTACTATGATTATACTACTAGGGTCATGATATGTAACCATGGTGTAAAGCAGTGCAATGAAAGTTTATGCTTTCAGCATTCAACATGTGTATAATGTAATATTTTAGATGCATGTATGGCAGATTATATTTTTTTAGGGATAGGAATTTTGTCATCTACAGGAGCTATCCATGGATATCTCATGGCTGCTATGTGGAAGGCTGCTATGCTGTAACGTGTGAATTGTGCACCATTGCTACAATCTTCCTTGGGCATTAGCAAGCCCTGGCTGTGAGGTGGCTTGTTGCTTTCCCCATCTGCTCATTGCTGCTTTCCAAAAAGGGCTTGTGACCCTCCTTTTGGCCAGTCTGGCATTTGTTTTTTGCCTCTATACAGAAGAATGAATTGTGAGACAGAAAAAATGAAATAAAGGAAAAAAAAGAGAAGCCCTTCTGGAAGTATCTTCCTTGTCCCAAGGTATTACACAATGCTGGCACCATCTGCCTCATGCAAAGCCTGGTTCTGCCTCCCTGCGTGTTGCTGGAGCTGTGGTGAAGCCATTCTGCTGGCATTGGCTGGCTCTGACGGGTGGTGGTGGGGGAGCCCCTGGTTTGAAAAGGAGGGAAGGGGCAGCAGCGTATGCAGAACTCAGTGCTCTCTCTGGCCAAAGCTCCATCTTGGGTGGGACTTTGGGAGGACTTGGCTGTAACTCCAAATGAATATTCTGAAGGGTGTCATGCCTAGAAATTCTGCTTTCTAGTTTTCAGTGACATGAGCTCTCTGAGACAAGTGGCTGACATAAACTTAGAGTAGCATTGTTTGTCCATTTGCTAGTACCCAGTCTGGGATAGTTCTGGCATTTCTGTGAGGAAAAGCTTTCTTTCATAAAGATATTTTCATTTTTGCTCTTTCTATACAGTTATTAGCCCTTGAGAGCCTGAAGTCCCTAGGTTGTCCTGTATTTCTCCTCTGTTTTCCCTGTGTAATGACACCACAAATGAGGTGATGTTCCACAGCCTCTTGCCACAGGAGTCTATTCCATTGTGCTGTGGTGTAGAAGTCTGGCAATGCAAGATGTCATTTGATGGGGGAATTGGGTCTGGAGCAGTCAACTGTATTAAGTTCAGGCAGCATTTCTCATCAATTATTAATTTTGCATTTCTGAGGGGGAAATATTCAGATTTTGGATAAAATCAGAAATCCTTAATTTTTATGCTTGTTTCATTTTTTCAGATAATTTTTTTTTTTTTTTTACTGAAACCATACACTTCATGGAAATAGAACTTGTACAGAGAAAATTTTCTTACAAAATACAGTTTTGAAAGAAAATATGTATCATGTTTATACAGAATGGAAATTTTATGATGAAATCATAGCAACAGCATACAACTAGCTGCTGAAAGAACGCGCTAGAGATGGCCTGGAGTTTGAACATGGAAATGTTTAATACATAACCTCTGTCTTCAGACACTTACTGCTTACTCTCTCTGTGGAACTTGTACTGCAGTTGCTACTGTGTCTATAACACTGTGCCTGTTGTCTCTTGTACTCTGAAATGTTGGAGGCACAAATAGGGGAGCTGGCAGACATGGGAAGCTGTGAATGGTAACTGAAGATGTGAGTGCCTGACGTCATAGTAAGGCGAACATTTTAGTTTCAGACTGAAAATGATGGAAAGTAATTAGTAAGAATTGGTTTGCTCATGGTGTTCCTGGCTCATAATATTATGTCTATTTTTGGATGTGCTGTTTCATTTTGCTATTTGCTTCTTTTTTGTGGTCTTTCCTATTAGGGAACTTCTTGTCTGACTGCAAAATTACAGGATAAATCCATGAAAATTAATAAATAGTGGCTCTGTAAATGAGGAGGATTTGACTGCTACAATTCACAGAATCACAAAATGATTAGGATTGGAAGACATCACCAAAGGCCCTCTAGTCCTACCTCCCTGCTCAAGCAGGCTTCCCTAGAGCATGTTACCATAAAATGCCAAAGCAAATAGTAGGAGCATATTGTAAAGATGTAAAATTTCAAATGGAAAGAGAGATGCCTGATGGATTGCAGTTCTGAGACATGACAGCCTTTGGTGCTGGATATTACAGTACTGTATTGACGTATTTACTGTTAAAGCATTTGACTTTCCTCTACCAGAAAGAACCTGCCTTGATCCTTCTGGTTCCTACACTAAAGGATAAAGACCCTGTGGTACTCCAGCTGTGCTCTCTTATGTAGCATTGGTTTCTGTAAAATAATTTAATTTTAAGAGCTTTTAGTTAGTCTTTGTCCAGCACATGACTATTCCAAGACAATGCAGTTAAACGTAGTTTTGATTACTCTATTGAAAGCAAATTTTGGCTGATTGGTCTTTGAAGTCAGTGGGCAGGATGAATGGATGGGATTTAGACCATTACTCTTTTGTGTTGTTTCTGTAAGGCATGTCTGACACAATATTTTTAAAGATTTTAATTCATAGCAAACGATGAAAATTCTGTACACTGTAGGAAAGAGTGCTGGGATGCATTTGACTTTCTAGCATGTGCAAATATTTACTGTTTGGCTTTGTACTTCTTCTTCTTCTAGACATTACCCAAAGCAGTCCTTCACTACAGTGGCTGATACACCAGAAAATCTTCGCCTGAAGCAACAAAGTGAATTGCAAAGTCAGGTAAATAGAAAAATTTTTTTGTCTTGTTAATATTAGATGGTCAGTCCACTTCTTTGTAGTTTTTCTAAGTAGTAGTAGTATTTCTGTTTACATGCATAGTAGCACTGTAGTGTAATTATAAAACATTTGTCAGTTGGTATAATACTGCAAAACTCAAGGTTTTATTTCTGTTCTCACTTATACTAGTTACTATACAATTGTAAGTCCATTGACATCACTGGAATCCTTCATTTTCATCAGTACATGAAGCATCTAAATAGTTATTAATGTTAGAAGTGATACAGCTTAACTCAAAGGGTTCATTTTCCTTTGACAGCTTGCATTAAACTTAAAATAACGTGAGATTAACAAATGATGAATTTGTCATTAGCAGATATTTAGAAGCCTTTAATATTTATCAAAAATGAAGTGACTGAATAATCAGTTTATGGATCTCTTATGGCCTCTGTCAACTAATATATGGGGCAGTCTGTAAGCTAGTTGTGATAAACACATTATCAATCAAAACTTATGTAGATTAATAAGAAATATATTTAAATTAAAATGTAAAATGAAAAGGGGAAAACAAGAGAAGAACATGGCAAAGAAGATTTAGGTGACTACCATAATTTAAAGTTCTGATTGATATTAATTCATGTTTATCTGAAAAGCCCTCCTCTCCCCCACTCTCCAGTATCACTTTATACTGTTTTAAAGTTTTAAATTATGTAACGCTGGCAGTTGTCCTTTGTAAGACAATTGATAATATTTGATTGCATTTTATTTTATGAGAATTCTGGTTTTCCTTCTGGTTCTACTGTTTTTTTCTAATGGTACCAGAGTTACCATTGTGTCACAAAGAGGAACTTAAAACCAGTATTTTACAGGTCTTTTAAAAAGAGTATAAGTTCTCAGCCCACTGTTTTTTAGGGGTTTGAGAGAAAATGTTGGGATTCAGTAGAATAATAAAATGTTACTGCTCTTTATAGAGGATATAGGAGAAGTGGCCTTCCCTAACCTGTTTGAAACATGCTTCTGTGGCACTATGAAAGCATAAGGAAACTTTTTTTGGGTATTAATCTCTATTTTTAAACTGAAAACTTAGCATTCTAAGTAATACTTATACTGGGTAAGCGGTATAAGCAAGAAATGTGGAGTTTGCCTATGAATAAAATTGCTGCAACTGTTCACAATGCACGGTAATAAAAAGTTAGATAAGAATCTACTCAAGACTTAGAAATGGAGAGAAACCCTTAATTTTTACAATATGTCTTTTTTTCCAATATTGCTAGTCAGCAAAAGACTTGCAGATATAAATTATAAGAGCAAAAAATTGCCTACTTGGAAGAAAGGCCATAATGTTTTTTTCTAGATTTACATCTAGACTGTGTTAAGTAGTTGAACCTGTGAATAATTTCAATGCTGACATAAAGATTCCAGGTACTTTTCCTTATCCAATATAGATCTTGTCCTAAAATATGACTGTAAATTCTGAATACTTTCTGTAATGCTTTCAAGAGTATAAGGACTTGCCTTGAGAGAAACTGCTATCTTCAATCAGTCCTGTTGGCTGTCTAGTCCCTTGTCTTGTCTTATCAGGGAAAGACTCCCAACAAAAAAACCAAAAAAACCAAACAAAACAAAAAACAACAACAACAACAAAAAACAACAACAAAAAAAAAAAAAAAACAAAAAAATAAACCAAAAAAACAAAAACAAAAACAAAACAAAAAAAACAAAAAAAACAAAAAAAACCAAACCAAACAAAAACAAACAAACAAACAAACAAACAAAAAAACCAAACAAAAAAAACCCCATGGGATATAATTTGGCATTGTTCAGGTCTCATTCTCTTTCAGTCCTGTGCAGTAGAAAAAAGTGTGTGCAAGGTTCAAGAAAAGCCTTTCATATGAAACTGAACTTGGCTGGATGGAACCACATTATTACTGCCTTCCAGTATTCATCAGAGCTGCTTGAGCCTCCTGCCAATGCATTTGACAATTTGGGATTGAGCAAATTCCCTGTTAGGCAATGTAAAAATTATGTTGACTACTGAATAAGGAGAATTGCTTTTCTAAAATAATAGCTGTTTCTAAGTAAACATCTTTAATGCTTTTAGTTCTGAAGAGGCACAACCTTGTGTTTAACTGCAGGATTCCCAAGAATTTTTTCAAAATCTGTAGCTTTAGAACTATTTATTTTGTTCAGCAAAACATGAAGAACTACTAAAAGAAACACCATTAAATATTGCGTATTCTAAAATACACGTTTTTGTAAATCTGTTATTTTTATTTACATTTAAGCAGCAATTGACAGTGCTTTAAATTGCAGTGCTGGGTCCTTGGTCAAGAGTCCAGTAAGGTCAGCATCAGGTGCCAGGGTGTCATGTTGACATAACACAACAAGAGCAAAACTAACAAAACAAAATACTGTTTTCTTGTGGAGTCAATAGAAAATGGATAGCTCATTGGAACACTTGAAAAATTACGTTTTTAAGAAGTCAAAGGACAGCATTTAAAAGCTTTCCAGAGAACTCTGTTCTTCTATTTTATATAATATCAGAGTTTTTCCCCCCTTTAGGATTTTGCTTCCATGGACTTTCATTCAGCTCTGTAGTTGGAAGGAGATAAAAATGCATTTTGGAGAGGTTGTGTTTATTTTCCATTCTGGAGAACTCCACAGTCCAGTATGCCTCCTGACAGGAGAAAAATGAGTTTGGAAGTCTTTCATCCTCTAGGTAAAGAGTAGAGACAGAGATCCAGTGTCTCAAACAAGATTTTTCTTTATGCCTCTCTGATGAAAAATCCTTGTCTTTTTGGTGAAGTAGTGCATTCTCTTGCTCCATAGTATGCAATGGATACTTTTCACATTCACTAGCCTCTCTTAAATAAGCTCAGGTATGGAAGTTACTGATATGCTCATCTCAGCTTTGTTTACTTGGGAATTTCCTTCATGTACTTTACTACTGATCTCTCGAACTTTACAACAGTGTAAATTGCTCCATGGCCATTAGTCCTCATCTGTGGCAATTCTGTGTACATCAAAAGCTGCCACTCCCACTGAACTTGCAAAAAGAAACAGAGATGTTCTGCAGCAGTTCTTGGCAGGAAGAATATCAAAGTGTCAGATCAAAGAGAGGGCTGATGTTTAAGGTGTGTTCTACTCCAGCACTTTCTGAGGAAATGTACTTTCCAGTAACTCATAGGGAACGTGGTACAAAATCCTGGGTCTTGTCCTACTTTCTTCTTGTCCTGGCCTGTTGTAACGCACCCTGAGGCTTCTGTCCTTGGAAACTCCAAGTGCTTCTTTGACAATTTCTTGTACTACCCTTATAGGAACTTGGATAATTGAAAGTATATCTGTGTTTCTTTAGGAAGAAACATACTTGCAGTTTTTCTTGATAAATAGAATTCATAAAGTGTTGATTTTCATGAAGTACCATAATGTCTTATGAGACATATGCAGTTGAATCAGACTATTATCCTAACAATATTATATTTTAACAGTCCTTACTTTCTCAGGAATTAATGGTGCTTGGATCTTTATCTGCCAGATCTCACCAGGATAATCATGGTATCATTGAGCATTTGGAATAGAGTCAGCCACAGAAAAGGGAATAAAAAATCTTTATGGTCAGATGTTTGCATCTGGGATGGCCATGTTCCTCTTTGTTCAGGCTGAAGAACAGACTGACTCTGTGTAGCAGTTTCGTGTGAAAGCGCAAGAGGTGACAGGTGTAAACTGAAATATAGAAGACTTCATTTATGCATAGGGAAAAACATTTCTGGTGTGAGGGTGACTGAACACTGGCAGAAGGTGCCTGGAGAGGTTGTGGAGTGACCCTCCTAGGAGATTTTCGGAAGAGGACTGGGCACAGTCCTAAGGAATCTGTGGTAGTTGCCTATGCTTTGAGTAGGGTGATGCACTAGATGACCTCCAGAGTTCCCCTCTATCTTCAGCTCTTCATATTCAGTGATTTGTCTCTGTCCTGTCCTTCCTCGGGTTCCTCTCAACCATTTAGCTCATCTTCTTGCCTTTTTCTCTTTGCTTCTCTGTTTCAAAAACATGTTAGCAAACTTCCAGGCAGATTATTTTTATTAGCTTGATTTGTTAAAAAAACCTTTTCAGTTTATATGCACCTCTTTTATGAAGTCTTTGGAATGAACTGCCACAGTGAATGCTATAGGAGAATGAACTGCTGTATGGATTATTAAAGCAGACACTGGATGGATTTCCTGGGGTACCCTGAGTGAGCTCATTGGAGAAGTCATGGAGAAAGCAGATTTTGGAGCTGGAGACAGAGATAAAAATATTCTCTTTCAGCTGAGAAAAGGAGGAAGCAGTATGATATGGCAAGCAGAGCGACTTTCTTATACCTTTATGGGTGATTTTGTAAGAAGACCCTGGAACATATTTTAAAGATGGGACCTTTCCAGATAGCCATCAGGAGCTGATTAATTATGTATTCCTCTCTCCGGTTATCTGAAGATCTGAACCCAATCCACCCTATGTGTATGAGGAGAGGGGTGACAGAGCCAGAAGAGTGCAGGCTTCTCAGGCATCTTCTTGCTATTATTTGTGAGTGACAAGTCCTGGAGATGTTGATTGGGTTGATGCATTAAAATAAACCCAGACTGCCTGCAGAAAGCTCTGCCCTGCTCCTCTGTGAACCCCTTCGCAGTAGTATTTTGTAAATCATGCTTACCCACCAATACTGGTTTGTTCCTTCTTTCCCTCTGAAGACTAATTAAATGGCTTTTTTAATCTGTGTGAATCAAAGGCATGAAAATAATTCTTTATGTGAATATTACAAAGCTCCAGAGGAGAGCAGGAGGCAGAATGAATTTCAGTTTTCTGGGAAAATGGTTGTCACCTCTTCTGATTTTTATCTTGCCAAGTATGTGAGGGATTTTGTCTACATCCTGTCTGCACTGGACTGGCTCCTGTTACTGTGACACCATGTATCTATGCTGTTTCAGTTTCATTGTTTTTGTTGTTTATTTGGTTTCCCCCTCTTGCATGTACTTAGTCTGTAAGATTCAGATTATAACACTACTGCTTCCACTCCTCTCCTCTCCTGTCTGCTGCTCTTTGCTATCATAGATGCTGAACCAGCATGTGGAGATAAGCACGTTGTAACCCTATGGTTGGGAGACACCAGAACACGAGGCAAAGACAGCAAACAGGGTGTAGCAATGATAGATAAACAGATTGTACAGCAGAGAGGGAGTTTCTCTGTGGAATACATTTTGGTGTTATTGACACATTTGTAGCACCCTGAAATTCTTTGAGTCCATATGTAAAAATACAAATCTTCTACTGAGACATAAGATACGGTTATGGGCTACTTTTTGAAATGAAGTGTTGTTTGCCTTAGCTTTAAGTTGTTAAGACTGAAGTATTACATCTAATTCCTGGTACTGTCTGCATATCCTAATTAAAAAAATAATCTAATATAATTTGCCTGTATTATTATACAGAATTTTATACTGACTTCCAGTGGTAATGTACTGATCAGTGTAGGAAATACTACTTATAGAAAGGAGTTCAGATAGTAGGTTTTTTTTTTACTTGTTTATGAAAAGGACTATTTTTCTTATGCTATTGACTGTTCTTTCCCCTGTTTTCTTTTTGAGTCATATCACACCTTGATAATCAGTAAATTAAGCTGTGTAGATAAAGGCAGTAAACTATCTTTCTTTTTTCTGAACTTGTGTTATCGTGTGTATCTGAGTATCTGTTATTATGTGTACATTAACAAAACAACTGCTTCAGACTACTCTTTTTGTGCTGTTTCCTCATTTCTCTGAAAAAAAAAAATCTGCAAAGATAATGATGAAAGGAGCACATTACAAAGCAAAGATGAATACTTGCCCAACATTCCAAAGACATTTTAGACAGACTTGCACATGAGCATCTATAGGAAATGGTAACCGACCAGCTTTTCACTGTTGATTTGATGATACAAAAGTAAAAGTGTGACTTTTTTTCTTCATTAGTGCTTGCCCTGTTGTTATTAAACACAGTGATGTGAAAAACCTTGTGTAATTTGATAAGAGAAAACCAGAACAGAACTGCATTTAAGGAAGCACAGTAGTATCTGGAGAGTCTTGGAAGCAAGCAGCGCAGACTTCCTGCTAGCTAAAAAGTTAAGAAGCCTATAAAGTACACAGTCATGGGAGAAAAAATGCATCTTCCAGTACTAAGACTCAGAACTAAGCTGCAAAATACATTAATATAATTAGATAAATTTTTCTAATATATATTAATGAGAAAAAAAACCCCACTTAATACATTTTCTTTCACATGTGCATTTCAGATGTACATAATGTTTAACTGTAAAAAGTGAAGGAGTAATCGATGTACATGAAATAGAGGTAATTTTTGTGGTAGGATGAGGGCAGAGTGGTCATGATTTATTATTAATAATTATGGACAAACCTATTTTTATAGACTTTCTTATAATATTGAATTAATGGCCAAGTAGGACATCCTTAACAGAGAATCTTAGGATCAGTAAAATTGAAAGTGTTTCCCACTACTTTTACTTGTACAATCAGAAGTAATAGGAAGGGAACAAAAGAGAGACACAGAATTCACAGCTGTTATTTGTGAATTGAGTTGTGGATTTCTTAACTGCATCAGCACTAGCATAACTAGTATAACTTTTAAAGGAGCAATTAATAAAAATAGTAACTTCAAAATTGAGATATCCGAATTTCTATGATTTAAATATTTTTAAAAAATATTTAAATCTTTAAAAAGTGTCCTTTTTGTTCTATATGAGAAGGAATGGAGAATTTATATGTTCTTTTTCATTTCAAGTTTCTCTCTAGAGTCTCTTAAGCTTCTTTCTGGTTTTTATTTTTGGAACTAGATTTTTAAGTGGTCACTCTGTTGCTTGCAGCTGTGTTGAAGGTAATTGGATGCTGTGATTCTTTTTAGTTATGTTTTTGTTGGATTACTGCACAGAAATTCAACCCACATGAAGGGAAAATGCATTCAGTTTTAGAGAATTTAAAATAAAGACTGAGAACAGAATAATTGACGTAATAAATGAGGCATCCAGGGATTGCAATCAGGTGCTGAGGATGTACCTGTACTGTAGAGTACAAGAGGGTCAGGAAGAAGTTCCTGATCCCAAAGACAAATTGAGTGTTCTGTCCACACTGTGTATGGCTTTTCCCCCTATAAAATATATATTTTTTTCCCCATTTCATAGTGTTTAAGATGGTGTCTAAGAAGCCCATCAAAATGGCATTTGAGAAGCATGAAACTGAGCATGCATGAAATGTGATGGAAATTGGGAGTTTGTAGGGTCAGTGTCCTCTGGGTTGTGTGCAGTGACTGGTCAGGTCAAGAGGAGCAAAACTGGTGCAGGCATGTCCTTACTGCCCTTCAGGAGTGCTCTCTCCTCTGAAGTAGACACTGAGCTGTGCCAGGTTGTGTCTTGGGAATGGCTGGGGAACACACCCAGCAGTGTTGGGGATCAAGGCTATCAGTACTGAGTTTGTCCCCTTCCCCCTGTCCTGTTTAGCAGAGTATTTGTACTGAGAAAGTCTGCCAAAACCAGAAAATGAGATCTTATCACTCTTTCTTTCATTTCTGGGCTTCAGATCTGCGTATTTCAGGCTGCCACATTCAGTCAAAGGGGGTCCATGCTTCCTATTGCTGACACTGCTGTTTATTCACAAAAACTGGCAGTACTTGTGATCGGCAAGAGGAAACTTCTTTCAGTAGGTAACTGGTCTGATCTAGTGTGGAGTATTGGTCATGTCATCATTAAAAGGAAGGACAGGTAAGGAACATGTCTTTATTTACTCACTCTGGAATATCAAAAACGAAATTTTCAGGAATATGGTTTTTACTTTCTTGATGTTGCTAGTGTCTTCCTCCAGAAAGTTATTAGTCTTTGTCTTAGACTTCCATTTGTGTAATGGCTGGGATGAATTATCTCTTCCTCCACCCCCTCATCAAAATGTAGTGGCATATTTAATAATTAAGTGGTATATTGAATAATTTAATTAAATAATTAAATATGTGACATATTTAATAATTTGAAAATGGCATATGAGTATTTTTGTTAATACACTTTCACCCAGGGTAACAGCCCAACTTTTATCCAATGTGAGGTTATAGGAGTGAATTATACATCAAAGCATTTGATTTCCAATCCAATGGAATGATTTCCACTTAGTTCTTATATATTTTCAGAAATACTGACCTGTTTCTTACCAATGAACAAAGCTAGTTTTCCATCTTGTAATGAGACCAATTTTTGTCTTCATTTGTGGCAATATCTTAACAAAATTCAGAGGTTCTGTACAGGGAATTTATAGAGGCAATGTTAATTTTTCCCTTCATTTTTTTCTTGTCCTTAGTCTCATGGCCTTAAATGCTGAAAGAGTATGATAAGCAACTGCATTTTCCCTAACTTTATTGGTTTTCTGAAAATGTTTTGAATTTGGTCCTTATGTCTTGTTTCAGTTTTTTTGCACAAGGTTGAGCCACTTTTACTCTTTAGAGATCAGAGGCTTTTTTTTTCCTGCTGATGCTACAACGTCAACATGTCATGAAGAATTTCTTCGCTGAAAGGGCTGTTAAGCATTGGAACAGGCTGCCGGGGTGGAATCACCATCCCTGGCAGTGTTCAAGAAACAACTGGAGGTGGCAGTTTGTGCTGTTGTCTAGTTGGCATGTGTTTTATCAAAGATTAGACTCAATGTCTTGGTTTGAAAAATCAGGTGTCTGCTAAGGAAGGCAGGACCCTCTCTTGAAATAGAAAATGTAAACCCCTTCCCTCCAAGTTATTATAATTTTGAAATTTAGGGGTTCTCAGGCAAAGATGTAGGAGTAGGAATAACAGATATTTATTAGGAAAAATAAAAATGCAGTAATACAAAACACTCACAGAATCATAATATGACCTGACACCCTGTTGGTCAGGGTGTTGGCAGCAGTCCCATTAAATGGTGGCTGCAGCCCTCCTGCAGTGCCAGGTGTGGTTCTTTTGGAGCAGTGATCCTGTAGAAGGGTGGAGTTTTCCTCTGAAGATCCAGTGGTGGTGTAGATGGGCCTGGTCTTCCTCTGGGAATCCAGTGGAAAAAAAAAAGCTGCTCCTCTGGGAATTCAATGGGAAAAGTCTGCCTGTGGTGTTCCAAATTTCAGATTATATCCAGGTCGGAATGCTTGGCTCCTCTCCCTGGGCAGAGCATCTCACAATGGAATGATGTAATTTTGTCAGTCATGCAGTGAGACTCAGTGGCCCATTAACAGATGATATTTCCTCAGAGGAAGGATGAGTCATGGAAGAGATAAAGAAAACTGTCCCACCTGGTTTTAACAGGTGGCCCAATTAACAAAAGATGACTGCCCCACCTCTAACAGATGGGAATAGAATACACACCCCTGGCCACATCTTGCATTAGCAACCTATGACACTCGATGATCTTAGTGATCTTAAGCAACTTTAATGATTCCACGATTCTGTGACAGTTTTTGTAGTTTGAGGGATTCTTGAGAGGGATCATTGGTCATAATGTTGCATGGTTTGGCAAATATCTATAATTCTCTTTCAAAGGAGAAAGCAAATTCAAAGTTTTAACATATATTTAAGTTTACCAATAAATTGAGAGAGCAAATCCTTTGCTGGCATTCCTCTGGAAATTGCCTTAAATACATTGTTAATTTGTCCGCTAGCTGAATATTTTTTCAATAAACTTGTTACATATTTGTATGTGATGGGAGTGTAGAATTAGAGAATTTCCATGACCATGATTATATTTATTCTTATTTGATGCAGTTATTTTCTTCATTAGAATGCATACAGTCTTTAGATCTATATTGAGGAAAAAGGAGAATACTGATTTGCCTATATGCTTCTCCTATGTGATTAGCTGTGATTTAAGTCTGATTTTGCAGAGCTTTTATAAGTATGCACTTTGTTTAGCATGTTTAGCAGTTATTTGTATCTGCCAATGTTGAGAGTGGTTGGATTTCTTTACCTTTTTTTTTTTTTTTTTTTTTTTTTTTTTTTGTGTAACAAAGAAGTCAATCCAGATGCATATTTTTACTTTGTGTAAAACAGCTGTTCCCATTGTGTGCATTGGCTACTGAGTAGTATCCTTTAAATCCATTATTAATTCTGTTTTCGGTCAGCATTTGTTCTGGATGTGGCCTTTACAAAATGACCAACAAAGCTGCTTAATAGGAGAAATCCAAGCCTGGTGAGAGTGTCACATTCTCTTAATTAGAAGTCTTACAAAGCAGAAGCTTTAAGCAAATGAAACTATGAAAAGAGCTTTAGCCATAGCAGAGAAATTAAAAACTGAATAAACAAAATCTCTGCCATTCACTGTGTTTCCCAACAAAATGTAATATTCTGGTTTCTGGGTTTTGAATAGCTGCAGAAGGCCTTTGTCTGCTCCAGCAAAAGATACTCTTTACACTTTGAAGCTTTGAGGATATTTCTCTCTGCCTGTCTCTCTCTGTTTCTCAGTTCTTGATAATTTCTGACCTGTCTTTAGCCTGTGCTGTCTGGTCTTGGTGGATTTGTAATATGCTGAGTATGACTGTGAGAAGGAGAAAGGAGAAATTTGCCTTGGCTTGCCTGATGGTGCAATGCTAAAACAACACATGAATCCAAAATTGCATAGTATTGGGCCTTTCAGAGTATTTGGATGAAGAAGAAAGGCAGGAGGGATCCTGGGCAGTCCTACCCCTTGACCCCAATAAAAGGCCATGAGCGTTCGTCAGCATTTTAGTTGGTCATTTTCCTGATGCTTGGGTTACTTATTGATGGGGCTGTTTTAGATCCAAGAAATATATTGTTCTCCTGATTTATTCTCAGATGGTGCAGGGACCATTCAGAGTTCAATGATTTCTTGTAACTGCTGCCTCACAGGATGGATTGAGGTCTATTCGGGGTGATAGTTTGTCAGGTAGTGCTATGCTTGCAGGAGATTATGTTGATGGGCTTTCAAGTGAAAGGGTCAGGAAGAAAAAGAGAAAGGAAAAAGAGTAGGATTAGTATAATGTTTAACTTAGCTCAAAATAAAGCAAGTGAAAGAAAATACTAAATGCTTTAATTGCACCAAATGTTAGAACTTGAAAGGTATTTGGTGGAAACATTTGGGGGGGAGGGGGCAAGGATTTGGTGTTAGAAACTCATTGGAGCAAAGGTTTATTTTTTTCCCGTAGTTTACTACAGACTCAAAATTTTGAAGGACAAAATACATAAGATGTTTTATTAAAAAAAAAAAAAAGGCAAAAAAGATTTGTCACTTACCGCTAGCAATGACAAAAAATTATTTTCTACTTACAGTTCAGGTTAGTTTAAAATGTAAAAACTTCTATATAAATATATCTACATTTAATATGTTATTTTTTAATATCTTGTGAATTAAAAATAGTTGATTTCTACCTGATTAACAATAATTTTATTGAGTAAAATGAAGCATAAATTTCTTGTTTAAATTTTTTTTCAGGAAGTATAGTTGAATTACTTTAAAGTATTGGGAAATGTAAATGTGAATGAAGCTACCACATATATTTTTCCAGTGTAGGATACATTTTTCGTAGTGTAGTATATTTATTAGTCAAAGAATTGTTGATATAAACTTAAATGTATAAATATGGTCAGAAGAAAGGTTGCTCAGTCCTGTTAAGAAGGGAGTAAGAGGGATGTGTGTTGAGGACAGGATGCTCCAGTGCACGAGTGATAAGACTGGAATGCAAACACCCAGCACAGAGCCAGGGTGGGCACATGGTGCAGCACCATTTGAGATAAATGCGAAATAGGTTATGTTGCTCGTTCTGATCAAAGGAAAATGCTTTGATCTGTATAAGAGGAGAATAAAAAAAAAAAATCAAATAATGTTGTGTTTGACTCGAGTCAAATGCTTTTTGGTGCATTATGGGCATGTGTATCCTTACATTGTCAGTACTTACTATGCCTTGTGAGCATGGCAGCCTTTGCCACCAGCCTGAGCCCGTGGTCACTCCTTATGGATTAAACTGAACACTGGAGTCTTTGGATACTGCTATTGTCTCCATCAGCTTCTGCAACAGAGCTACTCTTACTTTTGCATCCTTTTAAATTTAGCTCCTTCAGTTTAGTTCTGTCCTTTTCCAAGCTCTCATCCTATTTCACAGCCTAAACCCAGCTCTTGCCTTTGGCCTTTACTTGTGTTAGTTCTACTTTGCAATCTAATCTGACAAATTCTTGTGACGAGATGTGAATTGAGCGTGCAGGAACAGGAATATTTTGAAATGAGTGATACCAATGAAAAATGGAGCTGCTGCCCTGGAAAGCTGTCAGCAGTGCACAGCACCAGAGATGGCAGGGCTCAGTGCGTGAGCAGGATGGGCAGGACTCCAGGGAGCCATAACCCCTGTGCTCTGAACGAGTTATAGTTATGAATATGTGTTTTGATGGTAGATCTTAGTGAGTGAAAACTTTTAAATCCCCTCTGTTTTCATAGATACTAAGGCCATAGGGTAGTATTATTCTGCCACCTGGGGTATAAAATTATCTGGATGGATCAGAATATCTAAAAGGTTGTATGAACAGTGCCCCTAAAAGTGCCTGTTTCTCCCTAGTGTTTAGTGCTGTATAAAATGTCATGGCTGTCTCAGATAAAGACTTGTAAAGTAGGGTAGAATCTGATGCCTGGTTACATAGAAGGCAGTGTTTGAATACTGAACAATAACTAGACCAAATTTAGCTTTTCGGAGACCGGAGTCAAATGTAAGAAAAAAAAAGACTCAAAAGAGATGGGACATATCAGAAGTTTAGTGATAAGCACATCTGCTGTCCTGAACCAGAACGCTGTGGAAAATGATGCTGATCATCATATTTTATAGCACCATATAGAACTGTCTCTGTTCTGAGAAGCATGGTGACAGGGCTTAGGAAAAACTGTTTTGTTTACTGTTTTACCTTTGCTGCTTTCTTTTGTTCAGAAATAATGGAAAGAAACTTCCTGATGGACCAAAGGTATTGAAGGTATTTATTTTAAATTGTAGCATAGGATAAGCAGAGATATGCAATCTGAACACTTTTCTGAGGGAAGTCCCAGCCTGCTGAAAATTAGCTGAGGAGTGGATGTTTTAAAATGGTTTTAACAGGCATTTCTATTTCAGTTTACTTGTTTAGTGCTTTATCACAAGCATAAATTCCTGGAGTGTTTAAATATTTCTGATTCATTATTTCTCTCTACTTTCTTGCAAGAAAATTGTGTTTTACTAATTACGAGTTTATGTACTTTGGGGACTTCTTCACTGGCAAATAATCAACCTTATAAACTGAAAGTTAGTTTTCTTAACTTTTAATCCTTACAATATAAAAGAAATAAAACTGATTGGCTTATTCCTAGAAAATGTTGTTGGACTCTGTAAATCATATAAGCTTGAAAGATGTAAGTCCACTGAGTTATTTTTAGTGTCTATAGATGTTGCCTTTAATGCAATTAAAGCAAAGAAGAGTTTTGGCTCGAATGGTGTGTTTCAGTAATAGTCAGCTTTGTTTCTAATATATGCTGAAGGAAGCTCATATTTCGTTTTAAAATAACATGGTTTTAATTTTTCATTCATTTCTCTTTGATCCAAAACTTTGTGTTTGATGGAATCAAACTGATTATGGGAATTGCTTGGAATTTTACTGAAATCACAGGACAATATAATTTTGCCGAAACAAGCTGACAGTATAAAGTCACAGCCAGGAACTTGCTCTGTCTGGTGTAGTCATCTGTAGCTGCTTGGGAGCTAGATGCAGTGTAGATGCTGCTGTGAGTCCTCAGCTAAGTGAATTTATTCAGCTGAGTATTTTATATTGCAAAGAGACTTAAACAACAGCACTTCAGTGTCTTGGATCTCTCTCTCTGAGGGTGGATAGAGAAATGCAGACATTGGGTTTGTCAGTAAATTGACTGCAAAAGCCTTCTCTTGGAATCACAGTTAAGTGGCTAAAGTCAAAATATCAGCTAGGAACTTCTTCATTTATTGGATATTTGGTTTACTAGAGATTATTTTTTTCAGTTGTGTGCTTATGCTATTACAAGTCTCAGAGCAGTGCCAAAGAGGTCAAGTAAATAGCCTTTGTTTTGACAGTTTGCTATTAAATTATAAATACTAATATTGTAAGGAAAACCTAATTAAATGCAGTTTTATACTGGAATTTCCTCACTACGAGGGGAAAAAAGTTAGCAAATATAATCCCAGGGTTAAACTGGACATTTATCAATAATGTTGCCTTACAAATAAATAGACCGTTTCCTTTTTGTAATCTTTGAGATGACAGCAGTAAATTATTCATCTGCAAACCCTTTTTCTGTGCTGAGGTTCATTGTGTTCACCGGGCTGATTCATGTTTGCTGTGGAAATAGTAGAGTAGCTGCCTGTTGTTACTACCTTGGTAATGAGCTACAACAGCAATGATGAGATGTTGTCTGTTTAAGGGAATAGAAAGATATTTCACCTAGGAAAGTAAAGGAAGGACTGGGGAAATGCATTTCCAGCATGATATTTTATTTGAAAGAGCAGATCAGAGCAAACACGTGACTTGCAATTGCTTTATATCCTGTCTTCTCTTTCTTACCAGGTTTTTTTTTTCTTTGAGGCACATGTTCTTGCAGCAGAAATGAAACAAATATTAGCTACTGTCCTGACCCTGATTTGGAAATAAATTACTGAAACATATTATGTCTTAGGGGTGTTTGCTTTGTGTATATTTCAATTACAGTAGGAATGTATGCTATTGAAAGGCAGAGGTTATTGCCCTAGTTCTTTCTTACCTCGCTTTCAATTAAATCTGATTTCTGTTACCATAGCATTGCCTGCTCGTATGCTGCTTAGTCCAGTGCTGGTCATTTGTGCATGTTTTCTATTTGACTGTGTGGCTGTTCTTACTGTTCCTAGTAAGAGCTAACAGCCTCTGTCGAATCTTTTT
This sequence comes from Vidua macroura, assembly GCF_024509145.1. Classification (NCBI taxonomy): domain Eukaryota; kingdom Metazoa; phylum Chordata; class Aves; order Passeriformes; family Viduidae; genus Vidua; species Vidua macroura. Next base: position 18,851,729 of record NC_071571.1, read on the forward strand.
GGTCTGGGAGGGGGGTGCTCAGGCAGCTGTTTTTCACAACTGATGCAATTGCTAATGTTTCCTATGCAAGAAGGCAGACTTCTACTCAGTACCCCTGGGGAGTGTAAGCATCATTTTTATCATGTTGGAACTACAGGCTCTGTCAGCCCAGTGAAGTTGTTCTCAATTAGTCTGAGGCAGTCCAATTCAGAAGGGAATAGCTGCTCCTGTTCGAGCCCATTTTTCTTTGAGTGTTGCCTGTGCTGATTTCCAGCTGTTACCATGCAGCTTCGGGGAGCTAATGGGGTTCATTTGGAACATCTATCTCAAAAGGAAATGCCTTAGTCAGTGTCTGGTTGAATGATTGGAGATTTTCACGCACAAAAGCCCCGGTTAATACCCACTTAGCTAATTATCTCTCAGTGTACACGATCATCCTTTTCAGTCCAGTAATTAGAGAAAATCAAGTGGAACCTTGCTAATTTGCACTAATGTTAGAAACAACCTATTGCCAATTACTGAATTTTGTGAATTAGTGCAAATGAAAACAAGCACTTTTTACAAACTATAGAGTAAGTAACATGTGCTGAACCCTATGCAATAGTGCCACATTAATATTACACTGCCAAGAACTCACCTGTACATGCAGGGGAAGTTAATATGAGAACAGGGGAGTTAAACTGAGACAAGAATCATCCTTATGTTGAAGTTTGCCCTTTGTTAACGATGTATAGATTACTACACTGAGGCTTAAAGTTACATGGTGTGTCATGAACACCATTCCCCTGCTTTCTAATAGAGTTCAAGGAGACCTTTGGAGATCTCCTTACTAACACAACTTAAGTTTCTCCTCTTTCAAAGCGGCTGCAATTGTCACCATGGCTGCTAGAGTCAGCACAATATCTTGCTTTGATCCTTTTGAGCTCTTGCAAGGGGCCAAAAAGCTGGAGAAATCAGCCCTTCTGAAAATCCAGTGGGAGTGAAAGATCTAACTGCTGTGTTTTCAAAATGCCCCTGGTGGTTTTTTTTTTTTTTTTTTCTTCCATGAAAGTAGTTTTGCTGATGATTCCCCTGTGTGGCTGCATTGCAATCCCTGTCCTAATCTTTCTTTCAGAAGGCTCTTTTCCCAGTCTTGTTTATAGTGCTGGAGTTAACCCCATGTTCCCTGAATATCCAGTTTTTTCTTAGACTTGGTTGGGTAACACCTAGAGAGCAGGCTGCCTTCTTGCCCATATCCTTTATACTAAATCACCCATTGATTTGGGCATGATCACTGTCCAGATCCCAATAAAATCCTAAAACCCCTGTTGCCAAATAGTTAGGTGCCACTTAGAAAACTGATCATTATGGTGCAAAGGGCTGTTTTGGCACATTTTGAGATTCCTCTACCTCATCTGAACTCCAAATGATGTTTATCTCATGTTCAGCTGTAATTTTTCGTCATGTTTATGTGCCTGATCTGAGATTTGTTGAGAAAAAATTGAGAACAAATTGCAACAAATTTTGTTATTCTTCTGTTCCCTGGTTTCAGGAACCATCTTTTCATTGTGTTCTATTAATTTTGAAGACAAGAACAGCAAATCAGAAGCAGGAGCACTTCTCTCTATCTGTGTTCTCACCTGTCTTTGGGAAGCTTCCACTTCTGAAATAAGCAAAATTTATCTACAAAGCCAAAATGATTCCTTTGGAACTTCAGCTTTGCAGTCATCCTTTGTAATAGCTCTGCATCTTTCCAGGGCCTCTCTCCATCTGGTCTGAGGTGGTACCTGAATTTCTTTTACTGGAATCTCTCCAGTCACAGTAACAGAAACTGATGAAAGCTTGGATGCCTGTAACTTTCCAGAGCTCCAGCTTATGGATAGGAATGTGAAACACTGTATGTAGAGCAGCCAAATCTGCTGTTTATGACCTAATGGCAAGATTATGACAGTCTATTGAGATGACCTGCTTTTTAGCCTAGGCTGCCTTTTACTTCTCTAGTTATAGGGAACTGCCTGTAAGCTGCAGGAGCCAAATGCCTCAAGCTTTTAATTTCATGTGATGCAAATTTAGGAAAATAGAAAGCGGGACACTATTAAAGTTTGTGTTTCTTTGGTTGCATTCTACCAGCTGCCATTTTTGGGGGTGAAAGAACTTTTATGGAAATAAAAACAGTGTTTGGTAACTTTTAAAGTTATGAGGAATGAAACATAAGATAAGGTTTTCTTTTATTCTAACTCCTTTACATTCTGACTTCCAAACCAAGAAGTTTAGTTCCCCCAAGTACCTAAGCCCAATTTATTTTCATCACAAATGGAAGACCTTAATATTTAAATCGGTGCTAGGGATTCAAATTTTTGAATTGCATTTTGAGACCAAGTCTTCTAAGTCATGTAATAGCTTTTTGAAAAGTATATTCTGCCCTAAGTTATAATTAAAAAAATAAAAAAAAAATCCAAATGAGTTCTACAAAGAACTCCTTTTTAATGGTATTAATCTGTAGTTTTGTTACAAATTGACCCCTGGATTTGAGTAATTACGAATAAGAAACAGTACTAAGATAACTAGAATATAAAAGTTAGTGTAATTCTCTTAATAAAATCGGGTATTATGTGCTTGGGTGTTGGGGGAGGAAAGGTGACATCTTAAAAGGAGTATTTTGACATGACTGCCTGTCTCTGTCCCTTCCCAAACTGTTTCACACCCTCAGTCTATTCTTTGAGGATGCAGATTGAGAAATATTCAAGCTGTGAAACTACTGTTGAACAATAGCTAGGACATTAATGTGTTATGAGAATTATTTTGGTCACATCTCTAAAACACAGGACAATACAAGCTCCTATGAAGAAAATAAATTACATCCCAGACAGCCACAGTAGAGCCATGAAGATGTTAAAAGGGAGGGAGAACTTGATGTCTGAACTATGGCTGACAAAACTGGCTTTCTCAGCATCAGGAGGAGAAGACTAAGGGGAAATTTAATCAGTCTTCCCATGTCTAAAGATAGGTGCATAAAAAGTGGAGGTTCTCTCTTTGAAAGGTTGCATGGTGGTAGGAGAAGAGGCAATGGGAATAGCTGCTTCAGGAGAAATTCTGTCCTGGAGATAAGAAAAAACTTTACCATGCAAATAACTAAGTTGCCCAGAGAAGTAGTGAAATCTCCCTTACTGGAAAAACTCAAGATTTGGCTTGACATGGTCCCAGTAACTGATCTAAATCCAGGCTTTCAACAGAAGATTGGATGAGATGATCTCCAGCCTACTTTGCAATGATTCTTCATGAAACATGGACTGTTGGTTTGGTGATTGTTTTAAAAAATAGTTTTCTGAACACAGCTGAAGTGTTATAAATACATAAGACACCATTGCTTAGATTTCATGGGATGTTAAAAAACTAGTTCCTACAACTGAAAAAGAAATATGGTTCGGTATGTAGTGATATAAATCAAGATCTACTCTGGTAACTGAGGTATTTATTTTCTCCCCTTTTTCTATTTCTGTGATCTCTAAAATGAGGAAAATTTTCTTATTTTTATACACTTGAAGAATAATATCCAATATTATTCTTCAATGAAAGTGCTGTTTGTGATGCTGGCTAATTCCTTTAGCCAAGCGCTTCTTGTATTTAGCAGATATTCCTCAGGGACAAGGACATTTTGGGTTGAAATATATTGGTGTTTAAACAGCAGTGAAATTTCTAGGTTTGTTCTGCCTTGTAAAATAGTCTAATTTTAAAACTTAAATAGGATGCAAGCTGTCGTAGGGCTTATGTTGTAGGTGTATATTTTTCTGTTACTGCTTACATAAAATTTTTGTAGCTGTTTTTTATTTCTTGGCAGGGAAATTGCTCAGATTATGCTTTCAAAAGATTTCTTTTTAAATTTTTGAAGTGTCAATAAAATCAGGAAATAAAATTATATTCCTGATATTGATAGATAAGTATTGATTTTTTGATTGCAGCTCAAGATAACACTGTTCAAAGGGCACAGATTGAGAATGCAACAAAAACCATCATACAAGTACTGTCAAGAGTGGGAGGAGGAGTTTGCTGGAGTTCACAGAGAGTGTAATGAGGAAAAATTCCCTGGTGTTGATTTTTTTCCTTCAAAATATGATGAGCATTTATTGTAGCCCATTTGTAAAAGTGTAGCTTTAGACGGATTAATAGGAGAAACTAAAAGCAAAAGCTGTGGCAAAGTAATTACATTACAATCGTATGTTTCCACAAACAATATCTGCTGTAAACATTTGTCTTATTTTAAAATACAAACTGAAGCAGGAAAATAGATCAGGTTCTGTCCTTCATCAAAAGAATAGTGGATTTAAACATCTGAATTATGCAGATGCAGCACAATAATTGTACAGGGACACTTAAAAACTGTGAGGGTCAAGGAGAAGTCTTTTACAAAGAAATAAAAGGGAAAAAAAATCCCCCAGATGAAAGCAACTGTTTAAAAAAAATCATTTAAGTAGCAAAATAGAAATAAAGAACAAGGAGGAGGGTTAACTGTTACCTTCTTCCCTCCTGGGAAATATATCAGACCATATGTTTGAAAATAAGAAAACTTTCTTCAATTCTATGGCATCTGATGTTGGAAAACTGTTACGATAGTGCAGTACTGACCTCCTGTGTTTCAGGATATAACAAAATGAGCGTGTGAGAAAATGTTTTGCAGTTGGGAAGTAACATATTGATGACTTTTTGCCGACAAATAGGAAGAAAAGAGAGCACTATCTTGTTCAGCATTGTAAATACACTCATTTGGGATTTCAGATTTAGCTTGCTGGCATCAGGCAGTATACAGATAGTAATTTTGCCAGGCATCTTCATATTTGTGCTTGAATTTTCCTAAGAATGGGTGAATCCATGGGGTTTGGATCTTCCTTTCTTCTTTTAAACATTTGCTATCACAATATTACCTCTATTATTATCCCATTTTCTTTATTCTACAATCCTGGGGGGAGTTGACTCACTGAATAAAAGCCTGGGTTGTGAATTAGACAAGGGAAACTGTACTCATAAATGAGAATGATACTGAGAAGGTTCTGAACATAGTGTATCTGTTATTTATTTTATATTAATTTTTTTTGTCTTGCCCTTTGTTCATTTTTCTTTTACTTAGTTTCCTTTTATTTCTATAGTCTTCTATTAATGATCTGCCCTTCATTTTGTTTCCGCCTTATCACCCTTTTCAGTCTTTTAACTTTTTCTCTGATCTCTTCTAAAAAGAATTTTGCATGTACTCAAATAACACAGTTATCTATCAAACCCATAGGCATTTCATCCCTAAAATTTTGTTCAAAGGTTCATGTTTGCTTTTGTAAAACAAATAAGGAAAGCTTTATGTTGGACTCTTTTTTTCTCTGGAAACCCTTGGTTATGGAAAGTAATTGATTATTATGTCAAGATGCAGTGGAATCCAGCTTGGGAGGATTGATTATGAGCGTAAAGAAAAAGGCTCCATCTCTGGTGGTGGGTTAGGGGGGGAAGGGAGATGAAAAAGAAGAAAAAAGTAAGAGAGCACAAGAAAAAGAAGAGGCTAAGAAGAAAAAATTTTAAACTTTTACACATTGTGAAAATAGACCTTGAAATATTATGGCAAATGGACTTTTTAAGAAGAACTTATGTGTTGTTGCTAATTATTGTGTGATAATTGTATGCTAATGTAATAGGGGTGGAGAAATAGCTACAATGGAGCTAAATCCAGCTTGTGTTATCCACTCAGTTTTTCTCAAGGGTCTGTGGCTTAATGTGTATTAAAAATAGTCATAGTGTTTCTGGAGGTTTATGGAGGTTTTGAACTCTTTGCAGTGCTAGCTTTTGGTAACTATAAATTACAATTTATAGTTGTAATTAGTTAATGCTGAGAGGAGTGCTTTCTGCCACTCGATAAGGGAAGATCAAGTGTTGCATGTGCATTCCTAATCTGTATATTTTGGACATAGAATTGGATAAGTGAATTACAAGAATTGTTATCATTCTTAAGCATGACTTTTACCATGTGTCTGTATTGTTTTCAGCAAATTAAAAATAATAAATAGATGTTATATCTGAACGTGTTGCTAAAAGGTATCCAGGAACAGACTCTGCTCTTGCCTTCTGCTTTCTCCACATTGAGGGTCAGCTAATAATGTGACTGATGGCTCAGCAGGGGTCTGAGAAGCCTTTCTCAACCTCATCTAGAGTTCTTGTGCATCCCAGTATGGATGGAGGTAGCACATCTGGCAGTATTTGCTTTGAAGCAGGAAGCGTGAGTTTGGGATTGTGGCACCGTCTCCATTGCACTGGCTGGCAGAGCAGCTTAAGCATGTGAAAAGCATACACTGCATTCATTCAAAATGTGGTTGAGCATCTGTAGCTGTGTATACTCCCTTGAATTCCTGGCAGAAATTCCAGCTGAATCAGCTAGAATTGCACCTGGCACTTCCATTGCACCATGGTAAAAGAAACGGGTTGACCTAAAAGCCAGATTTATGTGTATTTAGTTATGGAACTCTCAATAAAATCAGTGCTAACTTTAAGGGCTGTATATCACTTTGGAGTTGATAATATATACTGTGCTTGGGTAATTTTTGCCATTTTTTGAGGGGAAAGAATAGTGTCCTGTTTTACTTACTGAGTCTTTCTTGGTTGTAAGATGTGTATGTAATTACTGGAGTCATGGAATTGCTTTGGTTGAGCTGAAGGAATCATAAAAAGATTCATGGGAAAGATGGTGTTTCCCTGGGCTCTGCTGAAGCTTTTTATGATATTTAAAGAAGCAAGATGTGGTGTGGAGTTCACAGAGGATTTGAGGCTAGTTAAAAGTAAGTTGGAATTTGTTTGACCTTTTTCCCTGTACATTCTTTTCAGAGCATTAGGTGGCTGAGGTCAAACTGAAATGTGTCACTGGTCAGTGTCTGAATTTAATTAGTAGGCAAGGACTTGGAGAACTCTAAAGTACAAGATGCTTGATCCCCACCTTCCCTTTTCAAATAAAAACAGAACATGATCTGTTTTTGTTTTCCTTCCACCAGCTGGTACAGTTTCTTGAATCTGTTTGTTTCTTAATGTAAGATTTAAATGTGGGAAATGTTACAGAAAACTGTTGTACTACCAGGCTGGTTGTTCAGCCTGGTTTATGACATCTGCAATAGTTTATGTGGACAGTCACTACTATATATTACACTTAATGACAGAAATTATGAACAGTTTACCATATTTGCTGAGCTGATTTCCGGACTTCCTAGTAGAAATTGCCAGCTTTATGTTGATTTATAGATAAATCTTAAAAAACTAAATTCATACATTTTACTCTTAAAGAGACAGAAACTGCTGTAGATGAGTATGATGAACTGTGATATAAATACTCACTGATGTTTAAAAAAAGCAATACTCAGCTAGTTGAGAATGGCTTTCCTAAGCCAAAACACAGTAGTAAAACTCTGCATCTTGGTAACAAATATGTTTGTTACTCAAGCATTTTTGTTTCTGAAATTCAGCTTAATTTCTTTACGTACTATTCTTAGCATTTAAAATAATGTCAAGCTTGAATAGTTTTGAGAGAATGACATGCCTCTTGTTTCAGAACAGTTTGTAAAGAATTTTTGTACATATAGTCTTTTAATAGTTTCTACATCAAAGAGAACAGAAGCAAAAAATTCTAAGATATTAAGTGTTCGTAATAGGGAGTTTTTATAAAATAATCCACCTTTAATATGTATCAATTATTTCCGTGTTATCAAAATGACACTGTATAAATCCTTGCCAAAATACAATATAGACAGGGCCTTTAGTTTAAAATCTTGAAGTATTTAGTAACAGTTATGGCAACACAAATCTGTGTCTAATTTTTTCCCTTAAAACAAGAATATGTTTTATATTGACTATTAAAGAGTAATAGAAAAGGAGATAATGTTTTCTCAGGAAATTCTCAGTTCTTTTTCTGTGCTGTCTCTGTCTTCACTTAGTCACATGTTTTCTGTGGTATAATTTAGAATTTTTTACTCACTTAGCAAAGTGATGGAGAGCTGAGAAGATACAGGGTCATTGAATGTCTGCTAACCCATGTTTCCACAGTGTAGTTATTTTTGTCATGACTTGAATAGAGTATATAGGGTATTGAGGCGATGGTGCTCTAATTAACACTTTAGTGCTTTTGGTAAAAGATACCAGTGCAGAGTCCTCAGTACCAGGTTTGAACTGGAATCCCCATGGATGCTGTGGGGATTCAGCCCAGTGGCCCCATCTCTGTATTTCCAGGGTTCCTGATCTTTACTGGGGGTTCTTTCTCACTCTGTGCCTGCCACACTCCTTCAGTGTGTGTTCACCAGGACTCCCCTTATTAGGTTGAACCGATAAAAGCTTCATTTGGCATCTAGCCATAATTGATAATTTCAGAGGATAAAGTATTTGTCAGAAATTTGGCTGGTAGGTGGAAATGGACAAAGCAAGTTTCCCAGTACAGTGCTGTTAAAAATTAGGAGAAGTTAATGAAAAGAAATAATTAAAAAATCAAGATACTTATCAAGATACTTTCTTGTGGCAGAGTTGTGTTTAATCTTAGTGCATAATATGATTGTGATAACAAGTTTCTGCACATATACCATGATAAATGGATGCTGTTCTTTGATGGAAATGATTACATTGTACGTGTTGGCATTTATGGGACCTTGTTGCATTTTTTTAGAATATTCAATCTTCTCACTGTCTTTTCATCTATTGTTTTCTCTGACAGCTGGAATAAGACCATGAAGTCAAGTGGCAGAGGCCAGGAGGTCTTTAGTTACTGAACTGCCTTTCTTCTTTAATTTTCAAATTAGATTTGTTTGCTATAGTTGTTATTTTTCTGTTTCTACCAAAAACTTTGTGCCAAAAGCCTTCCTGCAAATGTAGTATATTAGTAATGTGCAAAAGCAGTGTCATATAATTGCCTACTGCATGTGAGCAAACAAGAAGTTTTACATAGAGGCAAGTCAACCTGCAGATAGTTTTTCCTCTCCTTCCATCTGAAAAATTAGCCTTGAATGTGTTTCATAGTTTAAGTAACTGGTCTTCATTTGAGTCAATCTTAAAGAAATGACACTTCAGAGAAGTCTTAAATTCTTTGAGCACTTACCGCTATCTTTGACAAAAATTTCCATGTGAAATTCAACTATAGCTTCTTTTAAGTTTAATGTTAATTGACAAATCAAGAAATGTGGGCCTTTGGCTTGCTCCTTTGTAGTCACCTACAGCTCTGTCACTGCTGCTGTTTCCCTCCTTCCTCTAGTTTTTTTTCTATGCTGAGTTGCCTTCTTTGTAATCTGAACATTTCTGGCTGTTTCTGCAGCTCTTCTACGATATGGTGTGTGGAGGAACTGGAGGGGAGGATGATGACGAACTATTAGCAAAATTATCATAATTCTTGTGCAATATTACAAGCATTAAATTAACTGCAATTTACTTCTAATTCAGGGTGGCTGTGCCTTAATTTTTTTCCTTTTAAATGGTTTGCCATGTGTTTCACACCGCTATCCATTTGCTGGATTCCCTTTGCTTGATGGTAACAATTATTTGTCTAATTGTGTATATTTTAAAAGTTAACATTTTCTATTTCTGTCTCATTTGATGCTGGTGCTACTAACAAAGAGAAAACTGAGACCAGATGGTTGCCAAACAGTGAAGCCACCTGGTCTTCTCACAATGCCAAATGTATTTTCCCCTCCATTTTTCTTTCAAAAATTACTGAGACAGATCCAGGATTTTTTGAGGGTCCCAAGAATTCTTTCATGCAGCCAGAAAAAGATCCCAAATCCTCTTAAATTTATCCTTGAAATTCTCTTCCCTTATGTTCTTCTCTTTCACTGGTGATTCCATCTCATGCTCTCTTTCCATGGTACCACTTGGGTCTCCCACTGGAGCTCCACACTGCTGACTCTCACACGTTGTTGCCCTGTTCTTTTAAAAGTTTTAAAGTTCTTTTAAAAGTTTTCTATACTTTCTGATATTTACATATTTCTACTGGAGTTCTCACGCACTGTTCATATAAATAATGATTGTTTTGCATTCTTTGTGGCAGGAGAGAATTGATGGACTGTTAGATTGACCAGTGTGGTTGGAGAGGTAGCAATTTCATCCTCCAATCCACTGTCACTTTTGGAATTCTATATATTGCGAGGTCAGAAACTAAACTTCCTCTTTTCTTTCTTTTACATCTTGAGTGAGCGCGTGAGTTATTTCGTGTTGTAGTGTGACCACTGAGGAGCCTCCGAGGCTGAAGGTGAAGGCCTGCCCTGATCACCTGTGCAGCCACCAGTGCTGCCAGGATGGGACAAGGAGTTCCCATTGCAAGCAGAATCCAACAGGGTGAACCTGCCAGGAATGCTTCTCCCCACCTCTTGGGTTATTATTAGTGTGTAGCAAACAAATGAAGAGCCACCCTGAAGAGCATGGCATTTTGGATGTGCAGCCATCTAATTGCCATCTGATACCTTGTTGATCTGAGCACTAAATCTGAACTGATGCTGCTATCAGGGGCATGACAGTGTGAGCTGGGACTGACATGACCATTGTCTGAGGATACAATAGTGCACACACAGTGCACAGTTCACTCAGAGTGGTGGAAGTTAGACTAAGCTAATCAAAAATACTATTCCTCTGGTAGGAAATCTCGTGCACGCTCTGCTCCCCATGCCAGTGCCATATGCTGATGTGAGCCGCACCATGTGCGTGGTGGCAGACAGGCTGCTGCAATGTGTGCTTCTCACACTCTTCAAAAGTCTGGTATAGGCAGCGCCTTTGTCAGTATTGATACATCTCTGAGACAAGCGTTTAATGTACCATATTGACACAGGTCTGGGTCAGGGAGTCTAGTGTAACTCCTCACTTAACTGCTGCCTGTCCTCTGCGTGTTCTTCCTTCCTCTGCCTTTGTAGCTGATTTTCTGGACCCTGCTGGTCTGCAGGCCGCAAACACCCTGAATAATACTGACATGAACTCCTGGGTGGTGTGGCTCAGTAAGTATAGGTGTGTCCATCTGAACACCCTGGTTGAATTCTGCCAGAGAGAACAGCTGCCACTATGTCAGCTCTCAGCAAATACCCAAATTACTGCAGTATTTAATGGCTGTAGTCCTAGAGTGTTTTGATAGGAGCTGTACAAATTCAACACAAAAAAAACTGTATCTACCTGAAAAGAACTTATAATCCATCTGTAAGAATCAGGAGAAGGCTGTAAACAGATGAGGAAATGAAAGCAATAATAGGTTTGGTATTCAGCAGTGTAACAAATAGCTGTCCTATGCTATGTGTACAATGTACCTACATCTACTAATTTCTTATAATTAATTTCTTCTTGCTGTTATCTCATAGTGGTTGTGGCAGCACTAAACTTTTTTCAGCGCCCTCTGTCTTGTGCTGAGTATATGGTTTCTCTATTATTTCTTTGCCCACTTTCCTTTTATATTATGTGCCTGTTTCCAGGATTTTCTACAGGTGTCAGAAAAGACAGAGATCCTTCCTTTGGCAGATTTTGGTCATCTTTGTTGCTCCAGCAGTGGCTGCTTCCCTGCTAACATGGTGTCCCTAGATGGCTGCAAGCCATCATGCAGAGCACATCCCTCCAAAAAATAACTGCAGCTGAAATGGGGTTTTGAGAAATCCATGTTCCTGCTGGTTACAATGGGTTGGACACAGTCCCATTACAACACATAGAGACCAGTTCAGCAGTAGTCCTTTCAGGGAAAATACATCAGAGTGGCCTTCCTTCAAAATTCCTCATGCTTTGGAAAATGGAAAATACTCCTTCATATTTTTCCATCAGGCAGGAATTATAATGTGCATTTAAGCTTTGTGACAGTAAAATAATGTAAAACCAATACATAATGCCTTTGGTGGAAATAATGCCTTTGAAGTGCCTGCCCAGAGTTACTCCTATATGGTCTGTTTAAGCAACAAGACATAATGATTTGAAAGTGCTTTACAGAGGTAGATGTATGGAGTGACAAGGACGTAGCTTCTCCTGGCTTTTCCATTGTGAAGAGACAGTGTTTTTCTTTGAGCTTCTTTTTGGTATTATACTAGAACAAATTTTGCAATATTTACCATTTCTCAAAGTCTGTGAACTATAGCTGACAGGAAGCCAAACTTACTGCTACTTTTCCCCATAGCAGAAAATACTAAATGCTTTCAAGGAAAAAGACAATCACTGTTTGAAATCTGGGAAGCTTTTTTCTATCTCTGTAATTCAAATAATTTTGTTGGAAAGCACATGGTGCAATTGCCACAAGTTGTGTTCCTTTCTTCTTAGGCCAGCACAGGGTATTGTAGGCATTGGATGAAATTCTCTGCAATTAATGAACATTACATTTAAATGCATCTTTTTTTGAGCATGTTTGATTTGTGCAGGCTGGCTCTATTACTACTCTCAGAAGCTGTATTTGCTTTCTGTAAAATATACCTCCCTGCACAGGTGAATTGGACAGGGCAGAACAAAATTCCTGTTGCATCTTACCTATAGGGTATGATGTTTCCAGAGATATTAAAAAGGGGATATAGCATGCTGGCTGAATGTAGGCTGACACTTTTTCCTTCTAGATAAAGAAATTTCTAACAAATATGCAAACCATGTAATATCCAACAAAATTAGCATCTTTCGGAGGTTTTTTTTTGATGTAATGTGCTAGTCTATTTTCTTGCATACAAATGTCACATAGAGTTTGTATCACTAGTATCAGACAGTCTCTGTCATTAGTCTCCCTCCCCTAAAATAAAAATATTATGTTGTACTAGGCAGGATAAGTTCCTTCTTACTGGAGGCAAGAAAGAAAAAAGTTATTGAAAGTTATGAAAAACTTTACAGAATCAGTCTCTATTTCACAAGTAGAGGACTTTACAGTAGTGATAGAGCTCATCTGTGTAATGTTTTCAAAACTTTAAAAGCAATCAGAAGGTAGGATGTATCAGATATAGGAATGTAATTTGTCTCTTTTATAAGAAGGAATGACCTCTTTCCTAGTTTTCCCTGGTCAGTAAATAAAAAAAACCCAGACCCAAGTCTATATCTTAGAACTGAAATATAGTTGCTTCATTACACATTTCTAAGGAAGTTTTGAAAAAGAAGCATGGGATAGCATTTAAATAACAAAGACCTTTCTTTAAATGCTCACCTTCTCTCCACTCACTAAGGGCCATTTAACAAAGGGAGCAGTTTTTACAGCTGGGGTGATTTGCAACTGTTCTCCTCTTTCTCTTCCTTCCCTCCCCTACTGCTTGCTCATTATTACTAGCTAACGTCTCTGCTAAGAAATGGAAAGTACAGCCCCTGTCTGGTCCTTCGGGATTCCTGGTCTTCCTTTTCTGAAGCAATTGTATTTCTCTTTTTTTTCTCCTCCTCCCCTCAACACTTTCCAGTTAATTTCTGAAGTAATTCCTTGAATTTGTGGACTCTTTCTTTTATTTACACTTTTTTTTTTTCCTATATAAGCAGGCCCTGCTGCTACACTCCACTTTTTGCTCTGATCCTAGCCCAGCCAACTGTCACTTTTTAGCCTGCAGGGAACCTTCTGGTACTAACATTCCTGCCTTGTTTTTATTAGAAGGGCATCTCTCACAACATATCCCTCGCTGTTTGAAGCAGAAGTCATGTGTATTCAGTAGGAATGAATAATGGATGTATTTAAAGGGTAACTTGCCCTTCTCGTTCCTTTGCACATCATAAATAACCACTCTTTTAGCTGGGTTTTATATATTGCTCTACAGGCACAGTTTGAAAAAATCTGGTGATTCAGCTCCCAATTTAAAAACCACTGCTGTATGCAGCTGATAGTTTCTGTGTCTGAAAACTGATCCCACACCAAACTCAGTACTGGCATCTGTGTGCAACTCTCGAATTCTGAACATTTAGGAAACTGGTCATGAATTTATTTTGAAGTAGCTCACGAGAATGCAACATCACAGGAGAAGTACAGACAATATAATGGGGAGTGTTGGAGCTCTGGATAGAGTTCATTTCACCTGGCTTTATGTATCTGTTTTAAGATATCTTTAGATATTGTCTCAAGATACCTAAAGGTATTTTAGGTAGTTTTAACTCATATTTTTACATTTTGAAGTAATTTTAAGATGTTTTAAATATAGGGTTGTAAAAAAAAAGTTAAGTATCTTCAGGATGAGCCAAGTTCTCTAAAAATGTCTTTTCTGTCCACTCACTGTAAAGGTGAGTTGGTTGATGAGATTGTGTGTAGTGACGTCTGCCTTTTGTCCAACAAGCCCACTCTTTCTGGCCAGGTATCACCATCTGAAGAATTCCCCGGGATAATGGTATTAAAGGATAAAATGAATGTAGTTAGAATTTTCCTACTAACTGTAAAAAGCTTTAGCTGAGGCAGCCAAAGAAGATCCTGAAATTGAAGGCCAGGCTTGGAGGATGATTTAATTGTTTGATCTCAGTTTAAGGATGTTAAAGTGAGAGTCTGAGCAGCAAATATTTTTAATGGGGTGGGGGCATGAGGGAACTGGATGTATTTTTATTGCCCATTTTACTTAGATAACTGACAAATGGAGCAGCCTAATTTCCATGTTCCATTAACACCTCAAAACTAGCCCCAAGTTACCTTGTTCTCTCTAGGGGGCTTTCACCTTGAGTATGTGGCTAAGGTTTTTTCATATGTATCCTTTGGGTCCTTTAGTGTTAGGAGCTGAGGATAACCTGTATCTCTTTTCCAGTGAGTTGTGGCAGGACTGGAGTCCAATTCTCCATGAGCATGGGGAAGTATGAACTTGAGCCAGGGACTCTGGAGTCATGCACCAGTATCATCTTTGCAAATAAGGTTTAAATGAGATTTACCAGTGCAAACATTTTCTAGGAGTAGAGCCAAATGATTGGGAGGTATTGGAAACTGTGTATTTAAGTGATTTGAGCATCAATCAGCATTTGTTAAAAAAAGTCAGAACCAGGTTGCAACTCTGATTTTACTGGTGACCTTTGGCATCTTCTGATCTCAGTTCATGTGGCTATAATTTTGAAATTGTATGGGTTTCCTGTCTGTCTAACAGTTTCACTCTACTTGTTATGTTATTTGAGAGGTTGCTGATGTAAATATTTGATTTGCATCTATAGGTGGTTACCTACATACCGAATTGTATAAGAAATTATTCCCTCAAAGAGATTCAGCTAATGGGCTTCTTCAAAGATTAACATTTTTGGGGATTCAGTCACCTTTACAAACATTTGTCTTATGATAGTTTTGGAATTTTAGTTGCGACAAAATATTTTCTGCGTCTGTTCCTTCTGCAGCTGAAATTTATTAAGACATTCAGACATATGTGGCATTCAGAGTTGAAAATGAATTAAAATCTAAACATGAAAGGCTGAACTGCCCACTATGTATTTTCTGGCATTAAATTACCTTTCTTACATGTATTATTTTGCGCTCACCTTCCTTCTCTTCTTGCTTTAAGATGAAGAACAAAATAGAGAATTTAGTCTTGAAAAAATGGGGTTTACAGTCAAATTCTGCCTAGATTTTTAACTAAGACTAATCTCTGGATGCCAAACAGTATGTATTAACTGGAAGCTGATTTTATGGACTTTCATTTTTTTTTTTTTCTTTTTCCCTCCAGCTTTTGAAAAGGAAGCTCCTTCTAAAGCCCTATGCTTCATGGTGCCTTCAATAGCTTTGGCTTTATCTTCATTACTGAGTGGAAAAATGATAACTTGGAAGACAGACAAAATATAAGGATTTCAGAATTTGCTTACGGTTAAGAGGAAGTGATAGACAGTCCCTCTCCCCTGGCCTTGGTTGTACAGGGACAGAGGAACAGACTGCATGAGACATCCATGACTAATATGGCCAAGGGGCCGCAAGTTGTGTGCAATGTGCATGGATTTTGTAACCAGGGTTGCGCTGCAGGTGCCCACTTGATATATCAGTTTTCAAGAAATAAGCCATAAGTGGCACAAGAAACAGTTGTAAGGAGGTTCCATAAGAACACCTAAAGTCAAATGATCTATTATGATCTGTTAACTCTGTGGAATAAGAGATGGTGTGTCCTTGCCATCTCTTTAGCAAATAAACAAGAGGAGCTGTAGCTGAATGAGACAAGAGGTTATTTACTAATGTGAGTGGTGTAAAAGGTGCCAGCTACATGGTATATGAGTGACAGAGAGACCCCAAGCTTGCTAAGCCGTTACCAGAGGCCAGAGGGTATAATTGCACTGTGTCTTGTTATTTTCTGTGACTCCTATGTGCCTGCACATCTGCATTGCTCAAATCTAGACTTATCAGTTCCTTTTCCTCTGCAGTTTGTTCTGGACTGCATTCTGATGTCTCTCAGTTGGATTCATTTCAACTTCTTTCTTCTGCTACAGCTGTGAACATTACGTGATTTTTTTGGCAGTTGTTCACCTGTTTTACAGGTTCTTTTTCTTCACATGTCATGTGCTTCTGTTGGCCATTAGTGTTTGTTTTGGTTACCTTTTGTAGCATATGACTACAGCTTGTGCCCTTGGTCTGTATTACAATTTTCTGAGGTCAGTCTTCTTTACATCCCTTCTGTGGTTAATCTTCTTTACATGCCATGCTGTATTTTTTAGTTCAGTTTTTGGCTTGATTCTTTATGTGAATATTCTATACTCCTTGGATGAATATGACGATCATGTTATTCAGAATATTTATTAAGTAGGTTTTGTGAGATTTTATTTGGCGGCGCTTTTCAGGGAAGGGAGTGTTTGCTGCTTCTTTTTTTTTTATATCCTCCCCCCCCGAATAGCTGTAGCTGCCTGTCTTTTGTGTGTATGTGCATTTGTGTGTTAATATCTTTCTGGTGCCCAGTGGCCAGATGCCTCTGAGCTCTGCTGGTATTGTGAGCCAGCTATAGGCTGCATGACCATGGTTTGCATGGCGCTGAGCCCGAGCTAACACATCCTGCCTCTCAGCAGGACTTGCTAACTCAGTCTTGGTGCCTTAGCCAACCAGCAGCTACACATTTTCTGTCTGTTGTGGAGTGTAGGCATATAGCAGCTCACATGCTTGTGATTTACTGCATACTTCCTTTAGAGTACACAGCTCATGACTTTATAGTTGTCCTGATGGTTGCCTGGCCATTCTCTTTCCCAATGATGAAAACAGCAAGACAGGGCCTATATGTTTATTAGATCCTGGAGATAAAGGCAATATTCCAGGATTTAGCAAATCTGTACATGAGACGTTTCAATGTGTTTCCTTCCCACCCCCCTGCTATGTTGGATAATTATCATTCTGTTTGGAGGAGTTTGCTGTCACTGGTTTCACTTTTGACGGTATTATTAAAATTTGTGGTAGTTTAGCAGTCTTCATTTGGATTATATATATATATATATATCAATCTTTCATTTTCTGCCTGGAGATGAGATATGATAAAGTCAGATCTCTTTCTGTTGTAGTAGAGTAAGAAATCCTTCACTTCCCCAGACTTCTGTTCCTTGGAGATAAAGTAGTTCAAACACAGCATATATCAAGTGGCAGGGAGTGGACAGAAGATCTGACGCTATGTCTCTGTCATGAAGGTTGCAACCTCCTATCTCCTCAGCTGCAGTTCTGCACAGAATTTGTTTCCTGCTTCTAAAATGTGGATAAATCACTGGTGGACATGTAGGAGAATCAGCTTGTTTTGAGACTGGCCCGTTCTTCGTGTCATCTTCTCTGCATGTGCAGCCTTTTGAAAACATTAGTGTTACGTTTTAATAGAAAAGAGTAGGATCTCACTGACTTCCAGTTTGCCCAGGAGAGAAACAAGATGCAAGGCACTTTAGAGCATACTTAGTAGCATAAAAATAATTTCTTGGGCAGAAGTACCTATATAGTTTCAGTGGAAGTGGTTTGTGATGGAGTGGAGCCTAGTTGACTTGTTTGGATGTAAGCCCGTTGAAACAGTATCAGATTGCACTCTCTTCTGTCATAATTTTACTTGGATCCCAGCTACTGTTCACATGCTGTTGTCATACATCCAAATGGAGGACTCCCATCCTTTTCTCATTCTGAAATTTTTGATCTCTCACTGCCTCCAATTTCCTGTCACTGCACATCCTGGGGTATGAAACGCTTTTGCCCATGCATTTTCTGTGAGCCACTTGCATCATCCTCAGTATAAAGAGACCACATAGTAGAGACATTCTCTCCAGAGCTACTATTTATATATTTTAATTTGTCCCCATCCAACATTTTAACTGTTCTGACGTGGATTCCAAGATTTTTGTTATTTAGCAGTAGCTCCCTGCTAAAACTGCTGAGAGCTTCAGGAAATTACAGTGCAAAGATTTGCAGATGGTCGGAGACTTGCTGAGGCTGTACTTCACAGGGTGGCACAGACAGACTTGCCCAATGTTTGAATGAGGTATGTAGAAAGACAGAATATTTAATGATAGCTATAGCACTTGAAATTTTTACTTCATGTAACTGCAAAGGCTTTTGTTGTGTTGGAGTATTGATGCTTTCAGTTTTACGTTATCTTTGTATGAGAAACTTCCTTCTTTCAGAAAGTTTCACCTATTATGATGATGGCTTCAGCTCTGAATTGTGAAAATGGCTTTTTGCTTCACAATAAAGGGAAAAAATCTAAAATATGACTTTGTGCATTCTAAACACCATTTGGAAAAAAATTGCAAATTTCAGTCTTGGGGAATTTTTATTTTGCTTTATCTAAAAAAAGGTGATGAAATCTGTAACCCTGCAGGTCCCTATTACAGCAAAACTCGTTCATCAGTGGCCTTTTAAGAGTCCATGGCTCCTTGACTTCCCTAAAGAATGCCCAACTTAGAGCTTCCAGTACATAGATAAGTTTTCAGGACAGTTTGATCTGCCCTATATACAATTCTCAATTCCTGTATTCCTGTTTAGATTTACTGTGGATAATAGTTCTAGTTCAGTGACAGTGGAAAGACCATGTTTTACTGCCATTAGGAGAAGTAGTGCTTCAGCTTATTGGGTACCAAATGTTGGGTATTAGATGGAACTTAAATGTACCTCCAATATGAGCAGAAGATTAATGAGATGTAGAGCTGTGAGCAGTGTTAGAAGACAAACTACACCACAAAGACTGAAACTTGGCTTTGTCAGATAGGACAGTGTCTGGGATCCTCCCTAAAAAGGATTTGTCAACTAAAAAGAAGTCTTACTGAATTTAGTTTAGAATTGTTCTTTACATTTGATCCACATGTAAACATTTGTTTTAGTAATGTTCATAAAAACCTAATTTTCATAGTAAATTTTGTCTCTGTCTTGCCATTAATTTTGTATGAAGTAAGATAAACTGAGGCAAAACCCACAGTCTGTGTGGTCCATGGAAGAAGCAGAGCCAAACAAAGGCATCTTTGCCAAGATGTGCCTCTAGGACCTGTACTGTGGGAGAGGATTTCTTGCCAGTCTGTAAAAACCAGTGTATTAGCAGATGGTGACCTTTGGGAAGTAGTTATGTGTGCTGGGCACAGAAGGAGCAGATGGCTCTGGGCAAGCCTCAAACACAGCATACCGAAACAAATTCATAAATATTCAGGGTGCAGTAAAGACTGTAGGCCTATGAATGTTCCTCTCAGAACAAATGTGGATGTGAGGGGTCCCATATTCTCATTCTACCTGCTTATTCCTTCCTTGCTGGACATGAGACATGATGATGCTACAATCTGTGGGGCTATGCGGCGTATCAGATAAGGAAGGGGACTGACTTTCACAACTGCCTGGTCTGTACGGGAAAGTGAAGAAGGAATTGTACAGGACACTAGCTTTAATATTGCCATAGCTTTTGGGGAATTAATATGTGCTCTGTAGTGGCTGAGTGTCTTTTTGAGGTGGAGATGGAATTAATAGTGTTTCTGAGGTCAGCATTATTCACAGCTCTCCAGTGATGAGAAGAGCATGATAATCCACCATGTTGAATTCTTTCTCTGGTATTTTCTTCTTTGGTGTTTTTGGACTCCTGTGGTGTTTGTTCAACTGATAGGTGCTTTTGGTATTGTAAATGAGGCTGGACTATGGGTAGCTGCCAAAAG
Organism: Vidua macroura; assembly: GCF_024509145.1. Classification (NCBI taxonomy): domain Eukaryota; kingdom Metazoa; phylum Chordata; class Aves; order Passeriformes; family Viduidae; genus Vidua; species Vidua macroura. Next base: position 18,871,670 of record NC_071571.1, read on the forward strand.
CCCCAAAAGTACAATCAATCTTTTATGCTCCATTTATATTTTCATAGTATTTTTCCCAGGCAAAACAAATCTTGTTTCCCTAATAGGTGGCTTTGCTGCCAAGTGTGCCAGCAAAAAAATATGAGCAACATTTTCTCCAACTTAATATTTTATGTGGAGAGTAAGATGGACTCTATGTCCTTCACAGTAAGATGGACCCATCCATGCTTCATGTCTCACTTCATGTTGACCTCTTGAGTAGATTTACACATTCCTGTCTTTAGGTGTCTGAAAGATCTCTTGCTAACATCACCAATCTGAGAAGTTTGATTTGTGAAAGATCTGTTGGATCACTTAGTCACTGTGGGTCTGTGTGGAATTACTTCTCATGAAATATTTTCACTTAAAACTTTTTCATTTATGGTGATTTATTACAGTTTAATTTCTAATGTTTATGCCACACATTGCCTCTCAAAAGATCAATTTTTCAGGGTAGACACCACTGAGGGTGCTCTGCATCTGTGAGACTGCATTTTGGAGACAGTGAGAATCATTATGAGCCACTGCCTGGGATTTTGGTGAGGATTTTACTAAAAATCATCTTTGTAGGAAATGACTGCATTTATGATTCAGTCATTAGGGACTAAACGTTTCCGTTTAAAAACTAAATTTTGAGGGTTTCAGTTTGTGATGGGTTGACCTTGGCTGGCTGCCAGGTGCCCACCAAGCCACTCTCTCACTCCCTCTCCTCAGTGGGACAGAGGGAGAAAATACAAAAAAACCCTAAACCCCTCATGTGTCAAGGTTTTTGGGAAAAATGCAAGGACTGCACTCAGAAACAAAGGAAAATAAAGATTAATTCTCCACTTGCCATCAGCAAGCAATGTCCAGCCACTTCCTGGATGTAGGGCTTTGGTACACATAGTGGTTGCTTCCAAAGACTGCCTTAATCACTCATGTCTCCTCTCCCCTTTTCCTTTTGTTGCACATGATGTTTTAAAATATGGAGTATCCCACTGGTCAGTTTGGGTCAGCTGTCCTGGCTGTGTCATCTCCCAACCCCTCATGCACCCCCAGCCTACAGAGGTGATGTTGGGGATGATGCTGTGCAAGGACTGCTCAGCAATAATCAAAACACTGGTAGGTTACTAGCACTGTTCTGGGTACAAATACAAAACACATCACTGTAATGGCTGTTATGAAGGAAGTTAACTCCATCTCAGACAACCATGGTGTGCAGTTAATTAATTTGTTGTAGTGATATTTGCAGCTCCTATACAGAATATTATTCTCAGTTCTAAATGACTGATGACATCTTTATTATTTAACATTTTCTAGAAATGGAGGTATTTTTTCTTTTGAACTTACAGTAACTAGGAGTTTTAGTGGATCACATTTCACAGAGCTTTGTTCTTCATGAAACATTACATTACTTTGTGATTTTTATAACTCAAACCTATATTTTGAAGTTAGGTAGCAAAATCCAATAATGCATATATTAACTCTGCTAATATTTTAAATAATTTACTTTTTTAATGGTTTCAAAGTAGTTGCTCTGCGAACTGTAGTTAACCTTATTCCTGTGAAGTGATTTATTAATAGACAGTAGGAGCCCTTTTTATCTGACTGAGGGATTAAAATAATATTAAGTTAAAACTATCTAGTTCCCTCCCACTTTTCTTCTGTTCCTTTGTAAGATGAATAAAGGTCATTTGAAGTTAATGGCTAGTACATTTAGAACTAATAACAGGAAATGCCCTTTCTAATAATAGGTAATCTCTCTTTTAGGCAGGGCTGAACCCATTTCTGAAAAGCGTTCACTGGTTCGTAATTCTGGTAAACTTCAAGCAGTAAGGCTGTACATTTTTATGTCTGCTGCCTGCCTCAGGCCAAATGTGAAATTTTTGTGCAAAATATTCAGCAGTTTCCAAGGTTGTGACTATTCCCTTACTTGGAATTATTGACAGGTTGTTTGTTTGTTTTGAGCATTTAGTTCAACTGAGTGGTTGAATAGCTCAGTTGTCTTAGCATTTAGGGCTAAGGAGTTGAAGCTTGCTGAGATGGAAGAGTCTTCTATGCTAGTCATGTGTCCTTGGCCATGGAGGTCCGTCCAATGTGGATAAAGTTTTGTATGACTCTAAATATAGAAAGTTCAGAGATACTCCTAAGACATCTTTCCTGGCACCAGACAGTCCTGGAATAGCACGTCCACCCAGTATGTTTAAGGAAGCCTGAGAATCAGTGTGAAGATGTAGAGCCATTTGGTAGAAGGGAGATAATTAGCAATGAATATTGGAGCGCTTTGGGTAAAGGGGTTTAACAAGGAGCTGTGAAAAGGTGGACCAGACTAGTTTAGAAAATCAAAATGAGACAAAGTGATACCTGAAATATGGTGATCAAATGGAAGGAAAGTTGCAGAGGGGTTGAACCTGGGGGAGATGAACAGAACGGCATGGGCCAATCAGCCCATGGTTCGCTCAAAATCCTGAGTGGAAAGAAGTGTTTCCTTTTTCTCAGGGTGGCATGAAATTATTATACTTGTGTGAAATCTACAGCCAGCTCTACAGCTGAAACACAGGAAAAATGGTAGTTTGTTGATGCAGTCATTTGCTGCTATGTCTCAAGGATTTGTTTGATGGGCTTATATGTGAACTATAGTAAAGAAAAAGCAAAAGTCATTAGCATACTGATTGAGGTTTAGGATTGGAAGGACAAACTATATTTTATAGTTGGATTTGGTGAATGTGCTGGGTGTTTTCTGGTTATCAGCTGTGTGAAGGAGAATCTTGTTTTGTCTGTGCTACAGCTCTCCCAGGTGTTGCGAAATCCAGATGTGTGTAGTGAGTAAAGCAGGAGGTATAGGAAGTAAAAGGAAGTTGTTATGGGTAAGGTAGCTGAATCCATCTGTGGAGGCATGGACTGACTCTGCCACTGATGCAGAGTTTTATCTGTTGCTCAACAGTGGCTTAAGATTTTGAAGATTTTGTCTTGTTTCTTTATGTGGAAACTGGATACCCCAAGACTGATTTGCAGAAGTCCTGGGTATCTGTAGAGGTAACCCAAGCCTATAATTTGAACATATTCAACTGTTAGGAACTGGAGAGTGAACACCCTGAGACCCCTCTATGTTTTTGGAAATTAAGCTTATTTTACCTCAGTTTGCAGGTTGTTCTAGTAGTGTGGATATTGCTGTTCCCACTTTCCAGGGTGCATTATGAAAATTGATTAATGGCTGTGATGAGAGCTATATAAAAGCTTCTGAGGAAACTAATATTCCTACCTTGATGGTAGGATTCGAGTAGTCTGGTCCAAAAAAAGGACACAACTACTTATGGAACCATTTCTGCTGTGTACACAGTAAAGCAGGGGGCCTTGTCAAAGAATAATCTATGAATACTTGATTAAAGACAATATCCAAATGCATATGTGCAAGAGGGACAAATTAAGCTTGTACAGGCAGCCATTCCATAACTTATAAAGGTTTGACTTCAAGATATTCTAAATACTCTTTTCATGCAGTATTTTTTTAATGTGTAATTTATTTTTCAGCTGGGAAAGAGACTGGTAGAATAATCATGAATAGAGGATGAAATATGAACTTTAGAAGAATTAGAAGACCTCCAGATTTAGTTATAGCTATTTTCCTTTGTGTAAGAGTAAGTGCTATAGTTTTGTGGTAACTAGTTTGAGAATGAAATGGCCACAGAGAATATTTCCACAGTTGCAGTATTCATAGAGGTGAACCCGTGGCACCCCTGGAGGGAGGCAGTAGCTTGGGCACTGGGAAATTTTGCCCAGTTGCTGTCTATCTCTGTTAGTGGATAAAGACAGGCTTCTCCTTTAAAGGTTAAAAGCCTTTCACAAGTGCTTTATTTACACTAAAAATAAATGCTAAATTGCTAGGGGCACATTGTGGAAAGTCAAAACAACCCTGTTCTTCTGTATTTTCTATTCTGTAGGTAAAATACAAAAGAGACTTTGAAGAAAGCAAAGGAAGAGGGTTCAGTATTGTGACTGATACGCCCGAGTTACAAAGACTGAAAAGGACTCAGGAACAAATCAGTAATGTATGTGACTGCAACCTAAAGTGATTGTAGATGGAGAAGTAGTGTGTCTAAGAAAAGGTGTGTTTGTCGGTGTTTTCAATGAAGTTTGTGTGAGTGAACAGTCTGATTTTGGTGATTGATTTGTGTATGTCAGATTTTGAAATGTGTGTAACTGTATACCACGGACTTGTACAGCACATTGGCAATGTGTGTTCACCTCTCCAACTTTCAGCTAGTATGCTCAAAGTATTTTCTTTATTAAAATGATTTGACACTTTTTGATCTTTTAATAGATTTGTCATCAAGTAAGAATACTTTTGGAACTTTTAATTTACTTTTTGTTTATATAAAGTATATAGATTATGTAATTTAAAAAGTTTTGCCTCTTTTTTAGCAGGAACTGTCAAAATTAGCAAAACAAGCAAGAGGGAATTTTCTAGAAGCTGAGTTTTTGATGCTGAGTTTTAAAAGAAAAGACATGCAAGACAATGCTGTGCAAGATGACAAAGAAATGGCAAATAGCAAAACCTAACATATTTCATTAGCTTACAGGAATGGGATTTTTAAAAATGTGACTTTTCCTGTCTTATGTCTTCGCTAAGAAAGTTATTTATTTGTACTGCATTCTCTTGTAGCATGTTTAACTCACTGCATAATGGAATATTGGAGATACATAGTGCAAATTCTGATACGTATGAAATAGGTAAGAATTAGTCTGAACTAGAAAAGATGCAGAATCAATACTATTCACTTGTCTTGGCTTCCCTTCTGATCATTCTTCTGCTGCAAGAACTTGTCCCTATAGATTATTTTGTGAAAATATTTTTTTTAATCATTCTCTGTAGTAATAAAATAACAGCAAAGCATCAGAGATACCCAGTGTAAGTATGATCAGAGGAAAATAATGGGATTTATTTACTTGAAATAAAAAACTTTTTTTTCAGGTTGGGATATTACTGAAGAAAAAAGTCATTGAAAAACACATACTTTTCACAGCAGTGGAGGTTTACCATTCTTGCCAAAGCATCCACTAGTTAAGATTTTGATGTCTAGAGCCAGTCTTTGAGATGAAAATTTAGGCTCATTTCCTGGAGCCTTGGTCAATGGAGACGACAGTTAATGTCAGAGCTGTGCAACTGCTCCTGTATGTGGACAAGATGAGAACAAAAGCTCATCTCATGTTCATACTGGGGCTAACTGAAATTACTGGCTTGTAAGAGAGAAAAGTATTCTTTGGAGTGGCGAAAAGCATGGCCATTAAGACTTCCAATTGGGATCTGGGAAACTTCAGCAACTCCCTGGTTTTAATCAGCTGCATTTTTTTATTCAGACCAGGAAGTTAAATTAGGTTCTCTCACGACCTACAGAACTTCCTCAAGCAAGAGTGATTCCTTTCTGTGGGGTAGCTCTGGAAGGCATCAAGGAGATGAAAAAAGTGAGGCTCTGGTGAATACTTAATCCCTCGCACGGGTCTGCTCTCTAAGGAGAGACTGAGAGGAGTGCCCTGCAGCAGGCCTGTGGTTCTCAGTTTGGGATATTGGCCTGCCAAGAAATTTATTCAGACCTCCCAAGCCCAGTACCCTCAACATCAGAATACAGAATAGTAGGACACAGCTCACTTGCTTGCTCTTATCTCTCTCTTGTTCAAAGCATATTGTGTTTTCTATTGTGGGGAAAGGAGATAATAAAAACAAGTAGTTTGGTGACATGGGAAAGAGCTTTCTTTCCATCTCTACTTTTGAGTGGATCAATGGAGTTTCTGTCCTAATGGAAGATCTTGTTCCACGATTTATGATACTATCTGGTTCCTGAATCAAAGATAATTACCTGCCTTTTCAGATCCAGAAATGGCTTTTTAAAATGGGAAAAGTGGCTTTATTTCAGGTTTTTCCCCTTGGTCATTGAATGTGTGACTACTTTCTCTTCATTTCTAAACACGCTATTTTTAACAATATAGATTTGATCTATCCAGTCTTGACAATAGAGAGTTGTTTTCTTTATGTATGTAGCTGACAGAGATTCCAAGTCAAGGATCCAATTAGAAATAATTAGTCTTGAAGGGTAAAATGGAATTTTTAAATGTGCATGATAAAATAAGTTGCATTTCATTTCTGTTTACACTGAAATAATAATTTATAGCATTATGTCCTAGAGAGATAATTCTGCTTAGGCGACAACATTAATTTAATTAGAAAGCTCCTGTATTATAGAAATGCCTTCCACACAGAGTAGTTTCTGTATTTGTCAGATAAGCAGTATACATCATGGACTAAGGATCTAATTAAGATTTCAAGACACTGAAAGGTAAGCACTTTAATAATTCTAAAATAATTTTCATTTTCATATACAGAAAAGTGGAAGAATACTAATATATCTATTTAATTTTCAGTTTAGTTTTGATTTCACCTTGAAGTACTAGAAACTTCTCAAAGAGCCTATTTGAACCAAAATTGTAACTACTTCATTGAAGGGGTAAGTAAGAACAGTTAATTGTGTAGATATCCTTGATGAAAATAAATAACAAAATAAATTTTATAATAATAAATGTTAAGTAGCATAAATATTTAAAAATATTGTCCTTTTTGACCTCATATGAAGTTTGGCAGCATATGGATATTAGCACAGTACTCTGACTTTTTAAAGAATCTCTTGTGCTATGAATATAAACCTTGTGAGGGAAAAAAATAATGGTGGAGAGTGGGTAGATAAAGGGGTTGAGTTTTGGTTGTTATTTTGCCACCAGCTATCCTTCCTCTGAAGATTTAGACCAAACTTGTGGACTTTATTTTATGCTCTTATGGAGGTATCAGGACCAGAATGGAACTTCTTAGACAAGGATGAAATTTAATCTCATGATTTTTTTAGCATTAAGAGCCTAATTCTGCAGATATACAACATATTTCGGCATTAAATATGTAGTCAATGCACCAAAAATATATGTCATTCTCACAGAAAAATGTGTACAGTTTGTCAAAGGACCTTGTAGTGTTTTTTGTCCATTTTGAACTTTGAGAAGATTTTCAGAATGAATGTAAATAGTCTCAAAATGAAAAAAGGCCCAACCCCATGTATTTTTATAGATGATTTTGCAATTAAGCTATCTGCAAACTGGTTTTGCAAGGAAGAGGTTAAGGTGGCAAAAGGAACAGAATAAATAAAGACGATGACAAAAAATGTTGGACTGTCATGACACAGGGCTAAATGAGGGAGTAGAAACTCAATCTAGTACTATTTTCTTTGGGGAAATGGAACACTTTCAGCAGTCTGCAGCAATGAGCTGCTGCTTACGGCCACTGCACTTTTATGTCTCGATATATGACTTGAAGCGTGTTTTATCCTATGTGAAATAAGCTGCTCTTTCTTAAATACGTTTCTGGTAAATGTCTGCAAAGTATAAAAGAAAACAGGTGTCCATACAAATTGATGGAGTGAGAAGCTTTCATTAAGATAAAGGCCAGTGCTTGGATAGTAGAGGTTGCTAGCTTGGTTGTATGGCTGGAAGGATGCATGGAAGCTTTCACAGTGCTTGTGCTCATTGCATTAAGAGCCCATGTAAAAGCATTCCTCCATTTGGCATTAATGCTGTTATGAACCTGAATCGCATAAGAGCAAGAAGCACCACACATTTGTGCCCTTCTTCTCTTGGAGAGACAACAAAATGAACTAATGCAGTTCATTTATTTGCATGTGACTTATTTTCCAGTAGGTTTGGGCTGTATCTGAAGAGAAAAGGGTACCTTAATGCAAAGAAGGAAAATAAGAAAACAGATTAAATCTGCTTTAGAAAACACATTTCCAACGCATCCTGTTTTGGTGAAGAACTTAGGAAGGACGGTAGAGTTAATGAAGAGAAAGTCACTGAATCACCCCTCTATGGGGTAAGGGTGTGGCTTCCCAAGCGTTGTACTTACCACACCCAAGTATCAGGAGTTGAACTCCTTAACTGAAGTTAGTGAAGTGTTTACTGGATGCAGAGTGCATAAAGATCTTGTAGCATTCTTGAAAGTGTTGTATGTGGGTTCTAATGAGAAAAGCTGTTTATTAAGTTTCTTTAAATGTCTTTAATGAAATATGGTGTATGGTGTGGGGCTTTTAATTATCAAGGTTTGCATTCTATCTCCAGTTAAATGTATACAGCTTCAGGGGATGCAGAGGAGGACAGGAATTCCCCCATAATTTGAATCATCTGAACACCTACTATCTGGACAAAGACACAAATGATAAGGAAATTGGGCACTACCTCAGATGTGATAAAAATGCATCTTCAGTAGCAACTAAAGGAGGACACAAACCACATTGCTACTGTAGTTGTGCACATCTGCACATCTGAAATTAGAAACTGTCCCTAACAGACACTGAGCCATGGCTCCCTGTTTGGAAGCTATTGGCAGAGTTGTTCAGTCTGTTTACTTGCTCAAACATAAAATGATCTCTTAAATTGCCAAAACAGATTGTAGAGAAAATTGGCAGGAAAAGATGTTAACAACATGGCCCAGAGCTCCACTTGTAGGATTCACAGCACAAAGCCTGCAGATACTTGTCTCTAAGTGCTTTTTTCCCTCCATTGAATTCAAGTGAAGGAGTAGAATAGGGAACAAGAAAAATTAACAGCAGCATCAGTGTCTGCATTTCACAAAACCAACCCTGGCACATCAACAGAGAGACTGGGTAAGTGTTTTAAATCGTATGCCAAAGGAACTTATGCTGTTCTATGTAGTGCTGGGGTTTTACTGCTTCTGAAGTAATTAATACTTTATTCCTAAGCATTATTTTTATCTTGCTGTTGTTTCATGGGAAAATAAGCACTTATTTATGTATGACAATTGTATCAACTAACATGGATGGAATAGCACTTGTTGAGCAGTGCCCTGGTGCTGCATGTCTGTGACAGGTGTGGTCAGCCAGACGCACCCTGATACTGATTGCCTTCTGCTGCCCTTGGTACCTCTGACAGTTTAACATGAACTGCAACTCCAAGAGGTATTCATTATTTGGTATGTTGTAGACTTAATTCCACACAGCTGCACTTCAAATATCTGCATATAACTCATGCTATTAAGCCTCTGTCATTTGAGTTGGACAGCATTTTTTCTGTCTGGAAACAAGAAGGTTGAATGTGTCATTCCTATTGCTAACATGAGTGTATACCTGCAAGAAGGTGGAGTTCCTGCTGTGCTCCTGTGCAGTGAACATACATGCATGGAGCCCAACACTGTTCTTTCTGTGGATTGATCTTCTAAGCTTGTTTTGTGTAGATTCATAGAAATGGAAATTCTGAGAAGCCTCAGGTCCTTTGACTTTTTAATAGTTCTGTGTTGAAGTTTGATTTCTGATTTTCAGAAATCATTCTGCCTTAAAGAGTAAAATCCTAATAAATGCTTTAGAAATTACTTATCAAAAGAATTACACTAATTTTCAATGATGATGAGTATTTTTTGCAGATTTTTACATAGGTTTTATACTTTGTAAGCTTTCAGAAATTTTAAAAATGACTGAGCACATTCTTAAGAAATTATGAATCTAAGGAAATATAAGTAATATTTTAGAAGTCATACTAAATGAGAAAATAGAAAGCTTTGAGAATTATTTTGAAATCTCAAGGTGTATTCTACTTAAAAATGAAAAATCTTTTTTTACTGATCATTATCAAAATATGCAAAATTAGAGACAGGGTTAAATTAGTTCCAATGCATATGAATTCTTTACCTACACTTTCAGGAAAAATTCTGAAGATATTTAGTGGCATGGTGCTTTGTTTGGCTTCATTACTTCTTTATGTAGGACAATAGTCACCAAGTATTCAACTTTCTAATATTTTTTCATTTACTGTTTATTTACTGTATGTTTTGATACTCCACACACCATAAAATGTTGTCAAAACAGCCTGTAACTACTTTGTGGAGTTTTCATCAAAGCTTCTTTCTCACTTCTTTAACTATATTCATTTACATTGTTTTCAGAGTTGTCCAAGAAATAAGGAGGTATTGGAATTCTCCAGTATGGAGGATATGGATATGTGGTCCCTATTTTAATGAAGAACTAAAGCACAGACATTATTCATGCTAATACAGTAAGTAGCACCTAGAGTAAACCCTTATCTTCTGTGTAGGCTTCTATTAGAGGTAGAGGGAGGCACAACCTTTGCTAGGGAATTTTGCAGTTGTTTGTTGGGGAGGAAAAGATTGCTGAGAATCCAGAGCAGTGTGTTCATGATTCATCAACTTCTCTTTCTGTTCCCATAACTTTTTCACATTCTCTTTTCTGCTCTCTCTTTCTTAATACTTGTGATTTACATAACAATAGCTACCAACATGTGGGAGGAAACAGTATTTTTAGACTCCAGAATGCCAACTTGAAGGATACTTTTTGGAATGTTAGATAGTCATTACAGTAATTCTGTATGAAACTGTCAGTACAGGTGGAACTGAATAATTTAGATGACTTAAACTATGGTTAAATTTCTGCTGAGCAGGCGGATGTTCAGTTTTCAGCAATGTATAATTCAGTTACAGACCATATTCTGGGGGGGTAGTAAAACAGATACCGCTAATGAGGTGACACTCCTCACCTGCTAAAGGTCAACTTCCTGATCCATAGCAGGAGAAGCATTAGAGTCTATCAGTGATGTTGTTATAAAGCTGCTTCTTCTGTAACACAGATGGAAATGTGCGTAACTCTTCTCTATAAACAGCAGAAGTATTTTGTCTTTGAGAAGCTGGAAAACAAACCCCTGCCCGAGGCATAACTGCGTTTGGAAAAATTGTTAGCATTAGCAATAAGGATTTATAATGCTTTTAGTGCCCTGTTTATTGTATGTCATACTGCCCACAAGAGTGTTTGGTGTGTAAATTCAGATAGGCCTTTGGGTAAGTCCACTGAAACACTATCTGCAAATCTATACTGAGGTTCTGGTAAGCTACTAATGTATGAAAGAAACACATTAGCAAATTGTGTGAAATGGGAGTTCCTTTCTGTTGCACACAAGTCTATTTGGACTTGAATGGCATGTGACCTTGGGACAATTTCTGCCTGGGGAAAGTTCCCTTTTAGCAGCCCCACTGTGAGGATGGTAAGCAACCTCAAATGAAGCTTCTCAAATGTGAATCCTCAGAGATGCAGGGGGAAATATTTTAGGTTAAGTGGATCTCTGATAGTCAAAGCAAGCAGATGTGACGCCTACTTATCTGCTTCTTAATGATCTTATTCCATCTGGCTTTATTCTATAAGGTTGCTTAGAAAAAAATCTTTTTTCTCTCTTTTTCTTAGGCAAGTATAATGGGATACTTATTGTTGTGGTTTCTTATATTTTTCTAGGGTTTCAGAAGTCTATTTTATAAGTTTACAGAAGAAATTATTTCAACTATTGCCTTTTTTTTGTGTTAGTGCTTTCATATGAAATCAGTTGATAGCAGAACTACGTAGCCTCAAAGTTTCAAAAAGTTTTCCATGAAGTTCCACAAGGAGTAGTATAGTCTTTCTGATTCTAATTTAAATAAGTAAATTTGACAGGATGACTGTAACCTTGCTCACTGTATTGACAAAATAAAATGAGTTGTGTGGTGGAAATAACGCAAACCGTCCAGAAAAATCCCCAAAGGCATGGATTTACTGCATATGTAAGTGGGTCAACTCATGCATGAGAAATGAATGCTAAATGTAAATTGGTTGCAAGACTGTAGACTTTAGGTAGAACTGAATCAAGTGATAACATTAATATTTTGATAGGGATGTCCTCTCATGCTTCTCTTTCGAAAACAACAAGAAAGCTCAGCATTACAGAGAAATAGTTAAATAATGTATTTATGTAAACTATGAACAGTGTCATTGCACTCCAGAATCAAAGGCATTGCATTCATTTATGTTGCTGGCAACTGTAAATTTTAAGTTGAACCTGTATTTGGTTAAACCTGTATTTGCTTTGATGGGTTGCTTTACATGATATACACTTCAATTCAATAAGACTGCTCTATTCCTTGATGAGCAAAATGTTCAATCCAACCTAGAAAAATACTTCTTGGGATTTTCCTGGGTAAAAATAATAATAAAATAGAATCATCTAGTTAGGGAATACAAAAGAAAAAGATAGAATTTCTGTCTCGCTGGCTTAATTTTCTATTTGTGTAGCATTCATATTGCAAGGCAAAGCTTCTATGAAAGGCATCAGCAGTTTAAAAAACTACTACATAATCTTCAAATATGTAGCATAACATTTCATGGACTTCATTTTTAATCCACACTAATTGCCAGCTTGTTGACAGATGGATGAGTTACAGATACATATTGACCTAAAGGTTTACGTCTGTACTTATTTATAACTCTGAAAATTCTGATTGAAGGTTAAAACAGCTATGTAAATGTGAGGAATAAATTGTCAGGTATGCCATTTCCACATTGCTGTGCTATTGACTGTATTGCATATGCATATACTCTTTGGGCAGTATTTAATGGAATGAAAAATTCCAAGCTATAGCAAAGACAACTATGAAGTGTTTTGTGGTAACTGTTGTAAGCACCTGTCCATTGTCTGACCAAAGGACATGAGTCTCTCTTTAAACACTAGTGACTTCAAGACTTAACCTACTTAGAAGGTTTCTTATATTTAAATAAATGGCTCTATGTTTTTCTGTTGTGATACTAAGCAGGTGAATTATGACAAAACCCCAAATTATTTTTCCGGTATCCTTGAATATATTTTAGTGGTGTCTAAATAACTAATTATTTTTAATGAGTATGTACTTTTGAAGTCAGTCTTTTTTACATATAGAAAAAAGAGAATGAAAATAAAACCTCTTCATGGCAGCTCAACTTGGGAGCTAATTAAAATGAGGCTTTTAAAATGGGAAAAAATTAATTAGCCAAAAAGTTGAGAAGTAGGAATTAGCATCTCCAGAGATCTTTGGATAGTTAAATGCTTGCAAGGAAAATATAATTTCTTATTTCCTTGTTTTATTTCATTGTTCATTGCCTGCTTATCATTTTACCTTTTAGTTCCATCTTACCTAATGCTTTTGTGCTGTGCATTAGTTGCTAAGGCACCATCTTAGGTATTAAACCTCCTGCTGAAGAACAAGATACTCTGCTTCTTCTAATAGCATCTTTAATCTTGATCCCTGGAGATTTTAATGTCTCACCCCTATGATGCTCACAGGCTTCATTGACCTTGACAACAGGAGTATCTGTGGCACTCTTTTATTTTTTTCTTTTTTTTTTTTTTTTTTTTTTTTTTTTTGTTTTGTTTTGTTTTTGTTTTGTTTTTTGCATGTTAAGACAAATTTCTGTGATTTTGTGATTTTCTTAGGCTTCACTGTAATACTGTATAACCAATGACTGAACTTTTTAACCATCCAACCATCCTACACAAGAAAAGTTTACTTCTCCAAGCAGTAAATTAGAGTGACACAAGATTGCTTTCTAACCCTTTCTGCTCTTGTAATTATTTAAATAATGATTCAGTTACAGAGATATTTCTGTACTTTTTTTTGGAAGGCACTTTGTCTCATACCAACACAGTCTCACTGTTAGAAACCACATTATTTTAATGGAAAACTGAAGGATGTTTCTTCCCCACTGCTCCCTCCCCAGATCTGCCTTGAATTTCTTTCTCTCCTGTCTTTCCTCAGTTGGTGAATAGTGACCTAGTTCAGTCCCCGCAAAGGACAGTGTATAAAGGGGGAGATGCTGAATATGTCACTAAGTAAGCCAGCCACAAACAGAAAATAGAGAAGGTCTGAATGTCAGGCCCTAGTGGACTTTGGGAAAATATAGTCTGAAGAAAATATAATTTCAGAGGTGGCTTTTTTGAACTACAAATCTTTTCTGAACTACTCCCTGCTTGGGTCTTGCCTTCCTTTTTTCTTTACTGAGAACAGTGGTGTAAAGTGAACCCATACCCAGTTTGGCCAGTCTAGCCCTTTTCTAGCTGTATAAGGAAAACTATACTCTTGAGCATGTGACTTCTGTTGCCAAGGTTAACTGATTTTTATGGGGTTTGGCATAACAGGAGAGCTGTTCCCAGCTTTCACAATAGTGAGTGGGTATGTAGCTGAGGAGGATAGTGTGGCTGGTGTGGGTTTTGGGACAGCAGAGATGGTCTTTGAGGGAGGACTGGAGGATTGTCTTATGAGGAACCTGTGGCAAGACCCAGAGTCTGTACTGGGGCAAGGTCTGGGTGTCTCCAGGCTGTGCCTCAGTGTGCCAATACTGGGCAGGGATCCTACTCTCTCCTCTTATCATTAAGTGGGACACAGGCACTTGGTCACCTTTGAAATTAAGTGAGGTTTGCTCCCATTTTGTTCCAGAGCTGGAGCCACTCAGTCCCTGCTGTTCCCTCAGGTACCAGTGATGGAAAGTGAAGGATTCAAAGGATCTGTGGAGGTGCCTCAATCTCATCTCTCATGATTTCTTGCTTGCTCAGCAGAAATGCTTACTGTGGTATGAGATGGGCTGCCCTTGGCTGCAGTGTTGTGAGAACAAGAGGAAGGGCTAAAGGTTTTATTTGCCTGTGCCAGCAAGCTGTAGACATGACCAGGGCAAGGGTAGTAGGCATGGAATGAGGTCACTTGTTTGGCATTGCCTTTTGTTTAGTGTTTCTTTCTGCACAGTGCGTGTTTCTGGCTAAGATGGTAGCTGGCATGCTGTCTTGAATTGAGTTAGCAGTCAGGGTCCTTTTCAACAGAAATGAAGTGGATGAAAGGCTCCAAAAAGCTTGGTGGTGATGGAAAATTAAGCAGAATTATCAATGAAGGTGACGGCAAAAGTTATAGAAAGCTGACTTTATTGTGGGATTGGAGATCAGATGATCAGCCTATATTGATAATTGGTGGAAAAAATACTCAGAAGACACAAATGAGCATTGAGCTTTTGGTATGAAAAGAACCTCATTAAACGGAAAAAGTCTATAAAGTTACAGGTAGAATATAACTGCAGAAGTGAATGTGATTATGTACAGTTTCTTATAAGGCAAGGACTAGGAGCAGGAAATGTAGCAGTCAGGCACCATACTTAAAAGCAAATTTGTGGTATATAATAAAAACTTGGAACTCATTAATATAGGAGCCAAGGAAGACTAGAAGCATAAACTACATTAAAAGAAAGATTAGACAAGCTTGTGAAAGTTAAATTAATCAGGAAATATTGACTGTTGTTATCCAAATGCAGTGACAGGGTCAGTAAGGCTCTGGTATGCTGATAGCAGGAAACTGCAATGATCTTAGTGAGGAGAGGCTGTTCCACAAGTACTTGCCTTGGCATGTGACAGAACCATGATGGTGTCATCGGTGAAACCAATGAGTCCATCAGTAAGCTTAGAAATAGCCTTGAGCTATTTCTAGTCACAGCCGTGACTACCAAGTTGTGACCAACCCGTTGTGTCCTTGGTTAGCCATAACTCGCTTGAGTGTACAAAGTTAAAAAGGATTAAAAATTATGCACCTGACCCTAGACCCCCTCTGATATTGGTGGGCTTCATCCATGACATCTGATTGTCTTCACAGGCTTTCTGTTACAAACCAGAGAATATTTCTGAGCCTTGAATGGTGAATTTTTGACGAGGTGGTTGAGATGCAAAGGTAACTAAGATGTGATGGGTATTCCTTACCTCCATGCAAGTGTTTTTGCATGGCATGGAGTTGAAAGACAAACTATTAGTCATGAGTAAGATGCATTTGAACCCACTAGGATTTTTTACTGGTTTTCAAGTGAATCTCCTTATCATGTTGCCACGCTTGCCTTGGCACTGCAGGACCCTATTGAAGCATACAAAATGGATTCATAAACTGAATGATGTGCTCCAACCAAAGTGTATCCAGTCTATTGAACCAGAGTAGGGCTAGGCCATAGCTGCTTCCCCCTCTTTTAAAATGTTTTATGTCCTTGGAACCATTTCATCCTGGAGATCTGCTCCTGTTACACTGCAGAACTTTCTGATGGAAACATTGCTTATATTATCAGGCTTAGAAATGAGACATCACTTTGAAGTTGTGTTCCCTTGAGACCTGAGTGTGATGCTAACTGCAACTCCAAGCTTTAAAATTCAGAAAGAGGAAGGCTGGAAATAGTGGGCTCTGAAAATCAGATTGTTGCATGACCTCTGTTTGCCCTGTCAAGGGGTCACTGTGACTTGTCTGGTGCATGCACTAAACTTGTAATTTATGTTTGTGGAGGATGTCAAGAGGAAGATTCATGCCTGGATGTGCAGGTGCTCCATTAGGACTTAGAAAGACATGGATTGATTAGGTGGTTATTGCCATCTGCAAAATTAGCCTGGTCAGAGACCCCTGACAGGGAAGCTTGGTGTATAAGCAGTGAGCCAGGCTGCAATTGATAAAGCCTCAAAATGTTGGCAGTAGATAACAGATATCTATGAGAGCTATCACATCTGAAGTTTTGGGGATGCCATACTGCATCTGTCTGATGTTGGAACTGAATTTTGCCAGGTTTTTTTGTGTCTGGGTCTGCAGAAAATAAGCACACTGTGTGTGTGTGTGTGTGTGTGTGTGTGAGATACAGGAGGGAGGGGAGGGTAGCCAGAAATTTAGCTGGTTTCTGTTGCTTTTGGGGCAGTGTATAAATATATGCCAGATGTATAAATGAGACTTGGGAATTGAGTATATCCCACAGGTATAAATGAGACTTAGGAGTTATCTGCTATGCCTGTGTCTGTCGGAAAAGATATTCCTTTGGTTTAGAACAGCATGAGGAACTTGGGGAATCCTAGGAAATCTGCTCCATGTGGGCAATTTGTTTATATTTTGCAACATGACCTTTTCTGACATAACTCTAAATAAAATGTGCAGGTTGAGAGCTGAGGCACACAGTCCTTCTCTGTTAAACTAATAAAGCTGGCTGTTAGAATGTATCCCATGGATCTGGCTTTTGTTCACCTGTGTATCCTGCTCAGTGTTTGATTTCTATTCTCAGATATGTACTGCACAGAAATGGAGCCATTTTCTTAGGCTGTTTCTTACTGGTTTTCAAGAACTGGCTGGAGAGAGGAGAGGGGTTTCAGGAAGTGTTTTCTATTGTATAAGCATTTTTACTCACTGCACTTAAGAACATTGCATTGTAAAGGCCACTGGGGCAGGTCCTTAGCTGTTGTCAGTATTTGCTCACAGAAATCTTGTCATGCATATTTTAAGCCTGATCTTGAAAGCTTTCAGATTTTTTTGCCCTAAGTGTCTATCCAGGTGTTACCTGAGGTGTTTCTTGTTTGTCAGACAAGTTCTCTTAGACATGATTGAATGTATGGATCAACCATCACTGATTTGTATGAAGATGGGGCAATACATCTTACTACAACTGGATTTGGGAAGTCGAGTCTTTATTCCTGATTTTTCTGATGACATTCTTTGTTGCCTATGTCAAGCTACTTCAGTTCTGTTTCCTTTCCTATACAATGGAAATAATTGTGCTGAGGGCCTTTGGAAAACTCTCTGAAGTTATAAGGAAAATGGTAGAACAACTGAATGGTATGGCTGCTGGTTGTTACTTGTGTGTGTAAGTTTTGGAAGTGGTAAATTGGGAGCACAGGAAACAGTGGAGGTAGTGTCTTGAGTCATCCACTCTAGTCTTCTCCTTAGGAATGGCATATCATAAGAGTTTTCAAAACACATGTCAAACTCTGTATTAATCTAATTACAGCTTTAGCCTACGCTTTTTGAAGACAGTTCCTTAATTTCACCTGCTGCAGGTAAAAAGCCTCATCCAATTTTCACAAAATAGTTCTTTATGGCAGGGCGACCATTGTCTTTTTGTTTGCATGGCACTTCTGCCTCTGTTATGTGTTGAGAGAGGTGTCATTCTCAGACTTTTGTTACATGAAGCTGAACAAATGAGTAGTTTTCATGTGCCTTTGCAAAAGTCTCACTATTCCACAGTCTTGACTCTGACTGTTCTGGTGGGAACTCACTTTTTTTTTGAGTACAGAGGCTGAGAGTGTTTTTCATGCTACTGTAAGTGAGATTTAAAAACTACCTGATTAATTTCAGGATTTTATTTGATTTTCTTCATGGCTGTTTTGGTAACCTGCAATTACTATGTGATTAATTTGGATATGCAAGTACCTCTCTTTCCAACTATCAAACCTATAACTTGCAGTAGAAATTCTCTGAAGAGCATATTTTTGCATTAAGTAATATTAAATTCCCTCTGATTGCTCCAGACCTCAAACCTGATTAGTTTTACATAGAGAATCTTTTTTCCAGCCCTACCTCATTAATAAAATTACTTAATAAAATTAATCATGGTCAGACCCTTAAGGTATTTCCTCTTGGTATCTTTCAGCACCATTCTGTTAACTCAACTTGTTAAATTATTTGTGCAATGAGCTGATCTACCTGTCTGAATTTGCAATTCTTGGATCAGTCAATATATTTTATAACTTAATACATAAACATTTTTTTTTTTGTTCTACTTCTCTGTGCCTGCCATGCCCAATTTGGTAGATTATTGGTAGATTATTGTTATTTGGTAGATTATTAACAGTCCATATAAATGACATTTATAATTTCAGAGCGCTTAGTTATTCTTAGGTTCTTTCAGTTTGGACACATAGAAATCTGCATAATAACAGATATATCAGAAATTTTAGTGAACATGGGTCATGCATCTGTGTACATAATGTGTTATGCCAATTTTATACAGAATTTTGGAAATGTAGAGACAAACGTACATTCTCATATTGGTGTACTGGAACAATTAATCTGTGTACTTGTTCCAAAGACATTTATTTATCAGGGTACAGGAGGCCAAATGCCTTGGTAGGTCTGTGTGGCGAGCTCCAAATGCCTTGCCAGTGAATTGTTAAATGAAGGGAAATCCTTTAACGTGCATGTAAGCCTTAAAGTGAGGGGATGTCCTGCTACTCTTTTTGGTTTTATTATGTCTCGTGTTCTTCACTGCAACACTGGATCTACATTACTTCCTCTTCTGTGTTCATTTTACAAACCCTTTTTGAGGGCCATGTTAGGATTCTGCTTCAGCAGACTAGAAGCAGTCTAAATCTGTGTGCATGTGCTTAGTGCTCTAGGTCTGAACTGTGACAATTTCCTTAAAAAACTCTAGAATATGTTTTTAAATTTTTCAGGAGCATTTTTGCACTGATACTTAAGGACTGTTGCCTTTATATGCCATTAGAGCAGTATCAAACCAGACAATAGAAAGCATGGCTTATTTATTCAAATGCAGTCATGCAACCCTCACTTGTCTAGAAGCAGACATATTTTTAATTGCCAAACAAAGTTTGCTTGTGTTAGAATTATTGCTCCAAATGACCTTGGCAATTTGCAGTCCCCTGTAGCTAATAGCTTTCTGAATGAAAACAGTGGACCCTGAACTCTGGAGGTGAATTAAGTAATGCTTTGCTGTGTATTAAGAGGAACTTTCAAGTATGCTTTTTGTACTCTTTGATAACAACATTATTTACTAAAATACTAAAGTACTAAAAGCTATTTAGTCTTTCTTATCAACAGTTAACCTTGATAAACCTTGTCTCCATAGACACTCAGCATTTTTTAAATTCTAATTTGTTTAGTGTGCTCCCTTCTTAAGTGAGTAGCTCACTGAAAAAATGTTGCCCTTTTCCCTTTTGTTTAATGATAGTTCTTTTAAAAGAAGCCTGCTGTCACACGGCTAGCAGTAATGTGTATTTTTTGCCTTATTTCCTTTTCCTTTTTTGTTGTACTTGTTCTTGGTTTCATTTGATTTTATATCTAGAAGTGGAAAGAGTCATTGCTTATTGAAATGGTGGTCTATAAAGACTCCTTTGTCTTTCAAACTAAATTTCTTTTTGGTATCCTGGTCTTGTTCATGTACAGGGTTTTGCTAACATCTCTGCTTTGTCTGTGCTTTCCTACACAGATACTTTCCTCACTTCCCCCTCATACATCTTAAGTTTTGACAAGTTGGTTAGAAATACTTTTAAATTAGAACAAAGGAAATCAAGGCATTTTAAACACTCTTAAAAATATTATTATTTTAAAATTTATTAAATTTTTATTAGTATTTTGTTTTTATCCTTTCCTGGACTTTCTGGCTTAATCCAGTATATATTAATTCAGTATATTTTGCTGTAATTCTGTTGTGGAAATTATGATAATAGTGATGATGAGAATTCCCAACTCCGCTGCTTTGTGGAAACCTGCTTGGCAGCATTATAAAGTAGCCTTAATAAAAAGAAATGAATTCTATTGATAAAAGTGCTAAAAGTCAATGTGGTGACAAGCTGTGCTGTCTTGAAAAGACTGTTTAAAACCCCTAAATCATAATATGATTTTCTCAAGGCTTTTTATTACTGAAATCTACAAACAGGGGTTACGTATATGAAGAGCAAAATATCATGGAAAAAATTCACTTTGCAGAACTGAGAGGAGATTTCTGCAAGTAAACTTTACTTTGAAAACGTGTGTTAAGAATAGAAACATTGAAAGTGTGAGATCTCTCTGAGTAGTGAAACAAATCTGTGGTGCATTTTTAAAAAGCAGTGCTGTTGTCCATTTTTGTCTATTTTAGACCCTCACATCAACATCTGCACACAGAAATATCTGTTATTAAGCTGTTCAAGTCATTAAACTGGATGTACGGCTTTGCAGAAAGAATGCATGAACAGAGTATCATTCATCAATATACCACAGTAAGTATCTGCCAGCTTCCTTCTGGCACTTTTACTCTGTTTCCTTCTTAAAGGAAATGAGATCATTCAAGGTAGGCTTGTCCTTGATGAAAGAGGTGTAAATTTACTTATATTTTCCAAAGTGTTATTGTTTAGGAGCTTGCCAGAATAGCTTTTTGCTGCTAAAATTTTTATGGCCAATACTAAAAAATTGAATAATAAGAAATAGTCTTAAGAATTAAATAAATGTTTATTAAGAAACTTTTTGGATAATTGAAAGCTATGTAACTGTTTGGAAGCAGATTTTAATTGCCAACTTCAACCTCTCTGAGGACAATTTATGAATTTAACAGATGGCAACTTATTAAACCAGTCCCTTAGTTAATATGGGAGACTTGATACCAACTTTTATTCTGATAGATGAAGAATTAACTGGCAGTTTAAAAATTGGCAATTATTATGGCTGTGATCTGATTGAAGTACGTATGTTTGAGCAGACCATGACTCCAGGCAGTAGTGTGTTTATTTGGACTATTAAAAGGCCCTATTTGCTAACCTTAAAGCAATTAACTTAAATATAGCACAACTGTAAGCAAATTGCAGTGAAATGCAACATGACACAAAACAGAATCAGTCTTGGCACTGAAGTGATAGTCATGAAGGACCTGATAAATGAGATAAGCAAAGAATGACACAATTTTGTGGTAAGTTATTCAAGGTAGGACAAGAATAGAATGTGAGTGACAACAACAACAAAAATTTAAGATAAGTGAAAATGTGATTGTAATTTCAGATAAATATGTATGTATAACTTATGTCTATAAAATAATGACCTCTGCACTGACCTTTACCTCTCATAAGCTACTTCTCTAAAGAAAAAATCTCAGTGCTTGGTAACAGTAAAAAAATGTATACATAAGGAATAAATAGGAAAACAACGGAAAATGAAAGAAAAGAAACCTTGATTATACATCTTTGGCAGTCCCTTTTTCCCCACAGACTTTGAATAATGTTTTTGGTTCTGGTATGTTCAAAAGAAAAAAAAAAAGTTCTGGAAAATCATCAAAGATGATTAAATTAAATTGGAGGAATGAATGAGTTCTGGTACAGGAGTCTTCAGCCTAGACAAAAGGGGTTTAAGAATTCAGAAAGATGTAGAAAGCTCTACACAATTATCATAGGGAGTTTAAGTCAGGGAGTGACTGCTTTCTCTGTCTTCTCATGCAAGAACTAGGAAGTAACAAGTGAAGCTCATCAGAAGGCAAACAAACCAAGCAGAAAGAGGTGCTTCCTTGTGGGAAGTATTAAATGACAATTTTTTGTGCTAGAAGTCTTATATGAGTGCGGAAAATCTAGATTAGTTCAAGGATAAGGCAAGCCCTGAGAAAAAATTGTGCTGCAGAATGAGAAAAACCCACATCAGGTTCAGGAAATACACCAGACTGAAAACAATTGGAGTCAAGGAATGTGTATGTAGGGGAAGTATCACATATGTTTACCCTGTCCATACTGCTTCCAGCTAGTGCTTGTGGCCATTCTTGGATAAAGAACACTAGTCCAGATGGACCTTTGGTCTAAGGTCCAACAATTCCAGTACTAGAGACTCTTAAATTCTGTCTTTATATAGAAGCAGTGATGAAACAGTTATATAAAATGTTTTATAAAAATATAACATTTAAAATATTTATATAATAGATGGAAATAAATTCATGCTGAATATAAGTTACTAGCTAAATACAAAGGATACAAAAAGGTGAAGAAGTCCATTATAAATGGCTGACACAGTTAAAAATAATAAAGCCTTTAAAATAAAAGATCATTTTAAAATATAGTTTTTAGCTATAACCAAGATAACTTCTGCCAACATTCTTATTTCAAGTCAATGGAATGTGATTTCTAATCCAATCCTTTCCAATTTTTCAAAGTGTTTTTACATGTTGAATTTGTATTTGAAATAAGTAAGCTCTTGTTTCACATTTGGGATTTAGGCTTTCTAAAGTTACAGCAACATATAAAAAGTTACAGTATTTTTGGAATGAAGCAGAAAGATGTGTCCATCCCACTTCTTGAGATATCTGAAGCTGGACCGCAATACTGTTTATGGAGGGTTTATGGTTAGTGGCTAATTGGCAGATGGCTAATTGGCAGATTTCAAGGTGTAGCAGTTATCAAAGGGGAATCTCAAATGGGAATGCTTTTAGCAGTTTTCTCAGTGGCTAGTCCTTGATTGAAGACTTGAACTAATTTTGTAGGTGCTCTAGTGGACAAAGTGTTTGCTGGGAAATTGATTATAGATAAAAAAGTTAATCCCAGAGGTAAAAGGAAACTTGGTGATCTTTCAACAAATACACTTATGGAGTGATTTCAGATTCTGGGTTAAATGGTCAAAGTCTGAAAATACTTACTTTTAATAGTCAGATGTAAAAGAATCAGTTTGTGAGCCTGAAAGTCAAATGATACTTATCACAGGATGAGAGCTGGATTTGAAAGCCAGAGAAATGAAGGGGTCATTCTAGTTGTTTCTGTCACTGTAGCACTGGGGCAGATAAGGTGATATCCTTGGAGGTTCTGTGAGGACACCACTGGGTAGAAGGAGCACGATACTCTCAGCAGAGGTTGTACAGAATCAGGGCTGATACCAGAGTATGGTGTCCCCATGGTAAGGTGGATTTGAAACAGATGAATAGAGTTCAAGGGAGGACAACAGAAATGATCCCGGGGATTGTAAAGTAATGTTAAGCTGTTGGAGTGACAGCTATTCATTCATATGTGAGAAAGAAATGGTTTTAGTATTGCATAGAGATTTTTGCACAAGGAAAAGTTATCAGTAAAGCTTGGACGTGACAACAGTCCTGACAGAGATATGGCAAGGTCTCCTGGCTGTGGATTTAAATAAACTGTATCTTCCTAAAGGTAGTTGAATGCAGTCAATATTTTTATTTAGAGGAGACATGGCCTGGATCAATGCTGTTAGCTGCTATAGAGAACACTTTTAAAATATCCTGCTCCTTTCAGCATCAGACTAATTGGGTGTGGGACCTTGAGGTGTTCTTTCCCAGAGATACTTGAAAGGACTTGAGACCTTTTCACCTTTTTTTGCAGTGTAGCTGTATCTTATTCTGTGTCAAACTTCTTACTATCCTGAGACTGAAATTTTTTAATGTACTTGAATTCAGTGAAGGGCTTTGGAGTACAAAATGCCATCTTGTGCTATGCAGAGAGCTCTAAGGAAGCTGCAGACAAAGTGAATATTTGTATGAGAAAGAGAGACTTACAACTGCTGAAGGCTAGAATACCATCATCAAGGCTGATTACCATCATCATGGTATTCAGTCTAATTTCTACAGTGATTTTGTTGGGCTTTCTTGACATCTTTCAAGGTTTTTAGGTTATGTCTTCTCTGTGTGTGCTCATGGTGGCTTGCACATAGGAAATAAAACTTACTCCTCTCTCCTTATTATCACTCTTTTTAACTCCAGTTCATGACTCACTACTGTGTAGCAACTCATTCCCTGCAGCCCTCACCAGTGGAATAGGAAGGAAAATCAGAATCAGGAATAAAGTAAAACTTAAGGGTTGAGATAAGAACAGTTTAGTACTTAAAACAGAGTAAATGATAAACCAAACACAGATAATAATAATAGTAGCAACAGCAACAAAAAAAACAGCAGCACAACAGCAATAATAATAAAAAGGAAATTAATAGAGAGAAATAAATGCTAAGAAAAATGAATGATGCTCACTAAAGTTGCTTACCACCTGCTGACTGATACCCAGCTGACCAGCAATCATTTCCTCCTAGCCAATTTCTCTCAGTTTATACACTGAACAAGATGTTCTATGGTGTAGAATATCCCTTTGGCCAGTTTGGGTCAGCTGTCCCAGCTGCATTCCCTCCCACATTTTTGTCTCCTTCTTGCTGCCAGGGCATGAGACACTGAAAAATCCTTGACTTAGGGTGGTACTACTAAGCAAGAACCAAAACATCAGTGTGTTAGCAACATTATTATCACACTGAATCTAAAACACAACACTGTATCAGCTACTAAGAAGAAAACTAATGCTATCCCAGTTGAAACCAGGACATGATCAATTTGTAAATAGGAAGGATTGTAATTGTTTTCCTAGAGCATCTTGGTTTTTAGCTGTCCAGCTTACTCTTGCCTTTGCCTATGCTTCATTGGTTTGTAATCTCTACTGACTGCAGGATCAGAGAGAACAGGAGAAATAGATGCTATTTTCAAGATCTTCCTACATCCGCTGCAGCTGGATCTTCTAGCACATAAAGAATTGTCAGTGTAGAAGTTAAGTGACATATGAAGGGCTTGCACAGGAGAGTGCTGTCTGTGATGTTCAAGTACTGTTTCTTTGGACATTCTCAAATAACCCAGTAGAAATGGAGCAACTGCAGAATCTGATAAAAAAGCTAAACTACTGTTCAGAATAATCACTGTTTCTGGCCTTACTGTCATTGGGAAATCTATATTTTTGCCCTTAGATCAGTTTCCCTTTTGACTTTGTGATTGACTTGTAACATGTTCATGGACATTGTGTTCTGACCACTGAACAACTGAGCTGGAATTTGATTGCTTTGTATTACAAATTAGAAAATTCTTATTTTTTATTAAGCAGCATTCATGGAATGAATGCATTTGATTATAATATGCTGCTTATAATTTATATTCTTCTGTAAGGAGTGGTAAACATTACAGAACTACTTTGAGAATATATAAATACCTGAAATTCATTATTGTTTCTTTAGATCCTGGGTAATCTTCCTTTGTCCTGAGATTGTTCCCTTATTACAGGCATGACTCCACAGATAAATGAATATTGCCTTCCTGTTCATCTTCTCTAAGATAAATAATAAACAAAGCAAAGAAATTGTAAATAAACAGATTTAAATAATCTTAATATTTCCATGATATATTCTGATATAGTTTTTATTATTTTAACTTTCTTACATAAGCAAGGCCGGCAAATTATTATGAAATAATTCTTTCTTTTCCTATTCACTGTTACCTCTGCTTTTTAATACACTTTTTAGTATTTCAGCATTTAAGTTAGAAGAGCTATCGATTTCCCTCAACAAACAAGTAGGAAACCTAACAATATGATGCTTGAATGTGAGTTTGGATAGAACTACTTCAGTAGAGAAAATAGTAAAATGATACACAGGGTGGGTATCAGCTGCTTATGCAGGGACCAGAAGAGTTCCACAATCCTTACAGGTATGAACCTATAGATGTCATTGTTTGTCTATTAGTATTAATATCCTCTGTAGAAGCAGCAGTTTCAGTTCTGATGGATACAGTTGAAAAGCTCAACAAAGTAGAGGAGGTTTGGAGAAATGGTAAAGGATTGACCTAAGACAATATTTTAGTCCCTAGGCTAATAGGTTTTTATTGTTGTTGAATAAAATATTGGAAGGATTTAATGGTTTTGAAAGATCTTGTGAAGAGAGAGGATTTTTTTTGGAGAAAGATACTGTGTGTTGAAGAAAGCAAAACTAAGATCTACTGTCTGGAAGAGGAACTTACATTTGAATTAAAGGGAATATTTTCAAGAGCAAAGGTAATTAGCCATGATTAATCATGGATGATTGATTAACCATGAGGATTGTCAGAAAATGTTCACATTTGTATGAACTTATAAGATTAAATAATGGTTATATTTCTATTGGCAAAATTTTATATTTTTCAGCAGTTTGTGGATTCACAGTAAGAAAACTGGTCAACATGTTACGAGCAGGTAGATTCAAGACAAACTTACCTACACTTTCCAGGAGTTACGGGTGGCAAAGAACAAAATTTATAGAAGTGGAACATTTACTGTTCTTCAGGGTTGACTATGTACACAGGATTGATGGCTGACCATAAGGATGCATTTCAGGCTGTGGTGTGACATTTGTCTTGGGCTGATCTAACATTATGTTTCTGTTTAAAGAGAAGCTACTGCTGTCTGCTGTGACAGTGCCAGGGATGTTCCAACCCTTCTGTGCAGGAAGTTAACACTTGTGAGTTGTGTGGGAAGACTAGGAAAGGACAGGATTCTCTCTTAAGTGACAACGAAGCTCTGAATTGGTTGAAGAGAATTGTGAATCTTGACTCATATGTTTAATGTCTATGAGGAGGTAGGAAGTTAATGGAGGTGGGTAGTAAAAGTACTTCTAATAGTGCTGGAAGTTATTTAAGTTATTTATCCCCCCGCAAAATGTTTAGCTGATCTAATTAAATTAGATTTTACTTCAGTTTAAACTAATACAATTTCTGTGTATCTGGAAAAAACTTCATGAATAGGAGGTTGAAGAAGGTGATCTAGTTGCTTTCTGTAAGATGCTGCCCAAGAGGCATATCAGAGAGTTTAGGCATATCCACCCTTGATGTTCATCCTTGATTCCTGTGTCTTAAGAAATTGTTTTAAGTTAGTGCCTTGATAATTTTGGTTCAAGGTGTGCCAAAGGATTGATGCATCACTGTGCACAGAATTAATGCTGAAAGAAAGAAATGTGTCTCTTTACGTAGAGTATTCATCAAATTCTACTGAAATATGGTCTGGTCCTTTTCTTATTGGTCTATATATAGGCTGAAAGTGGATCCTGCTTTTAAGGGTTGTGAATCTGTAAGAATTTTTTAGTGGACTTTCTTCTGCCTTTTCATGTAGGTAAAAATCTGCCTCCAGCATGAAACTGGAGTTTTCCAGTACACCAAGAAAACTTTGAAGTAAGACTTTCAGTTTTGGACATTTCTGCAACATCAAAAGGCTTTATGACATCCAAGCCCCTGCTTTACAGGGGAGATGATCAGCACATCAGTGAAACTGCTTCTCATAGCTACAGGGAGTATAGAGCTATACAGGTGTCTGAGGATGGAGATCTTTGGACAATAGAGACTGGGATATGGGAGAGCAGAGGTAGGGCACTCGGGAGAAAATTCTCCTCTATAACAAAATCATTAAGGATTTCAAAGGGCTTTAAAGTGTAAGTGCATTTTCAAAACAATTCCAAGTTTGTTATGTTCAGAAAAAAAAAAAAAAGGAAAATATTTGTGGATTGCTTAATGACTAAAAGTTGCTAGAAAAGTTAACAATGTTAAAATGTTACCTTGTGTCACATCATTCACATGCCTTTATTCACTTGTATTGGAATGGACATGGATTTTCCATTCTGCTTGTGGAAACCAATTCCATTTTTCTACCTCAATTTTTAAAACTGGAATTATAAGGAAAAGGTAAAATTTAGGCAAAAGTCATGAATGGTGAAAATAAAGGAGATATAAGACAACAGACATAGGGGCTAAATGTTTTCCCATATTTTAATTGGTAAAGGTGAAAATGTAAAAAAAAGTTTTCCAAAGACTATATTAATAGAGTTCCTTTTTGCACTTGGTTTTGTTGCCAGCTATAATAAAAAACATGAGAAAAATTTTAGTGCTTAATTGGTCAGTTCAAAGCCTATATACAAGATGATACTGAAAATGTATTAAACTTCTTAAATGAAAGTTATGCTGCAATTTAAGTGCCTTTTGCTACAGAGAAAATGGTCCTATTATAGTCTGGTTTTATACAGATAATGGATGCAATTCATTTGAAAAGGCTTTGTAATTTTGTTCTGGTATATGAAATACCATTTCATATATGCCTTTCGGCATTTTTTATGCAAATTACTTTTTCATCAAATGTGGTTTTTGTAGTACTAGCTCTGATTTTCAAAAGATTAGCATTCAAAATAAATTGATGCATAAGTATTGAATTTATGCAATTAAAATGTGCTCCAAGAAGAGAGAGGAAGTGGTTTAAGAGTCTGCTGAGAAGCTTATTGTGTTTATGACTGTTGCAATGACAATAGATGCCAGTTTTGACCCTCTGTTACTAATTTAATTGCTCATAGGGATATAAATTTTCCCTTTGAAAGCAATAAAGACAACGTTTTTATAGAATCAGTGGTGAACATTGAGGCATCCATTGCATTTTGTCCATAATGTAAAACATTCTCTCATAAAGATAATTAAAAATCTGTTAAATTCCACATGGCAGTGACTGAGGTAATTTGTTTCTTGTGAGCTAGGATCAGAAATGGACACTGGGCTTTTATTTTCTGCACAGTCAGAGGATGACTCTGAAGTCCCTGCTAGTTGGCACTCAGGTTGTTTTGTGCATAGCTGTTGCAAAATGCAAGTCATTATTTTGTGAATCATGTATAACCTGTTAGTTATTTAAATAAGTAGAATATGAGTCTCATGTGAGGTTTAAATCAGGTCTGTTTCTTCTGCATGGGACAATCTCTGGGTTGTTCAAGATAATAAAGAAAATTTCTAGTGAATACCACTTAGAGACATATATTTCTTCCCTCAAATTAGATAGGTAGTTTGTATTTATCCTCTCCTGTTGTGGACAATTTTGATCACAGTATTAAGCATTGCTCCTGTGAGGAAATTTATTAGGGTGCATGATTTTGCCTGTGCTGTGAAATTGTTAGCACTTTGAATAAAGGCAGATCTTGACCTGTACTGAGCTCATTGCAGGACTGTAGCTGTAGAGACTGCATTAAAAGCCCCTGGAAAGTATGAAAACAAAAATCTGACGATTCCTATGAGAAAATTGTATTTTGTCACTTTCTAAAGACAGAGCTAATTAGTTACATGTCTTAAGTTACTCTAAAGATGTTTGGGCTGTACTCTTGCTCCATATGTATTGATATGATTACAATTAAGTGGTAATTAAAGGTGATTTGATCTCTGCTGATGCACACACTTCTATATAAAAATGTATATGTAGACTGCTCTACTGACAGTGATGGAAATCCCTAGGGATGTGAAAACTTGTTATACAGAATTCCAAGCAGAATTAGAGCCATAAGTTCAGTTTCCTCTTTATGATTTTTTTTTGCAAAGCAAATACTGGAAAATGTATGGAAATAGATTGAGATTGCTGGAAAATATGAGGACCATGCCACAGGAAGTAAATTTCTCTTGTTCTTCCCCCAAGGAAAAACTCTGTAGTAATTGAAACAGACAGAATGAATATAAGTTCCTCAGCCCTAGTATTCTGTCTAGGAATGCTGTGGCCTGTGTCACTGCCAGGTCAAAATTTATTAAATGATAACAAAATAAAGAAAGATTAAGGCTTTTTAATTTCAGATGTAATTACAGAAAAATATATTTATGTATTTGTGCTATATACTGTGATGTAGGAATTACTGTATGAAATTTATGAGTTTTCATAGGCTAAAAGTAAATATCACAGTGGTCTTTTGGTTTTTTTTTTGTTTGTTTTTTTTTTTTTTTTTTTTTTTTTTTTTTTTTTTTTTTTTTTTTCCCTGATCAGCCTCAGAAAGGTGGATCTGGCACAGCCCTGTCTGTAGTTGCTTATGTTGTGGATGGGATATAGGAAAGGCTGGGGTAGATCCAAAGGTGTGGGGATGATGTAGAGACCTTTGGAGAGCCAGTGTCACAGCTGGCAGGGGTTGTATGTCTGAACAAGAAAAGACAGTAGGAAATCAAACCTTGTCTTTTCTGGGGCTGATGAAAAAATCAGTTAAGAGTTAAGTTACTGATACAAACTTTCAGTCATAACTTCAGTTTCATACAGCTTTGTCTGGGGCCCTGAGGTTTCTGGTGCTCTGTTTCTTCAGTTTTAAGGAGTCATAGTATTTTTCTCTCTAGTTAGGTACATTGAGAGAAGACTGAGAAAATGTAGTGATATAATTTCCATTTCCAGCAGAAGTTTCAGTACTTAGTAGAACAGCCCCCACGTCAGTATTTCTTTAGTTTTATTAGTGGCCGTTTACACTGTCTATCGTGTCTGTTACCTGAGCCTAGATTTAAAGCAGTTCCTATTGCTCTTGTAGAGTTTTTCAAAACTTCAACAACACAGTGCAGGAAAAGCAATTACTTTGAGGTGCATCTATACCAATTCAACCACAAAGCCCTCAAAATATAATTTTCATTTGCCTTTTTGATAGTGTCTGTGTTGACCGTGTTTTTCTTGTCTTTTGGACTACGAATGAAATGGAACATCTTTTGCAGTATTGACCTTTCAGTTGAGTTTGGCAGCCTGCAGTGACTTACTCAGTGTCATTTTGGCATCAGTTGGCATTTCTGTGGAAAATGTCATTACCAATGGCTCTGTTCCTTTAGAGAGATGCCTAGAGGGGAATGTAAGCTTGCATTATAACTTAAAGAAATTACAGTGATCAATACAGAGTTCTGGTATCAGTGTGCAGTAGCGAATATCATGTACAGTCCAGATTTGTTTTCCTCAGAGAAAGCTTAAGGCAGGTTCCATCCACTATGAAGGGAAAGGACTCACTTGCTTTTTTGGGCAATGTGTGCTACTTATGTATAGCCAGTTCTGTGGAATATTAATAAACTGCACCTTCTGCTTGTGAGTGTTCCAGAACACCTGATATGATTGTTTCTGAAATTAAACAGTACTTTTGAGACCTGGAGTTTGCAGACGTTAATTCTAATTTTTAACTTTTGTGACATTTCTCTGTTTGAGTTAGGAGAATGATTTTTATATATACTTCATGGGGGAAAAAATGTAGTGTAAAATTAGGAAGGAAGGAATTCGAATTGATTTCATATGCCCCTGCTTGTATGGAAAAATGTTTAAAAAAATGTCAGCAGAGACATGCGATTTATTCTGATGTTAGTCTGTCAAGAGTATCTTTTTTTTGCCTTGTGGTTTTTTTTTTTTCCAAGGACACCACTGAAATGCTGAAAAAACAGTCAGTCAACCCACAGTCAGGTTTGTTCCATTGGGATTTTTCTTTTTTTTTTTTTTTTTTTTTTTTTTTTTTTTTTTTTTTTTTTCCTTTCTATAGAATTTACAAAAATTTAGAAGTGTAAAAGTAGAGTAAGTGGGAAAAAATTTGTTTCAAATTCATAGCAGAGTAAGGACAAAAAAGGGATCTCAAAATGGTACGTAATGGAAGACATACAAGTGGACTTTGTGCTCTGGGATATTCTGAATACAGCTGTATCTGAATTTAATATTGTGTTGGTCAGAAAATATACGACTGGGGATGAGGATGTGCAGTCCCATGTTGAAAGACTCAGATATTTTTGCTTGTCCCATGGACTTTTCTGTGATCTTAGACAACTCATAATCTTCCTAGATAAGGGAAAAACCCTGTATGAAACAGAAGCTGCCGTTCACATCTAACAGTAGTTGGCATCCCGTGACAAGGAAAACTATAAACATGTAAATTAATTATTACACCTTTGTGTTTATTCTTAGAAGAATCCAAATTGTGCAAAACAATTACAGAGCTGACAATAGAAAAGTGGTGGAGTTCAGGATTTGATAAACATTGTCAGCTTGTATTTAGAATATAAGCTGGTTTGGGGAAGCAAGTATTGGCAGCTCCTAGAACCCAGCACAGTGGAGACATAGTCACAGACCAGGACCGCTCATCAATGCTCCAGTAAAATCTGGAAGCACGGTTTACAATTCAACCAGATATACGATATCAGTTAAGAATGTAAACATCATTAGAGAAACAGGAGTGCCAAAGCAGGAAAATTAACCATATATATCCGGAGACACTGTGGTGGTCTGGTGACATTCTTGATTCATAACTTTTACAGTTGATTTTCTTTTAATGGACAGAAAGAAAAAAAGAGAGTACTTAATGGAAGATTCAGAGAGGAAGTAGAGAAAGAGAGCTGGAGCAAGAAATAGAAGAGCTCATGGGTTAGAATTAGATTAAACTTATTCTGGTCTATTTCTGTTCTAAGGCTGCATTTGTGCATTGTAATAGGATGTACCCAGGAAGCACCAAAAATGTCCAGAAATACAGTATTATTTTCTTGATTTAAACTGAGAACAAGCATGTTGTTAACAAGAGAAGGTACCTTTTGGGGTTCTTTCTGTTTATAAGTACAGTGTGATAAATGAAATACCCCTAAATCTCAGTGTCAGTCTTTCTTGTTCTATGCAGTGATAAAAGGGTTTACTTTTCTTCATGTGATTTCATGTGATTTACTAAAAGATCTTGAATGAAGTCACAGTACTTGCCAAGATTTCATTTCCATTGGACATCTTAAGTAACATGTATTACTGTTGGTTATACTGATTGGGGTAGAAATGGACTTGAGTCATCATGTCTGTAACTCAGTGAGAACTGAAGACAAATACTAACTTCATTTGTTTATTTGAATGCATGTGAAGTAATAAAATTTGTTTAGTGTGTTTCTTCAGAACAATGATGGGCAAGTTCACTTATAAAATCAACAATAGTATAACCTTGAATATTGTGTGCAATTTTGGGCACCACAATATGAGAAAGACATTAAGCTATTAGAAAGTGTTCAAAGAAGGGCCATGAGGATCGTGAAGGGCATTGAGGGGAAGCCATGTGAGGAGCTGCTGAGGTCACTTGGTCTGTTCAACCTGGAGAAGGGGAACCTGAAGGGGAGCCTGAAGGGAGACCTCATGAGGCAATTTACAACTTCCTCATGAGGGGAAGAGGAGGGTCAGGCACTGATCTCTTCTTTGTGGTGACCAGTGATAGGACCCGAGGGAATGGCCTGATGTTGTGTCAGGAAATGTTTAGGTTGGATATTAGGAAAAAGTTCTTCTCCCAGGGAGTGGTTGGGCACTGGAACATCTGCCCAGGGAAGTGGTCACAGCACCAGCCTGACAGAGATCAAGAAGTTTTTGGACAGTGCTCTCAGGCACATGATGTGACTTTTGGGGCTGGTCCTGTGTAGGACCAGGAGTATTTTGGTGATCCTTTTGGGTCCCTTCCAAATCAGAATATTCTGTGAGTCTGTGAATCAAGATGAAAGAATTATATCTCTTCAGTAGTGGTGGCTGTGTACCATTTCCATGTCAAAAATAATTGGTAGATTGTAATTTGTCATCTTCAGTCTAGTTTTGCTACAGTTACCTGATTCCATTGCTGGTAACTCTCCCTTCTTTCTTTGTATAGAGAGTTTCTCCAGCAATTACAGTAACTTTTCAGCAGTACTTGCCAGGGAGTTCAAAGATGAACTCGGAGGCACAGGTTTTGCTGATGAAGCTGTCTGTTGCATTGTTTACCAAATATTTTCTATTCTAAATGTTTGCTTTTGTCAGACTGCTATGTGGAACTTAAAATCTCCATGCCAGTTGTCATTCTGGAACAGTTCTTTCAAAGCAAAGGAAAGCATATATATTACTTTGCTTATGTTTTAATGAATTACCTTTTTTTTTTTGAATAACGTAAATATTTTTTTTCAGCTGCATTTGATATTATTGTTAAAAAAGAAAAGAAATCAAATAGGAGAGGAGGAGGGTTTGTATGATGTATGTTTGTCTGTTGATCTGTGTCTAATTTGCTTTAGGAATGTAGCATGGCTATAATTTGCTATCTGACAGGTACTCAGAATTTCCTCCACATTTTCTGCTGGATGTTGGACTTCTGCATATTGGATGAGCTGAAATATCTGAAACAGGAATAGGGAATTTCTCCCTTCTGTAATGTCAATGCTTCCAAAATCTACTGCCTGCAGGTGATTCCTGTGTAAAGGAGACAGAAAACAAACTGTGGGAAACTGTAGAGGATTGAAGAAAGGTGAAAAAGAAGAGCACTGAAGTTAGGACTAGCTATTTTTCAGTGAAAATGGAGGAAAGGACAACCTTGACAAGGAGATTGTGGGATTATCACTTTGTAAAGAACTGTTAGTGTTTGGGGAAAGGTATAACATAACTGTTAACTTCGGCAGGGGGCTGTTTTGAGCCTGGTAAGACTGGCAGACTGAGATGTGTGGCAAAGGACATGAAAGTCTGTTCTTAGTTAGTCAGCTTAGGTGGCAGAAATCTGTGTGATGGGTTTAAATGCTGCAGCCTGAGTGGAGGCCACGTGAGTATCAGTACAAGAATTCCTGCCTTCTTAGCTTTTGGGAAAATAAACTAGAAAATTACATACAAAATAGTAGAGAAAATGTTACTGTGAATACACTGACATATGATATACATTTGTAAGGTTAGGTAGGAAATGCCAAATTTCAGTTTATCTTGACATCCTCAGTAGAGACCATATGTGTAGTGATATAGTTCTAAATCACATTCAGATGTTTTCATGTATAATATTTTAATATTTTTAATAAGTTAACTACTGTATTTGCTGTACTGTCAGTGTCCAGCACTTGTCTTTCCATCCCATGGTTGTGCATCCAGGACTGATTTTTAGTTGTAAATCTGAAACATGGAGTTCATTCCAGCTTCCAACAAATTGTGGCTCATCTTGGTCCATCTAAAGTATCTGCCATAAACTTCCTGCTTGGGCCCATAATTGTTCCTCTGACTCCTTACTGGAAGACTGCTTTTTCTTAATTCTTATTATTGATTTTGACATTTTATATGAACTGATGTGAAAGTTGACCTAGACCTTCTCAAATTCTACACAATGTGTAAATTTTCTGGAGAAATGTATTTTCTTTTTACAGTGCTTTTGTGAAAGGGTTTTTATTTGGTTCTGAAAGTAGAGCTCTTATCTGAGAAGCGACAAGCTGCAATCTCCAGATCAAACACATCTGTTTTTTGTGTACTTACAATCATTTGCAGATTTAATTTGAAAATGAATGTTCATGCTTAATATCTTTCTTAGTAGTGTTGGCTCTCATGACGTAGAAAAGTATGAGTTTAATTGAGCTTCACAGAGTATCCTTTTGTAAAGTGGTCTGCTCTGGTAATAGCCTTTCATCGTAGGAGAAGTTGTCTTACTGTGTGCCAGCATCTGCTTGGTAGGGCCAATCTGAAAAAGGCCATTGACCAGAAAACAGTAGAATTAAACTACCCTGGTTGGCTTTGCACTGGAGAATATTTGGTATATAAAGAAATTGTAAACTCTCACATGCCCAGAGGGAATGTACTGCAGCAGAGTTTTAAGGAGACTTAAAGGAAGGGGAATAGCAGGAGGAGAGGAATGAGGATGATGCAGGAACCAACATAAGGTTAGACTGTGGGAGCACTGGAACAGTATTTTGCAGTTTTCAGTGTGGTTGTCTTATCTTGGTAGTTTTGTGAGAGCTGACCATTCTTCCCCTTCACCCTCTTCATCTGCTTGCCATAGAAGCCCCACACTAGTGCCGGCAGCATGCTGCTGATGTCCCTGTTGTGATGTCTCAGGCCAGCTCTGATTTCCAGTGTTGTGGCATACACTGTGTTTTCTGTGTGGGTGGTCTTACCAAAACTGTCTCGGAATGGTTGTGTGGAGCTGCAGTAATGTCTGAGAATGGGCCGGTACAGCATGGCCATCAGCTATGGTCGGACTAAGCAGAGCTGGGGAAGGAAAGTGTGAAACTTGAGGTTCATTTGTTCTGGCCAGGGGAACTTAGCATAATTCAGTGTATCGGGAGACTGGAGGCAGGATGGGAGGGCAGTGGCAGAGCAAGCGTAGCAGTCACTCTGACATCTTGAACTGCTTTCATACCACGTCCTGTGCAAAGCACACACTGTGGCAGCACTCCTCAGTAAATGCAATCTGGCTGTAGGATTTAAGTAAAAAACATTTTTAACTGCACCATACAAATACAAGAGCATGTTATTGAAAGTATCCAACAGTGCCTTATTTTCACAAATGTGTTCAGCTTTAGATTTTGGAATAAGAATGAATGTTCTGTGCTGCCAGCTTTTTCTTCTGTTTGTTTCTTCCATAAATTTGAAATGATAGTGGGGACTTTGTGCAGCCAAGCACCGCTGGTGAATAGATGTTGGAAAAAAGAATGAGAAGCCACAGTGGTATGGAGGAAATCATGTGGCTACAGCTATCTGTAGGAAAAATAAACATCCTTTTTCCCACTTCCCCACAAAAATGTTTTTTTATATCTGGAAAAAATATGTGGCTAAGGCAGATAGAGTACTGAAAGGAATTAACATCTATACACAGAATACATTGCCTTATGTGAACACATCATTTAACAAGCTATTTCACCTGAGAGGAAAAGTCTGTCATTGCATTTGAATTTGGGAATTAAAAAAAAATCAGTGGAAAGGAATATAACAATATGGTCAAAAATTAAATTTAAGTTAAATTTCTGCAATACTATGTCTAAAATTACTGACAAAAATGTGTATGGCTGAGCTGAGGACTGCCCCTGGTTATGAAATATTTTGTTTTCTAGGTTTTTGTATCTGTGCATTCTTTCTTTTAATGCATTATTTTGTTTGCCATCTCTATCATTATTGTCTTAAAATGTGTTTATTTTGTATTTTTCCAATTGAGTTTAGGAGTAGAGATACAAAGAGATTTTTCAAAATCACAAGCTGAGGCATGGAAGGCATGAGATTCAAGCTTACCATTTGAAAGACTTATCCAGAAGATAAGGATGTGCTTTAAGGATGTGCTTCAAAAATGTGCATTGTTCTAGCTGTTGCCAGCTTCAAATTCAGCAATAACAAGAATTTGTCTCTCCAAGTGGAGCATTTTTTCCAATAGCATAGGATTCTGAATTAATTTTTAATGAAAGACTAAGCAGAAGTCATTAATATTCAGTCAGAACAAAAGAACTTTACTAATGTCAGCTTTCACTCCATTTTTCTCTTGATACCAAACATAGTCCATCATTCTGAACAGATACTGCACTGGACTGCCTAGAAAATGCAGAACAAAGACTCTGTGGCTGGTATGTTTTGAACAAAACCTTCTTATTTATTTAAAAATATAAAATACTTTGTTTTTTATTTATTAAATGAAAGATCAGGACATCTAGGTGTCCTGAAATGAGGTGATGGGAAACAAAGAAACCGTATGGACAAACACAGAGATGTCTGATTAAAACCAGGATATGCACTGTCTTTGATTTTTCCAATAAGTGACATAGAAGAGATTTCTGCATATTTATGAATCTTAAATACTGGCAGACAATATTTGGCATAATTTGACTCAAACATGATACTTTTTATTTCATAATGAGCAAAGGTGTGAAAATTTTTTGCCATCTTCTGTTTAGATTTGAATCAAGACAAATAAAGCATATTTCAGTATATAGTAGCTTATAGAGGAAAATTGTTCCATTCCAAATTATTTGTTCCCATGGATAGAGAATATGTGAATATATTTTTTCCATACCAATGAGTAAATTAGTTTTTTGGCAGAGTACAATCTGCAACTCAGAGTGCAATAAACTAAACTATACTGTGGATAGCACATCTTGTAAAAAAAGGAAACCTGGATTTTAGTTCTAGACGGAAATTTGCCTAACAATCTGATATTCTATTTATACCAAATTGATTTTAAAATTCTGCTAACTTTAGCCAGTTTTCCAAGTTCTTCTCAGCTCCAAGCAAACTAGTTTTTAATTCTAGAATACCTATAATGATTGCATTGGTAATCAATACATATAAGCTATTGCATCTGTGAGTGAGTTGTGTCAGTGCTTGCATGAAATGGACATGTTAATACAGAGATATGTTTTCATAAATAAGATTATTTTGTAATGAATTATTGAAAGTAGTAAACTTCAATTCAGCATAGTTGTAAAAGAAGTCAGGTGGTGTTAAACTGAGTGAAAAATACGTGCTAAACTATAATTTTAGCAATATCTTTGCATTGTACAGGTAAATGTTCATACTTTTGACTAAAATACAGATCTGGAAAAAGAGAAAGCAACCAGGCTGTTGTTCCTTCAAACATAATATTAATGCAGATGCCAATTATGCTGTTTTACATTGCATGGGAATAGTTGTTCACTGAGTGCTGAGACCCTGTGATATTTTCTACTATTTATGGATTCTGCCATTTTCCCACATGAGAATTCTGTATGGCAGAGAATTTCTCATGTATTTGCTGTTAAATGTAATTCTAGTTTGGTAGAACTGGACCCTTAGGGATTAGTTGTGTTGTCCTTATTGATGGAAAGATAATGACTGACTACACTGGAAGAAAATTGTTGTTGGTTTTTTATAGAACATAGAGCATGCTTCTTTTTAAACACTCTTTTCTTTTGTGGCTAGAATATGAGGAATGACTAGTGAATAAAAGTAGCATTAATTTGACTTTCCAGCAGAATGAATTATAATTTAATTGACAGAAAATCCATGAGGAATGTCCATACTCCTACATTGTTTGAAAATAATTTTAAACCAGATATAACAACGAAAGTTCACTGCTTTTCCACTGGAAGTAAAGTAGCAAAGACTGATAGACTTTTATGTAACAAAAGTGATTAAGTTGGACAATACACAAGTTCACCTTGATTTCTAGATATGAACGAAATCTATCTTCTTGCCTAACTTGTATCTGTACATCTATTAAGTTAAGCTGGGATAAAGATAACAATTTTGCAGTTAAGATGCAGATAGAGGCAGGCCCTCAAAGAAAAATCTAATTGAAGTTTATGAAGTTAAATCTTAATATTTTATTTGTCTCAAGATGAGAGATTATTTATTCTCTGTTTTAAGATTTTTAGCAATTTCATGTCTGACGATTTATTGGCCTTTCTGAAAGTGAGTAACAACAATATAAAATTTCAATTTCAAAAAAAAACTTGTATTTTTAACAAAATTATCAAAGTTAATGAGTATTTAGCATACACTTTTCAGATTTTAATTTTGTCATTGGACTTTAAATGCTGCTAGGCTGATATATCCTATCTCCATCTGCCTCAATATCATGATGATATTACGAAATAATGTTGAGAAAAGCTGTTGTGTCTGGCCCACCAGTCCATGATTGTAGAAGTCCTGATATTGAACTGAAGGGCATTTTGCTGAAGCTGTACCCTGGTGTAGACAAGAACAGAGGGTTCATGGGCCAGAGAAGAGTCTCCTGTGGTTATCACACACTAAGGGCTGGTTGTCTCAGTTCTGTCTGCTACTCCAAAGGCTGTTTGTGTGTTTAATGATGGTGAAACAATGAGATTAAATTCATTATTAGCTTTACAACCAACATAGATAGCATGACTTGTGCCCTGATACTCATTTTTTACCTCAGCTTGATTTTTAGCTGTAGAAATTTCTGACATCTTTAAAAATCCCTCTGGGTAGCATTAGTCAAGTACTGTGCACTACTGGATGTTAATATCCCAGGATTTAAATATAAGCTTGCAGAAGCTGAGTCTGACATATTTTGAATGTCTACATGGAGCATATTATAGCTGCATCTTCCTCTTGCAAAGAGATGGTTTAAAATTGTTGGAAGTCAGTGAAATGTGCCGTTACTTCTGGGGCTGCAGAACAGCATCTGTGGATGTAAGGTTAGGCACTTACCGCCCCCGGGGTCTGCAGTTTTGTATTACAGATTATCAGTATTGCGTACACTTTTCTGATGAGATTGAGAAATTTCTTTAGCTATAGTGTAAAGCTGCCAAAATACATTTACCACAGACCTTAAGGCAAGTATAATTCTTCCAGAGGCAGCCTCAGGCTTTGGAGGTTTTTGTGCTGAAAGCAGGCTTAGACTTCCCATGAGATCCTCAAAGAGATAAAAAGACTAAAAGCTCTTCAAAGCTAGGCCTTAGGCCCTGACATAATTTAATTCTCTGGCGATGGTTTTTGTATGTAAAAAAATGAATAAATATTTACAAAAAATTAAATAGAAATCTACCCAACTAGACTTGAAAATAACTTTTTAATATCACCCATTCTTTTGAATTCAACATAAAAGCATCTTCATATAACTTTAATTTAGACATCAGATGACCAGGAAAGGACATGGTATTTTCTCTTTCTCTTTCTATATGCAAAATTTCAGCAAGGTTATCTTGTTTTTTTTCATGCTGAATAGTTACTCCTGATAACTGAACAGATATTGAAATTAATTTGCATAACAAGTAACGACGCTGTTATTCTAACTCTATTCTGCACTTTAACCCAATCACTTACTAATTGTAATTTAGTTTAAGGTCCGAAATTAAAGAGCTGCTCTGTGTTCTGATCTCCTCCCACTTTTTCCTTTCTTATTTTTTAGGCTATATTAACACTAGATTTTATTTAACAAATAGCAAGATGTTCTAGAAAAATCCCCCAATCTTCAACACTGTGAGTACAGTATTTTAAGTTAATAATTAATTTATGCTGGAAATGACTTAACAGAAATATCACTGAAAAAGCGCCAGGAAAAATCCTGTTGAGAAGCTCTATGGTATCAGCATTAAAACTGTAGGGTAGGAGTCAAGAAATCTTGATTGATTGCAGGCTTCCCTTCTTACTGTGGAGATGCTGCTTTGCTTCATGGCTCCCTGTTCTCCACCTTGTAAAACAGAATGATGGAATCATCATATATCGGCAGGTATATAGCAGGGAGCAGCCCACTCCGGTAGCTATATATCCTCTTCACAAAATTCCAAATGTTCAGAGGAGACTTGAGATATTTTGTTCCCCAAATCAAGTCTGCTGCACCTCTCAGACCTCTGTTCATACCATGATTGTCAATTGGCCATGAATCAGGAGCAGGTTTTTTGGTCAGGCTTACTTAGCCATGGCTGTTCTTACTTAGGCCTGATTCCAGCCTAGTCTTCAAATGCGTGAGAATGAGGAGAGAACTTGGTCTGCTCTGTGTCTGTATATTCAATCAAATGCTTTATCCCTCTATTTATAAAATTCTTTAAATCTTATCCACACGAAGCTGCATGAGTTAGAAGTATTTATTGCTCTTTAATGTTATTAACAGCAGCAAGCAATCAAATCCAAAGATGTTATTTCTGAATAATTTGTAGTGTACAAAACCTTGCTATATAATTTCTTTTGCTTTTCTCCTCTCAGGAGGTGCTTACTGTGGAGTTTCACATAGTACAGGCATTAGCCTTCTTTGATTTGAAGAATTGTAGTTCAGTGTGCTTTTTTAAGTGGTAACTTAGATATACTGTGTTATGTGAAGAGCATCTTAGGGTTATATTTTCATTATTTATTTATAGGAACTATTTTTTCTATAGTAAAATATGAGAACTGACATTTTAATAAGTATTATGAATGTTCATAATAGATTAAGAAGTATGTTCACCTAGAAATACCTGTATTAAGATAACTCCCAAGTTTAGATTCTACTGTCATTGGAATTGCTTGGTTCAAGAGTAACCAGATCACAGGAGTGACTAAAAAGTAGCTGAGACAAGAAATTCCAGTTTTAAGTCCACTACTGGCTTGAAGAAAAAATTCAGACTAGAAGTAAGATAATGCACTAATGTGAAAGCAAATTAAGTAACTGATAAA
Source organism: Vidua macroura (assembly GCF_024509145.1). Lineage (NCBI taxonomy): Eukaryota > Metazoa > Chordata > Aves > Passeriformes > Viduidae > Vidua > Vidua macroura. The sequence continues at coordinate 18,913,439 of NC_071571.1, forward strand.
ATGTAATTGCTTTATGTAATTTTCCTTGGGTTTTTTTTTTTTTTTTTTTTTTTTTTTTGTGAACGGGGGAGCAAAATTAATCCAATTTAAAAATAAGACATTCTTCTGCTAAAATCTTCAATGTCTGTTTGGAAAGTGTTAGATCAGCTTTTATTTGATTTATACAAAAGAGATTTCCCTGGGGGTAAAAAAATTTTAAGCTGAAATTTTGCAGCTAAACTATAGGCGATGACTAAAGTAAAAGATAATTTCGATGTAACTTGTTTTAAAAGACTAAAAAATCAGATAATAAATAATTTTAATGTGGTTCAGATATTTAATTAAATCCTTTAAAATGATGATCTGCATTTCTTTGAATATAAAAATACGTTACTAAATGCAAGTTGACATTTCTAAATTAGGTACTTGCCACTTCATCAGTGATATAAGCAGAAAAGTATTTTTCAGGGAATGATGGAAGATGTTTTTATCATCTTGTCACTGTTGTCATGGAAACTTGTGTATATCATTGTTAAACAGACTGTACATAAGGAATTAACGTTCCTGTGACTTACAATTGCCAGCTATTGTATTTTTAGTGTATTTTCTTCAACACTGTAGTCAATGCTTAGGAACTTGTAAGTTGCTCTCCTCAATTACAGCCATGAATACAATTACAGGATTAGGCTGTCCAGAGACCCCATAGTACAGGGTTCTCTGTTAAAAGGTTCTTTTCAATACAGGGTCATTAACAGTTTTATTTCCTAATCCATTGTAGCCTATTATAAGCACTTAAAAATTAATGTTCCATCTATTCAAGTGGACTATTTTGACAGCAGCTTCTTCGGGAAGGATGAGCTGCCCATTGTTGCATTGTGAGCTTCAGGGTGGGCACGGTGGCAATCCATCAGTCATTATAGACTCTGTCTTGAAAACTTTGGATCTTTTCTGAATGTGGATTTTATATATTATGTGCTTTGTTTTTGAATACAGTGCTAAATTCATAGTACACCTCTTGTGTGTCATTATCTTAACGTATCATACATGGAACAATAGACTGAAAGAGAAGCTTGACTGGAAAATCCAGATTTAAGTGCTCCTGGACACAAAGTATATATAACTTGTTTTCTTGTTAAAATCTTATGATGGGCACAGTTCACAAAGTAGAAAAAAAATGGTAATTTTTTTTTTTTCCTCCAAATGAGATTTAAGAATTGGTAATTTTAAGCACAATAAAAGTGTTGTATCTTTTGCATAAGTAAAAGTTTATTTTGTCTTTTAGTGTCTGGAGTTACTTCAAAATATAGCTTCTGCATCAATTATTTATGACTTGAAATTACTTATCTTTAAAAAAAAATGAAGTTACTTAAATACATTTTTCATCATTGAACAAGTGACTTTCATTACCTCAAAAGTACTCATTAAATTTCTTTTCTCATCCTGGTCTGTCTCATTTCATGTTTTGGGGAGTTTTCTGAACACTCTTCTGAAATTTTAAGGCTATTATTTTAAATAACTGTCAGTGAAGAATGTAAGTTTTGTGCTAGATTAAGCTGTCTGCAGAAATTTGATGCAAATTTAACTTATCTGAGAATCACAGTAACATGAAGTATTCAAGAATAGTAAAGTTGTAAAGGTTTTTTTTAAAGATGAATTTTACTTACGATGTTGGCATCATTCTGTTCAGAGAGTTACAGTATCAGGACTACTAAAATACAAGTACAGAAATATGAAGAAGAAAAAACTCAAATACAAGTAACACTGTGGCTTTAGTTTCTAAAAAAATGCTTTCATTAAGTGAGGGTTATAGATTGAAAATTAAATTTATAGGAAATGTATACTTTTTCATCTTCCTGCTCCAGGGGATTCTGTCAGTTCAGGCAATTGAATTCAGTGTAATGCCACAGAAAAAATCTTGGCAAGGAAACATGCCCAATCTATATGACTAAGAACTAAGAATCTGTATATAAGATAAATGCATATTTTCTATTATTTCAGATTACAGTAAGGTGTATATGAATGTATAGTCATAGGAGGAGATAGACGTAGCCTTTTAGGATTTATTGAGGCAAAATAGAACTTGTTTATTACTGGCTTCATACCTTTCACCTAATCATTAATGATTTTAGCTGGGATTTGTAGAAAAAATAGAATTTCCAAACTTTATATATTCCTCTGTCTTTCTTTGAAAGGATTTAGTTTTGGATAAAATGGAAGTTTTGTGAATGGATAACTTTGATCTTTTATCCAAATTTTCTGCATTAAGAGAAAAGCTGTAACTCCCTCTTCTGCTGAATGTGATTTTGCTTTTATGGACACTGTAAGCCAGTCAGCTGATGAGTTGCTTTTCTAGCCATCTTCTGTAGAACAGCCTTATGAAATTGGAGTCATAAGTTGCAGAGCAGAGGGAAGAAAGCTGGGACGTGTATTGCCCCCCACTGGTTACAGGGCACCAGCTGTGGGTGCATTCAGCACACACCAGCTTTGGGGCTCTGCATTCTGTAGGTAATAGGAAAAAATATCCTGACTATTCATTGTTGTAATGGAGTTGGGAGTGCTGAAGAGCTCATCTGCTATGCCCCAGAGCTGTTAGCTCTGATGGACTGCCACACCTAGGTGAACCCTTGAGTAAGGGGACAGGGGCTTTATGACAAGAAAGGGAAAATGCCACAGCAGTCAGGTGGGGTGGATGAAACAGTTGCAGTGCAATCAAATGTGGCATCTCAGCTCTGATCCATCAGCTTGCAAAAGGAGATGTAAGATGGATAGATTTTCAGGCTTCAGGTTATACTGAAGATATTGAGTGGAAGTATCAGATTCCTTCATTGTTGAGGATTTAATTTCTTGACAAATGAAAAACTAGGAAAATATAGATAGAACTGTGTATCCCACGCAGAAAATACTGTTTTGAGGCTTAAAAAATATTGTGTAAACATAGTAAGAAATTACAAATATTGGTAGAAAAATGAAGTGGAGGTTTTGGGGTAATTTTAATGTCTTATTTTGGTTTATTTTAATGTATTGTTCCTCATCACAGGTAAGGCTACATCTGCACAATCCTGTGTACCTGATGCATACTCTCCCTTCTGAATGAGTTCATTTTTCAGGATAATGAGTTGTGTGGGAAAGAGTTTATTAACTCAGGTTACACAGCTTCTGGTATCTAGATTAGATTGGGTATTATTATGTGAAACTAATTGTGGACCATACAGACATCTGAGATGCTCTGATGTCAAAATCCAGTTAGGCTTGACGATATCTGAGAGTGTGAGTTTACAAAAAAATGTCTGTTTCTGTATCTATTAGACATTGAAAATTCATTAGGATTTCTGGAATTCAGAAATCAGAATTCTAACATCTCATTTGTATTTGTCCTTAAAAATATAATTGCCACTCTCTGCTTTACCAAAACATTGAATAAAATAATTTGTACTGAATGAAAATCCTAGCTTAGAGCCATGAGGTATTTGCAGGTTCTGAAGCACTGATGATGAGTGCAGTGTTAATGATCTGACAGATACAAACTCATGGGTAAATTTTTTCTCTAAATAGAGTAATCTCTTGAATTTCTCTAGTTAATGTGAATTGGTATTTCATGTTCAGGGAGGTTAAAATTGGCAGGCTGGGATTCCTTGCATTTTTCTGTTTGTGGTTATGGTGCTGATAGCCTAACTATGAACTTCCTTATGCAGGGCTGCTAGGAACTTCCAGTCTGAGTATTTCTAGAAATGAGAAGTGATTGAGTCTCAGCACTTAAAAATGGCTTGTGTGCTTTTTGAAAAGACACCACCATCTGTGTTATGTTGAATTAATTTTAGTTATTTCGGTGATGTCTGTGTGTGTCCAGTAAGAGCAGAAAATAACATTTTAATTTCAGGGATGTCTGTGGGTTGATTTTTAACTGTCTGGAAACAGGACAGCTAAAGCACTACCTTTACCTCTGTTTTTGTTAGGTTTTCAGTCCAGAATTGAAAGGACTATATTAGTAATGTATATACATCTCAGTATAGTGCTGTGCAGATTTCCAACTGAAATACCTTGGTCCTTAGTTTGCAGCTTATGTTCAAGTACCCCATGAGGAACTCTGCATTAAATAAGTTTGACTTTGTGAGGTTTCTGGTATCTTTACCAGGACAAACTTGGGTTCTGCTCTTCTGTGAAGACTAATCCTTTCAGCCCAGCCATATATATAGATATTGAGTACATCAGAAGGCTTTTAGGGATTATGCCAAAGAAGTCCAGAGGTATTGTTTGTTCAGGGACACAACTGAGAATCACTGCTAAGTTGTTATGTGTATCAGGGCCAAAACAAGATGAAGCCTTTTAATTTTCTGGGCCAACAGTTCCCAAATGTATTTCTTGAAACACTGATAAAGGGACAGGGAGATGGTGGGGCTCTGGCCAGATGTGGATTCAACTATGTGTGATCAAAGTGGGAAATCTGCCCAGCTGTGCACCTGAACTATTCATGCTCTGGGCCAGCTTTCACTCAGGGGGATTTGGGCTCATTTACGTCCCATGTTTCTTCCTCTTCTGCCTCCTCAGCAGATATGTGTTTACATCAAGCACTTGAGTGATGTTCTGTGACAAGAAATAGTACACTGACACCTGGAATGATGGCTCTAAGTGTTGGGAGACCAAAATGTCTCCTTTCATAGCATAAGCAAAGGTTGTGTATTGCAGGTACAGTGCTTCTGTAAACAGTATAGGCTAAATTTGAACGAATGTGAAATGTCCTTGCAGGTGTGTGGAAGTAGAAATGTGGAGCTATGCAGGATTTTCTTACAAAATTTGAATTAGTTCATGTTGGGTCCTTCCCTGAAGAATTCATTTGTACACATTTTAAGGTGATCTCTAAAGCAATAAGAAATTCCAATTTTGCCATGCCCTGTGTGCATACAAGTATTGTGGATACACAGCTTAGCACTCCATTACAGTGTTTTCTTAAAATTCTGTACAATTGGATTTTGCTTAATCTGCGTTGTTTCATGCCACATAAGATTATGAATCATTATATATATATATATATATATATATATTATAATTTTCCACTATATTTTTTATATATATATATGTGTATATAATATAGTGGAAAATGATTCAGAAGTGTCAGTTTGAAGGTTTTGGTATAATTGGGTTTTTAGGTGAAAAGTAATCTTTACTACAACATAGTTCATAATTGTTTTGGGGGTGTAAAAGCTCAGCATTTTAACTAGGTATTTATTAAAATTAAATTTAGTATTTTTATGGTAATTTTAGAAATATTGGAAATGTACATGCACATTTGTAATGCCAAACATTCCTGCTGATTCTAGATTATTTATTGCTTCCTATAGAAGTAGCAAAAGCTTCTTCCCCATGCCTGGCCACTTGAACAAGGCCAGGTTGGACGAGGCCCTGAGCAGTCTGATCAAGTGGGTGGCACCTTGGCCCATGGCAGGGGGGTTGGAACTGGATTATCTTTAAAGTCCCTTCCCTCCCAAGCCTTTCTATGATTCTTCTTGGCTTGCAGGCTGCTAATTGAATCACAGTGCACTTCTAAACCATGCAACTCTTAAATGGTCCTAACAAATTCTTCCCTGGGTTATATCTGGATATATTAAATTTGCAGGCTTGCTTTATTGAACAGTGAATGTTTTCTGATAGTATTCAGTGTTTTGAGGAGAGTGAAAAAAGTGGGACAGGTTTCTGTGTCCTATAGTATCTTGCTGCATCTGTTATGTGAAAAGTTGAATTTTGAATAACTTGTGTATGGTTAGTTGTGATTTTTTTCCCTTATTCCCTTTGTGCATAGTATTATATATTTTTTTAATATAAGCTGAGTTATAGCAGCTGTCTAATGCTTGTATTATGGAATTACATGGGGCACAGGGTATTTGAATGCTTGATTCTGCCTGACCCTGATAATGCAAAAATGAGGAAAAATGAATTGTATCAAAGTTGTTACAGATAGTAGGATTAAAAAAAAAAAAAAAGAGTGGAATGGAATAGAATAGTTCTGTTGGAAGGGAATTGCAGTGACTGTGTAGTCCAACTGCCTGATTATTTCACAGCTGACCAGAAGTGATCTTGCAGATTTTGATTATGCAGAAGCCATTGCAGGAAAACCAGTATTAATATATAAGTTTTGGTCTGCCCAGCTGCTGAAAACCCACCAGATATAATGTTAAAAAGCCAAACACTTCCTTTTTGCCCCAAAACACAAACAGCTTTGTTGTAATTTTGACTGTATTTGCTTTCCAGTGCAAAAAATAGCAAAAAAATTTCCTATGTTCAACAAGCTTTGCAGCTACTAATAATTTTCTATATGTTCTTAAATATTTTTCAGTGTCTCCACTTAAAAAAATTAGTAATTGTAGGAAGGAAAAGGAATTGAAAGCATATAGTATTGGCAATATTATCAGAAAAATCCCAAAGTGATGCTTTAGTGCTGCATTTCTGTCGGACACTTTTGTAGGTACTCTGTCTCCTTACTGTGTGGTCCTTAAAATCATGCATGAGTCTGTTGTTTAGGAATATATTTGCCATAATCTTCAAAAAAGACCTGTTACTGTGAATACTCATAAGACTAAACCATTTGTTTCCACCGGGATGAAGCATCCTGGACTCCAAAAGCAGTCAGCATATATCACAAGTAATTCTCACTTATACAAACTGGGCTTCTAGGTTTAAATTGGAACTTTAGCAAGAGGTTCAAACCTAAAATTTAGGAACTTATATTTGAGAGTGGAATGGAAAATCTTGAAGCTTTCTGTACTATTAATGTATAAAGAGTTCTCTCTTTTGGCTTAGGCTGAAAGCAGTTCCTGCCTTTGTTTTTAATCCTCAATATTTCAAATTTTTAGACTTTAACTAAAACAAATGCTGTGTTTTTTCTCATCTTTGAAATGTTTCTTTTTCTAAGGAAATCTGTGTTTTTAAATAAACTCTGGATATTGTGTGTGGGCACACGGACTTAAAATTCTTTAAGGAGTTGTTTTTAAGAGCACACATTCCTTGTGTCTTTGCCTGATTGCAAAACTGCTAGTGGTGAATGACTTTGCTAGATGAACTTCAAAATCATGACCTCTACAAAATGAGAAATATACAAGATACAGTTTAGAAAGAAAAATTATATTAAAATTCTGGTTTCTTCAATTGGTCTTGTAATACCTTCTTTCTTGTTTTACAGAAGTAAAAACTGACACTGCAACCATGAACATCAGTATATCTTTCAGTTTCATTGCATCTGGAGTCAGTGACTTTGTACTGAAAAAGGTTGATTTTTAGACTACAGACCATGACAGTTTGTAACAGTGAAGGAACATACATGTTTGTGTGAGTACATAGCCATGTATACTTGTAATACAGACTTGTCTGTATCTGTGCATGCACAGGTTTAACCTGCAGCTGACATGATTATGCAAAGCATTTAAGGAATTCTATAAGCTTTGTTGAAAAGAAGTAATTCTGAAAAAATATACTAGCACATCTACTGGAAGATGAGAATAGCGTGCTTGTTTTTAAAGTTGAGGCATTATTATTGGGACGGTAAAATAAAGTTTTGTGGTAGCTGATTTTGGAGTCACTGATGCTTGGTTATACTTACAATTGGGTAGTTTTGCCATAAAGTTAGAGTCAATGTTCCCCTTTTAATCCTGTTAATTTTACTAAATTACTTATGTTACAGATTAACTGCATGGCAGTATTTTAATTGTGTTTGTAGTAATTTTAAAAATAGTTGCTGGGGATAGGTCATTTAATTATACTTTATCAGTAAGAAAGCATTAGCTCTGCTGTGAGTGATAGCCAGCAAGGCCATCTGCAATGCCTTTCAGTTCACTCACTCTGAATTGTTCAGATAAAGACTGTCAAGTGCTGCCTAAATAAGGAAGGAGCCGTGGTAGGGTTAAGTGCAGTGAAGGACACAAATGGAGCATTGATTCCAGGCATGCTGGAGGGTCTGAGCTGTTTCCTGCAGCACTGAACCTTTTAAGAGTTTTCATTGTTTCCCACAAAGTATTAAAATGCGAGTGTCTGCCATTCAGGATCTCAGGGAGGATGAAAATGAGGATTGGGAAGAAGAAAAGGTGAGTTAAACCCCAATATTTTTGCAAAGTACTTATTTCCTTCTATTTTTCCTCTTTAGGACAATAAACCTGTAATGATTACCTTCCTCTTTCAGATCTTCCTCAAGCCTGTTATTGAGGACAGAAATATGGAACTGGCCCGAAAATGCAGTGAATTAATAAGTGATGTAAGTGATGGTGGCTATTCGCATATTTGCATTTCTTCTTTCAAATGCATTTATATTTATGATACATATTTTCTGAAATATGTACAGTGTAGCATGTGCCCATCCAAGGCTCAAATAATAAAAGCCCACAAAAGAATAGAAAAGCACAGATTACTCTGGTACCGTAAATTATCAGCCACAGAAGAATGAGCTTTTCAGAGCTCATTTGGAAGGTATAAAGCACAGGCCCTAGAAAGGGGTGTTTCAAAATGTGGGTCTCAGGCAGAGGATGTCTGCCAGGAGAACACCTTGGCTGCTTTCATCAGGAAAATGTGGTATCTTTTCTGGTTGTAGCCTAATCCTATGCAGTTTAATTGGTTTGAACAAAACTGAGTTCCAGTATACATAGCTCCAAGGAGCGAAGTTAAAAATAAAGATAAATTTTTAATGTTAATCTTTTGTTTGTCCTGATAGATGTCCAAAACTGCTCAGCATATTGTTATTGACTATGCTTATAGGACAAATCTACTCAAATGCTAGAATATTTTAAAATATTTTTTAAAAATATTTAGCTCGCTTATTCTTGATTTAGCAATATAGATTTTTAAAACTGTGGATCAGTTATATAAACATTATTTAAATATCATAAATCAGGTCCCAGACGTTTTAAATTGGAGCAGATCTGATTGCTTCAATGTAACAGGATCAGATTTACCTTGATGGAAATTTATTTTTGTTTCTCTCTGGGACAGTGTGTCGAGAAAAGTAACTTTATCTCTTCATGGGTGCACGGGTGTAAAGAATGATATTTCTCCTGTGAGAAAGCTGGCTGGCATGAGAGTAGACCTTTCTGAGGAGAGAGTGACTTGCTTCAACAAATGTTATAAAGAAACCAAAAAATGGTGTCTGGCTTGTGTTATAATACGATATTTAGGTTTGGGTTGTTGATTTAATGGGAATGGAACATAGAGAATCTGCATTTTAGGTATAAATTTTTAGGGGTTGTGTATCAGAAAAGAACAGTTAACTCAGAAGACCAGTATCTGGGATGTGAAAAGTGTTACAGTGCTGGCTTGAAAGTGTGACTTGACAAGGTCAAAGTTTCCTCTTTCCTCTTGTCCATACACCTCCTACTTCAGTTTTCACAGAAAGAGTGCTGAAAATTGAATAGATCCTTAAGAGAAGCTACCAAGATGACTCCTTTGTAAACTCAACCTACTTTAGGAAGCAGTAGAAATTAATAATATTTTTACTGATAGATATATACATGCTTTCTTTGGGAAAAAAGGGCATATGGTGCGTTAAGTGCCTGTCAACTCTTGTAAAGGCAAAAATGAAAATGGACCTGAAGCACTTATATGACCCAATATACATTTATTGCATCCATGCAGCTTCCTTCTAAACATGGTCACTGTTCTTAAAGAAAAAAAAACTTCTTGAAAAATGCCGAAGAAATCTTTCTTTAACTGAAAAGGAATTATTACTCTGCTGTGTACCTATTAGGAATAATGTTGGCTGTGGCTCTTAATTAATGGATAAATGGAGTGGCTGTATATTCTTGGATTTTCTGCAGGGACTTGAGAGCTAAGGCGAATAGCTAAGTCAAGCCAGGCTTCTACTGCTTATAATGGTTCAGGGATGTGGGCTTTTGCTGAAAACTTGTGATGCATTTAGCCTGCAAGTGTGTTAGATTTTCCTTGAGATATGTCAGGCATAATGGCAAAGTGTTATTAATGCTTTCAAAGCAAGAACAATATATAATGGTCCAAACCAATCTAATTTCAAAAAAGAGGCTCTTTGTTTAAAAATAACGTCCAGCTTTGGGGCTTTATTCAGACTCAGATGAAATCAGAAGGGTTTTTTTCATTGGCTTGAATGGAATATGCATAGAATATGAATTTTGTTTCCCAGATTTTTTTTGCTATAATGGAATTTCTTATGACCAGTGAAGTCCTTTGTACCTGAGTATAAATTCCTCACCCTGCACATTTCATTGTGTAGACCAATAAATTGCAACGAGTTTGCATTCTTACCTTTTTGACTTGTTGACATTCAGAACTTTTAATATATTCCTTATCCTTTTTAGCATCAACCTTTCCACATACTACTATTTGTGTGGATTTATGATTGGTGTGCATTTGTACATTTTATTTGTACAGTGGTTTTATGGCGCTTTCAGTTTGGCCTGCAGATGTCCTTGGGGGAGCAGCCCGTGTCCTTGCTGGCCACGAGACTGGGTGTTTGTCCTTTTCTGATGGTGGAGCTGTCAGCACATCTCCTCCATCAGAATGCAGAGCCAGGAGTGCACATGCCTGAGATACTGGGGTTGTATTATGCTTGCCCTGCATTCTTTCTAGGCTGACTTTAATTTGGCAATATGGTTTTGAAGAAGTGTTACACTGGCAGTCCTTGGTGAATCTGTAATTGCCAGCCTTGAGCTGCACATAGGGGAAGCTGTGAAGTGTTTATGTGCTCCCATTCTTGAGAAAATCCTCAATTTCATTTGAGGTTGGCAGATGTTTGTTCGGTGGATGTGATACCCCCTGGATTGTTTCTCTTGACAGTCGTTCCATTTAATCTCCCTCTATTATGAAATTTTATTCCGCAGATGTTTTCAAAACTGTCATGTGTGTTTGATTTATATGAATTGCCTTCCTCTCCAGGCCTTTTCTCTTCCACATTGAAATCGAGCTCGTCCATTTGCTTGTAGTGTATTTTCATCTCTTCTTTGTTTTGATTATGTGGTGGGATGTTGTCAGTACTGTTATAAACAGAGATGGGAACAATTATAGAAGGTAATTAACCAAAAGATCATAATCCTTTTTGGTAGAATGGCAGACACCACTTTCTGAAGATTCTGCTGAATTGTGGTAATGAGTGGTACCAGCACTTCTTTTCCTCTAAAGGAAAAAATAGGACTGCTTTCTATTTATTTGTCCTTGCACAGAGCCCAACTTTGCTCTAGGATGTCACTGTTGTAAAGAAAAGTCCAAAAATACCTAGAGCCAATAGTGGAAACACTGTGCCAAACTAACAGGGTTTTGACTACCTAAATCTGGGTGCAGCTGTTCCCCTGGACTCACCAATGCTAATCACAGCCTCTAACTCAAGAGGACCTTGAGTTTGCAATTGCAGGAGATTACTAAAATACTATGTATTTTAATAGTAATACTGTATGCCAGCCATTTTCTCCTGCTTTATTCTAGATTCCTATGGCCACAGAGAAAGGATTCTGCATTAGATGGAGTTGTGGTCTGACACAGTCCTTAGTCTTATAAGAGATTATAAGTTCAGAAATGTAGGTTCGGAAAGTGAATACTTAGTGGAAGGAAGTTTCCTTTTGTTCTAGCATAAAAGCTAGATAAGGTTCAGACATTTTTTTGTTTTTCTAAACAAAAATGGGTATTTTAGATATGACAGTTCTACAGCAGATCTTGGCAGGATGACTGTTGACATGGTTACACCACTGATGTTAAGATTATTAAAAATAGCTTTTGAGTATATTAATATTAAAGTTAGATGAGCATGTGTCCCTGAATGAAAGGAATGGTGGCTGCTTGGATTATGCTGTTACCATTGGAGTCTTTCCTTTAGCCCACAGTTTCCCTTCTGTTTTTCCCCCTGAGAAAGGTTGGTGGAACAGGCCACGGGTGAGATGAATTTTCTTGGTGAACCAGGAAGCTTTGGCTTAAAGGTTGGATGCCCTTGTTTTATAAAGTTGATCTTCCCATATAATATCTATTAAGAAAAAAATGCAGCTTGAAACGTAATGTTTTGGTGGTTGTCTAGGAATTTTAATCCACTTTACTGGATAGTTGTGCTGCGGTCAGAATGAGTTTTATGATGAGTCAGGGAGAAGAAAAGGATCTGGAGAGAACTATGAAAAATTGGGCCTTTAGTGAGCTATTGAACTTCAGAAGTATATTGAAAGAGCAGTGGCTCCAGGCCATCATTTGCAAATTCTTCCTATTTGTTTTTTTCACTAGGCTTACCAGATCTGCTCAACCTAAACAGCGTATTTTGTGGTGAGGGGTAAGCCACTTGCAGGCAAAATTTCCTATTCAATATTTAAGACATCTGAATTTTTAATTACCAACTTTGAAGATGAATATTAGCTTCTCTACCTGTTCATTCCATTCATTAGTTGTGTTGGATCATAGTCAAGCTTTTGAATATCTTCCTTGCATTGTTTACATATAAATGCAGGTTTTATAACTGCAGGTGTCATGACTTCATTATACTTGTCCCATTTCATCTTCCATCTTTCTGATTCCAAGCAATGTGGACAATAATGTAACAGAATGGCGTTTGTTGGATCAGAATTTGACCAAACATTTTGTTATATGTTCTCTCTAAATTGCATATTTGAGTCTGTATGCATTTTGTGGCTTCTATGGGTTACTGTAACAAATGTGAATAATAAAGGATTAAGGATTTGTCATTTACTGATTTCAATTCTTTTGAAAGCATGGCTTCTTCAGCAGAACAGCTTTGTTTCTTCTAGTCATGTTCTGTCATTCCCCCCAATTGAGAGATACCTTAGGAAGCTTTTGTGTTTGATTCTTGAATGTAATTATTGCTCTGCAATTAAAATGGATATAATTACAGTCAGCTTTCAGATGTCTGTGGGTGATTTATCTAAGTTGTGAGCAGCAAGACTCTCTGTCTCCTCTGCCAGAGTCACAGCTTTACAGGAGTTTCTACTGGGAATGCCATCAAACTCACCCAGTAGACAGTCAGCTTTATAAACTTCCAATACATGTGTGCAGGTTGGACAGTAAGTGCCTGCTCATATTTATCATAAAAATGCCTTTTTTTGTCTGTTGCTCTGTGATTACCTGGGAGTATGATGTCACACACAGGTTACATGAACCACTGGCTTTGTGAGTAAAGTCATGGCACAGTAATGTTACACCCATTGTTCACCAAAAGGTTTTCTCTGAGAATAGACTGTAATCCAGAAAAGCAGATGATGTGATTTGGAATTGACGTGTAGATTCTTTCAGTAGTCTAAATCTGAATGGTCTCTATATCAAGCAAAATTGTTTCCTGTGTGAGGATAAAGTAGTCATGAATTTGAGATGAATTTGGCACTATCTAATCCATTTTTCAGTAGACACAATCTTTGCCTTAGAAAGCACAGGAGCTGATTCTGTGTAAGCTGCCATCCTTCTCATAAGTTTTCCAAGTCCCTGTAGAGGAGCATTCACTAGAACTTGTGATATCCATTAAGGACTCAGAGAAAGAGGATATTAAGTCTGCATATTTCTGTAATGCTCAGATGCAGATCATATTGCTTCTGTCAGTGCTTGTCAGCAAGTCTAGAGTGCATAAATTTGAGCTGCTGTTAGGCAGAATGTGAAAATGAGGTTAGAGAAATGGTAGCAGATAATAACCATGAAAGCTTAGTACTAAATAATTCAATTTGCATTGATCTAAACAATTCTCTGTACAAAGAAAGAAATGTAACTGAAAACATCTACGGCTATCCATGTAAAGTGTCTGTTGTTAAAACTTAGTCCATCTCATCATAATTCACCATCTTTCTTCATGCAGTTTGTATATAATGAATGTTCCTACATGTTAACCATGTCCATACCTTTTATCCTTCTTGCAGTCTCACTAATAAAAACAATAATTCTGACTTTAGCAACACTCGTGTGATTATATCTGCCCTATCTACTTTTTGTCCCATTGTAAGAAAAATGTTGGTTGCTTAAAAGAAAAGAACTTTCTTTTTTTTTTTTTTTTTTTTTTTTTTTGGCCAAATATGTCATAGTGTTCTGGTGGGTTTTTTTTTCATGGTTTCCTATGTGCATACACATTTAAAAATGCCTCAATTTAAAATTTGCTTGGTCTTGAAGAAATTCTGTAATTACTTGAATGTCATGACTGTTGGGTGCTTTGTAGGCAATAGTTTGGCCTCCTGAATTTATTCATGTAACTCTTGGATTCATAAAGGGGCATTTGATGATGTTATACAGATTCTGTGCTTGCTAGGTCTGTGTTAGAAGTTAAACAATTTTTATCTTTGAGATCAAGGATCAAGAAGATCAATTATTCGATTCTTCTTTCTTTAGAGATACTAAAACAGCTACAACAGTCGTGAAAATGTGCTCTAGATGTAGAGAAAAATCCTGTCTTTTTCATCTATATTATTAAAGAGTTCTGTGACTTTTACATAGCCCTGGTAACGTGCGTGAGAACTCGTAGCTTCCCTTTATGGTTTAATTTGATCCAGCCGGAGGTATTTGCAAGCCGCCCAGCACAGTATCCATGAATAAAATAAAATAGAAATGATAAAAAAAAAAACAAACAAACAAAAAAAACAACGTTTGCTTTTCTGTGTGTGTGTTTTTAAGAACAATTAAACTTCTTTCTCTCCTCTTTGTAGATACACTATAAAGAAGAGTTTAAAAAATCTAAAGGCAAGTGCATATTTGTACCTGACACCCCGCAGCTAAAACATGTGAAAAGCCTTGGTGCTTTTATTTCTGAGGTAAGATCTAAAAGACTGAAAAATTTTCTTGGCTTCTTATCCTTCCTAAAAACTCTTTCAGTTGAGTATTGTGATTTTTAGCAGGGGAAGGACGGCTTATTTCAAATAATAATTCTGTTTAAAGCTGAAGTGAATTTGAAGGCTGTAATTAGTGTATACTGCAATGTGAATAATAATAATAATTTGGAATTACATGACACTTTTATTTTGGGATCTGAAGATACTTTATTAATGGTTCTGAGCAAGTTCTAGCTATCCCATTTTATGTGGGGATAAACTGAGAATAGGAAAGGGATGTTACTTTTTCTGCAGTGATGAGGTTTGCAAATTACACCTATGCAAAATTTCCCCACTGTGGAGATTTCACAGCCTGATATCAAACAGAAGGAGACAAGGAAAATGTTTCCAGATTATCATCCCTGTCCTCCTTCAGCAGCCATCAGGTTGGTGCCATCTGTGGATTGCCCGAGTACTTGCATATCTGTCTATCTGTCAATCTGTCTGTCTGTCTGTCTATCATCTCTGCATACCTGTGCACACACACACATGCAGCTGTGGTGGCAAAGAAAGATCAGCAGCTTCCAAAGTGTCAGAGCAGCATTTACTGCCAGCTCTTCATGTCCCAGGTACAAGGATTGCATCTCTGATTGTTTTCCATGGGTAAGAACAGCAGCAGAAGTTTCACCTGAGAGACAGCAGCTTTGTTTAGGAATCACTGGTTCTGAGTGATTTTTCTGTCACTATGGCCTTTGAAAAATTAAAATTTTGGTGCCTCATTTTTTGTGCCACTTTTATGATTATAATAAAAAAGTCCCAGTATTGCTGTCTGAGGTTACATAACTTATATAAATTCTAAATTCTTTCTGATATACAACAATTTGCTGTGTAGCTTTCAATATAAATGCATCTAAAGAATGCTTTTATTGTATTTATCTTCCTGTTTTCTGAGGAGTGGCATGTCCCAAAGGAAGTAAATCTGATGTAATTGCACTTTATAAGAGACAGATTATGTGTAGTCTACAGAAATACAGTATATAGAGAGTATTTATCTAATCTATCTGATTCCAGAGAATCTGCTGCTAATTATTAATAAAAGATTTAGAGATATAAAAATATTCTAAAATTTTAAACCCTGTAGGTTTGATTTTACCACACTTTTGAGCACTCTGCCTGTTTATTGCAGCATTACCTGAAGCCAGTGATGTGATGGATGGTTTATCTTGTAAATTACCGACCTCTAGTGTCCCATCACGTGTATTTGCAAATCTTGAACACTGATATTCTTAACAGCACATCCACTGCAGTGAAAAAAAGCCCTGTGTTTTGGGGAACACATATATATATTGATATGCATACATACAATCCATTTGGGGAATTAGCCTCTAATAAAGAACTGTGTATTTCACAGTAAATAACTGACATTAGACAGTATAATTGAAAATATTTTTGGTATTTATGATAACTTTCACAGCAGTGTTGCCATTATTGTTTTATGAACTTGGAAGACTTAGATCTGAAGCGAAAGCCTCACATATTTTGAGGTATTGTTCTGGTATCTCTTGTAAAACCCCTTTGTGAGGAGCTGCCAGTACTGAATACTGGAGGAAACACAGGATAAATAAAATGTAATTTAAAAATGAGACTGTAATATGAACAGATGAAACAGAAATTATGTCAGACAGGCAAACTTAAGTGTTCCTCCCCCTTTCTAGCTACATTTAATTGCTGCTATTTATTAGTTGGTAAAATATTTGCCAATAGAGATGTTTGCCTCTCATTTGCTCCCCTTGTTCAGGCCTCTGGAAAAGAGAAAGAAGAAAAATAATTTTTGGATTTGAAAATGATCTGAGAAAGGATAGAAGAATCTACCTTGCTTATTTTATTTTGTATTTCCACCAAAATAATTGAATTTAATTAGTAGATATTTTGCATTGCTTTGTGAATTAGGCACATCCCCATAAAGTATTATTTAAAGATGTTTTTGCTAGAAAGTTAGTGAGAGTTAATGAAATTTTTCCAGTTCTGGTCTATAAAATTTTACTTACTAGGAAAAATAAGTACTACATTTACTGTATCTTCATTTTTGCATTTTATGTCACCTTTTTCTGCCCTCTAGGTGAAATATAAAGGAGCTGCTAAGAAAGACCTTTCCAACTCTCTGTATCAGCAGATGCCAGCCACAATTGACAGTGTATTTGCAAAAGAATTAATGCACCTTCAGAGCAAGGTACAACTTTAGAATTGCAAAAATGATTTTTAGATTAATTGTGTGTCAGAATAAGTACACTTTAAACAAAATATTTGAACGGACACTTGATTGTCTACTTGATTTATTTGGGTGAGCTTATCATCCAGAGTTTATCACCATAACTTCTTAAATTCAAAAACGACTCATTTTTAAAATGTTGACAATTTTACTTATATTTATTAAATATGCATTTAAAAGTTGGTAGTGCATTCATTGATCCAGTGAAATCCGTGAGTGCAATAAGGAATTATTGAATTCAGTGACATTGCATGGTCCTTCTAGAATGGGTAACTCTTATATAACTTTTCCCAGTTGGGTGTTGTATTAGCTATATAAAATATTTGATGCTGAAGGCAAAAGAAAAGCAAACTGCTTTAATGACTTCTAAAGGCACTTAGTGGTAGCAGTAAATGTATTTGTGATGATCTGCATACTACTACTTACAACAAATTTTATACCATTAAAATATGAACTCAAATATATTGAATATAGTGTAAAGCTTGTAAACAACCAGTAAAATAGTAAATTCCGGTTCAGTTGCCTTCCAGGACTCAAAAATATAATACCCTAAGAGTAGGCAGGTGACCCTTCACTTCCACTGACCTCAGTGGGATTGTGAATGTTAAGCATGTGTAATATGAAGGAGGTTACAGATTTTCATTGTTACTCATGAGAATTACGTTGGCTAGAATGTCATGACTTTCTGTCTACCAAGCATTTCCATGGTTTTCTTGGTTTTGCTTTCCCCTCTCTTAAAGGTATCAACTACATATAGTTTAAAACAGCCAGTGGGTGAAGGGAACACACTTCTAAATCCATAATATTGATTGTATCTCAATATGCATTCTTCTAATGCAGTGACAGAGTGCAGTGACAGGAAAATATTCATAAAAAAAAGAATGGACTAAAATTTCAGGACAGCTTGTGGATCAAGGCTATATTAAGCAAATTCATTAACACATACTTTAGTTTTCAGAATTTGAAAAGGAACATGTATACACAAGTTAAAGCACCACAGCAGCTAAAATGACATTAATGTGACGTTTCATTGTAAAGTGAATGATTAGAGGAATTATAGTAAAAATAAATTGGGAATTAAACTTGTATAACATTTTTGAGCCATTAGCTTGATTTATAAAACATTAGTTAACTATTTTGCCACAGATTTACTCCCAAATTCATTCCAAATTATTACATTCTACATTAGTTTACACAAATGAGGTTAATTAACATTGGTGATGTGGCAGAAAAGATAAATAACTGAAACTAAAAATGAAACCATTGGTTCATCAAAAACCCTTTCAAGGAAAAGACTGACATTTTTATTTGGTAGTTTTTGAAGGCTTTCTTCAATCATACTACAGTTCTAGAGAAAAAAATATGCATATAGGCTGAGTTATATTTAAGCAGAATTTTTTCCCACAAAATTCATACTATCCCCTTAGGAGCAGATGCATTATAAATCATAATATACCATAAAACTTAAAGATACGCTGACACATTTTTCCAACTTGTGGTTTACTGCTGCAATGGACCTGAATTTAATGCTACTTTGAGAGAGCTCTCAGGGGATTTTCTAGTGAAAAATCTTCTCCACAGTATTCAAATCTAATCCATATTGTGCCTATCACTGCAGTACCTAAGTAGCTAATACAAGGATTTTAGATTTCATCTGGGTCAGGATATGGCAGAGGGGGTTTCTACTGCATCTGTCTAGCTGGGATTGTGAATTTACAGGTCATCACTTCAGGAGGAGACTACAGATATTCCATAGGAAGGAGAGAGAACAGCACCAGCTGGCCATTGCTCCAGCTCTGCTCCAAAAAGGCTGCTGTAAACACAGAATTGCAGTCTGTTTCTGAGTTATAAAATAACAGTAACCTGATTTTAAAATAGGTGTCGATTTCCTGAGAGGTGGAAAATATGAGTATGTGTCCTCCCTACCCACATTAGAAGAAATGTACACCTTTGACTCCCTTTTCATGCTTCTTGGATGCAATGCTGGGCTGGAATGCTTTTGTGGGCAGATCAAGCAGGACTCTCCTTGCTCTGTGGTGCCATGTTCTTGGCAGGATCCGCAGCCTCGTATGCCAAGCAGGTGCACTGGGACTAGAAGATCATGGTAGGGAAGAAAGAGAACCCCTGACTTTGACCAGAGCTGGCTGCTGGCACAGACTGGGTGCCTCTGGCAGAGGATCTCCTTGCACAGGTGTGTCCTCCTCAAATGTGCTCTCCCCTGATGCAAAGTTTGCTCCTGAAATGGTGCTGCTGTGCTGCTGCTGCCCAGAGCTCTGTCTTCAGCCTAAATAGAGCCCACCCAGTTTAGTAATTTGATACACAGTTTCAAATCACACACATGATTTGGGAAATTGGAGGCAACTAGGGGAAATTTCCTGTTTTTCTCAAGGAGTTACACCCTACCTACAACTGCCCTCCACTGTCCTCTCCAGAGCCAACAGGCTGCCACAGCACCATTGACACGTTTGCATTCTTTAACTCATGTGGCAATTGTCAGTGATTTCAGTGGTGCCAGGATCTCCTCCTTCAGGGGTCCTGCCATGCAGTGTCAGCACTGACACAAGGGTCTTGCTGTAATAGAGAGTATAGCACCTTGACACATGTGGTTCCCTTCCTGTGGAGCCTCTTCCCCATATTGGCTGAATTGAATCATACTCAATTATCTCTTTGAGATACTCAGGAAAGCCTGAAACAAGACTTCCTGCTGGCTTTTGCATGAAACCCATGTTTGCTCTTTTGTGTTTTATGTAGAACTGGCATGAAGAAAGAAATAAATACCCACAGAGAATACATCTATCCGAGACTGGCAAAAAAAAAAAAAAAAAAAAAAAAAAAAATCCCAATGCTGTTTCTGGGAAAAAATGAAAAAGACGTTTCACAGCCCCACATACTTGGGTGGCTTTTATAATTTAAATTTTTTCTCTCTTCACAGAAAATTTGACTGTGGCCTTCTAAATGCCTTTCTTGAGAGTGAGAAACCAGCTTTCCTCCCTCTCTCATTTTTGTCATAATTGTCTCCAGGGTAAGCAAAAAAGAGGAGAAGTCCCTGTCATCACTGAATAACTTACTCTCCTTACCAGCCTACAAAGCTCTCACCAATTTCCCTGTTTTCTGCAGTGAGAAAATAAATTTTATGAGGGCAGTCTAGGTAGGGAGCCTTCATTTTGATTTTTCTGAAAGGAAATGGAAATTTTTAGAGAAATTGCAATATTTCTGTGGAAAATATTGCTGAAGGAAAATTTCTGATCATTGCTAGCTCTGTGTCAGGTCTTTTTCTTGTCTGAAGATCAGTATACTGAATACTTCCTTATGTAAAACAATATTTTTTTAAATAAGGTGTCACAAACAATGATAAAGGTATTTAAAATTGCATGGGGGGTAGTAATGTTAAAAAAAAGTAAGTACTTCATCATTATTTTCATCACTTTATTTCTGCCATAAGAAGTGATTGCACTGTTTTTCTTCATATCTAAAAGGGATAATCAAAAGCAAACTGAAGGCAGTTTAGTTTTCTACTTTGCACAGGGCAATATCTCAAAGAGTCAGTGTTGAATGGTATTTCCTGTTTCTTTATAAAGGTGATGAGCCAAGAGAATCTTAAGCAATATTTTCAACTTCCAGAGGAAGTTTCAGAGGGTTTTTTTTTTACTAAAATAAAAATTTTTGTTGTTTATTGCATCATTTCCAATCATATTACACATTATCAAAATTTTAATGTAATTTTAAGGTTTTTTATGGTAGGAAATGTCATATTCAAGACTTCTTCTCTTTTATGGTGGCAGGTATTAGTCTTCTGGACTTCTATAGTTCTGTTTTACACAAATACATTGGATAATCTAATTCTCTATAGGGAGATTAAAGTGATGTTTTTGGTGTTCTTGAACATTTCCTCCTACGAAATCCTACCTTGTGGATTTTAAGTTCAGAGCACATCTTACTGACTATAAATGGAAATAAAAATGAAAATGTCATAGTGTTTAATGTATGCCAGAACAGGGGGTCAGTCAGAGCTAGGTTAAAAGAACACAAAACCTTCCTTAATGCAGCTTTCTATTGGCACACTGGTGTAAAAGAGAGAAGAAAAATAAAAAATGAGTACTAACAAATTGGTTCAATCTGAAGTCATACCTACTTAAATAATTGCCTTGTATTTCTCAAGTTAATAAATGGCACCACTACAGGGTAAAGGTTATGTCAGTGACCTATAATGCTTGATCTCTGTGTAGAGTAGTTTCATATGTAGATTTGATTAAGGAAATTCAGTTTAGCTAAAACTTGAAAATCATCATGGGTTGAGAGATAAATGTATGCATACTAACCTATAAAACTGATGAAATAATGATAAATATTTTTTCATGTTTACTTGGAAGTGATTTACAAATCTGGGAATGGTTCTACACTAAACTGTCCCAAACTAAACTAGACAGCCATTGAACCCCTCCTAGCCTAGGATTACAACAAGACTATTTCAGTGAGTTAATGAAAATAATGGGAAAATATAAGAAGAACAGATGTCAAAGCAAGTGAAATATTGCTGCATTAAGCTAAAGAAATGGTCATCTTTTCCTAAGACAGCAGATACTCGTAATTTCTGTTAAATTTCTCCTGCTGAGAGTTGATGTGTTACTGTGTTTTCATATCTTGGTTGCGTAGCCCATTCACCAAGGGGAAAATAGAGCTCTTGAACCGGTAAAATGGCAATGTAATAAAATATCTGTAAATTAGTAGATTTTGGGTCCTATGTTCATAATGACATTAAGTGGAGAACATTTAAAAGTGACAGTGTAAGCAAGGAGAATTAGCAAAAGAGTTTTTGTGGCATATGCTTGTATTGTAATTCCACTTTTGTGGGGAATAATCTGTTAGTGATGCTTCGGTCATGTTAAAGATTATGTGCTTTTCCATTTGCAAGATGTAACAAATGTAGGCAAGTTGTAGACTCTTTGTTTCACTGTCAGTTGTGTTTATTCTTGCAGAGGGCTGATTGTTAGACTGGATAAGGAGGTGGTTTCATTTTAAGGTTCCTGATTTGATACTTTTGTTCACATAGTAGCTGTGAAAAAATATGCTTCCCCCCTTCTTGTCTTAGTCTCTCAGCCTGTATATCAGTTTGTAATCTGAGATAGGGCAGATACTAACATATTGCTTTGGGCACACTGCTCTGTAACTCACACGAAATCTCGCTTTAAACAAAAACAGATACAGCATTTTCTCACAATTCTAGTATCCTGTCCTAAAAGAGTCTGAATCTCTGTAGTTGAG
This sequence comes from Vidua macroura, assembly GCF_024509145.1. Classification (NCBI taxonomy): domain Eukaryota; kingdom Metazoa; phylum Chordata; class Aves; order Passeriformes; family Viduidae; genus Vidua; species Vidua macroura. The sequence continues at coordinate 18,935,660 of NC_071571.1, forward strand.
AGTTTCCATCTCAAAACTTTCACAGTATTCTTTTATTGCTATTGTGGGTTTTTGTATCAATCCTTTTTCTCCTAATCAGCTTTCTATCTTATTTAATACTTACTCTTTTCTTATGGATTATTTTAATGCTTACTCATGAGAGCTATTAGAAAATGAATTTTCTTGATGCTTGCTACTTTTTAGGCATCAAAACCTAGTGAATTTTCCTTAATATAAGCCTAAGAGCTTCTGACAAGGACAAGTGTAAGATCAGCTTTTCAGGCAGTTGTAGTATGTGAGTGTGTGTATGTAAGTATAACACAGTACAGTGAAAGATGGATGAATGCCCAACATTGAGTTCCATTTCTATTATAAAAGTAGAGGTGTTTATAAATTCACAATTCAATTCCATTTTCATTTACCATGATGACAATAGAATGTAAATATTATTTCTCTTTGTGAACCTGGGGCTAAGTCAAAATGCGTATTGTGCTGTTTGCTTCCTAACAGTGCAAGAAATAGAACTTTGGGCAATGAGTATATAATAAACAGTAAAACTGTTTGTTTATGACAAAAGCGTAAAATATTTTTTCCTCTGAAAATGGAGAATAATTATATAGCTGATTTCTTCAAGTGTATTTAAAAAAAAAAAGTGGCTTTTGATTATGTTTTCCCTGGGTTTTCTTCTCACCTTGTTAAGCTTAATTTTCTGTGTTTGTGTATTACTGTTTCTTTCCCCTGTCTACTCATGCATCTGTTGCAATAACATATGCAGGGAAATTTCACTGCTCACTATGCCTCATATGTCTCTGTTTTGGGTGGAAGCTGCTCGCCATGAAGGAGTTAAATTATTTATTAAGTTTCTTCCTGAATACAGGTAGACTATGCCACTAGATTTAACCTAGCTCATGTTATTATACCTGCTCTTCTCAGGTCAAAAAAGTATAATGTTGCTCTTTTCAGGTTCTCTATAAACAAAAACATGATGCTGAGAAAGGATTTTCAGACTATGCACGTATGAGGGAACCTCCAGATGTTAAACATGCCATGGAAGTCAGTAAACACCAGAGCGATGTAAGTACTCCCCCATCTGAAATGAGCGTGATTGTTTTGGGTAGATACATCTGTTACAGCTTACTGAAATGAATTGGGCATGGAATATTTCCGTATTTCCTTAATTGCTATTTTTTATTAATTATTTGCTTTGAAATAATTTAGGACATGGTGTGTGTATAAAATGTGCTATGAGTAACAGTATGTGAATTTTATTCTGAACGCAGTGGAAAGTGGCAGTTACTGTTTATCAATAGTAACTAAGTGCTATCACTTCAAAACAAAATTGCAGCACAGGTTTTCTGAATTCACTTGTAGCTACTTTTAAAGTGTATAAAATTATTTGTTTAAATGAACACCAGTGTTGTTTCAGTGTCTTCATCTGCCAATACTTGGGTAGTTCTTCAGGGGTGCTGTGTAGAGGAGACAAGTGAGCTGTTTCTACCCTGCTCTTGCACACTTATATGCACATGAAGAAGTTTGTTCCTATCTCATGATATGTATCAAGTGAATTTTCCAAATAATTTAATAGATTAATGTAGGATTTATTTTACAGAATTTGAGCCATAATGTTCGGTTTTATGACTGCTCTGGTTTATATCATTTGATCAAAGTATTCATTCTTGTAGTTTTATTTAAATAACTTACAAATAATTAGGAGTATTTAGCAATATTTTGAAAGTTGATTGCTTTATTTTTTTTTCAGCTGCTTGTTATCTTCTTGAAGTTCTGAAGGTTTTCACAATATAGAAGCCTAATAATGGTATTTACATTTCATATTAGAATCAGGTCAGGTTTGATTTCATGGTCAAGCTAGCATATACTAGCTCAATGCATCATTGCTTGGGGCAGAAATGCTGCCCAGATTAGAATCTTGAATAATACAGACACAAATTTGAAGAAGAATTTATATTAGTTTTAGGTTTTGTAAAACTTGTGAGAAAAACAAATTTTAGGAGAAGATTGGTTAAAATAGTGATGCCATTTTAAGGTGTACCCAAAGCTTTTATGAACAGCTGATGTGTAACCTTAAAGGTTTGATCCAGTTCATACTTGTTTAGGTAACCAAATCAATTGAGGTAGACATGTCATTTTGCAACTCTTTTTTCTTAGATAAATGGGATATTTGATTGCTGCTAACAATGTAGAATACATAGCTTGGGTGTTCATTTTAAATTATCTTAAATTTACCCCATCTTCCCCTATGAACAGAGCAACAAACACTCTTAGGTTATGTAGGCTGAAAACTAAATGTCAATGTTAGATGTATGTCTGTGTGCAGAATCTTGACAGCTGGCTGCTGATTAAAAGGCTGCTGGAAAACTTCAGGGAAGCATTATGTTTGAAGAATAATTTTTTCTTCTGCTGGGAAATACCTGCAATGGAATTCCCAGCAGTAATTTGCAACCTGCCTTGATTACAGAATTCCCTCTTCCTGTCAAACACTGTCCATTTCTGCTGTTGGAAGCATCAGGGTGTCACGCTGACAGAGCTTAGGAGCTGGGAATGTGAATGCCTCTCCCCAGAAGCAAGAGGTTTTTTATTTACCTAGCAGTAGGAATGATGGTGAACTGCTAGGAAAGGAAATAATGCTGGAAAGAGAGATGTGAATCCCTCTCAGAGAAGGGACTAGGAGGAATATGAGACAAGTTCCTGTAGCAAATTAATCATAGTTTGAGGGTTAGTATGCTAGTGCAAAACCTATTCCCCTTCTACAGCTGTATATCACCTGCTAATAGAATTAAGGAGAGCAGGTCACAGATGTGAGGATAAATGAAATGCAGTTGTTTCATCTTTCACCCTTAAAACAAGCAAAAAAAAAAAAAAAAAAAAAGAAAAGGAAATGAAAGAAAACATGGAAACATGGGAGGGAAGGATGTTTTGATAAATGAGAACTTCTAACAGCATGTTAGAAATAATGAAAAAATATGACGGAAATTATTTTCAGCCTGAGCAAACTTCAAGAAATCAAATAAGTCATTCAAATGCAACACAAAACTCTAACCAGTTAGTTTAATGTGTTTAAGAACAGATTCTTTCTGGTTGCTCATGAATAGTTCAGCGCAATGGATAAGTACCTATCACACATAATGGAGCAAGTTATGTAAATCTGGTATTGCTCAGCAGAAGCACACATCTCTTGTGGGTAATATTTGGGCAACATGGTGATTAGCTGTGGATTTCTTCTTTTGCAAGTACAGGTTTAATTAAGAACTGTGTTGGTTTTGATCTTGGAGTCAGAGCGTGGAACAGCGAGCATCCCAAATATGGAGTGTTTGTCTTTCCAAACTATTTCAGGGTACCTGTGTAATCACAGCTTTGAAAGTGCAGAGGAAAATAAGGGAAACTACTGGGCAGGTAGAAGGACAAAGCTCTTTTATCCACCATTCAGCACAGTTTACCTGTGGGAGCAGAATGCATGTTTACCTACAATGCTCTGCCAACTCAATTCAACCTTTACATGGAGGGTTTGCATCTAAGAGGATTAGGATGTGTTTAAGACTATTTACTCAGCCTTAAAATAAAGCTGACATTTATATTCAACTCTGTGAAATGTGCAATTTCCTTTAAAAATTAAAACTGTATGCAGCTCACCATACATTTGTGCTGACATTTTGAAACGGTCATGTGCTGTAGGCCTTCACACCACTTTGAATATCATTAACATTCTGGGCATGTTAATGGGCATCATTAATATGTTTGGGCAGAAACTGGGTAACAGGGAAATACTGTAAAACCTCCTGAACAATGTGATCATATCTAATAAAATAATTTTTCTCATTTTTATACTTAGACTGAAGAAAATTGCTCTCAAATGAACACAAGTAACTTTTCTAATGACAGGAAATACACTCAAAGAAGAATTTAAATACTACATAATGCTTGAAGGGAAGCATGTTTATCCAAACCAGAGTACTTTTCTCTATAAATTGTGTTTTGTGAAGTCAATGTTAATGATGTGACTATGGCATACTAAGTCATTTTCAGAAGAGCGAAATAGGGACCATCAGCCTACTTTGTCTATGCTTAGCTGATCAGTTGACTCATCTGGAAGTTTCCAAACTTGAGACCAAAACTAAGTGGTGGTCTTAAAACAATGTCATGTCACATTTTTGCTTTATGTGTATCTGAGTATCATATGAATGGAAGGATGTAGTTGAATGGTGAAATGACATGGCAACTAAATTTCTAAAGCAAAGGAACCATTTGCTATGTTGTGTCTATGTGGAAGCTGCACATAGCATTTGATGAAGGTACTCAAAGCTGTGCATCACAGTTTTGTCTGTTCCATGACCTGGTCCATCACTGGGCATTTTGAATAGGAAAACAATGTTAAATATTTGTACAGCAGTTTAAATGTTCTGCTTCGTTAAAATGACTGATTCTCCTCACAACATTACATGGTATGAAATAAGGATGTGGTCTTTTGATTTTGCAAATAAGAAAACCACAGTGCACTCATCTATGGACATTTAAAAGGCAGTTTGCACATCTGATTTTAAAGCCTTGGTATCTTTTATACTTATCTACAAAGACTGCTTTTTTAGAGATGTTAGCTGACAGCTGGGCAAACTTCTGATGTATATAGATACAATTTCCACTCCACATGAGGTCAATGATAATTTATATGTTTCACTCACCCATCTAAATTTCAATATTTAAGATGTCTATATTGTCTTAGGAGCAAGTTATTTTTCATTTTCAGCATATAGTGCAGTCACAATCCACACACACATAAAAAGTACATTATTTCTGATAAGACCAAATAGGCATGTCTTAAACTGGATGTGCTTAAACACCATCAGTAGCATACCCAAATGTTAATGTTTGTTTTAATGCAGATCATGGTAAATTCAGGCTTCTTCTGTCTCTCTCTTCAGTATCTGTGTTAGAAAAATCACCTTTCTGACTAACTTTCTGCTGACAGTGGTTGTCAACAGTAGGTCCCCCTGGACCACTTCCAACTGGTGCTGAAAATGATGTTTACTCCTGGTGTAATTGGGACCAATCAATTTTAAGGCCCATTACTGGAAAGGATGACTGCATCAATCTGTAATGGGCCAGAAATGTGTTTGTCTCTTTTACACAAGCCGGAAAACAGTTTTCAACATCATTTGAGCAAGAATTAGAAAAGCTGTTGCCAATGATGATTGTCACCAGCTAGTCATTTTCTTAGTGTTGATGGACCCCAAAGTGTAGATGAGAGGAAAGAGGGCAGAGACACAGCTGACAGGCCATTAGTTAGTGGACTTAACAGCTCTTAGAAAATGCTAATCAGGGACAAAGAGTAAGAGACAAATTCTTATGCAGACAGGTGTGCCCAACTTCTTGCTGAATCCTTAAGAGGGCAAAATGTGTGCATACCTGCTTGTGCACATTTGAGTAATTTATTATATATTGTTTGGAATAGTTTTGGTGTTGGAATAAATGAGAAGATAAAAGATTTCAAGAAAGGTCTGAATCTCTTAAACCCGGGTTTGCTTGGCTCACCATGTAGAAGCTTCTGTTTGTTGATTGACAATCTGAGATGTTTTGCAGCATTGTTAGAAATCTGTTTACTTTATGGCATTGAAGTGCATTCCACTGGTATTCCTGTAAGGTGAAGCATCTTCCAGACCCTGCTGGAGTAACTAGTTCAGCATGTTTATCCTCAGTGGACCTTATGCATTTTATAAGAGCTCAAGGTCTGGCCCTATTAAAATCAGTCTACTAATTATGAGCAGGCCCTGAATATTCTCCATGCTTTGCAAAAACCAGTTTCAATTCAGAGTATGTAATCACATTTGGTATTAAAGATGAAAAATGATTTTGTTCCAATTATTGCTTCACAATAATATTAACAATGTTGAATATTGAATGACTTTTTATTGTAATTTCAAATTGGTAGAAACCCACTTTAAATTTAGTTGGTATCTGTAATTTACTGTTTTCAGCTTCAGAACTCAAGATGGTACATTTTTTTCCCTTTTAGTTGTTCCTTCTTGTTCACTGGCATTTCCCACTGATTGGCCATAACTCTTCATCTAGATCTTTCACTGCTGCTCTAAAATTGTTATCTCAATTACTTTTCTTATGCAAAAAGTCAGCTGGAACAAATTTTTTGTAGACCTGTGGTCCTCATGAAGTGGAGCAATTCTTGAGCCTTTGCTGATTGTTTTTTTGGTAGAGCCTGAGTGACCCTTTGAAGTGAAGACTGAGTAAGGCCATTGTGTAATGCCTGGAAATTCCAGTCAGGGTATGAGCCTCTTGGCTGAACCAGCTCAGGACAAAAGGTGGCTCCTTCTCTGGGTGCTTCTACTGTTTCCTTTCTTTTGTTGCTTTTCCCCTCTCATGGGCTTCTTCACTTTCCATCTTCTGATGCCCATGGGTGCACACACCAAGCCGGTTGCTTTGCCCTGTCTACATCTGTTCCCCTGCTCTCTCAGAATAGCTCTGGTTTTACTGTTCTAACATAGCACTATTAAAAAAAAAAATCACTAGATGGAACAGAATAGCAGCTGTGTAATAGAGGCCAGCAGAGTGTCCCAATGGGAGAGGGTCAGCATCCAGGGATTGAGGTTATTCAGGAAATGGGAAACATATTTTTTCTTTCTTTGGCCTACCTCTGACAAACTACTGTTCTGCTGCATAACATTTTTATTCTCACTGGAGTATGACAAGCTGCAGAATGGAGCAAATATATATTGCAGACATTTGTAAAATGCTAGATGACTTTCCCTCAGACATAAGTAATAGGTATACTGGTTTAGGTGCAGGAAGAATAATAATTCACTCAGGGAAAGATATAGCAATTGGCCTTGCATCTAATATAATTGGAAATGGTGAAATATAAAGGACTGTCACTGTCTTATTTCTCCCCCCCTTCCTTTCCCCGAAATTAACCACAATCCATTATTTCATGTACTATATGATCATGTCATTTGGGAGCAATAAGTGACCACATTTCCTCAACTTTATCACCACTGTTCTTGATTCTCTGATGTTAAATTCACTACATTCCTAATTTCTATTTTGAGCACATATGCTGGCCCTTAATTTGCAATTTACATGGATCATAGGGTGCTATTCAGAAACCTGTTTCTGCTGCCTTTGTGGTTTTCACCTCACCTCATGTGGTCATTAGGATGAACAGCATATAATTAACTAAATTCATGTAAAGTCCTGAATTGCAAATGCTTCTCTCTACCTCTAGTTTCTTAAACATTAGAGAAAGTCTAAACATAACTAAAACAAAAGTTCCAGTGGTTTACACCAGTTGTAAGAATCAACTTTTGTTTTGTATGTATGTGATAATTTGGGCTGAATGCATCAAACCTATTTATTTATTTCTTTTATTAGTGATTACATTTGTGTGTCACGGCAGATTAAAAATTATAAGATCTATTTGTGGGCAGGCAGCCAACAGTGAAGCCTGTTTAGCTTGTCTGCTTAGCTGGAGCCATATGGACACAAAATTACTTTCCTGTTGCATGTAAAATATTTGCCAAAAAGAAATTTTTTTCCGTTTCTTTTTGCAATATCATTTCTAGGAAGTATTTTTGTCACTGACTGCTGCAGTTTATGAGTTTGTTGCATTGTACTCAGAGTGAAACTTTACACTGGAAGTAGGAGCAGAGGTTATAATAAGAAACTTCAAGCTGAGAACTTTCTTGCTGGTGAAATACTATCTTGAGAGATTGATTAACTTTGTGAAGCAACAAAATAAAATCTAAAAGATTTCCCAGTAAAGGACAAAATATTATTTTACTTTCTGTTTCCTCTAAACTTTATTTTATGTTCTCCAGCTTCTGCCTGAAACTTCAATTTGTCAGACACTTTTGAATACCAGGGACAGAATGTCATTAAGAATAATCAGTAAGACAGCCCTTGGAAATTGGCTTAGATTGACACATGCGCTAGAGCAGGAAGAAGTTGACAAACCTTGAAGAGGGAAAAGCAGGATAACTTATGGAGCTCTATAATGTTCCTGAGGTCTATGCTGCTCCTGTGATTACTTTGCTAAATGGAGAATGTTTGGACTCTCCAATCCCTGGTTGAGCCTTCTGGCCAAAGGTTTTCATTATGGTAGTGGCTTTTGCACAGACAGAAAGAGTCAGTTGTGTACTCAACATGCTGGAACACTCACCCTTCTTGTTCCCATAATTGTGCAAAGGAGCAAATAAGTGGTGTTGTGGGGATGCTGAAGTAGAGTTGTATCATTGAATTACATACAAGCTACATGTCTGTCTAGTACTGAGAAAGAAACTCGCTATGATAGAATTGCAGTTTCTCTTCAGTGTTGCTGCAATCTGCAGCCCTCAGTATCAGATGCAGTACTCAGTATCAGAGCAGGAGCTAGTTTATATTAAAATGGGTACAACATAGGAAAAAAAACCTATACTCTTAAAAATCCTCTGAAATTTTATGGCAAAACTTAATATTTGTGCCTTTGCAATGCTTTAATTTTCCACTATGTTTCTAAGTAAAACCATTTTTCTTTTTCAAATTGTATTTTATGCTTCTGAATTTCTTCCTTATTGTGTTACCTTGTGTGTGGGTCTTACCTTACAATTCCTGTCAAGCAGAACTCTGTTGGAATAAATAAGATGGAGTTCTATTTAGTTTGATGTCTGATTTGACAGGTCATTCAAAGCTTATTTATAAACTTCAAACTTTATTGTTTATTTTAAACAAAACTATGTTTTCTTTGACAGGTATCCTATAAGAAGGATGTGCAAGATACTCATAGGTACACTGAAGTGCTGAACAGACCAGACATAAAGAAGGCAACTGAGATAACAAAGATAATAAGTGATGTATGTTCTCCTTTTACTCTCTTTCTATTTTTTTAGACATGTACTTTTTTTATTCCAGTTTTGATCAGATTTTTTTAGAATGCTACTGGAATTCTCAAATGTCTTGAACAGAAAACCTGCACCTCCAAATCTGCTAGGGAGATTTGATTAAAAGAAATCCAAACATAACCAAAACAAACCAGTCTTGCCTGGCAGGCTAGAAAGCTATGGGTTTCTCCTTTTTAGATGTTGACAGTATGATCTTTGCAATTATTGGTAATTGATGTAAGGACAACATGAAAATTGCTAAAGTTGGTTTTGTTTCAGCTTTATTTGTGATAACCATTCTCAAGATAAGTTATGTGCTTGCATGCTATTCTGCACTTCAGAAGACATCCCAAACTTTTTTTTACCTTGGTATGAGAGAAGCTGGCATCCCAGGATACCCCTTCCTTTTCCCATCTCAGCCAGCAGTGACAGGAAAATGTAATTCCCTGCTGTCCTTCCAAGAGCTGTGCAGATGCTGCTTCTTTCATGGGGCTTCTCCTCCCTGAACTCCCCTCTCAAATTCTTTGCCCTTCCACTGTGACCTCGGCTAATGGACAGGTGAAGGAGCAGTTTAAGAATCAGCAGTGTGTGATGCAGTTCAGTATTTTATTGTAGACAAGTCAAACAATATATATACTTAAAGCCTTGAATCAAGTTTTTAAGTAATTAATTAAATGTGAGACTAGACACACTTGGAGAGACAGATTTAAGAGATTGAAACTCACCTTTCATTATTCAAGATTTTTTGAAAACCAAGAACTTCTACTTAGTGTCATGCTCAGCATGCAAATTTACTAATTGCTGTTCAAGTGCTCTTAGAATTAGAGTGCTTTGGGACTTTTATTTCTTCCAGTCTATTCTTATGACGTGTCCTTGCTGATTCACTGTGCTTGAGTAATGCAAGAAGCCTGTTTTAGGCAATGGGTAATTTAGTTTGTGGTATTGCAAAGCACCTATTGTTGATTCATCTGTGTTTTTTTTCTAATGCATTGTGGGGAAAAATTGCAGCAGTTTGCATGGGAGGCAGTTCAGCTGGAGAGATCAGGTAACATTAACCTTGTGGGACTAATTCAGCTCTGTGACACCAGTGCAGTCTCACTGACATCCAGCGAGACCGCAGTGGTAAAACTGAGAGTGGAATTTGACCTTACAGTTCAAAAAAGTTGCCCCTCAGACTAGTTTTATTTCAAGACTACTTTCAGCTGCTGCAAATCATCTTGGGTTAACTGTAATAAGAAATGCTGAGCCACTGTGACTCATTCTGCTGTGATCGGGAGGACAATATTTCTCTGGCTTAAGCTGTGCATTTGGTTAAAATTGAATTTTGTGAATGCTGCACATTGTGTTTTACAATTCATAAATATTATATTGTTAAGGAGCTGAGAAGGGCCTTACTCAGAGCTGATTAGAACAGTAGTGTCAATGCAGACCATTATGTGAGACTTTTTCTACTAGCTTTAATGCTTACATTTCTCTTGATGAAACAAACCCAAACAATTTATTAGTGATTCATATTCCCCCCCCTTTTTTTTTTTTTTTTTTTTTTTTTTTTTTTTTTTTTTTTTTTTTTTTTTTTTTTTATTTTAAGGCAAAGTACAAGAAAGGAAGGGGAGAGCTGAATAAGGAGTCTGCTGTGCTTGGAAGACCCGATTTTGAACATGCTAAAGGAGTTTCAAAACTTTTAAGCCAAGTAAGATTCTCCATCATTTTACAATGATTTAATCCAAGTATCTCATTCCTTAGTAATGCAAAGAAATGCTTAGATTTTTAGATGATTATCTCTAGTGGCCTTGAAGATTATGTTCTCAAACTTTTCATATAGCTTTGCAATGACTGGTAAATTTTGGATACTTAGGAGACCAAATACACATTTTGAAGCAAAAGTATGATGAACTTTGACTACAACTTGTCTCTTGTGGAGATGGTCTATATTTATACGGATTTTCTAGGATTTCTAAAATATTAACTTTATGTAATTTAGAGGCAAATTTTGCTCCTCATTCAGTTTGAGTGGAACCTTACCCTGTGATTAATCCCACTGAAGTAACTGAGGTCTTTTGTGTAGCTGCTTGCTAATGTGAGTAATGGGATCTGAATTTGGCCTGACGTGTAAACCACCTACCTTCCTTCCCCTGAAACTGAACCTTTTATATACTACTGTTATATATTAACCTCAAAAAAAAAAAAAAGTCCTTAACTAAAAAGAAACCTGAAATAGAAATATTCCCTCTTCCTCTTAGTAATTTTCTACTCATGAGATGTACACGTAAGACTCTACTACAGATCATCCTGACATTGTGAGAACAGATTTTTCACTGCTGATCTTTTTTTTTTTTCTTTTTTCCTCCCTTTTTTTTTGTTTGAAGTAGTTCTTTAACAGTGCCTTGCATAATCCTTGCTAGTAATCCAGTCCAGCTACCATTGTAGCTTTTGAAAATCCAGAAACTGCCCTCCTGTAAGAGGAGGATGATGTCCTTTGATTGGAGAAGGCTGTGTCAGCCTTACCAAAGCAAAAAAACCTCTCAAGTGTAAACAGTGTATATACTAGGACAGACTCCGTATCAGTGATATGTAAAAAATACGTGTGTTTTGGCCAGATACTGTCTTCCCTAGAACTAGCATAAAATGAGAATAATGTGTCATAGAGGACAAGCTGAAAACCAGTGTAGTGTCTGTAGGAGGTAGAGCTCCTTTTGCTGTTATCCTTAGATACCTGCTGCATTCACACCATTGTAAACTTTGAAGCATTACACAAGGAGAAAAAGAAGGAAATAAATATTTTTTATTGCTTTGTTGGTGATGTGCTCAGAATCAAAATGGGATTGTGTTTTTCAAATAGATTTCTGTCTTCTATTTTATAGTGGATCATGTTCTCATTTCTCTGCTGATGGGCAAGTCTGCTAAGAGATTATTTTGTGTTTAGCATTGTGCAGGCTTGGAAGTCAGCCTGTACTTTCTAACAAGTGCCAGTGTGATGCTGCTCAGACCTGAGTGTCACTGACAGGAAATGGGACTGTCATTTAGCAAACACATTCAATGGTTTTTAAGTGGGTCCATATCCAAATTTAGTGTGTAATGTCCTTTATATCTACTTAATGGCTGCCTACACACTCTTGTCCTGCAGCTCACTCCTGTGAGCTTGCAGCTGCCTGTTTTTGCCAATGAGACCAAACCATAACCCTTTCCAATAGCCCCCTCCATCTTCCCAAGCCTGGTACCCGTGAGATTGTAGCCAACAATCACAAGTGAAAAACAACAGCTGGATCATGGGGTTCTGCAGGCTGATGAGCCAGCTACAGGAAGGCTTCATCAATGCACTTTTTATCTCGTTTTTATTAGATGTGCTTTTTATCTTGGACAATGCAAGCTGCATCTGCAAATGCTTTATAATAGGGCCTCTTCACTGCCAGGAATTGGGATGGCAGCAGTTCTACTTGAGATCCTACTGTGGAAGGCAGCATTTACTGTGCAATTTTAACTTCTTTAGAGAGTCCAAATAGTGCAGAAGGTGTGACAGGAAGGGAGAAGTTGACAAAATGTATCTTGCATTTGGTTTATTTGTAAAGAAGATTCTTACTAAAGCTTGGTGGTCTGAACTCTGCAGTCACTGGCCCTGGATCCAAGTTTTGTGATCCTTTCTTGTATTGTCCTCTCCTCAGTTTAAGCTACTGTGGCTGCTTTGCAGTGTGTGTGATGGGGACTGTGCTTTCAGAAAAGGGGGCAGCGCCTCAGCCTGACGCTCTGCCTGCAGCAGCGTGGAGGGTGCAGATGCTGGGCAGCTCTCAGCAGCAGGGAGGTGCACTCAGCAATTCCCCCATGTCCTCTGAAGGGAAGGCAGTGGCCATGAGTTGTCTAATGTTCTTATATATTATTTGAGTCATTATAACACTTAGACACACTAATCATAAATCAAGAGCACAGAAGAATGAAGATGACCCCTGTGTCCAAAGAGCAGGGTGGTGGGGCAGGATGAGGAATGCACCTGTGCTAGAGGAGAGAAAGAGACCTAAATATGGGTCAGTCATGTCAGTCCTCTTCATGCAAGAATCAAGAAACAGGCTTGTAACACTTAGAAGATTTAAAAAAGAGTAAAGTTAATGATCTCTTTATTGTCTCCAGACTTTCTGGCTTTTAGAGTTTCCATTTGTTTCTCAGAAAATGGGAAGATCATAAACTTCTTGTGTTGAAAGTTGATAATCTCCCTTAATTGCTTGAATCTATAAGCTGCGACATGCAGAGAAATATTAGTTATTTGACCCTCACAGTAAATTTGCAAAGTTGACAATTCTGATGGATGTAATGGGAAGAGAAGATGATAACATGTTTTAATGTGGTGCATATGGGTAGGTAATTTAGGGAGTATACAGAACAGGAGCAAGAAGAGGTCAGGCAGTGTGGGTGTAACGAAGGGAGAAAGCAATCAAGGCAAGCAGGAAAGCAAACAAAGCGAATAAAATAGTGTTAATGTTTGACTGGCACTCAAGGCTCTACAGAAATCACCGTTTCCTCTCTCTCTCCTTTCTTTCCTTTTTTATTTTTTATTTAACAAAGCTTTTGACAACAACAGCAGCAAAAATAATAGCTCCCAGAACTAGTATATTTACCCACAGCATGTGGTAACCCTTTTCTGTTGATTTTAAATGAAATTTAAAACAGAAACTGTGTTAGCCCTTGTGAAAACATTAAGCTTGTCAATTTGCCGAATGTGCATTGTATAATTTGAGCTATATTTTTCTATTATTTAAATTAAAACAAGCTCTTGTTCGTGACCTCTTTATGTTTTTAATGCATTTTATTAGCTTTTTCAAAGAACTGCTGATATGAAGTATTTATCTTATGGTGTTCAGTAACTGGTTTTAAGATAAATAATTTTGGATATTCATATTTGTTGCTGAATCTGGTGCTTATTGTTTTAAGGATAAAACTATTAGAGGTAGAATGTTTTTCAAAATGCACCGTCTCTGAGATTTTCAGTAACAACCCAAAGACCCTAGGATTTTCTCAATCTTTCTTTGCTTTAAACTCTGCTTGTGCTTTTAGCAGTGAATTTTTCAGTTTTGCTCTTTGTTTATGCTACATTTCCTTCAATATATATGTGCTCTGACAGGTTTTTTCCTTTTTTTAAGATGTTTTCATATGGTCATGAGGAAATGCTTTAGCTGCAAGTGTCGGCTTCATCATGGGATCCCAGTGGTTGAATGATTCAATTTTTGTAGTTTCTTTGTAAATCTGAACAGTGGGTGATGTCATCCACTTCTGAAACTGAACACTCCCTGTGTGAACAGCTTTGAACTACAGATTTGATTTAGGAATGTTGCTGCTAAGCTTCAAAAGACACTGCTCTGTCCAGCTGCAATTCTGACTTTTATAGGTTTTGTGCAAGGTCGATGAGAAGTTTGTTTATCCAGGCCTTATTTAATTCCAGTTTGGTTTTTCAGAGATGTTGTTGTGTTAAAAGCCTGCAGAGTCTGCTCTTTCTTAAGCAGTCTTTAGAGAGCAACCTCCACGCATTTCTTTTAAATTAACCCCCACCATATAATCTCTAAAAAAATAAACAAACTTAAGACTTTAATGAAGATGGTAAACAAGTAAGCATCCTTTTAAGCCCTCATTAAAGTAAAGCCCTTGGTTAATAATGAAATTTGTAGATAAGTGTCCACTAACAACTGTCAATTCTACTCCCACTTGTTTGCTCTTCCACCATATTATAGCCTTGCTAAGACCTCCCCCCTTCAGATGGTTTAGAAATCATGAGATATTTTTCTTCCTTGTTTTTATTCAGAACTCTTTCTCTCAGGCATGTTTCCTCTCTTTAAACTGCATTCACCCAGTTCAAAAGGATGATGAATACTGTGTGCTTTCCTTCACCATGATTCATCCATGGGCTTGCTCTTCTTTCTTCACTCTCTCCCACCCCAAGCTTCCTTTCAAAAGGGAGAAGGAACCAGAAAAATGTTGTTAAAAGAGAAAGTGTACATCTATGTAGCTGTCAATGCAACAAATCCCCTACGACAGGACAGTTAAATGGCTGCTGGAAGTGCTCTGGAGACACTGCCAGGGTTGTCTGTTATTGCTGCGTGTGCTCCGCTTTGCCCAGCGTGACCCATGTGATGGGGAGGGGAGCAAAGGCAATGAGCTGAGCAGCCAGGGCAGGCAGCAGGGCCTGGAGCTGTGAGACAGCCCTACTGCAACCAGAACATTTACACTCACCTTGGTTGGGGGTCTCCTTTAATTTTGGAACCCTCCTGCACATCAGGACACGGGGCCCCATGAAGACTGGGTTCACTTGTCCCCACTCTGTCCTTCAGTGGTAGCGATGTGATCTGAAGTGACTCTAAAGAGGGTCTGTTACCGAAATCTCTAGATTGAAATGCATTGCTAAAAAGAATTTTCAATGATGGCATGAAATGACTGCTGCTGGAAGATGGCAAGCCATTTGTGAGGAGAGGTCCCTTTGGCACCAGCGCTTTCCCACTTAACAAGAATTTCAGTGCCATGTTGTGCATTTGATCTGCGTGCACTGTTTATGGCATTTATTGGCCGTGAGAAGGCAGCCTACAGTAGTTGGATGTTTAAAGATTTACGCTTGGTGTTGTTGTGATATGGGTAAATGAGTGAGAGACAGTTTTGCTCACCCTGCTGTCTTGATCTCTGGATTTTTGAATGACATATTTTCACTGCCTGATTTTCATTAGAAGGCAAATTTTGGATGCACCTTTTAAGAGAGAAAAGCCCTCTGATTTATTCCGTCACTGCTTGTACGGAGCATGAATTTGCCTTTTTCTTTGTATTCAGATATATGCTTTTGCACTTGATCCAATGCCAAGGCAAATATCAAACAATATAAACCAGATGAATATACCAGAAGGCAATAGATACTCTCTTCTACTGTTAGTGTGAAAGATTATGAAGTCCATCATGTGTTCAGATAAAGTTTCTCTTTGAAAGTAACAATGCTTTAGAATTTAATTACTTAGAAAAATTAACCTAAGTGCTGAAATAATAATGTAGTGCTTGAACATACATATGTATGTGTATGTTTCCTGTTTGTGTGGCTTAGTTTTGGTTTCTTGTTATCCTGATTAATGAAATAGTGGACTTTGTGGCTAAAGATAATGAGGTTGCGTAAGCTGAATCATGTTGAGGGTCTTTTGAGGCAAGGAAGAACTGAAAAGGATAAAAACCCCTTCTTCCCACAACTAAGGCTGAGAAAAAAAACCCTGAAGATTGTTTGAGGTGGCTTAACCACTTTATCAGACATTCATGTGGGAATAGAGAAAAAAGGAGTAGGGAAGAATCCATGTATTTATTTAGTGCAGAGCGTGGTAAATTATAATGGATGTTGCATAGGCTCAGATATCAGGTGTCTGCCTAAAATTCATGAAAGCAGCATAATTCAGACTGAACTTTATTCTCTTCCATTATGCCCAGCTGTTTGAAAGAAGCAGACATGTGTGCAGAGTCTCCAGATGTTTGATGATCACTCACAAAGGGAGCAAAGGAGGGAGATATACTATTTGTTCAATTTCGTATTTTCAGATTATGAATTCAGTTTTTCAGCATGTTTCATGGAATTTTTGTGTTTTATTTACTTTTAATGCCATTGTCTCCATATTTATGTATTGCTTATTTCCTTACAAGTATTGTCATTCCCCCTTTTTCTTTTGAACGAGAAGAAAAGATGGTGAAGGTGATGGCAGGCAGTCATTTAATCATGCTTTACATCACTGTAATGAAGTGTGCATTATCCCCAAGAAAGGACTGTACTACAGAGGGATTCCTCAGTGTCTTGTGGGAAATTTCTGGCAGTATTAAAAAATAGACCTAGCTGTTCTGGTGGCAGTCTAGCATAGTGGGAGTGACACGTGGACCTGGTGGTGGGAAGTTTGATTCTGACTTCCCACTTTCAGGTGGTTGAAAAATTTACAAATTATTTGTTTTACAGATGTTACAATTTATTCACCTTAGCGTTTTTTTTTTTTTTTTTTTTTTTTGGTGTTAAAACCACAATTTTGATCTTAATTATGAATCAAATGATTCTCTATTTGATTATTGCCGGTCAATTTGACTATTGCTAGTCAAATAGTTCTGTTTTATTTGATTACTCATGTGGGTCATATGGTCTTGTTTCTGTTTTCTTTTTATAAGTCCTTCAGCACCAGTAATCACGTGTGACAATCTTAAAATTTCAGGAAAACTCAGATACATAAAACTTAATTTGAAACCAACACACGACTGTCACAGGTGTGGGTAAACTGAGTTTCTTTAAACTTTGTTTAATGATTTATGAATAAAGCAATTGCATTTAATAAGCTTCTTTGTAGTCTGAATTCTCTGCCTTTTCTAAGTGCTACATGTTAATATTAGACATGTTTGTTCTGGTGAAAGGTAAAATACAAAGAGAAGTTCAGTAAGGAAATGAAGAATCACCAATACAATCCTCTTGACAGTGCTTCCTTCAAGCAAGCACAGATTGCATCCACCTTGGCAAGTGATGTAAGTTAGTTGGCTTTGTATTTTATGTGCATTTACATCCTGAATAACCTAATATTTGTTCACAAGAAGAATTTCTTTTTTCATCTTATGAATTCCTCTGAGCTACAGTCTCTGTTATACAGTGTGTAGCAGGTACAGCATGTTATCCATTTCTTCTTCTGCTTCTGACAGAGGGCCTGAAGAGTTTTTCATAACCATTTTAAATGAGATTTGTCTCACTTAATTTTGTGTATCAAAAGGTGTGACCGTTTACTCTGAGCTTCTTGCCTTGTGCTTGGTCCCTTTTTATTCAGGAAAGAAATAAACAGGTCTAGAGGTCAATTCTTCTCACCTGTTAGAGGTGCCTGCCTTTAGAGTAGCAAAGTACTGTCATCTCTCCAATGGTTATGGAAGGAGGTTACATGAGCAGTTCAGATTTGGATGTTGGTTTTTTAGACTTCATTCTTCTGCTTGATCTTTTCAATGGTATTACAAAATACAGCAGTCACTAGGTTCAGCAATGGGTGGCTGCTGCTGGAGCCAGACTTTATCAAGTGATAATGCTCTTGGGATGATATATTTAAAAATGTGTTTAATGCTAAAAATGTGATCTCTTTGAGGCTGTGATCCCAGATAGCCAAAAGACAAGTCTTCATTCTGTAGTCCAGCATTTCTGAAGTGTGAGGTACCATGCAATGGGAACAGGAAAAACTGGCTCTGGGAAGGGTGCAGAAGATTATGTAATTATTTCCAAAATCTAAATGTGTAGTAAAAAATCAGTTGAAGCAGTTATTATTATAAGAAATGGGCAAATTGAAGTGAGGAACATGGTACATATATGGAAATAACTAAAGGTATTAGTTTAAAAGATTTCTCAAGCAAGACAGGTAAGGTAGCTAGTTTTCTTCCTGTAAATTTGGGCAAACTGGTCTCAGGAGAATGGAAAATCCTACTGTAGGATGATGAGAAGTTACTTTCTTCTGCTTCATTAAGTGATTATATTTTGCTTTAGGTCACCATATTGCTTATAATTGCTGCAAGCAATCTGTGTTGGATAAAATATCCAGGAACGTTTCCCTTTAACTGCTATATGTCAAACTTCTAAATTGGATGGTGTGATTCCTGAAGCTGGGGAAAAAGAATAAGAATTAAAGGTGTTTAATATGAATAGACCCAAAGTATTGAGTAAGATACTCTTGATTTAAGTAGGGGGTGGGAAGGGAGGGGAGAGGAACAAAGAAACTAATTAATTCTAGCTTGAAAAGTGATACAAAGTGTGGTTTTGTTTTAAGTGTCCTTGTTTGGAGAAAAAGTTTGAGTAGTTCCTAAGTACTTAGCAGAATGAGTCCGATATTGTTCTTTCCTTTTCTTTGAAATAATAGTAGGTGACCACCATCTAGTGGCTGGGAGAGATTTTTCAGGGAAGCACTTCATGTTTTCTCTTTCTGAATGGTCACACTGTAATACAGAGCTGTGAATTATTTTATTAATCTTTACTGTGCATAACCTGAATTTTCTTTCCAGGTGAACTACAAGAAAGATTTGGAAAGCCTACATGATCCAGCATCTGATCTACCAAATCTGCTGCATTTAAACCATGCTTTAAATATCAGCAAAACACAGAGTGATGTAAGTTGCCTTTTTAAGAAAAATAAATCTAGTAAGGAATGTGCTATGTATAGTCACGGTAGGAAACACATTTTTGCTCTCAAATGTAGTGGAAAATAGTGTTGCAACTGTAGTAGATGAGGGGTGTAGTGAAGAAAACCAGGTTTTTATGGAGACATATTTCAGTTATTAGAACAGATAATATATACCGTGGAAGAATCACACAGACTTCTGATGTTGAGTGTTTCTTTTCATATGCCTGAAACATTGACTGTTTTTTTCTTTGTTCTAAGACCTAAAATACTTCTTTCCTTGCAAATCTCATTTTGTCTAAGATCTTGCTTTCATCTGCAAGTCTCTGTACTGAAGTGACCATTATGCTAGTTTCCTATTTGGACTTTTTTTCATGAACAGCCTCTGGAGTGTTAGCTTACTTTGGGCTTCTCTAGCTAAGCTTTTTTCTCCTCCTAACTGTCTGACTCTTCCTACGCTGGGTCAGATAAATAGGCACATGCTCCGTTCTGCCACATAGCAAGATGTGCCCCTTGATGGGGCTGATGTTCTGATATATGATCGTGGTAGGGGTTGAAATAGGAGGGAAGAGCTAGGAAACCCCTGGCTCCTGTGCCATTATGAAGGTTCTTTCCCACTCCAAGAGCACCTATGCTGCATGTCTGTAAGCTGGTTAGCTGCATTTGTCATCTTTACTCCAGAAAACACAGCAGGCCTGCAGAACTGCTGTGGAGAGGCATGAGTGGGTGGTGTTGGGAAGGAAGGTTGCTCTGTGGTTGGCAGGAGTTGGGTGTTTCATAGACAATTAACTCTCATGAGTAGGAGCATACTGGGTCATCTTTTGGGTCAGTGCCTGCTTATGTCTAAAATAATAAAAATAATCCATCTATATTTGATTTTTGTGTTGTTTTTTTATTTTATTTTATTTTATTTTTTTGGAGAATTGAAGCTTTTTTTTTTTGTCTGTCTCACTCCCACTGTGAAGGTAACACTGACTATCCCCTTTTGTAGGAGTAATAAATGAGTTCGAGTCTTTTTCTTGCTGCATTCTTCATGCACTTTTTGGCCCAAATCTAGTTTCCTTCTAGTGTATGGTAAGATTGGCAGTCTTGCTGATTAAATGACCACCCTCAGAATGGACTTCGTCAGTTTATCACCTTAGCTCTAAGGATATAGAAACCTGGACTTTCCCTTAAGGCAGATCATGCCTTGCAAAACCTATTTCTTTCTTTTGTCCTGGAGGTTGATTCATAAATGTCCATGTGCTTGTCTGAGGACTCTGTAAATACTAAGCCTATGATTTTTGCATTGTCCAGATCTTGCTGAATATTTTTATTTGGTACAAGAAGAGAAATGCTTTCCTAATCCCTAAGCTCTCCATTAAATACCTGTCTTTTAAAGAAATCCCATTTTCATAGTCCTTCTCAGACTTGACCTCCCCATGTCATCACTTTTATTTAAACATGGTTTACTCTTCTGCCTTTCTCCCTCCTTTTCCAGTGCATTCCATGTGTTCTCCTTGGCTCTCCATAGCTCATACCAAATCTATTTTGTAATCTGCCACCATTGTAAAAAATAGTCTTCCTGACTTCCCTGTGTTAACTAGTTTCCAAAGACTGGTTTATGGTCTATTTTTTTTTTTTGGCTTTTTTTTTGTTTTTTTTTTTATTCTGAAACACAGAGCTGCTTGCTAATTGCCTGATTTTGCTGTTTCCCTGCAGTACACCTTTCTCCACTGAACTTTTTGTTTCTCATTATCTTCTACATAACATAGTTATGCCTGCACCAGTGTGACAGATTGAAACCTATATGGTTAATTAAACTCATAAACTAATATTGTTGATTGAATGAATGGTTTTGCTTATTGACCTGAAGCGTAGAAGTGTGTACAACATTATGAAGCGCTTATACTGTAATAGCAATCCAGGGGTGTTATACAAGTCAACTTCCATGGGAATAAATTCCAACAGTTAATTGGAAATTCCAACAGTTAAGAGGAAAGCTTGATGGGCATCTTTGGACATAAACAGATTTGGATGGGTCAAACTCATCCTGTTTTATTATTTTGATGAGGAAGAAAATTACAAGGTAGAATTCTCCCTTCATGCCGTATTTTCTGGTTTCACTTGGAATGGGGTAATTTTCTTCCTAGTAGCTGGTGCACTGCTGTGTTTTGATTTAGGATGGAAACAATGTTGATAACACACTGGTGATTCAGTTGTTGCTGAACAGTGCTTGCACTAGGTCTAGAACTTTTCAGCTTCTTATGCAGCCCTGCCGTTGAGGTAGCTGGTGGTGCATGAGAAGCTGAGAGAGGACACAGCCAGGACAGCTGACCCAAACTGGCCAAAGGGATATTCCACACCATATAGTGTCATTCTCAGTATATAGACAAGGGGAAAGTTGTCCAGGGGTTAGGGGTTCCTTGTCAGGGACAGGCTGAGCACTGATAGGTTGGTGATGAGTGACTTATTTTCATTTGCATCTCTTGTTTTTTTCCTTGAGCTTTATTTATATTTTTTTGTTATTTTCCTTTTATTACTGTTTATTATTATATTATAGCTTATTTTATTTAAATTATTTAACTCTTATCTCAAACCACAAATTTTGTCACTTTTACCCTTCTGATTCTCTACCCATCCCACTGGGGTAAAGTGTGTGAGCGATTGTGTGGCTGGCTGTAGTTAAAACATGACAGATATATATGCAATTCTGGTATGAACTATGGAGATACAAAATTTGACACTTTGATATATGTAGAGCAGCTAGTTTAATGTTTTTCGCATTTTAAATCTGTTCCTATTGTGGAGACTGAGATACTAATGAAATACTAAAGGGGGCTAAAAAAGGGAGAACTTTGATGTATTTCATTTTAATGAAGAGGGTGAATAAATAGAACTTCAGAGACTGAATGCGGTGCTTGTAGTTTAGCTTAATGCAGCAAAACGTTATGAGTTTAGCTAAGTTGATTTTATAGAATTTCTTTAAAATTTTCTTCCATTAGCTGAGGAATGGAGTAAAAGTTTGAGATCAGTGTCTGTAGATGGAGGTAATTTTAATTTGTTTCCACTACTAAAGTGTTTTTGTTGTGTGACATTTATAGTTCTTTCCACTAGGAGGCAAACGCAGACCATCATATGTGTTCCTTTGCATTTCAGGTGTAAATAATAATGTTTCTTTTCTATGGAACATAGAAACATCTGACTTTTAGATTAGCAGGAAAACTATTTTTTCTAGGAATGTACAAAAGCTATTTTTTATCATATCCTTTTTTTTATTATTTCATCACAACATTTTAAATTCACATTTGATAGAACTCCCCAGTTTGCAGGACTAAAATATAGTTTCTTTTTTCTATGTTTTTTCTTTCACGGTTATTTTAAATAGTATTTAAATTCCAAAACCTTCTGGATTTTGTCTGTGAAAACAAAATGTTTGGATGTTTGGAAGTTTTTTGTTTCAGTATGAATATAAGAAATCATTTAAGCAAAACAATTGTTTCTATCATTTCAGCCCAGACACTGCAGAACAAATCCATTTCAAAGAAAATGCAGTGCTTCAAAGTCAGGTATACACAATGACAAATGAACACATCTTGCAAAGAGAAAAATGCAATGTTTTAACAATGATTAAATCATGCACAAAACCACATAATAGATTTCAGTGATGTACAGTGCATATTCAATCAGAAGCACCCCATGAGGAGAGAGGAGAATGTTTTTGCAGGACCCAAGCCTAATGGAGAAGCCTGACAGGGAAAGAAATTCAGACATCGCTATTTTTGAAGAGACATAGAAATTAAAATCACATTACTTACTATAAATGCAATATTTTGATTTGTAGCTATTTGCTTTCCTTTAAGGCTTCTGTAAACTATTCCATCATGCCCCACACTGACTAATGGAGATAAGTAATGTGTTTGCCAGTCTTAATCAAAAGAGTGTGAATGAATGAGTTCAGAAGGCTTCTCCAGGTTTCCAAACAAAGTGTATTTCCTTTGTGAGTTAGCACAAAGGAATAAGTTGATGTCTTAACCCTGTGTCCTTCACTGTGATTTTGCTGCTAGCTCTAAGGTCATGGTCCCTGGTAGATGTGAGGGGAGTGTTGGTGCAGGACAGGGTCCTACCAAAGCAGTAGTTTTCCTTCACTTCTCCTTCCCACAGGTACAAACTAAAGTGCATTTGAGAGCAGTGCTTCTGAGCCTGGAACAAAGACCTGTGGAGCCTGGCTGTGAAACAGATTTTGTTGTTGTTACAGTAAATGTGTTGTTTTATGGAAACAGCAGGGGATCCTATTAAAAAGCTGCCAAGTGCTCAGACATAGGTTATTTGGCCAAACCTATGCAATTAGTTTAAGGATTGTACTTGATGCTCCTTATTCCTGTTGTCTTCAAAGTTCACAATTTCTAGGTCTGAATTGTGTAGAAAAGGAATAAATTACTCCAAAACGTATTACCTTATCTAACTGCCCAGTGGGTTAAGTTTAGAAGAAGTCTTCCAAGTCAAAACACCTAAGGAGTATGGCTAAGACAGGATTTGTTTCTTGCCAGGGCAAGCAATCAGATCTCATTCTCTCAGCTGTTAACAGACTTTATTTTAATTTTACTAGGTCAAGTACAAAGAAAATTATGAAAAATCTAAAGGCAGATCAATGCTGGAGTTTGTGGATACACCAATGTATCAACTTTCAAAGGAGGCTCAAAAGATGCAAAGTGAGGTAAGTAAAAATGTACTTTTTGAACAAGTAAAATTTTGATCAACAGAGAGGTTAACAGGCATCTTATACTCAGAAATGTAAGAAAATGTACGAAGCAGAGAGTAAATTGTGAAATTGTGGATATGGTAGAGTTATACTGAGTAGTTTTCTCTGCTGTTCTGTAGTTCAGTTCTTGTGAATTTGCTTTTTTTCTCAAAAGGCCATTGATACTAACAGTGCACACACATAATTTAATTGAGAAGAAGCTCAATAGGTCATCTAGATCAGAGATTAATAACTTTTAAAATTTTCACTTCAGTTCCATCTTTAGAGAGGGATGGTTCTCATGTGGGAGCAAGTGAAGCCACAAAATCCAGTCCAACCCCATGATTTAGCTGAAACATCCTCCTGCCTTTGTAGCCTGGGAAACTCATCAAGAAGGAGGGACTGTTCCCAGGCTCCAGATCAGCACTGGCTGTCTTATATCAGGCCATGTTTTTCTAAGTTTTTTTTAAAAAAAACTTCAAATGATGGAGATTTTGTGACTTCCCAGACAATCTAGTCCAGTGCATTACCATCCATCCTGAGTGAGATGGATGCACCTGTGTCCCCATGCTGCAGTTTGATGTCATTAGTTCTGCTGTGTCATGGAAAACAGATTATCTCAGCCTCTTGGCAGAAACTTTAATGAGTTTTAAACCATTTCCTTGTGTGACATTTGTCTTCTCTTTTCTGTACCAAGAAAACTATTTCTTTCATAGATCAGGTTCAACATTCTCTTTGGGCATACTGTACACATATTTTTGTCTAGATTGTATCTGTTTCTATAAAAAAACTAGATAATGAAATACATAATGAAGTTGCTTATTTGTGTGAAATCTAATTTATGGCAGGGCTTATTTCTGGTTCTGTTTACAATATCTCTCCTGAAATATGCTTGGAATTGCATATGTATGTACCACTAATTGTTGGTTTTGCTATGATAGAAAATGTACCGCAGAGATTTTGAAGAAGGGATCAAGGGAAGACCTTCACTGGATTTAGACAAGACCCCAGAGTTCTTGCATATAAAACAAGTCACTAATCTTCTGAAAGAGGTAAAGGATTTCTTTTTCCTGTTGTTAAGTTGTAAATGAGTAATAAGCACCTCACTACAAGCTGCTGAGTGCTGAATAACTTAAAATTTTCTTGGCAGTTACATAGAAGTAAAACTTTTCACTATAAAAATTGCTTCACATCATTTTGGATTCTGAATAATCCTGTAGTAAGGAAATTATAAAGCTCAGCATACCTGAACCAGACTATCACTGCTCTCTTCAGATAGATAAAGGGGTGGAAGGAAGAATTTCCATTGGTGTCCAGATGGCAGTTTTTCCCTCTGAGTAATTATTTCACATTTATGGTAGCCTGTTGAGATTATACTGATGCCTTGAACTGCATAGAGTCAATTATAACTAACTTAATTATAATAATTATCTATCATACATGTTATGGATAAAAACCAAAGGAGACCAAAATTCCCTAATAGAGCTGTGATATTGCACAACTGTTTTAGTCCATTTTGTTAGAAGGTACAGGTTTTCTGTAAGCCTACTGTTTCCTTCAGATTTGTGAATGTTCTTCAGTTGTATGTGTCACTAAAAATGAAATTTTTTTCCTGTAACTGAGAATCTTTCTATCTTCAGTATTTTTATATTATTTTTAAAACTGTTTTCATGTTAGGTTTTGAGTATTTTGTGAAAAAAATTAGAAGAGCTAGAAATGCTAGAAGAGAAGAGCAGTGCTAGTAGATATTCTGCCTTTGAAGCTGGGAGCCACCAATATCTTGTTTGTATTTATGGTATTAAGAATAGATTTTTTTTTTTGCCAAAACAAATAAAGCACATTAGAATTAAAAACCCTTGAACTTTGTTCCTTTCCTTGTTCTTTATACAACTTATTCCAGTCCATGCTAGATTTCATATACTTAGAGAAAAAATTTTCTTTTAAGATATTTCTTTATAATTAATCCTCTAATAAATAATTTATTCTGATAAGCCTGATTGTCAGGTAGGCAAGTCTCAAGCTAGGTCTGTTTTATGCAGTGGCATTCTGTGATACGTCTCATATATGCCTTCTCACTAGGGAAAAATTGCAAATCAAGCTGGCATCTCATTCAGTTCATCTTGCCGCTCACCGAATGCCTAAAGAAGTGGGTACTGTATGCATAGTTTTATCATGTACTCTACATGTTCATCTCTGAAATTTTGATGTAGCTCCCCTCCTTAGTGCTATAAGCATTAAGATGTTCTCTAATTCTGACCTCCTCAAGCTTTATGCCTTCTTATTTAGGGAGTAAACCATGCCTGTAAGTCAAAGGGGAAGGAAATGAGAAAATGAAAATGGTATTTCCATTAATGCATAACTGCATGAATTTCTGATGATTTTATATGCATATTCAAGGATGTATTCCAAACACAAAGATTACCTAGGTAAAATGAATTAGTATCTTTCATGATTCAGAAAAATTATGTATTTCTTCATAGTCAAGGATGTAGCTCCGTGTTTTTCCATAAAGGTTCATAATCAACTTTGAATAGATACTGCATGAAACAAGAAAAACCTGGAATTAAAAATGAATTAATTGCTCAGTCACTTTTTTTTTTTTACCCAAATGTCAGATGCTTATTCTGTTGACTTCCCACTGTAGAGAATTCTGCAAATATTTGACACTTTGTAATAATACAAACTTTATTCCTGGGACCACATTTACTACTCCTTCAGAAGAGATAACTGAATTAAATAGTTCTGAGTTAAATAGTTCTAAATTAGAAGAAATTATTCCCTGCTTGTTGTAGGACATGCTTCTGATGATCAAGAGAAGCATCTTTAAAAATATCTGGTTTCCTTTTTTTTAAATAAAGAGCTTATAGGGAAATAAAGGTGCTCACTGCTGCTTATGAAACTTAATATGTAATTAGGAGTATTAATTCTTGTCTATGTAAATAATTCTGATAAATATTTTGTGCAATGTTCTTCTAATTTCTTTGCCCGAAAAGCCTAAACCTCATCTGGATATGTTAAGAGTAATTAAAAATCCTTACATAACTTAAAGATCTTGAACTTCAATAGGCTTACATCAGCTCTCTAGGAGCTGGGAAGAGCAAAAAGAACCAAATGTCTGTGGGCAAGTTCTGGTGTGCTTTGAATTTTATACTGAATATTTGAGTACTCTGGAGGCTGCAGTTGCTGAATGTTGATAGATCATACCAGTGCAGTGTCTAGGAGGCACAGGAGTGATATGGTAGGAATATTGCTTCTACATTTTAATTCATCAAGAGGTTGTTTTAACAGGTCCTAGTATGGTGTTTAGGGAATCCGTCCTGATTGGGATGCCATTAATGGAACTGAGGTAAAAACTGCAGCACTGCTGGTTGGCAGAAAGAGAATGCTGCTGCAGTGAAAATATCTGCCCAGAGACAGACAAAGGCCCTAAACAGTGTGCTAGTGCTGTATAGGACACAGCTGATTTTCAAGAGCAAAAAAAAAAATAGATGACGACATTGAAATCTTCTTTTTCAACATTGTTCCTTTTCATTTCACAATTTCCAATTCTATTTTAAGTCTGAAATCTGTACTTCAGCTAATTCATATTTCATAGAAATTTCAAAGGGACTCTTCAGGTGTTTAATAACTGGCATTTCTTTTCAAGATCTTGCACAAAATAAGAAGTAATGAAATCTCTCTCTCTTTTTTTTAATCGTTAGAAAGAGTATCGAAAAGATTTGGAAGAAGGGATGAAAGGGAAAGGAATGACAGTGTTTGAAGATACACCAGATTTGATTAGAGTGAAAAATGCAGCTCAGATACTAAATGAGGTATGTTATCCTATTCTAAGGTTATTAATATCACAGAAGGTTCACTTTGTGTTAAACTCAAAAGATTCCTGGGTGGTTTTTTTTTTTTTTTTTTTTAATCTACAATGAAATATGTAAGTATTGAAACTAAGGCTATTTCTGTTGTGCTTGAAAAATACAGTAAAGCTCTGGATAAAAAACAACACAGGACAGATAATTTAGATTTTCAAGCAAGTAAAAGGTAACTGGAAATTGTTAGTGGGGTCAGTAGATCCAGGATTTACAGCTGTGCTCTGCTGAGGCTTTCCCAGCATATGAGTTTGGGTGGTCTTCCAGACATCCAAGGCTGTCTCTGGGAAGCAACAGGGGGGCTGGAGGGTGTAGGGAGGGAAGAGGGAAGGCAAAGCTCATGCTGCATGTTATGACTGTGGGAAATAATTTCAGATTTTTTATATATATATATAAAAATCTATTTGATATTAATTTTGTATTTATTTATTGTATAATATATATATGCGTGTTTATTCACACACACACACACACACACACACACACACACACACACACACACATATCCATAAAAAATGGAGGAAATACCATGGATAGGGCCAATTTGACCACTGTAAAGAAGTGCAGGAATATATAACTGTAACTCCTGGGATTATCTTTTCCTTGGTGTTTTACACAACATGAAGCTTAGAGGAAATATCTGCCATCCCACCTTTAGCAGAGAAGAATAGAGGGATGATGTATTTCCGCAGGTTAATTTACAATTCTTGCAAAAAAACATGGTTTGTGAAGTAGAGGGCTGTTTTATCACATTTATTTCCACATCAGAGTGAGACACAGATTGGAAGACCAAAAATCTTTTTGCTCTTGTAAGTGATCAAACCATTGTATTGAGTACAAACATATATTCCTTCTTTTTCTAACTAATGTACAAACTAAAAGTAATTAACAAACACGAAAAATAAGAGGCATTTTAGAATTATATGTATTATATGTATTTACCTTAAAAAAGAAGAATTTTCCACCGGCAGAGATGTCTTAGAATAGAAAAAAGGATGATTATTACTACAGCACTGAAAGTAGAAATAGAATATTTAAAAAAAAATCTACAACTATTGTATACAATATTTGCATATTACTTTTTAATATAATTTGCTGATGAACAAGGAACATATCCTTGCTTGGATAAGCTGAGAATGAAATATTAATTTTGTTTTTAGGTTATTGGTTATTTATAATTTATGTCTTGAGGAAAAAGCAGCAATCATAGATGAGGACTGCCACTTGCCTAATGGCTATGGTTCAGGAAGGACCTATTAAATGAATAAATTACAACTTCCTGATCTGGAAGTTCACTGGAAGCAGTTCTGTATGGTATTAAATTTCTAACATGTAGTCTTGTCATAAATAAAATATTTTCTTAAAAGTAAAATGTGTTTCAATTAGACTGGCACCAAGGACAGACTTATTACACCATGTTCTACAAAGCTAAACTTCCCCTTTACTTTAGAGGATAACTAGCAGGCTGCATGGGCTGATTTCCTCTCACCCTCTTTCACATTAAAAATTCATTGATAGAGATTTGTACATTCATTGACTATCTTCTAAAACTTTTCATCCCGTAGTTTATGTGTTTTTTCTGACAACAGTTCACCAAGAGTCTTGAGTACTGTGACTCTTGAAAGTCTTGATTGATTCTAAATCCTAAATTTGAGTGTCTAGTGGAAAAAAAATCTACTTGTAACTCTCTGGATTTTGTGAATGTGATGTATAAATTCTGTCTTCACAGAGGCAATACAAGAAAGACTTGGAAACTGAAATTAAAGGGAAAGGCATGGAAGTTGGTCCGGATACACCTGAGATAAGACGAGCCAAGAAAGCTTCTGAAATTGCAAGCATGGTCAGTACCGCTCCTGGGGTGAGCTTTCCATTCGACAGAATGCGACAAGTTATTGTGGTTGAGAATTCCAGGTGGTGACCAATCTAGGCAGTACTGAAACACAGATTTCTCTAAATAGCTAATCCATTGAGCTCAAAGAGTTGAACAGTTGCATAATCAGTGTAAAGGGGGAAAGTTAAGACTTCCCAGAACTTAGACCTTCCTATCCCCTTTTGCAGGCTGTCCTTGTTCCTCATGAGCCATGCCTGGCCTGGGCTGTGTTTGGTCACCGTAGGCCCTGCTGCTTTTAGGTCTAAATAGCTACTTATTTAGGTAGGGCCAAATGATAAACAGAGTTAGAGAGACACTAAAGCGTTATGAGCTCAGTCTTGCAAAGCCCAGCAGATGGAGAAATTCTCACGTTGTCTGACTGTGGCTGCCAAAACTGCAAAGACAGGTAGATGTGAAAGGCTACATCGGATTTGGAGTGAGCAGTCTGTTAAAAGAGTTCCTTAACCCATCAGCAACTACAGTGTAGGCATGGATAAGTTCTACAAAACTAGTACTGCTGAATCATTTTTTATTTGGTGGTTTATGAATGCTGGTCAGTGAAATTGCACAGATTATATTGGGAAAAATTTAAGAATTTGGCTGTCAGCTGTGAGTATTTCCAATGCTATTCTTTTCAGAAAGAATACAAGAAAGACTTGGAGAATGAAATTAAAGGAAAGGGAATGGAAGTAGGTACGGATACCCTTGATATACAACGAGCCAAAAAAGCTTCTGAAATTGTCAGCCAGGTAAGCACAGAATTGCTTTTAGATTACTTTGAAAGTAAAACGCATTGAGATGTTAAAAACATAGAATCCTCTTGAACATTCGTAAGCTAAAAAAAAGCAAGCAGTGCACAATGAAAATATTAAATTAAATAAATTGCAGAATTTATTTTTATAGCGTGACCAGTCCTATGAGAATAGCTTTGAAGACAGCATATACAGAGAGCTGTAGTATTAGTTACAGGGTTTTTTTCTACCATTTATTTTTCTTCAGAAGAAATACAAAAAGCATCTGGGGAGAAAAGGGGATGCAAGTTGGTCCATATATTCCAGAAATACAGTATGTCAAAAGGGCTTCAGAAATAGCAAGCCAGGTAGACATAGTCAAAAGCTGAATGTTTTAATTCTGTATAACAATGACTGCTTAGCATACTCTGCTCAAAATACTTTTTCTCTAGCTCTGTAGAGGCTTTTGTAGCCATGCTAAATTAATTTACATGTAGTGAAATGCCTTAACTGTCTGATTGTTATTTGTTTTTGGGCCTGTTACACCATGTAAATTGAATTTAATTATTTACATCTATCTGTAGTTATTTTCACATTACCGAATTACCTAATGTTACCTTACATACATCCTGACAGTGAGGGGAAAATATATATGAGGATACGTTATGTATGAAGGTTTGTTATATATGAGGATATATAGGTATATTATATATTTTTTAGTAAGGGGGCAGACAATGGTAACAGTATCATGGAGAAGACAGGTTTAAGTAAATATTGGATGGGGAGGAGGAGGCTCATCAGCAATAAGCATCTTTTGTGCAGTTTGGATATCCTGAGCATAGAGTTGTATAGATGCAAAAAACATAGATGTATAAAAATTATTTTTCCAGAAAATGTACAAAGATGAAGCAGAGAAGATGCTCTGTAACTATTCTGCTGTCCCAGACACTCCTGAGATGGAGAGGATAAGAAGTACTCAGAAAAACATCAGTTCAGTGAGTAATAGTGCTTCTCTCTTTGCTTGTAACTTTTCAGATATTTTTTAGTTTAAATAGGCTCTCTTGTGCCACAGCGTAAAATAGGGAATTTATGAGTAGGTGTCCTTTGAACCATTTCCATAATTTTCCTGGCAAAAACTGTATCACTCATTTCTTTCAGTAAAATAATACCCGGTTTTTCTAGGTGCGACACTGTTATTTTGAATTTCTAAACCACTTATACCACCTTGCCAAGCCACAGTTATTTTTAAAAGAAGATTTTTTTTTCCATCAAGCCCCAGGAAGTACTTTATTTAAAAGGGAAAAAAATCTGAGGCTTCTTACTATACATATAAGATTTTTCATCTGTTTCCTATAATATAAACTGAGCATCAAGACTGGGGTATAAAATTAGAACAGATCAAATTTCATTAAAAAATATATATATATATATGTAATGATTTTATATTACACTGGGTATATTTTTAAATTTTATGCTAGATTTAAGTTTCAGTTTATCCCTAAATATAAATTATGAGGTTAGATTTCTAAAATTGCCCAGTTTGGGATATATTACGTTTCACTTCCTTTTTGGGCCCATTAATGCTGCTGTTTGTAATTCTGCCTTTGCTTGTAATATAACAGAGAATAGGAGTAAATCTGGCCTCCAGAACAAAAGGCCAGTCAGTGGCTGGTTTTTATGGCAGACTAAGTAATACTAATAAAGCCAGTGATTTGAGAGAAAGGAATATATGATACCTAAATGTTTTTAGTATTATCTGACACACGTTTCTTAACTTAGAGATACTCTCAGCTTCTCCAGCTCTCAGAAGTAACTGAGTAAACTCAGTTAGTTTCTCCCAGAGGTGCTTGCCTGCATCTTCCCTGTACACCTGAGGCTTCTGCAGGGGAGTAAGAGCCTGTGGGGAGAGCAGAGGAGGTGACTCTCTGAGCCTGCTCCAGGCTGTTGTCATGTCCAGCCATCACCTGCCCTTTTTCTTCCTTTGAATGAGGACAGCTGAAATCTGCATCTTTCTAGAAGGAGCTCTTGACAGGCCTACTGGCCCAATTTTGCTTCCTGTCATCTGTTGGCTCCTGGCTCTGAATGGTGTGCTGCAGCATAGTGTGATGTGGTTATCCCTATTTCTCACATCACTGGTGTCCTACCAGGCTAGGCTGAAACTCCCTGGAACAGAGGCATCCACGCCAGCCCCTGTGATCTGCTTTCCTCCCTCCTCCAGCCTTTGGTAGCTTTTGATGAAGTCCTCAAGTAGGTCAGTGGCTCTGGCAGTGTGGACTCACTAACATTTAGGTACCAGGCTTAGTTAAAATAGGTATCACCACTTAGTTCTGCCTTGACAAGGCTCTGATATTTCAGAACCCTTTGCAGCCCTTCAGGCCAATCTGAGTTTCAGTGCCAAGGCTGACAATGATCCTCTTTGTTAGTGTTCTAGATAATAAGAAATAAAATGCTTTGTCTTAGAGGTGATTTGTATTTGCTTTCTTTTGTGATTGTCCTGTTCCTGTTTGTGAGCTGGGTCTTCCAAATGTAGGAAAGTAGTTTACAGCAGTGATTGAACTACTTTTTTTCTTCTTTCTCTATGTTTTAATCTTTCATCCTTCTGTGCAGTTTAGATGATAAAGGTAAATTATTACTGAGTGAAGATACAACTGGAAGCAACCCAAATAGATAAAAAAAAATAGTGACCCCTAATAGTCTTCTGATTTTTGGATTTTGTCTCAAGTGTTTTTCTGCCTTAAGGGACAAAAAATAACAACTAGCTCTGCAGATAAGATTGCTGCTGCTTTTAGCTCTCTAGCTCATTTGGCAGATGATTTATAAAAGGATATTTACTTCACAGTAATCTCTTTCATAGAAAAATTCATGTCTCAAACATATTTTACCAATCCTTCCTTGGCAGAGAAGAAAAGTATATTGTAGTCCAATCCACAATATAAATCTTTCTAACTGACATGATGCAGAAGAATTTTCAAGTTCTTACTCATAAACTGTCTCTGTTATCACATGGTAAAACAAAGTTTTGTTTTAAAATTAAAAAAAAAAAAAAATTTAAAACCTTGTTAAAGGTTTTCTGAATATTTAAAAAATAGTTGCAGACATTCACTCTTCTCTAGAATATTTGGCAGTAGTATTCACCCCAGGCTATGGAGGACTTCAAGGAAGTAGGAGGAATTAGTTAAGAATGATGTTTTTATTGTTTAAGGTTTGTTGACAGGAAAAATCAAATAAATCTTGATTTAAGAAAGACAGAACTACAAAATGATGAAGGTTATTTAATTTTAATTAACTCCAGGATCAGACTTGTTTTTTACACTAATGGGCTGAAAATACTTACTAGAGTGGCAACAGCTGTGACACCAAATACTGAAAATCCAGTAAAACTTCTTTAGGAGTTTTGCAGCATGAACTGGTACTCCATAGTTATTTAAATTGTAACTATGCTTGGAATTTGTGGAGCAGTAATTTACTGTCTCTTTCAGTAATTTCAAATGATTGATTCTACTGATGTGCTTTGTGTTTATCCATTACTGAAACAATTGAAATAGAGAGAATTGTATAAACAGCATGTGTATCTTTTAAGAAGTGAGTTTTGGTTTTAGATACAGACCTCAGCTCTCTGGCTTGAACCTAGGAGTCAAAAATTGCATGATTTGGATTGTAGCTCTGGTTTGTTATGGTTATTTTTCCATGAATATTTCAATTTTCTAGTTTGTTAACTTAGAAATAATAGTAATGTCTGTTCACTTTTCATAGTATTTTAAGATCTGAAGACTACAGAAACCAAATAAAATCCTACATGTACTTTCAATAACATTGAAATGAATGAAATTACTCAAGCATAAAGTTACATTTGTAAAACTTTATACATTATTACATAAATTCTAATACTTTTTTTCCCAATTTAAATATGTAATTGCAAATACTTAAAGATACTGAAGTAATTTTAAAGGATGAGAATATATTATTTGGGTTATAGATGAAAACAATGTTATCATAGTTATTGACAATTAGTCCTATTTATGAAAAATTAAAGTATTTGCTTTCTTACCAAGATTTGTAGTCAGACCAATTTAGAACTTGGAAAATTGCCTAACCCTTTTATGAGAACTAGCATTTGCATTGCTAACAGTCTCATAATTATCTTTTCTTTTGGGGAAATGAAGGTGTTTTATAAGAAGGAAGTAGGAGCTGGCACAGCTGTAAAAGATACTCCAGAGATTGAAAGAGTAAAGAAAAATCAACAGAATATTAGTTCGGTAAGTGCTATTAACATGAATTATTCTTATGTGAGTAAAAGGTGGAGCAAATTTTTTTTTTACTATCTTGTTTACTAAAAAGTTCTCCATTTTCATGTCACACATCTCATTCAATCTGCTGGATTTTGGATATAGAGCTCTATGCTAGCACGGCTAGAACTTCCCTATACTGTAGTAGTTCTGTGTCCAAAGGTACCGATTCTAATTGAAACATTGAAACATGAAAAACAAGAAAATATTTTAACTAAATATTTGAGGAAAGTGCTTTGTCTCGCAGGAGTGAGAAATATGAGATGCATTTCCCCATATGGCAGACTGAACAACAATTGTATTTGCAGGTTAGAAAAATACCATGTGACAAAAAAGAAAATCTATCATGTTCTGTTAGAGACTGCATGTATTGCATAGGACTTGATATACTTCCAGATGAGAAAAACTATGTCCAGACCTATGTGAAAAGGTGGACAGTTGGATCTTCTTTATGTTCTGGGGACAAGTTGATCTGTGGATCTGATGAGAATAGTGCTGAATTGATGTTGTTATCTAAGGATGCCAAATGTCTTTGGCACTTTAATAGGCAAATCAAAATAAATTATCAAAATGAATGTTTTCTTCAAATAATACATTATCTTCTGATAAATATGTGGCAAAACTTGGAAAAAAACCTGAAAAGTGACTGCAAAGCAGCAGAGCCCTTGTAACTGTCTTGTTCATTTCCTTGTTATATTTGGTGGGGACTCCTCTGGGGCATTTTTTATGTTTATGATATAAAAATAATGTATAGACATGATACTATGTTGTGTTTAATTATTAGTTAAAATATGAGTTAGGGTCTCTGGACACCTATTCTCATAGAATTTTGTTGTTTAGTGAATAGTGTTAAACACCTAATTTCCCACCAAAGTAAGGTCAGTAGAGAATTTCCAAAAAATTTTGAAAAGCTCATATTTTCCTTAAAATGTTTTTTCTACTCTATCCATCACTATTCATCTTGTCATTTTGAGTCACAGTGCAAGCTATCATGTGTCCTAAATCCTGAAATAATTGGATATTGAACAGTTGAAACCTGCTTGTTGGGAAGCTGTTGATTTTCTTGATTTGAGGGTGAGGGTTTTTTTGTTTCTTTGTTTGGTTTTTTTGTTGTTATTTTGCTTTTAAATTTCCAATTACCACAGACATTTATTTCAAGAGTAGTCACACAGAAAGGAGAAGTCTTATTCTAACACTTTTTCACAATACATTTCAAAGTGAAATGCAAAAAATAGTGTACACTGTTCTTGCTGTTTTAGAAATCCTGAATAGTGGTGAAGAGGAAAAATGAAAGGTTGATCAGTATGCTAGTAAACACATTCGAGCAAAAACCCACCAAGGGAAGTACAAAATGCATTAGTGGTGTAGTGGTACTATGTAAATAACATGGCCTTTACCTTGCTAGTCTTTGTGTAGAGTTAATGTTTTACAAAAAGTTATTTTATTACATGTAGTGTACTTGAAATTACTTTAGTCATGTATAATATTTATTGGAGGTGTAACATGCCAAATTTAAAGGCAATGTACAAGAATGTTTCAAATTACATGTCAGTGAGAGGGAAATTATATTGTGCAGTAAGAGGGAAATTGTATTGTGTAATTTACAGGAGTCCCAAAGGAAGGGTAAATTACACCAATTTTGAATCCATTAGATTTAAATGTTTTACACATATTTTTGAATTTAGCCAGAAGAACTTGAGACAGCCTTAAAACTATTTTCTGGGCTAAACAAAACTACTATGTGGAATGTGAAGCAAATTTGCAGTGAAACAAACACCAGGGCACCAAAATAACACATGCAGTACAACCAACCACGCATAAAAGTCCATTGAATCACATTCTGAAAGTGATCAAATTCTTCCAGATTACATATGTAAGAGGAAAACGTAAGAATGGTGTTTTCAAAGCCTAAAATATAAGGTGGTGACAGCCAAGGAGGTTGAGCTCATCTCACCTGTTGTGATGATTGGTTTGGAAGAAACCAAGATCTCACAGAACTTTCAAAGCAAGCCACAGACCCATGGACTGTAGCTGAATCTGCACTGAGAAGCTATAAATAACTAAAGACATTTAAAAACTTGTTTATATTGTGGGGCAGGCAGGATTGGACACAGCACTGGGAAGAAGAAGTGCTTTGGGAGAATCTATTTGTGTTTTCATTAGTGTGAAATCTGTGAGGAAACTCTGGTGGTATGTAAGTCAATACCACAAAGCTGGGGGGGTCTTATTAAAATTCAAGTAACAGACATTTTGAAGCATTTTAAGGATGAGTAGCACTGCCAATTTTTAAACTTACCTAACAGTCTCTATTAAAAGACCCTTTTTTCTAGTGCTGTAGTCTTTTTGCCAGTCCTAAACTGTCTGGACTGTAATTTTCCATTCCTGCTCTGTACTTTGGACTGGTTTGGTTTTATTTATTTATAAATTTCAGTCAAAGCAGCTTCCAAGTATGAGCTTACAGGAAAACAAGTTGTTTTGTCTGTGCTATGAAATTGGGCATTCTCCAGAAGTACTGTGTCTTGAGAAGAGAGTTGAAAATTTGATGTTAGGAAAAAAACAGTAAATATCTGACAGCACCTGCAAAAGCTTCAACAATCCAGACAACTACATCCTCACCTGTGTGTCACATGTGCTTTTAAAGAACTTAAATGAGACTTTGAAGCCATCTACCCTTTTAGGAACACCTAAAAGGCTTGGTTTCTGAAATGGACTGGTAGAATCCATAGCAAGTTAATAGTAAGACCAAGTCATTTTCAAAATGGTGTGGATCTCCAAGTAGTGTATGCAGCATCCCAGTTATGGTGAAAATATCCACAATCCCATGTGATGTATATTCCCACTGCAAGAGTTTTAGTACACTAGAATTGTTATAAGTGCTCTCTGCTCATGTTATCAAATAAGGTACATCAGAGAGCCTAGAAGACTGTTTTAGAAATTAAGTATAACTGTTGCTTTTCAGGCCAATGATGTTAGTAGATGTGGTCTAGTAGTGCAGTATGTGTAAGGGTGATAGTATAAAGTGATAGATGTGTTTTAGTGCCTGTCTCTCGCTTCTTTAAATTGATAATATTTTTAATATCTGTTGTGCAGATTAAATACAAGGAGGAAATTCGACATGCAACAGCTATTTCTGATCCACCTGAACTAAGGAGAGTTAAAGAAAACCAGAAGAATATTAGCAATGTGTGCCTCATTTTCATTTCTTGCACACTTCTCTCTGCTGTATTAAATGTTATTAATGTGTCTTGGTGAATATATCTGTGGTGTTTGTGCTACTTTCTGTTTGTCCACAAAGACCAATTTAATCAGTTAATTGTAAAATGATAATTCTTTGGCCTGCACTTTGATTCATAAGAATGAAAGTGAAGTATTTCTGTTGAAATAACAATTGTCTGTGTTTGAAATAGAAGAACTGCCAGAGGGTGAGTACTATGTATTGTGTGGGAAGATGGGATTGATTATTAAGGAATGGTACTTTCCATCCAAATGCAATGTGCTCTTTAGTGATGTCTAGCACACTTTATGTATTTCTATTACTTGGAAATCTCTGTTATAATATCTTCTGACATGTTTGTAGGTTCAGTACAAAGAACAGCTCTGCAAAGCTACACCTGTGAGTGTCACCCCTGAGATGGAAAGAGTCAAGAGGAATCAAGAGAATGTCAGCATGGGAAGTTGCTATCTTTGAATACTTTGTATAATTTTTGGGTGTAGAAGATGAATACAAAGTTCTGTTTTCTGAAGTAGTGCCTTTCCTTTAGTCTGGGGAAAACTAATGTATTGTAAGGTGTTCGAATTCAAGTAATGGAATTACTTGAAAATCTTCTCTTAGGAAGCAATTGTGACAAGGCTTTGCTTTGTTTGAGATGTTATTATCTTCCTTGGATATTTGCAGAAAATCTTGACTTTTTTTTTTTTTTTTTTTTTTTTTAAACGGAGTATCTCTTTCCAGTTTTATTTTTCTTTGCTTTGAGAAAAATTAGCAACAGTTGTGCTCAAACTTCTGCTCTCTTACCTGTCTCCTTCTGGTTCCCCAGTAACCTCTCTGTCAGAATTTAGTATTTAATGGCTGAGATAACCATTTGCAGGGACACAGAGAAGAAGACAAGGACTGGAGCATGCTACTGCCTTCCTGCACTGGTGAAGTTGTACCCTGTTGAAGAGTCCATGAGAGACCAGGCACTCTCCTCACTGAGAGCTGCCATCAGCAGCTGTGGGTCATGGGTCCACAAATAGCTGCAGTGTTTCCCGAGGGTGCTTTCTGTTGCATTTGCCAAAATAATTTTGAGTCACAATTTTCAAGAATTCTGTCCTTCTAACTCAACTTCCGGATTACTGCTGATATATCTGGCTTTCCTAAAATGTATTCTGTTCAAAAACGGCTTTCCTCTTTTTCAAACAGTCTCTATAGCATTTCTACTCAAACTGTTGTTTACTCTTCATCATTTTTTGTGTTGTGAAAACTTCACTGGAAAGTTTAAATTCTTTTCAAGTCACTGGAATAGCTTTGAGTGAAGATTCTTTAACTTCAGCCATTTCTAGAAACATTAATTCTTGAATAGTCATTTTACCTTCATAAATGTTAATTTACAGGTCTAATCCATTTAAAAGATTACCATAGTTTTAGTAAGACATTAATTTTTCAATTGGAATACATTGATGTGGACAGAACAAAATTGTGTTGTGCTGGAAGACAGTTGCTTAAGCAATAACTGCCTTACTGCCACAGTGCACTGCAGAATTATGAGCATAATGTATCTGCGCAGTTAACCTTATCACTTAAACCCAAGAGCTTGCTTTTGTATGGAAGCATTTATTTTGCATAAAAATATAAGAATGGTATGAATTTGTTGCCAGAATCGGTTACTAAATATTTACCACATCTGACATCCCAGCATGTGGGGCTAGAATTAATGTTAGATTGCTTAGTCTGTCAATTCCACATCCTGTCCTGATCTGCTTTAGATCCTGATCTAGCTTTGGATGTGCATTTGGTTAATGCATTGTGTTTGGTTACAAAGTGATGAAGGGGATATTCCTAGAGTACATTTAAATAAATGCATAGTGAAATTAGGCTGGATTCAATTGGCAATTGTCTGATGTACTGCACCCTCTGTGTTTAATCACCTTTGAATGTGTAATATATAAAATTTAGAACATAGATGGAGACCTTATAGAATTTCTGTGTCTTGACAAATATGTATTTACAGTGGACCTTCCTGAAATTCAGTTTTTCATATGCTTTGCTTGCCTTTACTGCATTATAGTGGCTTAACCCTATTCCAAATATGAGTTATTTCTCTGTAGAGCCAAGGACCA
Organism: Vidua macroura; assembly: GCF_024509145.1. Lineage (NCBI taxonomy): Eukaryota > Metazoa > Chordata > Aves > Passeriformes > Viduidae > Vidua > Vidua macroura. The sequence goes on from NC_071571.1 coordinate 18,975,416, forward strand.
GTCTGGTGAATGCCAAGATATTGTGTGCATATGTGGGTATATATCCACAGAAATGCATTAATAAACAGCCTGTATGTAAAAAAAATTAATGTTATCTTTCAAAAATCAAGTTTTATAAACTTTAATAAACTTCAGATGCATTTTAGCTTTTCAGTTGTTTCCTGGATGACCTTTGAAGTCATGCATTTTTATATAAAACAAAGATATATTGCTATATCTGAAATAGTATGAATATATATTTCCTATTTAAATAATAGGTTCACTACAGAGAGCAGCCTGGCAAAGCTACTGCTGTGAGTGTCACTCCTGAGATAGAGAGAGTCAGGAAGAATCAAGATAATATCAGCTCGGCAAGTTGTTTGAATCTTTTTGTCATTCAGATTTTTCAGTCACTGTAGAAATATAAACATAGATATGCTTTTCCTTTTACAATTGCTATGTCAAAGAAATCCAACTACATCATTCACTGATGAGATATTGGTTTCATTCTTTGAGGACATGGACTGCATATATGTGCAACAAACATATTCAGGGTTGTCTGGTTATTTTTGCAAAAAAAAGTAAGTGGTTGGGTTGGTGTCAGTATTTTTCGAGGAGAAAGTCAGTAGAGGTTAGGGTTGCCATTCTTTGCAGTAAAGAAAAAAAGGAAATGAGAATTTAACCTCAGTGCAAATATTTGGGTTTTTTTTGTGATTCAAAGCATGGAAGTGTCCATTCCATTCTGTGACATGCCACCTCTGTTAGAGTTGAGTAGTTCTAAATACTAGCAGTTCCACTGCTAAATACTAAAGAGTAAGATAATATCTATTTCTTGGCTTTTATGGTAATAAAATGTAATTGCTATTAAGGTAGTGTAAGAAGCAGGAGATAATTCTATTGAGGACCAAGGAAGAAGTGCAAAAAGCCTGATGAAGTAAAGGAAAAGACCAGTTATATTGCAGTCCGTCCTCAAGACTGAAACAACATCTGTGGCAAAGTCACTGCAGATGGTAAATAGAAGACCTTTCATGCAGAATCACTGTGGCAGAAGACAATTACAAGTGGTGAACACTTGAGAACTGAGTGTAGGAGTGAAAAGTAGGTTGGATTTGTCAGGGAATATGTCCAAGGACAAAGGAATGGAATCTGACATTATAACTGCACATATCTTAATCATGTTCTTAAAATGCTCATGAATATTTACCAAAGTCAATTATTTTTGAGGTGTGTAGTTGAAAGTAAGAGGAAAATGTCACAACAGTTCTAGTCTTCAAATATTTTTTTAATTTGTGAAAATTTAATGTGTTTCACCAAGTGACTCAGGTTGTTGCTGTTTTACAGGGATAAATACTTCTCTATGTTAATGAGAAAGATAAAAATCAACCTATGTTGACTGTAATTATTCTGTCCAGAAAATGCCTTATATTCAAAAGCATATGTAGCTGAATATATTTTGTAAGAGAATTTACTGTTTAATTAAGAAGGCTTTGAAGAATATGCAGTACCATATATTTTTTGTTTCTCATATATTACTTCAAACTTACCTATGAAACACAGACATCTAGATATATATTTTCATGGGTATGCTTTCTTAGCCAATATATAATCTTAAGGAGGGTTAGACAGTTTCAATACATGTTTTTTCTCATCACAAATGCATGTTGAAATAGATTTGCATAACTTATATGAAAAGTAATACTTGGAGTGTGAAGACACAGGTAAATCTAAAATATTAAATAACACAGTACACAGGTTATGGTGTGATGTAGGGGCTAAGAGAGGCCATTGGTAGAAGAATTCAACAAGACAGAAAAAAACCTGTTAGAATACTCACTCCTGAACCAATAAGTAGGATCAGCTACTTTCACTATTTTAGAATTCTGAGTAGGTTTTTTTTCTTATTTTTAACTGATAATTAACCTTATATCTTTACTAGTCTGTAAAATGCCACAAAATAAGCTAATCAGGAGAAATGTGATGTAAGAGATTCAGTATTTACTGATGCACTAAACCCAGAGCACAAACATTTGTTTAGGATACAAAATATTCAGATTCTTCCCAGCCATGTTGCTTTGTGCTGCTAGTAAAGACTGGCTATTGAATGGGAGTTATAAGCCTTCCAAAATATTAATCCTCTTGTAAGACTTGAATTCCCTGGGTTTCTCAGGTAATCCCAATCCCACAGACTCTGTGTCTGTCTTGGTAATAGGAAGGTAGCTTATCATCAGCCATAGAAACATGTTTTAAGGATGTTCTAAGTCACAGTGGTGTTTTCTTAGTATTTATATTATTTTTCAGTTCATAAATGAATGATTTCACTTATGTCACAAATTTCAGCTTTTAAATCAATACTTTATTTTGAGTAAGTGATTGATGGAATAAATGTGCCTTTTGGCCTTACCAATATACAAGGTCAGCTGTATCCTCACTGTGAAATAATTTACTGCCACATGAGTGTAAAGAAAGAAGAGAACTGTTAGGCACTGTGGTTTGGAAAGGTACTGTTGCATGGTGTGATTCTCACCATCCTTCCTACTGTAAACAAAAAAATTCACCTGTGCTGTTGTTGCTGTTTTGCAGGTGAAGTACAGCAGTGATCAGAGGCAGATGAAAGGTAGACGTAGTGTGCTTCTAGACACACCTGAGCTAAGGCATGTCAAAGAAACACAAAACAACATCTCGATGGTAGGGTACTTTCTTCCTGTGACTAGAGCGTTCTAAGGAATGGCACTTGACTTTCACTGGATTTTGCCTTCCATTAATATAGGTAACTAATGAAACTCTCTCCTCAGGTATGGAAGGAATATTTTCTTCTTACGCCTGTAGAGGGAGTGTTTGCTAACTGCATAGGAGTGTCATGAACATTTTCAAAATACTAATAAACAGTTTTCTAACAGTTAAATGTCCGTTCTTTTGGCTTTTTTTCTTTAAAAATGTACACACATTATTTGAGCATCACAATTTCACTGGATTAGGTGACACACTTCACCTTGTGCCTGTGCATGTTCCTGGTTTCTGCGTGACATTGGTTCTTGGAATGAGTTGTTTTGTGTGCATCAGCTTGTGTGAGAATGTTTGTCAATTTAATTAATGGATGATTAAGTTATTTATAATGTAATATGCATAAGCAGCAGTACTACCTTTATAACTCTTACTAATACTGGGGTTTTGTTCCAACACTTGGTGCTGTAACACTTTCTACTCTAATGTCCTTTTTTCTATTATTTTCTTTTAAAGCAGGCAGTTTAGAATAACTTATTCTTTCTAAAAGCCTATTTTTAAAGCCAGCTGACATATGATAAAACAAAAGAGCAAAATATACATTTTGTATGATACTGTGCAAGTAGTCAAAATTATCAGGGGATGAAAATGCTTGAGTGTCGCACTACGACACGAAATAACTCACGCACTCACACTAAGATCAAAAGAGCAAAAGTAACTCTTATTTTTGACTTTGCAATATATAGAATTCCAAAAGTGACAGTGGATTGGAAGATAAAATTGCTACCTCTCTAACTACACTGGTCAAACTAACAGTCTATCAATTCTCTCCTCCCACAAAAAAGAATGCAAAACAATCATTATTTACATGATCAGTGTGTGAGAACTCCAGTAGAACTATGTAAACATCAGAAGGCTTAGAAAACTTTTAAAAGAACTTTAAAACTTTTGAAAGAACAGGGCAACACTTGAATTCTTTAGAACTACTACTGCTGGAATATTTTTAGTGACAGATATATTTGTCTGCATCAATAGACAGCTATCCTGTCTTAGAGAAGAAGGGAATGGACTAGGTGACCTCCTGAGTGAAGGTCTGTTTCATGTTCTGTGTGATAGTAAGATGATGCTTTGCTGCTTAAGCTAGTGCCTAATTCAATGTCAATGGAAAAGAAATGCCAAATTGATAATAAAATATCAGGAAAACCAGTTAAGGTGATAGAAAATACTTGGCTGGCCATCCAGCCTATCTCATGTGTATAACAATTCTGCTATGGTGCCAAGTCAAAGTGTATGAGTGCCTCATAAACCAAACATATATGTATTCCTGCACAGAATAACCATTTGCTGTCAATTGCAACCTGGGGAAAAATGTAATTCTGCTTGTTTTCCTAGGTAAAATATCATGAAGATTTTGAGAAGACAAAGGGCAGAGGCTTCACCCCAGTGGTAGATGATCCTATAACAGAGCGTGTACGAAAAAACACCCAAATTGTGAGTGATGCTGCATATAAAGGTGTGCATCCACATATTGTTGAAATGGATAGAAGACCTGGAATAATTGTTGGTAAGCTGTTAAATACTGTTGTTATTGAAGGCATGGTGGGGAAGATAAAAACCCCTGGTTTTGCTCTCCAGATTCCATTTTCTCTCTTTTTTTCACCATGAAACTTCTGGTTGAACTACAGGTTCCATGTCAGCTTCTAGAGAAGTCATAATGGGAATGAATGGGAGATATATTGTCATTTGCTCTGTAATTTTTTAAAAAAATATATGGATAGTTGTTACTATTACTTTACATTTGAATTTTGACTCTAAAAGGAATGTCAGAATATCTACAATCTTAATTTTACACAGAAGAAAGATGATTAAAACTGATTTTGCAAGCTATCAGTGTTTAAATTTTGCAGGCCAATTTGAAATTTCTCCTTCTGTCAGTCAGTAATTTCTTCAGAATTGCACATAACTATTTACGTTGTGTTTCACAATTTCACACAGCTTTAAAAATATCTCAGGCTGTAATTCATTACTAACTCTTTAGATTGCTGGTAAGCCAGCTACCAGTGTTGAGAAGTGATGTTCTGAAAGATGGTCCAAGATAAGGATGAGTGTTCAAGGGATAGAATATAGATTAGATTTATATGCAAAGTCAAGGTATTGCATAAAGGTATTATTTGGCATAACCATAATGAGCTCTTTTTAAAAATTGAAGTGGATATTTGAAATTGCTGAAAAGTCAGCAAGTCTACTATGGCATACGAAGCAGTAATCCTTTTTTTTTTCTTCTCATTTCTTTTTGTTTTGGTGTGTCCCATTTCTGTTTTTGTGTGCTTTGCAGCCATGTAGACTCCAGAGGATCTGCATACAGAAAAAAACATACTGAGATAGCACTCTGAAATTCTTCATATATAGTGATAACAGTGAGGCTGACTTTAAGTTTGCATCACAAAACCCTGAGAAATTGCAGGTGAAAGGGACTAACTTGTCGGTCACACAGGCCATCCTCCTGCCTAAAGCAAGGTTAACTATGTTATTCCTGGCAGATACTTTTTCAGTCTGTTCCTTAAAGTCTCCAAATAAGTCTCCCACACATAACGAAGTATATTTCTTTCCTTTTTTTTTGCCATCCTTTATGTGTCTGTAGCTATGGTAGCCTTATATGAAAAGAGGTTTCCCAAAAGTATGTGTTAAGAGAGCTCTGCCTGGGGCAGGTGCTGATGATCTTCCATCACTGCTCACTTTCCTAGTTGTGGTGCAGCCAAAGAAAAAGAAAAATGCTTCTGTAAAATTGCAGTGTGAGATTCAGTTTGCAATTTGCTCTTTAGTGTATGCTACAAGCCCCCTGCTCTCTGCTGCATTGCATGTGTGCTGTAGCCCTGTGTAAGAGCCATGTGTGCAATCCCATGTTCAGCAACTGAAGCCTTGCTAGCACAAGCAGATTGGAATGAAGGACATCTCTGAGATAGATTCATGAGCTGTAAGAACTGAAATATATAGTATTATTTATCACCTAAAAATACTCCAGTATCAAAACACGGAAATTCTTAATTTCCCATGCCTGCCAAACAGCAAAAATTGTACAACTACATAAAGGAAAAAGGCTGTGACTATTTCAGCTAATGCTTTTTTTGGAATAAAATTGCAATTATAATATCTACTTGTTTAAAAAGAAGCAGAGCTCCCTGCTCGTGAAATGTCCTTGGCAGCTCAAAAAAAATCTGCAAACTGAAAAACGTACTTAGGACTCTCGTGAGTATTTTTTGTAGCCGTAAATTGTTCAGCCAGTTAGGAAAAGTGTGTCAGAATCCCTCTGGTTGATTTTTAATGTATTATTGGCGAAGCTAGAGCTACTCTTTGAAATGCCTGATTACTAAAATTAATGACACTGCTCTGGCAAATAGGCACTAGTTTTAACCCTACTAAGCCATTCTAAACCCATCAAGATAAATTGATGTTGGTGAGCTTTGGATCTGTTACTACAGAGAAACCACAATTCTCACATGAATATAAGGATATTTTACCTTGGCAAAAGGTACCAGGGATTAAAATTGATTTGTGTTATATATTGCCAAGATTCTATGTATGTTATTTCAGATTACAGAGATGGATAAAATCAATACAAATCAATGACTCTTGCACTGGTGCTGCCATGAAGCCATACTTACAGTTTCACTTACTAAGGCATGATCAAACAGGACAAGCTGGGTGTTCACCAATTCCCCTTCTCCTTCTCATGCCCATCAGTACTTTATGTAGGTGCATAATTTATCTCCATTAGGACTAACACATAGTTTATCAAAAGATTTTGCATTGGCTTTTATTTATCTTGGCAGGAAGGAGTTAGCACTACGCCTCACCTTATGGGAATTGTGGTAGATAATGTGTAATGTGCAATGTACATACACTGAATGTATTCTAAAGCCATGGGATTTATTTTGTTAGCTCTGTCTGTTCTTTCCATTGCATCTAGGCTATTAATCATTTGAAACATGAAATATTTGGGTCCTCACAGTCCTACTTTACCTACAACCCATTATTTAGCTTGGTACCTCTCAAACCAGCAAAAGAACAAAGCTGGGAAGACAGTTTTTTTCCTACTTCCAGTATATGGAGTAAATCTTGCAGCCAGGTCTGCCCAAGAAGAAACTATAGTAAAAATGTGTGATCTGGTAGATTTGTGCTTTGACTGATTATATTTTACATCAAGATTTTAGTTGAAACTGGTTTGAAGAGATTAAAAGATTTATTAATTTTAGACATATCAGATATCATAGAATCATTTAGATTGGCAAAGACTATTAGGACCATCAGATATTACCATTAACCCTGGTCTGTCAAGCCCACCACAAAACCATGTCCTCAAGCATCATGTCAACACATCTTTTAAATATCTCCAGGGATGGTAACTCAGCCACTTCCCTGGGCAGCCTGTTCCAGTGCTCCAGGGATGGTAACTCAGCCACTTTCCTGGGCAGCCTGTTCCAGTGCTTGACACCCTTTCAGTGAAGAATATTTTCCTAATATCCAGTATATAAGCCTCCCCTGGCACACCTGGGGCCATTTTCTTACATCTTGTCACTTGTTATGTGGGAGAAGAGATCTATTCCCACATCACTACAACCTCCTTTCAGGCAGTTGTAGAAAATGATAAGGTAGCCCTGAGCCTCCTTTTCTCCAGGCTAAACACCCCCAGCTGCCTCAGCTTCTCATCAGATTTGTGCTCTAGATGCTTCCCCAGGTCCATTGCCCTTCTCTGGACTCTCTCCAGCACCTCAATGTCCTTTTGGAATTGAGGGGCCCAGAACTGAACCCAGGATTTGAGGTGTGGCCTCACCAATGCTGAGTACAGGGTTATGGTCACTGCCCTGGTGCTGCTGGCCACGCTGGTGCTGATCCAGGCCAGGATGCCATTGGCCTTTTGGCCACCTGGGCACACACTGGCACAGGGAATTGCTTGTTAAGTTCAAGAGTGGACATAATTTTATCATATGGTAGATGTGTACAATGCAGATTTCTGCAGCTGAATTTGTCGCCTTAGTTATTTTTTTGATTATTAATTAAGAATGCTAGATACTTTTGAGTTTACATGAATTAAGCAATTAGTAGAAATTTATTTTGGATGAGCTATAGCCCTGATTATTCTTCTTATGTTGACATGATCTCTGCTGTATATTCAAAGGAGAGTCTGTAGTGTCTCTGTCAGCTGTGGAGCTGTGTACTGCCAGCTGTCAGCTATAGGGATATACGCTGCAGCATCTCCACACATGCGGATACTCCTGGTGAACTGGGGAAATAATCTTATACCTCTGGTGATTTTGGTTCTGCTCCTGGAAGAGAACTCTAATATGTTTATTTAGACTTAAGAACATATTATGGTCATGTTTAGAAAATGCAGAAAAATTAGGAGCAAAAGTCTCCTTAAGGTAATGTTAGTGCTTAAAATGAATACACTAGGTTCTTTTAAGCAGGAAATTAAGCTTTCTGATCTCTTCAGGTGAATATCTAGGTATTTTGGTTAATTTCTAGATGAAGGAAATTGATTGCTGATTGTTAAAGCTCATTCCTTTCATGCTTTTACTTCCTTTTTTGTTTGTCTGTCTTATACTTTCTGTGCTGTGGAAAAAGATCTTAAAGTTTGGCGCACAGATCCCGGCTCCATCTTCGACATTGATCCTCTGGAGGACAATATTCAGTCTAGGAGTCTGCATATGCTTTCTGGTATTGCTTATATCCTGACTTCTCCCCAGTTCAGCTTTTCATGTTTGTGAAATTAAGGTGATACTGTAAATTTTCAGGTCAATATGCCAGCCATATGTTTTATAAGCATACTTGCATATATATATATATATATATTTATAACTGTTGTAGTTTAAAAGCAGTATTTTATAGGAGATGTGGAGATAAGAAATAGTGAAATAAATCTTATCTTAAACAAGTCATTCATGCCACTTACAAGTAGCCATTTAAAAAGCATTGACCTACTTTGTCCCTGCTATAAGTAGAATTTTCAAATAGTTGGACCTTATAAAATTTATAGAAAGTGACCTATTTACAAAATTGATTTATTTTCCATGCACATTTTGCCTATATGGCACATAACATTATGCTTTGTTCAATTATTTTCAACTCCAAGGTGTTCATAATTTTAGGATACATAGAAAAGAAGAGAAAGCAATGTAATAACAGGGAGTGGGTTTTGGCTTTACAAGTTTATTGATACTTTTCCTGCATAGGAGTGTTTATTGTGAATGTTTAATTTTTCACATGCATTTCCTTTGCTACTTTGGAACTTTTAAATATTCTTTTGAGCGACATACAACTGTATTTCTACATGCACTTGTATGCATGCTGGGATAAAGGAATAATTTGATTTTCCACTGGAAATTTTTGTATTCTTCATCTTTATCCCTTCCCTTTCTGGTATCTTAATACCACCTTCCATTTCTGCTATTCTTTTAAAGCAAAGAAAAAGCTTAGTTGTATTAGATTTTGAAGCAAGCGTTGGAACTAATGGTGCTCAAAATGGAAACAAATTGCAAAGAATTTACTTTTCTCTAATTTTACTGCCATCAGTGTATGAATAGCGATGTTAGCAGTGGTGGGGTTTATGTTGCTGGTTGTCTTTGCACTTCCATCATCTATTTACTGTGATATTCTTTATTTCTTTCTACCTTTGTAGAAAGAGCAAGCCGTTACAGTAAGCAGTATTTACATTCTACCAGTCTGGGGGATTATAAATCAGATGGCTCTGACACGAACCCCACCTTTTCTTACTGCAGTGAGATAACAAGGCCATCTGATGAAGGAGGTACCCTTTATTCCCACCTTGTTTCACTAACGACACTGTTGCAGTGTGTTGAGATTTCACAGGCCTGTATTAACTCCATATCCTTGTGTAGTCACAAGTAGAAACTTTGTAAGCTATTGCCTGATTGACAAAGAAAGTAAAGCAAGACTGCGCAGTTTCTGCGTGCCATACCATTCTATTGTGAATTCTCTTTCACAGTTTTGGTAATGCTGTTGGCTCCAAAGCCCTGTTAACTCCTATTTACAGTGCTTTAAAGAAACTGTGTTGTGCTTTCGCAAAATGTACATGAATCTGGTTTTATTTTTTTCTCCTGAATGACACACTGTAACTGAATGAAATACACCTTTAACCTGAAAAAAGCATATTTACCTTGGGCTTTTCAGTGGGTAAATCAAGTATATAATAGTATTTTAGTGACTAAAGTACTTTTTCCCATATTCAACTATGCAGGTTTTTATGGCTCTCTGTTTTGATCTTTAAAAAAAAATCCAAGGAATTTTATTGTGTTCTCTCTCACATAACTAAATTTTCTCATCCTCTCAGTGGCTTGAGGACCAAGGTTAACATTCATCTGGGAAGTGTATGTAGTCTGTTATGGTTTAACATGGATTAATATTAGAATACTTTGACAAATCTGCATTCTCAGGTATAAACCCACATTGTGTACCTGTTTGATGCTGTTGATTAGAACATAATTTAGGAAAATGATGAATAAGGGTCTAGTCATCCTAGTGGTGTTACAGTATGCACTGGACTTGAGTGATGAATTGAAAATATTCTGAATCATTGCATTCTAATTAGATAGTTTTTAAAATAGTAATTTCTGCTTCTCAGTTGTGAAAAAATGGTGCATTGGAAAGGTTATCCAAAGGGTTACTTTTTTTTTTCTTGTAATAAACCAATTAGTTGCTCACACAACATTAAATTACCCATGCTTTTAGAAGATTTTAAGACATCTTAATTGTGGACTGCACTTGTTCATGTTCGCCCATTCACTGGAGTAATGTGTTACTGTGGAGGTTGGTGCTTATGGAGTCTACCTTCATATGGGTGCTGTGTAAATACATACAAGCAGCTCTGATTAAGAATGGGTGAGGGAGAAGGTGTTCAAACTGAAGTGCTAACTCTGAACAAAGAAAGAAACACATATCTTTGACAGAAATGCCTTTTATCATATCTGGCTATCTTTATTTGGTATTTTAACTATATTCTCATCTCTTTTAATAGATGATAGCAATGATCCACATTTATGTTGTTTTTTCTCTTCCTGTGATGGTGCAAAGTGGCCTTAATAGTCCAGTGCACGTTGTTTGTCTATAGCTGTTCTGATCTTTTCTTTGGAAGTATTCCAAGCCATTTCAACATTGCCAGCTTGATTTGATTTTTAACAGATATTTTTTATTACTTGAGAATAGGAAATGGGCTTTATTTTCCTCGTTGTTCTGGCACTAGTAAGCTTGTTTTTTGTGGCTCTATTTGCATCTATTGTTGTGGTGATGTCTTGAATACATCCTTTCCAAGATCAACATATTTTATCAAGAGGTTGTTTCTGTTTTAACCCAGCTGACCAGCCAGGATTTGAGCATCTGTAGACAGCTCCCATTGCAGGGAAGAAATAAGTGCCACAGCTAAGTAACTGAACATAATCCTAATGATTTACAAGAAAATGCCATTTCTGTGAAAACACTTAGAGACAGCTAGCAGAGGATAGCATCTTTGGCCAAAAATGCCAATCTTTTTCATCCCATTCAAAAGGTCATTTTGCACATAGCCACAAGACAAGTTTGCCCATGACCTTTATACAATGTCTCTTATACCATAAATGAGAACCAAATCCATTTTGGTGAGATTCCATGGCTGTTTCTCATGGAGTTTGTACTCTTAGATCAGCAGAGTTTCTCACTGGCCATTTTTCTATCTGATGGTGTTGCCAACATGAAAGACAGTTGGAGACCTGTAACCAATTTTACAATCTCTGAGTGTCTTTGGCCTTGTCTCATCATATTTCACATATTCCTACATTGTTCAATTGAAAAACTTTATTTTAGATACCTTTACTGATATTGGATACATAATTCAAATCTTCGCCTGCCACAGCTGATGGAATTGTTCCTTAACTACCTCTTCCCAGCCCTTAGCTGGGTCTCTGACTTAATATCAGATGTTAAAGGCTTATTCAGATCTAAATAACTCTCTCTTCTCTTGGGGAGTTTTAGTAATAACAGCACAGGGAAACGACTAACACTGTTCATTAGAATTCTTTCTATTTTATTCCCTGACTGTTATTTTAGATTATGATGTTGAGTTGACCCATGTGTCCTTCTCTACAAAATCAGTAGATTTTTGCATGATGTAAGTCTAGAAAATTCCCTGTTAGAGTATTTTAGAGTATTGCTGGAAAAATTCAATGGGAAACAATTGTTAACAGTTTTCAGCAAGCTGATGCAGTTCATGGGCTTTCATTTTAATCATATTTTTGAAATCACTTTTCAACTTTTTGAGTAATTACTTTCAACTTGGCTAAAAAGGAATAGAATAATTCCTATGATTTCTCTCTTTCAGTCCCGCTTTTAACAGTGATGTTGCAACTTCTCAGGCACAGAACTCATTACTTTTGGAAGGGCTTTTCAGATTTTTTTCTTCAGAAAGAGAGGTTGAGATATATGGATGTCAGATTTATTTTTGCTTATAAAGACAGACGAGGCAGTTTTTTTTTCTCCACAGAACACTAGGAAAAAGCAGCAAAGTTCTGAAGTTTAGGTCTCTCTTGACAACATTCTTTCTGAAAAACATCTCAACTGTTGTGTTTTGGGTTTTTTTTTTAGATTCTTTATAAAGTCTTTTCTGTCTGCTCTGATTTTCCGTACAGCCTTGTACAGTGGTTTTCTCCTAGCTCTTTCCACACTCACTCTCTTGCTTCCCTTCCTTCCCTTTGAGTAAAGTTCTGCCCTGTTAGTTTGCATTCAGGCTCCAGGAAAGAATGATTTGGTTCAATCATCATATGGCTCAACACCTCTGCCAGTCTGGCACTATTTTGGAAAGTCTCTAGTTGAAACCTTCAGGGCTGGTTTTCTCCTCTTTGGCATTTGACCTTTCCTTTTTCTTTTTTTTTCCCTTTGATTTCCTCTTAATGTCCAGTTTGTATGCACATTTTTTTTACTTTTTTGATGCACACCTTTGTCTAGGTGTGTATCAGCATATTGACATGATGCATAAATGTTTTCCTTACCACAGGTTCAGACTTTTTCAGTATAAGTGACCATTTATTTTTATTTTAAATTGTTTGTAGTCTGTAGATGGAGAAAAATAAGAGCTGACTGTCAGTTCATTTTCAGTTATGAATATATTGTTACTCTGGTGGGGAAGAAACATGGTTTCTTGGTTATTTTCTATGTCATCATCATATTATCTTAAAAGATACATAGAAATCAGTCTGTAGGAGATGGAAATCAGTTTTGCAATACTCCCAAAAACACATGTAATGTAGGAAACCTTAGTGGATATTAGGACAGAATTTTCAAGGGCCTTTTGTTGTGTTTTAAACATGAGTGCTGAAATGTCATATCTTTGGCTGGAGCCAGCATGTTACTGGTTGGCTGCATGTGTGCTATTTTCACTTGTCTTCTTTAGCCAGGCTTTTCCAGCTCAGTTCACCTGCTGCCACCAGACAAGTAGTGAGCATAAAGGAGCCTTGATGTGATATGATATTTTAAAGTCTCCCTTTCTTTTTTTTTAATGAAAACAGTCTGGCAGCAACACACAAGTCTCTATCTTTGCCTGGTTAGTTATCTTCTTTTACTCACACTGGCAATCTAGATACACAGATTTTATTATCTACCTTAAAAGTAACCTGTAGGTTACTGTGAGAAAACTGAATTTTTTTCTTAGGTACTTCATTGATATTACATAACAAAAAAGCAAGCCACAAACAATTGGTGCAAACAACCTCTGAGGAATAAATACAGCAAATGGGCATTGCTGTCAATATGACTCCAAAGTCTATGAAGACTGAAGAGAACACAATACTGGGTCTCTTTTTTAAGGTTTTGAAGTCTTTATGTAGCTTGGAGTGGAAGTTTAATCAATGAGAAACAGTAAGTCCTTTTATTTCTCTCTCTCCAGTGGCATGTCATTGTGATATGAACTTCTGAAGAAGAAAGGCTCCAAAACAGCTGAGTCTGCTCCCCTCCCTTCCTTCAGACTCCAGGGGTTATCTTCCTCCTTTCCTCACTGAGGCAGGAGCTCACTGTAGGCCACTAGAAGAACTGCTGTTTGAGCTGCTGTGTGAACACAGCCCTGCACAGAGCAAACACAGACCTTAGGTATTGTTGTGTGTCACTGTCAGCAACCTTGTTCTGTGTACCAGCTCAAGGAGAGGCCTTTTAGTCCTCAGCCTAACACTGACATTTTAAATGTTAATTTCAAGGATGTCTCCTTCTCTTTCCCCAGCACACACCAATATCTGTAACTCTGTATGTAAAATGATTGTTCATGGGATTTGTCTGAGGCTTTGACACTCACACATATACACCACAGAAAATCCTAGAACAAGGAACTTTGCTGTTCATTCTGCTCCTGGTTAGTCTGGTCAGAAGACTACAAACTACTCAGATAAAATAGAGAAAATCCCTCTTTATTTCACACACTGGACCTGCAAATGTTTCCCAGTATGAAGCCAAGGAGTCTCCTTGCACTGGTATAGTGGTCATAACTCTTCTCCTGTGCCAAGAGCTGAATGAAGAAGAGGAACGAAAATCTTGAAAATCCCTTCCTTGATCTGTCTTTCCCATGCATTTTTATAAAAAACCCTCTGGTTCTGAGGTTGGGAAAAATCACCCTTAAGTAAAAGACAAGCTGAAGAAAAAAAGAGGGAACAATGTCTTACTGCTCTTTATGTTGTAATAGAGAGATCTGTCTTCCATGTCCAGGTTCAGGTGTCAGGAGTACAGGGCAGGAATCCTTCACTCTTCTTCGTATTCATATTCAGTTGCTAAGCTCTGCCATTCTGGGGAGGTCAAGCAGAATGGCACAGCAGTTACATTTTCTTCTCTGTCAGTCAGGAGAGGATTGTTCTTTTCTGCTAGGTAGCTGAACTCTGTTTCCACAGTGTTCCCCAGAGTCCGGAAATCAAACATGGCATTCAGAAGGAGAGGAATTGTACAGTTCACGGGAAGAACGGGAGGCATTTGTGTGTGTCTTGTCCCCTTTCAAGTGTGTCAGCAGGCTTCCCTGCCACAGAAGGCTGAGCACATCAAAATGATGCTCTCTGTCTACTCTTGGTAGCTCTTAGTGAGGGTCACATTGATGCTTCTCTAAGACACCAGACTCTTACATCTGTTTCTGACTTTTTTGTATTTCAGACTAGATGGTACTTTGGTTTTCCTTCTTTAACATGCCAGTCTCCAGCAGGTTTGCCAACCTGAAAGCTAACATGTGGGAAAAAAATAGTTTTCTTCCATTCAACAGCATTTTGGTAAAACTGTTTTTTCATCTTGGTAATCAGGTGATTTTCTGTTCTTAAGTGTGTAATGTACTGCAAATGCTTGCAGTCAAATAATAAATAACTTACCCCACAAACTTCTGTGATATTTTTGAACTTAACTAAATAGTTCTCCTGTATGTTATACAGACACAAGTGCATGTATATATTTGCAATCTCTCTGGTGCCACAAATTATTTAGCATGAAGAGCTTTCTTTGTTAAAGAGCTTGCTCTCCAAAAGCAGTGAACTCTGGTCTTCGATTCTCAAATATATTTTTACAGAAATGATACAGTTTCCCTTGTAAAGGTTTGCTGTAACCACATTGTACCCCAAAAGGATGTGGTTTTTCAGGCAGTAAGACAGAGCTCTCTCCCTTCTGAAAATTGCATCTTTCATTTGAAGAAGGTGTGTTCTGCTGTTTTAGCTTCTGCCTCCTGTTTTGCAGTGACTCCTAATATTCAAAGGGCATTTTTTTTTCCTGATTTAAAATAATGTCATTACAGTTAGAGGAGTTCTTGAAAGCAGTGGGAGGCTTCCTGGTGTTAAAAACCTTCTCACCTCTAGATCTGAGGTAAGAAGAAAAAGTAAAGACAAAGTTAGTTGTAAGAATTTAGATTTCAGTTAGAAACAAGTTGAGTATGTTCCCTACAAATGTGCTAATTTCTATTTGTTTGCATGATAAGAGGATTTCTGCTTAATATATAATTTTGTCTCTGAATAATCCATTTAAGCCTTTTAAGCCATGTAAGTATAGGAATCCAGAAAGGCATTGGGGCTACATTTATACACTATCTTGTGCATTATCAGTTTTCTGTCCTAGTCTGGACTATTGGACTTTAAGTGTCCTCTCATGAATGCTTTTTTAATGCAGAACATGAGAGAAATTAGTCCAGAAAATTATATTTCTTTCTTTTCCACCACAAAGAAGTATTAGCTATCTGTAAAACCTGATTTTTTAACATAAAGCTTGAAAATTCATATAGTAATTCAAGTGATTGCTTAGTTAAATTTTGATTAAGGTCTGGTGTAGGGTGCTGGGAATAAAACTAAATACTCCATGCTGGTTAAGATAGAAATTGTTGATTCATCTGAAGGCACATTTTTATTCAGCATGTGTTCACTGTGTTCATGAGTTAATGTTCCAGGGAGAACATACATTTCATACTTACAAAATATTTATGCTTAGACTCCTTATGCCTATCTTTGATTCCCATGCTTCTCTCCCACACTCTTGGCATCTGGCACCATCAAAAGACAATCCTCACACATCCAGGTGGAGGACAATCCAGAAGAGATCTCATTTTTAATTTCTGTAGTATAGCAGCAGTTCAGGGGATCCTTCTGTTTGTTCTGCCTGCTGTCTGAGTTTGATGTTCCCTTTTCCATTAAACAGTTGGTGAGCAGAAAGTGGAAAGGAAGTTTCCAAGTGACTCAGCAGTTGGAAGTGTTAATGGCTCCCTTGGCAAGGAGTTGTTTCAGTTGTTCAGTGTGGTTCCCTTGAGCAGCTTTTGATACACTTCAGAGAATGTTATATCCAGTAGACAATAAATATAATTAGTAAAATTGTGTGCAGTGACATAGATGATCCTCGTTAATGCTATCCTTCCACCATTGTTCAGATTGGTTATTCCCACTATGCAAATGAATCGATGCACAGAAATCAAAGCACAGCTTCTGTGAGAAGAACTTGCAGGCTTCTCTCTCTAATGAACAAGGGCAACAGTAGATGTTCAGTAAATGTAAGAGAATTCAAATTATAATTGAAGGCCTGTGGGTAATGTAACATGTTAACCTTCATTTTACTAAATCTTTCCTTTTGTGAGGAAGCCTAGAGCAAAGCTGTGCCTAGTCACAATTTAAGTAGGAATTGCAGCTTCCTGTGGTACACCATGGCCCCACTAGGACTGAGGATGCCTTGGGCTGGCTTTAAGACATTTTGTGCCTTCATAAATAAAATAATGTAGTTTGGTCTGTGAAGAGAAAAAAGTCAGATTGTACTGCTGTCTCAGCTGAGACATGCTGCAACTTAGGTTGAATGTCAGGCAAAAAAGTCAGGTGGCACTAAGGTCTGTTTGTAACAGACCCTGTGATATGGTTGTGTTCCAGGCACAGAACCAGTGGGGAAATGGGGGCTGTGTACAACTATTGTGGCATAGCAGCTGTTAACAGACACACAGGCTGAACTCCATGGACTGTGCAGCTACCACTGAAGAAAATGCCAAACTAATATTTGTAGTGGTGTCTGAATAAAATGATCTTTTATATTTGAACTGCTAGAAAAATTCCTATGACAATATATAATCTATATAATATATACCCTGTCAGTAATTCTTTTTTCCTCAGGTTACAATAGAGTATTTAATGCATTTAATTTACTTTCATGAGGAAAATGAGTGAATTAAACATCTAGAAAAGATATTGCAGTTGAATATCAAACCATTTTTTTTGTCAGTACATTTAACTGGTTTAGAATATTCTGTGTTCATAATAATAACCCTAAAATTACATTTTTGGATTCAAAACTAGGAACAAATAAGACTCTAGTTTTAGGATTAGAAGCCAAATAGTTTAAGCAATTTTCTCTTTTACAGTGGTGTAGTAAAAATTTCTCAGTGGAATCTGGAAGGGGGATAAACGGTTTGTATTTTAGGTGAAATAAATTTTAAGTGAAGTAGATGGTTGTAGCTGGCCATAAAGTCCTAAATAGTCAGATATAGAATTCATACAACTTTTAAAATCCCCAAAACAACTGTTCAAAGAAGTTGGATGAAGATAATAATTAATATAATTAATTCTAAATTGTAATTTTATATTGGGTTCACTTTCATTTTGTGCTGTTTTTTAGCAAAACTGACAAAAACCATGAATATGAATAAACACTACAAACAGCCTTTTCCTATATTTTTAAAGGCTGATAACACTTAGAAATATTTTACTGAATTTTCTGGGAGATCATTTAACACCCTATTTTATAATAAACACCCTTACTTTTGTTTGAAAAAGTTTTTGTTTGAAGGGCCTACTATGGAATTACATTTATCAAATAAATTCTTTTAAATGTTTATGGTCTTGCAGTCCTAAATGACCATTCCAAAAGCAGTCTGGGGAAGCTGATGTCATTTTCAGAACATCAAAATTGTCTGCTCTGCCAGAACAGGACTGGCTTTTGCTTTTTGTAAGCTATGAGGCTGCCACTTACCACCTCACTGATCCAGAGTCAGATGCAGGCAGGGACTCTATGGCTTGTTTGAGATTTGGCTTCTTCTCCTCTCCTGTTGCCAGAGCACTAAATTATGTGTAGTTAATACTTAACAACTCTGTGATGCTTTACTATGACAGTAATGTATTAATGATCACAGAAGCTTTTGAGCTATTACCAGTATTACCCAACTCCTGTACCTCAATAAAAATGATGCTCTAAGCAGTATCCATGATCTCCTTCTGGTAAAAATATTCCCTGTGTTATTGTCTTTTAATGATGAGGATGGATGTCCTGTTGACTGTCCTCTTTCTTTTAACACTGACTATAGAAAATAGGACATCCTGGGTTCCTTTCTTTTTTCTCTAGACTGTGATATTTGATAACTGCTTGCAGACAAAGCTTCTGGAGACTGTGCTAGCCTAGGGCTTTTTAAAAACCTATTGCTGTTTTGCAGTTACTGTGAAGAGGAATGAAAGCCATACTTTTTTTTTTAAGGGAAAAAATTGTCCATGAGAGACTGACTTTTGAAATACAGAGATTTAGAACCCTCAGAGGGACCAGAATGGACCTTGGAAGATAATTTGCCATGAAAAATAATATAATGGAATTGATGGATCCACCATTCCTTGAAATGTGAAGAATTAAGAAGGTCTGAATCACCAGACACATAGACCATGATGTACTAGAGAGACAGTTTGCCAACTGTTCTTCCACTATCCTAGCTAGTATTTCTCAAATTCCCTCTTCATCTGCTATTGGATTTATGATGGACTTAAAACACAAAGAGCAGCATAACTATTATTATTGCTTGTTCATACAAATCAAGAACTTCAGACTGAAATATGAGATAGTCCCTGCCTAAAAGGAAACCTCAAATAAAACACAGGATTCCAGTGTCACATGAGCACACTAAACTTTTTTTTTTGTCTTTGATATTCCTTTCAAAATGTCTTAGTTTTCTCTGACGTATGCTCAACAGCTATGAGATCTTTCGTTGCAATTTCGTTCTAAATCAGATTTTAATTTTTATGTTGAAGTTGCTCTCAGGATTTATAATTGCATGATTCTGCATTTCCCATAATAATCTACTTCAGCTTACATGGTGGATACAACATAGTTAGTCTTAATTATTGCTAGCTGATAAAATGGTGTTCTGAAATAATGATTCTTTAAACAATCTTTGTCTAATCATGACATTTATGAAGTTTAGTTTAAAATACATTATTTTATAAACTGTAGTATGTCAGTAAGTAGTCATGAGAGTAAAGGTGTCTTGATTTTTTGCATGATGAGTAATTAATGATACTTTAAACACAAGATCAGTACTTTTGTTGTACTCCTCTCCATAATTTTTTAATGTATTTGAAGATTGCACAGTTTATGTCTTATATCTTTAGAAATTAGGTTATGGAAACTTCCTAAGCTGTAACACTCTGAATTTGCTATTGAATCCAAGTAGTTCAGAGCTTCAATTCTAATGAGGTCAGTGAGCATGGCAGATATTTATTAGCACCCTCTGTGAATTAGGCCATACTTTCAGGTTGTTATTTCGACAACCTAATTATATCTGGGTTTGATATTCCAATTTACTATTACTGACTCCTGTAATGGATAGCATGCAGACAAACTGCTGCTTCTGACAGAACCACTGAGAGCAACCAGCTTGGTAGCTCAGACATCCATGAAGGCAGGCTAACTGACTAGTAAAGGGCAAGGCAAAGAGGGAAAAAAACCCAAAAGAAATGAAGAGAAAGTTACTTTTACAAGAAAAAATGCCAAGATGCCTTACCATGGTGTTTTCTACTGTTCTAAAAACAGCATTTTTCTGTATCAGATCTCATCATCTTCAGTCTTCAGGTTAGTGCTTTTTATATTGCTTACACAGTCTGAACTATTCCCAGTAAATTTGACTGTGCTATGCTACTCTTTCTGATTAGAAAAAAACTATGTAATAGATAAGCTGGGAATTTTTCAATGTTCGTCAGAAGATAGTAGTTTAAAAGGAAAACTTTTATATAGGAAGGGTTACATGTGATGAATGTCTCAATGCCAAAAGAACCACATTTTTCAGTTTGAGATTTTTAAAACAAGGAATCCAGCTTTGTGTTGAAATATATTTAATGTTGAAGAGCCACATAAACTGTAATAATGATTGAAAATTATAGATACTTTGATATGATTGGCAAAAAAAGTCTCTTTACCCAATTTTTAACATTTCGTTTTGCATGAAACTTTGGGATTTAAGAAAAAAAATTTCCTCTTATTTGGGGACAGGAGAATTCTTGGCAATCAGTTCTGCACTGTAAAATTATTACTGAGGTTTTCCTAATGTATCTGTCTAACATTCCTGTACTCTTCTGTTTGTTTTCTCTACTTCTATGACTGCTTTTACTCTATTCTTTCGAGACCATCTCCTTGATCAGTACTGTGGAGTTGCTGGAGATTTCTGTACCTCATATCAACCTCCCTGGGCAATCCTTGCACACTCATTGAAGTATTTTAAGTTCTCTGACACCTGTTTTTACTGTCAAGTAAACAGCACTTGCTGGCTGCATTAGGCTTTATAAACTTCCACTATGACTTTTAAAAAATATTAGGGAGACCTAGGATGCAAGCAGTTTGCAAGTAGCTGAGCAGTGTCTGCCACATGCAAGCACATAGGAGTACCTGCATTACATGGGGTGCTTTGTTTGGAGCTGGGTGCTGGGACATGTGGAGGGAAGCATCTGTGAGAGGCTCAGCTCTTTTGTGGTTTTAATTCAGAGGCAGCTTGCGCAATAGAGAGGTGCTTAGGGGGACATACCTTGCAACAGCTGAGCTGATCTAGCTGTTCATTGCTTTCTGTTGTCCGTGGCCTTGGGTCCTGCCTCTGTCCTTGCACTATATTTGATCTGATCCCTGGCTGAGCTCACCAAGCCAGCAGAACAACCTAGCTGAGAGGAAGAAAGGGGTAGCAACAGTGTTAGGCTGTCTCAGCCAGCTCATGGGGAACCGACCTCAGATATGCAGTAGGCAACAGGGCTGGATTGCCTGTAACCTCCTTGAGACATGACTCCTGCCAAATTCTTCCAAAATTCTTCCAAAAGTTTTAACTTCAGCAGAGAAGTTAAGTTCAGCACATCATCTGCTCAAAGCTTGGCTGTCATAACAGTCAAGTTACTTTTCTACCCTTTATGCATCTTTAACAGTATACCCTCATCATATATAACCTGCCTTACTTGTTGACAAAGTGTCAAGATTCTTGTTTCTGATTAGCCTGTGATATGGGCCTTCTTTAAATCTCTTACTGAATTCTTGGCTAGCAACACTTATGTTCTGTTTATGCTGCTGTTGGGCAGGATCTGAACTTCTGCAGAATTAATGCGTTAACCTCCTTCAAATCTCTCCTTAAAACTGTTTCTCAAGTTGCTCATATGATTAATGCAGTGCTGGGCTGAGCTCATCTCAAGAGCATGGGAAATAAAGAGGAGAAATTAGAGGGTTTGTGATTGCTTGAAGAGGTGTATTAAAATCTGCATCCCAAAATAAAAATTGACAGGACAAGGCCTGAAGAAACTCAACCTATCTGAAAATTTGGCTGTGATTTTAAATGGGGACAGACTATATTATTCCTAGAGGCTTCTTGAGAAAAACATTCAGTTTAAATATTTCAGTGATGGTGTGCAGCAGCCAATATCTGGGGAAAATTATAGAAAACAAAAAAATAAATTATCTACCCAGAATTTGTAATCAAAACAAACTTTTTAACACTTTCTGGAGAAGGCTTTAAAAGGTATCAGTTGTTATTATCCACCAGCTTTAAGAGAGCAGTAACAGTTCTGTTTCCTGTATTTCCTAAGGTTTAGCCAAGGAAGTGTCAAAGGCTCTGTGCAGTTCAGGCCTGCAGTTCAAACCTGTGCACATGGACAGCACATGGGGTGACCTGAGTCCCCAGGAATGTCCTGTAGGTCTGCATCTCTCCATGTGTGATTGCATCACTCTGATATGTCTTCTGTTGCCTGGGATATAGCTGAGGCTTTCTAAGGGAAGAGCCAAAGAAAGAAGGAACTGAAAACTGTGGGGAAAGCTTTCTAAAGAAAGTGTGTGAAGCCTTTGCCAAATGTAGCAACCTGTGGAAAATACAGCAGTAGCAAGGCAAAAAAAGGGGAAGGACTTCCATATATGTGGATGAGCATGATTCCCATAAGCAGCTTGATCTGTTTTGAGTGAGCTCATTGTAATGGCAGTAACAGAGAGACGTATGATGATGCTGTATTCTGGCTCTTTTGTGCCACTCAAAGTCCACAGCTTTTTACCTAATGTATTGCAGACACTAGAATTAAGCACATACTAATCAAAGTCTTTATTTTTACTTTGTGTTCTCTCATGTTATGATTACAGAATGGTGCCATTTTCTTTGTGAGTTGTATAAAGTCTTAGGAGTGAAAGTAGTGACTTGAGATATTATCAGAATAGGAAGGATCCTATTAAATCCTTAACAGTGTATGATGTGTATGAGAGTAATTTGAGTGGGTATTTTATATGAGGTTCAGTAATTGGCATGTGTTGCAGTAAATGGCAAAAGTACCACCGAGGATATATTGTTTTATATCATGAATTATCAAGGTTCTGCTGTACAAAAGAATGGAAGAGAGTTTAAGTATGGTATTGATAAAATGTATCTCAGAACCTAACTTTTAACTGATTTTTCTTTATAGCATAACATTTCTTTTTAAGCTTATAATTATATGATGCTCTGTTAAGGATTCCTTTCCTGTTTCTACATTTCGACCTTTTTCTTTCCCAATTCTTTTCAAAGCATATCCTGATCAGACCCTCTGCAGATCCCATTGTCTGGAGCAGAGAGTTGATATTTGCTATCATTCTTTCAGCTGCTTTTTTTTTTCTTGGAGGCTTCCTCTCTGTCTTACATAATGTTCATTTATTTTTCTTGCTCTTTTCTCTGAGGAAGCCTGTAAAGATACAGTAAGAGATATATGATACGTTTATTCAAGTAGATAATTTAAAATGAATATCTGGCTTGTTTGGTAAGTGGGAAAAGAAAAAAAATAAGCTTTGATAAATCAGAATGCATCTGGTAAAGTCTTAATGCAGAAAAAAAAAAAAAAAAATCCACCTGTACTTCTGGGAGCAATGGCCAGCCCTCAGCTCCATCACCAATAAATCTGGCTTCAGTTAAATGAATTTCATGTTCCACCACTGTATTTTATTGTTCCCTTAGGTTAGCTAAAACCATTGCTTTTGCTGCTGCTGCAATCAATGATGTTATAGAACTTTATACTTCTGACTTAGCCAAAAGATTGCAGTTAACTATGTGTGATGGTGGTGAAAAAAAGTCAAACTCTTTCTCTGCGTCATTTAATCTCACCTTGAATCATCTGTATGTCACGAGAAACACAGCTCAGACATTGTCTCTTCACTATTCTGCTTATTTATATGATTCCCAAATAGCCTTCCAAATAGACCATCCTCTGAAAGTTTCTTCAGTATTCTTTGTTAAAAGTTGTTAGAAAATAATGATTGTTTTTGAAGTTTTTTGTAGAATACTATAGCATTCTTTTAATGGAAAAAAATCCCAGCCCACATGGAATTATTCAAACAAGTGTCTTCAACACTAGTATGTGCTGATATTTATGCTCACATATATGATAGCTAAATAAATGACTAGAAGATAATTAGCAAAGCTGATTCTTCTTTTTGTTTGTATAAAATCTTTTTCTAATACTACAATTTCTATCACTTCCTGAAATTTCTCATGCTTTGGAAGAAATGCTTTATTTTTGTAGATTTATGTTTTCCATCATTGCAGGTAAAGTAGCAAATGGCTTTGTTGAGTCAGTTTGACGGAATTCTCTCAGCTTGTGAGAGACTGATTGCTAAAGAGCAAAGCACATTTCAGACCTGCAGCTGTCACTTGTCACAGAGGCAGGAGCTGTGGGTTATCCTCCCCAGAATAAGCCAGTTGACTTGGAGGTTACAATGAAGCTGACCATCAGTGGGCTTGCTGCCTTATGCTGACAAGGGATGATTGATAGGAAACGAGAAAGAGCTCTTTTGGGGAGAAGGAATCAAGAACAGAAGGTTCCTACCAGCCTCTGCTTCTCTTGGGAAGAAGAAAGGGACTCTCAGGTTGTCTGACCCTGCCAGGGACCAGGGAAGAGCTACCAGCTCTTTGTTGTTGCAGGGCAGGCTTGCTGCTGGCTGATCAGTGGCCAGTGTTGGCTGAAGGTACTCCTCCTGCTAAGTTAAAAAGCTGTGCTTAGTTTTCAACCCATAAAAGTAATTTGCTGCTGGTGTGAGGAGATGAGACTCTGTTGGCTTCGACAAACTGGCTTACAGTTCATGCTGGTGGTAAATTAGACAAAATGTATTCATTCCAGCTTGATCTCAGAACCTTTGATTAAATTATGTTTTTCTCTATTTTCTCACAAAGGGCCACATCTGCTCATGTGGAAATAGCTTGTAACAACATTGAAACATAAATTATTTGATGAACTACTTAGGACTATTCACTTAATGCATGATAATCCTGTGAACATGTTAATGAGCGGCAATTCTCTGATGATTGAACTGCTTCAGAATGTCTTTCTACTTATATGTCATTAGAATGAACTTGGCCCTTCTAAAACATCCATTATTCATCATGTTCCAATGCTGCATCTGACTGCATATCACTTTAATTTCCCTCATTTAACAAAACAATCTATTCATTACAATAGTTTGAAGCATGTTTTCTAAATAAGAAAAACCCTAGTTAATATATAGTATTAGTTATCTTTACAAGTATAGTAGAGCAAAGTGCAGCATCCTAAATTGTAATTACAGACTTAGTGCATTTAAATATGCTAACTAAAACTAAATGGAAGTTTTAAGAAGAACCTTTGTTGAAATCAATTTTGTTAGCTGGAGAAGCAGGATTAGTAAAACAACTTGCTGAAAGCACAAGGTTGACCTTTCTTTCTGAAATAGTTGAGCAAAAATTTCCTCAGTAATCCTTTTTTTTGCATGCATTTCTTGTCCTGACAACTCAAGAAGCAGAGAGTTATCGAGTAATACTAGTGCAAATATGAATACTTATCATAAATATATATTTGTATTGGGTTTTCCTGTTTTTCCCATGTATTTTTTCATTTTACAAGTCCTTGGTCCTTTTTCCATTGTGAACCCCATTAAATCTTATGTTAGATTTTCTCCTTTCTGAATCTATGTGTGATGGCTGCTGCAGAAGTGATTCTTACTTCCCAACAAGCTCAAGAGATCTATCCCAGGAAGTGCTGGACTGCTGAATGACTCCATATTTGAAGATTTTTTAATCATGTGCTGCATAAGCTCTATCTCCTTTAACCAAAAGACAGTTTTTAGAAGAGGAGATAGATAGACTATCAGTTAAATAGACTGATACATGAAAAGTATCAGCAGAAATACATTTGTTTTTCAGTGTAGCTATATGAATTCCCCATTGAGCTAGTAAAATTCTGGCAAATAACAGTGGAGATGGGCTAATAACCTCCATACAAGCCAGAAATCTTTATTCTCAGAGAGCCTGAGTCTTGTAAAATATGCACAAATATGTGGTGACTACACTTTAATCTTTCTATTTTGAAAACCACTTCAGTGTTTTTAATTTTGATTTTAAAATACTTTTTGGCTTTGCTAGGAAAATAGTCACTTATGCTGGGCTTATTTCTCACAGTTTTTTGATCAACCCTGTTTTTAACACATTTTATTTCAGTTCCACAGTAAGATGTTTGGGCAGATGTGGGAAGTTTATGAATGCTTTTCTAGTAAGCAATGGAGTTAGAGATCCCTGTTGGTTGTATTCATGCTTTCAGCAGCTCTTGGTACAATAGAAGTTAATATACAGAATTATATAATAATACAGAATTGTTAAAATGTGAATAAAATATGTATTAAAGAAATGGAACATTTATGTGGTAAGATGAAAATACTGAATAAGGTGGACTTCAAAATATACAAGTAGCATTGATCTCTCTGTGTTGGACTAAGAATGTTGATGGAATCAGAATAAACTAAAAAACTTGACTGTGGGCTCACTTCTTAAAATTTCTGCCTCTTCCTGTGAATCACAATCATTCTTTGTTCATAGCCTCATAAATAAGAGGTAGTTTACAATGAGTTGAGAATTAATTACAGTGAAGTTTTAGTGAACCATTTCAAAACTGTATTTGCTTTTTTTTCATCATTCATTCCCTAAAGATGGCAGCTTATGGGATGTATATTTAGTGCCGTATCTGTGTCAGTACCAAAATTGAGTTAGTGGTGTCTTAAACTTTTGTAAAACTTTTAATGATTAAACTTCTAATAGTATGTTAAACTTTTCCTTCCAGCTAACCCTAATAGTGTTTGTGGATATATTGCTATAGCTTTGGTACATTTATGTGTAAATCAGCCTTTAAAAAGCCTTATGTTCTTTATGGAAATAACTCTGAATTGTTTTGTATGGAGGAATTAATGCTATTAACAGTGAAAATAGTCTACCATTTCTACAAAATGTTAGATAAGGGCTGTTTTAAAATATTAATTAATGTGTGTGTATTTTTTAATGCAGCCCCTGTTCTCCCTGGGGCATATCAACAAAGCCAGACTCAAGGATATGGATACATGCACCAGACCAGTATGTCATCCATGAGGTCCATGCATTCACAGCCTCATTCAGCAAGTCTGGTGAGTATTGAATTTAAAGGAGAATTTTGTTTGTTAAGCACCATCATCAGCTATTGTGAAATCTCTTAAATATGACAGAACCCCTAGAGTTCTATAGTTGATCTATTTGACTGTCTTTATCATAAATGTAACTGGTTGTCCTCATGTATATAAAAGATTTGTGACTATGGGCAGCGGTAAGAACTTCTATATCAGAATACATTAAAAAAAGGTATGATATTCAGAGAGCAGTGAAATAACTGAATTCTTTTCCTACTTAGCTACTTCAAACAAATAGTAGATGCTTGGACAGTGTTTCACAGGCTGAATTTTGATGTTATGCTCTGCGATGAATTCATGCTCCTAGCAGTGGATGAAAACCAGTGATCTCTTAAGATCACCCTGTTGGTTTAAATCAGTTTCAATTTTTTTTGACTTGCTAATTTTGTGCTAGCAGGCTTTGTGCCTACCTGTATTACTTCTGCTTGTGTTGAGCTAGCTCAGACTCCAGATTGCTGTGCCCTTTCTAATTGCACACAGCAGTTGTGCACCAGCTCATGTAAGAGCCAAACTGAGTCACACTGGTTGGCAACTGAGATAAAGCTTTATCATGAAACTGTGGCTGCCTCATGAAGTCCTCAACTGTTGTGGATGGAAATATAAAGCTGGAGTGAATATTTCATTTTCAGAGTAACTGGTCATGGAGGGAGAGATGAATGGTATTCAGCTGGGATTTTTAGGAAAGTAAACTTCTTTTTTTTTAAACTCCCTATATAAAAATTTCAGTTTTAATGATTATCATATTTTTTAAATCATATTGCTGCCTAGGGATTTCCTAGCCGCCTAGAGATCCAGCCACCTTTTACCTTAAAATATTGTCATTTTGAATTTTAAACTATTTTGAATATTTGCACAATTGCTATCTCTATGAGTAAGTCACCTCTACCTCTAAGGTGACTACTACATTGCCACCTTTTTTAGAGATGAATAAATATTCAATTATGAACCAAACTTAGAGCTTGCTGAGCTTAAAAAAACCTTTTTCAAGAATGGATGAAACTTGTATTTTTTTGTAAAACTGAAACTCCATGACATTTTATATTGTAAAGGTAATGATTTTCTGTATGGCGTGAATAGTTTCAGGCTTGTCAGATTCTCAGCTGTCTGGGGCTGAGGGGGCTAACTTGCTGGAAAGTCTGGGATCCAGATACCTCCATCATTGAGTGAGTCAATAACCTGAGAAACTCTTTAGACACCTGCATGACAGCTGTGAGACAGCTGATAGTGGAATCAACCATTAATTTCCAAGGATATTGCAGGGCACTTTGGGAGCTGGTTGCTTTCCAAAAGAAACAAAATCCAAAAAGTGGGAGACCTGGAAGCCTGGGCTTTGCCAGCAGATATGCTAGTCACTGGGGAGCAGAGCAAACAGCCCTCAAATCCAGCAGACAGAAAATGGAGATGCCTGCAAATCTCAGAATGCACTTACCAGCCTTTGCAGCTTTGTGGGCTGAGAGATGACTACTGCTTCCTAATACCTCTGTGTCCCAGTGACTTACCTGACAGGCTGTCAAAACAGTGTCATTTCAGTCATCTTGAGAATCATCATTTGCCTCTTCTTCCAGATTTGGGAATGTGAAGGTAATAGGAAAAGGAAGGGAGCGATGTTAAAGAATTTTAAAAGTAAGATTGACTTATTTCAACAGATTTATTTTCCCTGTTGTGAAACTGTTTTCGCTTGACATCCTTGTAAGTGATAATATGTTGTCATGGGAAAAAAATGAAAACAGCAAACATCATGATTTAAACTCATTTTGCTGTTAAAAACTGAGAGGATTTCCCTTTAGAAAATAAACCCCAAGCAGTTCCAGAGAGAGGAAATCAAAGACTGCTGGCCTGTTGCTTACTGCTAACTTGCCAGTCTGGTGAGGAAGACAGTGTGATCTTACCACCCTGGGGTGATGATTCTGCTCCAAAAGAGGCATCTCAGATGCAGTTAGAAACCTGCCAGGCTCCCTTGTCTTCCTATGTTAAGACTAGAATATTTTCATTAGCCTGTGCAGCTTATCCAGGTGCATTGCATATGTTGCACTCAGCTATTGGGACAACAACAGAGTGGTCTCAGAGTGTGCCTGGGGGAAGCCCCTGGCTGGGGATGTGTTTAAATGTAACAGACTGAAGGTTAATGACTGTCTTAGAGAACTTTTAAAATGAGGTGTGGCCATGCTGTAGGAGATCTGACAAACCTACACAATATTTAGGTGTGTTGCTTTCAGCTGCCTGTTCAGTTCTGGGCTTGGAGCAGTACTACCAGAGATGCGATGTTTGGCTAATCACAGAGGGAGGAAAGATGAGAAGAAAGTTCCTGGGGAAGGAGACTGAAGGAAAGGAATCCTAGAATAGTGACCTCAAAGCCTGAGCAGCTTTTGAGACTTAGCTAAAAGGAGGGAAGGTGATAAAGTCATTCATCAGTGCCTGAGTTTTGCCAGGACATCTCTAGGGCAGAAGTGATTAAGATCCCATGGGTTATATCAGGGCAGAGATGACTGCAGAGTTAGCTGCTCTAGTACATTTACTCCTTTCAACTGAGTTGTTGTATTGTTATCAAATTTGTCCCCAAGATGCATAAGTTCATTTTATAATCCTGTTCAATGGACTTCTATATTAAGAAGCAGAATTTTTCTAATTTCTAAATTTTCAAAATATGGTTTATTTAATTTTGAGCTCTGTTTTGTATTAGGCATTATCCTAATGCAATCTTTGGATAGGTTTTTTTTTTCCTCAAATAAATTGCATTATTTTCTGATTCTTAACTTTTCCTTGCTTTCTGTGAGCAGTTCTGCATAATGGGGTGAATTAAATTGTTGCTCAGGGTACAAAGCGTTTTATAACAGAAAGCCCTGAAGGCTGTTTTCCTATTTGGAAAATAATGGGGTGTTCACCACACACTGTTTGATATTCAAGAGCGGTAGGAAAACAAAACCTACACTTCAACTTGGCTTTCCTTGATGGCTTCTGTATGTGAAGGATGCTGCAACTGTTACTGCTCTTTGCAAGGAGCCATCCATAGAACCAGTGTGAATTGGGGTGAAGTGGAAATACACACCTAACAGCCCAGAACAGGCTGGGGAGCTGAGAACATATTAGCTGGATTTCAGTTCTTCATTTGGACAAGTCTTCTGGTCGGTCTAAGCAGTGGGTGTGAGACAGGCCTTTGAGGAGTTGGGAGATAAGTGAGTTCTGACTATTTTCTAGAACTCCAAACTTACACCTTCTTGTAACTTAGTACCCGCTAAACTCACTACTGAGGAATACTGAGAAATAATTCACTGAAATGCATTTTAAAATCCCTGCTTTGAGTCCTTTAGGCATTGTAATTCTCGATTATATAGCCCAGACTACATTCTGCAGTGATAATTAGGCATTAAGTGCTAACAGGATTATTATGGAGATTTCTCCTGACAGCCATTTAGCACCTAATTAGGTGTTAAGGCCATAAATTTAGGTTTCTCAGCAGCATTTAGGGCCCTAATAAATTCTTTTAAAGTTTGGAATTGCGGGCTTGTCTTCACAACTGTGCACCAGTGATGTAGTCAAGCTGCCTTTTAGGAGACAGCAATGGTATGTCCTTTGCCATGGTGCTCTAAAGAAGAGTGAGCAAAACCTCTTTATTTTTCCAATTTTATGTTAGTTTAATAAAATATTTAATCTCTTCACCAGTCTTTTCCCATTTAAGGGAGACCTATAAGCATGGCTCTAGGCAAAATCCGTTTGCTGCCTTATACCAGATATAGACTTGCTAACATTTTTCTTAAATGGGCACTCTTCTGAAATAAATTGTTTAAAGGGCTAACTGCTGCTGAGTTTGTTGTAATAGCATATTTTTCACTGCTTTTTTGGAGTTAGTTTCAAGGCTCAGCAGTGAGATCAGTTGAAATAGTTGGAAAAAATAAGATTCTGAAAGGCAGAGAGCCTTTTGACAGCTAGTTGTCTACTTTATGACTATTTAAGGATTTTTGGTGATGATAGAACCCAAGAAATTACTTACTGTCATGTAGTGCATAAAAATTATCCTTTTTTAACTGAGTTCCATGCGCACTTGGAAGACATTAAGGAACCACTAGGAAAGCACATACCTCTGGTTGAAAACTGCTCTTAGTCACAGCCTGTAGGTCAGCAAAACTACAAGGCATGGCAGAGAACAATAATATAGCACAAGATTCAAATGTAGTCTTGTCAGGAAAGGTGGTCTTCAGTGCTCTCCAGTGTTTAAACAGGAGCTGATTTCTCTGTCCTGTTTAATTTGCACTAGAAGTATATTTCTAGCATGGGAACAGTAATGATCAGTTGCCCTATAGAGTCTGGATTAAATAATTTCACGTTTCCAACATGTGACAAATGGCTTGCTCACTCCATGTGGAGCAATCTCCACCTTTTTAAAAAATAGTTTTATTAAATACACTCAAGCCCCCATATATATGATATGAACTAAAACTAATTCAAAGCTGTTTTCTTGATCAGAGAAGTTTGCTGTATTTTAAAAGGCTCAGACAATAGTACTAGGCATGAACTCACACATTTACTGTTTTGCCTTTTTTTCTCTCTAAATTATTGTACCAGAAAAATTCAGCTACATATGGTAACATAGCAAAAATTACCGGAAGGGAAATTGGATATTATCAGTGATGCTTGAACTACTTTTGACTTCTGTTAAGAGCCAGGGTAAGGAAAAGAAAGTACTCTTGGGAATTTTAAAATGAGCTAGTTTTATTCTGCTGTTAAGATACAAGGGGAGACTGTTGTTCCTGAGTATGAAAATCCACTTTGAATTCCAGTAAAGGATGGCATTTTACTGGTTATGAGTGGAAACAAATACTCTGTTTAGAAAAATAGAGAAAAAAGCTGAAAGCTTGTCTTATAGTGGGCAAGGTTGTGGGGAAATTTATCTTAGCTTATGATGGTACTTTATATGCTAAATTTTGTCTGAATATGAAAATATAAGTACTCATAAAAATTATTTTAATAGAATTTTTAAAATCTTGTCTTTCCTTTAGATAATAATGCATTCCTAATTCTTAATTCGGGTAAAATCCTAATGAAATGAAGGACATTCAGTGAGATGGAAAAGTTAATGGCCTGGATGAAGACGATGTTTCTTCTTGTAGTGAAGGCACAGGAGAAGCTATTTGTGAATCATGCAAATAGGGAGCAGAAGCAGAGCTAGCCTGGCTGGGTGTAATGAACTGTTACTAGTGAATTAATGAAACAACAGACTATTTCAGTATGCAGTGAATGGCTTGAAATCTGTTTGTTTGAAGCCATAAGACAATGTGAGTTAACAAAATAATTATTTTGCTACTCAGAACAAGGGCCTGTATTCACTGTATATTTGACAAGGTGTAGAAGGGAATACTGTTCCTTTTCAACAGGTAACTTGTGATTTCTCTCTCTGCTTTGCTCCCTCTTTTCTTTTTTTCCTTCTCTTTTCTTCTTTGAGCAAAGAGAAGGAATCAAGGTATCTCAGGTTTAGACTTGAGGCTTTACACTCTTGTTTTCTTTCCTTCAACAGAGAACATACAGAGCTATGTATGATTACAGCGCCCAAGATGAAGATGAAGTTTCCTTCAGGGATGGTGATTATATCATCAATGTGCAACCAATTGATGATGGCTGGATGTATGGTACTGTTCAGAGAACTGGGAAAACAGGAATGCTTCCAGCAAATTATATTGAGTTTGTTAATTAATTTTTGTCTCTAGTCCTTTGAGCTTTATTATGATTTACTTAAAATCTAACCTTTTAGAAAAAATCAGAAGAATCTTTTAAGAGTTCATGATCATTACTTTATCACTGCTATAACAGTTTGCATTTTCACTCAGAATCCATTTTAGAGTCCTTTAAAAAAAAAAAAAAAATAATCCACAAGAAGCCCAGAGCTTTGAAAACAGCATTGCTTATAATAGTGCTCTCTCAAAATGAAAAACATATATGGAAGCCTGGTGTTGCCAGTCCTATAAAAACTTCAGTCAATTAACTGTAAAGGGGTAATGCCTTTTCCTTACACCTGAAAGACGTTATAACCATAAAATTGATTCACTTCTTATGGCACTCTGAAGTCACAGGAGGTTAACACACTGAGTTTGAACACATCTTCAAATTATTAGGGAAATGTTAAATGTTTAAGCAGTTAGCTTCCTAATAAAAAATAATATGTTGAGTAGATAATGCAGTCATTTGAAATGAAGACAAGTAACATGCCAGTAAAAAAAACCCCAGTAAAACCCCCTACTGCCCAGCAGCCTTACAGTAAATATGTCTATTTTGACAGCAAAAATTTCCTGACTCTTGCATATCCACATTTATTCTCGGATTACCCATTTTTTTCTTATTTCCAAGTGATCTATTAGCTTTGCTTCCATCCTAATCCTAATCCATCAATTAGACCCAGGTCTGGATTCATGGTTCTTCAGTATCTTTTCCACAGAAGATTCCTTGCAAAGACTATCTAAAATATAAAACTTGTCAACTCTTCTGTTTCCTTGTAATAATACTTAACATTTAAACAGAAACTTTCATTAGGGCAACGTACAACCAATACTTCATGTTAGCTCCTTTGCCTTCACCTGTAGTGCTGTAAATAAATACCCCACGTGCGGCCGCGGTGCTGTGCAGTCCCACAGAGCCTGCAGTCACATCCCATTCTCACCACAGGTAACTCGCTTACTGGCTGCTTTGCTGATGAGCTGATGTCCCTTCCCTGCTGCAGAAACACTTGTGCCTCCATCAAGCAGTGGAGGTTATTGTAGTGCATTTCAGATCAATGGCCTATTGCTTCAGTTTGCTCCCAAATTCTTGGTGATCCAACAGTGGGTTGTACGCTTGCCAAATGATTAATGATGGAGAAGAATTATGTTTTCTTTTAGTGGCTTAATCTTTCTCATAACTGACATCGAAGGGAAAGCTAACTAAGCAAAATCCAGCATACTCTGTTGCCATTCTGTTTCAGTTTAGCCATCTGTTGAAAACAGTAAAAATATTCTGCTGACAAACCTTCACATGTGCTATTTGATGTCTCTTAACTTACAGCCAGAACTGAGAGATCCAGGTCTCAGTCTATGAAGCTGGGAGAGGATCTAACAGCTGGTGACACAGTGGATAGTAAGAGGGATTTTGTCAGCAGGGTTTGGTCACAGGCAACTTCTTTTTGCTTTGACTGTATTCCCTCACAAGGAGAAATTGTGGAAGGAAGGACAAAAGAGTTAAAGACTCATGTGAGAAATTATTTCTGTGGATGCAGAAATGTGTAAGGAAGAAAATGTTTTTCTGATAAAATAATTTGTGGAGCTCAGCCAGGTGCTAAGGAAGTTAACTTTGGAGTAGCCCTCAGAATATTGAGTCTGCACTGGCTTTATTTAATTTCTAAAATTTTTAAAGTAGAATTATATATAGAACTTTTGGACAGTTTTGTACTTCTCGTCTCACATAGCAGGAAACCCTGCAGTAACTATTTAAAAATTAAATAAGGAAGGCAGTATGGATTTGTTATGTCAACTGAAAGTTGTCAATGCAAATCCCTGTAAGCTCTATTTTTGCATACAATTTCCAAAGAATTGGTAAGCTTATGCAATTTTATTTTGGGTCTTGCTAACACAGGGATGATACCAGCTGCCAAGCAGAATGGAATAACTGCATTAAAAAAGAAATTTAAAAATGTCCGTGACTGTGGAATTACCTGTGCTTTCTTGTCAGCAGCCTAATTTCAAGGCTAAAGCTGCCCAGGAGAATCCAGCTTCAAAAAATGTGTTTTAAAAGTAGAATTCCATGACTGTAAATATGCAATTTGTATAGTTGACTGCTGTGATTTAAAATTCTTGCAAGTTTTGCATAAGGAGCTGTTCTTGCAGCAGACCGTTGTGCATTACTGGTGACACTCACAGGAAACCAGCAAGTCAAGGGCTTTTTTAAAGGCTGATGTGGTATGCTGAGCTAGAAGCTCTGAAACAAGAAGTTTGCTTCTGTGTTGGTTTTCATCACTGGCCATCAACAGCAAGGAGAGCAATTCTATCTTTTGCTGGCTGGCAAATTTTTCAGATGATGCCTGAAGCACAATTGGCTGTCACTTGCTTCTGTGCTGCTCTATTAGCTGTGTAATGCTGACAATAAAAACAAGGTGTCAGTTTGCTAACAAAGTATGAATAAAAAAGAAATACAGAGAATATCTATATGGCATCAAGTTGCAATTTTTAGTGACTTATAAAACAGAGAGTCTCCACCTATAAATACAGTCATTCTTCCTAAATGAGGAGACAGCTTACAGTGCTGAATACTTTATATACAGAGGTAAATCAGAAAATGAGCATTTAGTGACATTAGAGAACTATGCTATGCTTAACAATAGAAATAAAATTTCCTTTATGAATTTTGAATATTCATTAGCCTGGCAGAGCAGCTAAAGCAATTTGCAAAAAATAAAAGGTCAAGAAAACGAAACAGTATGTGAATTGTATTTCTCTTGAGAATGGTATGTCAGCAGAATTATTCAGATCTGGTTTAAGTTACTTATTCTTGTAGTCAACTTTTTTGTCATATATGCTTAGAAATTCATGTTTATGTGGAATGGTTCCTGCTTTTTGATATAAAGCAAACTTTAGCGTAATTTTGCAGCTTTGTTCTAAGCAATGCAAAGGCCCAAAATTACCAGAATGCATTTATAAATTTTTTTTTAATAAGAACTAAAATTTGTAAGGCAGGGAGAGTAAGTCATGAACTAAATTGTGCCAGCACACGTTTTTCAAAGCATAGGTTGGAGACTGTTACATGCGGTGTGATATAAGGGTGAAAAGACGCTTAATGCTGTCTTGTCACCTTTAAAGTTTATATTCTTTTTTAGCACAGCATGATTCCCTTACTGTTCTTTCTTCCTGTAGTCAACATTTTTCTGGGGAAAGGAAAGGGCTTTTAAGGACTTGAATTTCTCAAGCTGTTCCAAAGTTCAGGTTGGAAGTCCACATGTTCCCATTTTAGAAATAAAAAAAAAAAAATCTGTAAAGAATGCCATAATTCTTGCTAACACGAGTATAAATGTTGAAAACAACATAGAGCATATCCATGCATACATACAAGAACAAATGGGTGCCTTGCTTTTCATTACTCTTTCTTGCCTGGCTATCTTCATTTTTTAAACAAAGCTATGTACAGGTACTGCAGTTATAATTTTTCATTATGGAGCATTAGCATTTAGTCTTGATGAAACAAGGTTTTCTTGATTACATTTGACATACAATAAACTACTTCAGCAGACTGGGATTTGATGGAGAATCATGGATTATGTTTTTGACAAATGTGTCCCTGCCGAATGTTCCTTGGGGATGTGGAATGTCTCCAATACCTGGGAAAGGTAATAATTCTAGTTTTTATTGTACAATGACTGCATGTCATCTTGTACGATGAAAAAGAAATTACAAATACAGAGGTCTTTGGCAGAAGGTGGTACAGGGTATAAAATCATAGATTTTTATTAAGTTAATTAATACTCCATTTAAAATACAGAATATGCTTTAGTTAGTAAATGTTTAAATAATATAATGAAACAGACAGAAGATGCTGTTGAAAGGAGTCCTCCAAACTGATGTGCTGGCAAATGCAAAGTACTAGTGAGCTGTTGAAGATTAAACCATTTTGCAATGCTTTAGTGATTTTCTCCAGCTTTATGCCATAGGAACCCCATCTCTCCTTTGGAAAGAAAACCTGAAAGCTCTATTTCCTAAACTGCCTGCACTACAACAGTATATTCAAAGGAATTTCATATGCTTCTTGTGTCTGATAAATAGAATTTGCATATTGTACTTAAGTTGTAATCCAGTTGTTGTTGACATTTGTTTAATTATTATTATTTTAGGGGGGAAAATAAGCTATACTGTAGCATTTCAATTGTGTATTTAATATTATTATTAGAAATTGCTAGACCATTGGAAGACAGCAATGACTGTATTGACATTGATTAGCATGATGTGGAAAATCTCTCAGCTGTTTGTTTTTGCAATGTGATATAAAAAGCAAAAACGAACCGCTGTGCAGTTTGGCTTATGTTTGCTTTCAAGTGTGTAAAGTTTTAGTTATTTTGCAAATCTGTACTGTATTTGAGGGTATACAGTTATGAAGGTAACAATTGTTTTTCAAAGGACAGATAAACTTACTCTTGGATCATATGATGTATCATCTTAATTTGGCTTTTGTTATGCAGAAAGTTAACACCAGCTATTAAAATATATTTTAGTAGAAATGCTTTAATTCCTGTTTTTTCCTCTACACTGTGAATATTTAAGCTTTGGTGGACTAGAGCAACATCATGCTGCCCAAAGTACTAACCTATGCAACCTAGTTCACATTTTAGTTGATGTCACAGTGGATGTAACATAACAATTTATTTTGCATAACATTAAACTTCATTCAAATAAAATATTAAACCCAGCACTATGTATGTATTATATTCATAAACAACACTCTGTAAAGCTACCATACCCATTAGTGTAAGCTCTCAAAGATGGATATTGCTTTAACTAAGGAAGCTTTGAATTTTCAGACTTAAGTAGAATATTTAGCACTATTCGTCAAGCTTGACCCCAGAAAACAGTTCCCTAAACCACTGTATTATTTCAGACATGCCCTCTCCTTAAAAGGTTTGCCTTTTTCAGTGTGCATTTGTAACCCTTCCACAAAACACCAAGTTACATTCCATGATCCTTGGTTTGTTTAAATAAGCAAATAGAGTAAGTGAAGGAGGTCCACTGTTTTAATTGACACTGATTTGTTGTCTTTGAATAGGAGTTTGATTAGGTGTACTCTCAGTGCAGCACTAATAAAAAAGATTGCATTGCTGACTTCTTTAAGACAATTTTATAATACAAATGTCATCTTTATTCATTTACACAAGTAAATTATTTTTAAAACATTGTAAGAAAGTTTAAGTTAAAATAAATTCCAGAAGTATTTTGGAACTGCTCTGCCTGTAGTTGAAGAAGATTATTTTGCTTAGGGACATGATTTATTTATTTGAGTGTTAAGTGTATGCTACAGTGGACTGCATGAGAATTTTTGTATTCCTGTCAAGTGTTTGTTTGAAGAAGGCTATTAACAATGTATGAGGACAAATGGCAGCCACAAATGGAGCTAATTAGTTCCTCCTAGGTAAGTGACATGCAGTTGCTACAGTTGCTACCACACTAATTTCTACTAAAGAAATGTGTTAGCATTTCATATGAAATGTAATTGGTTACAGAGTTGTGATTCTATGTTCTGTAGTGCTTTTATATATTGAAATGCTGCCAGTATAGAAATATCAAATCTTTATATATACTGTAGCAAACAGCAGTTTTCAATAAGATAAAGATTTAAGAGCTGCCAAAATGGACTTTAAGCACTCGGTATGTGTTTTATTTGAAAAACCCTCCATAATTTGCTAGAGGTACTGAAGTACTTTCCTATCTTAGTGGTCCCATAGAATATAATTATCAAAAGTATCTATGTACTGGAGCATGAAATTTTTGTGGAAACCCTCCATTGGACAACTCAAGAGTTTCTAGCTGTCAATGCTCTTAGGTTGCCCTGATTTCTGCTCTGTCTCAGAACTGGGTTCTTGATTTTCTCTGGTGTGTTAAATAGCAAGAATAAGCTAATGTACCATGGAATTCTCTGTACTGAGGGAATAGCTGCCCAGTGCATGAGCATTACTTTCTCTCCCTTCTCCCACTCCCACCACCAAGTCCAATGTTTCCAATACTGTTTTGCTGTGACTACCTCTCTTATCTTTCAATGAAGCTAGCTGTGGGACACATTAAAGTGATATCACCAAATGAGCCAGATTTTTTTTTTCTTCCAAATGATTTATTTTATCATTATTCTTTGGTGATTCTGTTTATTGCACAACCTTGAAAACAAAGGAAGGAAGTGGCATGAAATGAGTGGAAAGCATGGCTGAAGTAATGAAGATTTCTTACTCAGATTTTGATGCAGAGGTTAATAAAAGTCAAGCATATGACTGAGGGCACCATCTGAACAACTAACCTGCAAGCTGAGCAGTGCCCTGTGATATGCTTGGTCTGTCTGTGTGTGTATGTCTGTGCTGTAGTGTCAGAAGTACTCTAGGGTAGTGTGCAGATACATCCTCCAGTTTTTGAGCAATTAGTTGGAATCCCAAGAGCAAGCCACCCACTGGCATATGGCGTTCATAAAGACAAATTTATCCTTTGAGAAAATAAGACCTCATTACAGAGGGAACAAAATGTCAGTGGGTTTAAACTACATCTTTTTGTGCCCAGCAGTAAGGAAATCATTTGTGTGCAGTCAGAAGACTAAGCCCCATGGCACTGCAGCAAGCTCCTAACTCTGAACTGTGTTTGGTACCAGAATGAGATGATGCGCCTCAGAGCTCACCTGTTCCACAGATTTGATACTGCATGATGTGCTACTTGCTGGGCATTGTGCTTAACAATGACAGCAGAAACTGGAGATTCATATTTATGCACTACATCCTAAAAAGATCCTAAGAAGTCCTTGATTTTATATATTTTAGCTTTTGTTTCTTTCTCACTTGCCTGCTGTTGATAAAATCTACATATAGAGAGGCCTATTCTCATGCAGAAGACTACTGGCTTGTGGCTTTGACCACTTGTGTCTGCAAAGAGAGATCTGCAGGTATTAACATCTGTATCTTAAACTATTGTTCGATGCATAAATATCCATTTCCAATGTTTTCACAAACAACTGTCAGCTTTTGTGATTGTTCTTTGATTCAGGCCATAATTTTTCTGTGTTTTTCCTCCTCCTCCATCTTTCTTTTCTTGACATGCTTACAACCTGAGTTGCTTATACAGCAGCTTTTCCAGGACCCAAAGGAGATATTTTTAAGCAGTTTCTCAAGGCACTGAGAAGAATTTAAATTGCTTGAAAAATGCTGGTGTTATCTCCCCATTAAATTCTCCTTCCCCCAGCAGTTGTACACTGGCTTCACTGTCCTTCCTTGCCTTTTGCCTCCTCTTCCTTCAGTCAAACTCTGACATCTCTGTCATTGAACCAGATGGGCTTGGGGCCCCTCCAGGCAGGCCTTCAGACCACTCTCTGGCCTCCATAGTTTCTGCATTCAGATGTAGAACTTTAGTGTGGCTCATCTGCCTGTTCAGGATCTTTGAGTAGAACTCAAAAAATATTGAGTGCCCATTTACCCCAAGTGATGTTACATTTCTGTTGGCTCAGTGATGAAGAGTTCTCTCTGAAGAGTCATCTTTCCCTGGCTTTCCTTTCCTGTGGGTACCTGTGGGTGCTTCTGAAATAAGCTACTGATTTCAGAAAAGAGGGAGATTACATGTTTTGCTGTCTCATCAATACCTAAATCAGTTCTTTTTCATTCTCTTCTTCAGAGGATTAGCATGTTTTTTATGTTATCCCTGATTTTGGGGTGAA
Organism: Vidua macroura; assembly: GCF_024509145.1. Classification (NCBI taxonomy): domain Eukaryota; kingdom Metazoa; phylum Chordata; class Aves; order Passeriformes; family Viduidae; genus Vidua; species Vidua macroura. Next base: position 19,015,727 of record NC_071571.1, read on the forward strand.
CTCCTGGTTCAGAACTCATTCTGTCTCCATCAGCGTTAGAGTGAAGGGCTCAGACCACCTCAGTGCAGTCTGTTGCTCACTGTGGAAGCTGTGTTGGATAGGCACTATCCTGCTCACCAGAACCTTTCAGTTCCTAGCACTGCTTGTTATGTATTCATCAGATGGGATCTCTGTGAGATATGACTATCTGTACCAAACCCCAGCCTTTCTATAAATAAATATGTCATTATAAAATAAACACTTTTTCTGACTTACAGCTCCTCTGACACAAGATGACATTGACATCCTCCAATTTTGTGGCTTGTACTGACATTAGGAAATATGCATCTAAAATGTGTTAGATGAATTATGCTCTAAGTGACTGTTTAGGCAGCCCTTGATGACTGCAGCTATTATACAGGGTGGATATCTCAAGTTAAATTGGATAAGTGGCAGATCAGGTCTTGCTGGCAAGTGGTTTAACTGAGAAACGAGTTTAGGTGTTTATATGAGTGACCCAGCTATTCAAGAGACTGTCATTTTCATTTCTATTCCAGCAGTTCAAAACAAATACAAGAATTAGATGACAATTAGTCATAGGTAACTAGATAGCTGTGCAGCTTAAACAATTCCTTGATCAATATGGAAATAAAGAAAGTTAATCAGAAAGTTTTGGCAAACCACATGCAGGGTGGAGCTAGGCATTTGAACTGATGTTCAGCATGCTTGTATTTCTAACCACTATTTTCCCTTTTTCTAAATTTATTAAAAATAGTGGGAAAGCTCTGTGCCTCGCAGCATAACTAGCATGCTGTTAGAGAAATTAATCTTCAATGGAAGACTAGATTCAAGGGTGTTGTAAAGCCTTGGAAGACAATTTTTTGCACATATGCTTTCAAATCTTAAAGTTACCAAAATATTAACTTTGCTCTCTTGCATTTTCTTTCAGCCCCTAAATCCCACTAAAATGGTTTTGCTCTGGTCTATGTTCAGCATTGCATTCCCTGTAGCAGTTACCTTTGTGACATGGGAAGAAAACCACAAATATTGGAGTACTTCAAGTAACTTTCTCTTCCTATGATTTTTTCATTGCTATGCTAAGTAATGTCTGCAAAATATCCTTCATCCCAAGGCTTTTTATTTCACCCTAAAGGAACCTATTGTACAAATGACATATTCCCTGTTCAAATGCCACTGGCCATGATGCTCTGTTGCACAGCTGTGGTTATTATGAGAGGGAGTGCTACAGTGGCAACAGTGAAAACCTTGATGTTAGCCCAAGTACCTAGCAAAGACTCCTGTGAGATCTTTCTCAGCTTATCACTCCTTTGAAAATAGTAGTCATCACTGCAGTACCAGTGCTCTGTGAGATTAGTAAAATTTTAACTTTGCAACTTGGGTTTATTTTCCAGATGCTATAAATTCAACACAGCTGCAGCTGCTTTTGGACAGGTTGGTTTTAAATGCTAATCTGACTTGTTGCTGCTTATGTTTTTGTTGGTATTCTTTTTATTTCAGCTTATGATATGATGGCTAAGCCAGAAGGACACATCAGGTCCTCTAATTTGAGGGCTTTCTGCCATTCTACAGATACATGTTTTCTTATTTTAAGCCTTCTTTTTCCCAGCACTTTCTCAGAGATCAAGAATATGAACAGGGCTTACTCAACCTCCTGCAAGAAGGCCATAACTGTAATCAGAACTTGTACAAAATGAGTCCAAACAAGGATGTGGGCACTGGTTGCAATCAAATTATTTCTCCTACAAGTTGATCCATGAAGCACACACACTCTTGTGCCCCCCCAGTTTTTCCTTCTCCAAATACTGCTGATTTAGTGACCATATATTTTAAAGTTAATTTGATCACTTTTTGGGGACGATAAATAAGAAGAGATTTTTCACATATTATTGCAACATGCTTTAACCCTGATCACCATCATAGGGAATCTACAACTGGATCAGAATTTCACAGCTAAATAAGGTAGGTGGAACAAGATTATTTAGTCTGTGCTTTAGTGTATTTTAAAAGTTTTTTTTTTTTTTCATTTAAATTCTGTACAAACATGCAGTGAAGGGTTCTGTACAGGATGAAACAGCTTTATATAGCTTCAGAAAGCAATGGTGTGAAACCATGGATCATATCAGAATAAAGGGACCTTGTTTCTTAGTCCAGACTAAGGTATCTTAATCTGCTCTATTTCTTGTCTGTATCATACTGTGTGTTCAGCTGGGGCAAAAACAAGGTTGAAGAGGCAGATTTTATAATATATTTAGATTCAGAACCAGGAAAATGAGAGACAAGTGGGTTTTTCAAATTACAGCTGAAATCTGAATCTGATTACAGAGTGATGTTGGAAATTTCACTGAACATTTTAACACTCCAGTGTGCTCTATGAAATCAGTCATCATTCTTTAATGAATTTAATGTAAATAGTGAAATGCTTACTGAATTAGGGATTATAAAATTTTGTTTGCACTTAAACCAGGTATCAAACATCTAGGCTAGAGCTATGCTGATTTTTTATCCATCTCTTTAGTTTAAGGAATATTTAATTAAGCTGCGTGAAATGGGACATCATCAGTGAAATGGATATCAGTTCTGAATTCTTGGGCAAGCTATTTATTCAAAATTGCTTTGATGGTGAGAACAAACAAATTCTGGATGAGGATTTGAGTTACTGGATGATTAAATAGTCATGCTCTGAAAGATCATCTCTTCTTGATTTTTTATAACAGTATCTGAGATACACCCTCTCAGCAAAGAGTTCAGGGCTGTTAACATGAGCGGGGATTGATGAGTACCTGTGCCACCCTCGGTGAGGGGCTTCAGCTTGGAGATGTTTATGACCTTGTTTTGGCTTCAACATTTCCTACCTGCTGTCAAGAAAACTTGAAGAGATGATACACAGCACATAGCTTTGACTTAGTACATCCTGTGTGGCTAAACACATCATGGGTCATATTTAAATCATGTTGTGTGGAATGGGTGGGAGAATCCTCATGTTGGCCTTGACAGATAGGAAATCCTCAAGCAGAAATGGGACACCTGGAAAAGGTGAGGGTCAAATCCTAATTTTGTTCCACCTTTGTTAAGGGCTTGCTTCTCCTCACAAAACTCTGAGGAAGTAACACTTTGCTACTGATGTGCTGGTGTTACCTCACCTCTGTTGTATAAGCAGGTCTTGAGTCCAAACCTTCTCAGGGCAAGTCTGGGTGCCTTGAGTGGCCTTGAGGGCACCTTCTGCAAAACTTGCAGCTCAGCCCTGCCATTCAGCATGGGCTCAATACCCACAGATTCTTAGCTCTGCTGTTTTTTTTTTTTTTTTTAATTTTTATGTAAGTTGTTCTTTCTACTTCAATGCATATTTTTGTCTCAACCATCAGAGCAGCAGCTATGGCAGGAGGGACCCAGGGACCTGTTACCTTGGAGGTGGGAGTGCAGCAATGGAGGCGGTGTAGCCAGTGTGCCAGGAGGGAATACAGACCCGAGGGGGCAGGAGGAGCTGCTGAGCTGGAGGTACCCCAGAGGTACCAGGGCTGTGGTGGATTGCATTAATTGGGAGCTGAGCCCTGCCACTTACCCCTACATGTGGCCCGTAGGAAGGGGTAGTTGATGTTCAAGCACTATTTCTCCTAGGTGGCTATATGAGCAATTGTGATGAGTATTTTTCACACTCTGGAGTCCAACTACAAAGCCTGGAGGAACAGAAGAAGCATTCCTGAATTCAGGGTTTTTCTTCAAATCAAATTACGCTCAAAAGCATTTAATGCCTCCCTTGGCCAACGATTTTCCAGGTGTGGTAGGTTTTTATCATGAAAACCAGCCTTGATAGTTTCTTTCCTGTTGCAGGGCAGAACAAGCTTCTCGTGTTCTTTTTTTATCTGGGCAGTTTTCTGCTGTGATGAGAGCAAAGCTCTCTTCGTGTGGTGTAATGAAGACATTCAGAAACTACCACTGGCCACAGTAATTTGCTGCAATCCTACTGATAAACATATGATTGATAGTTATGAACTTATTCCTATTTTTCTAAATCTCTCTGCGTTTTTAGAAAAAAAACATCCAGTAGCTGAGATAGAGATATATCTTTTCTTTTTCTGTCATACACTAAAAAAGAAGGTGAGGAGCAAAATACCTGCATGTGAGGTTTTAATACAGCCCCTCAGGGCTGGATGAACTGTACTTGATTAGCAAGAGAAAAGGCAGTCATGTAAAACTGGCACAAGGGGGCAGGTGTGCACCACTGAAAATTCTTCGTAGTTTGTGTTTATGAATGATCGCAATTAGCTGCAGGACACAGAATGGTAACTGTCTTGTTATGGGCATAAATGGCTATTTTAATTGTGTTGTAAGAAAAATTGTGCTGTGTATTTAATTAGAATGAAACCTCACATTTCTACATAAAAGCAAAAGGGCTTAACAAAATAAATGGTTTACAAAATTTGATTTCCAGTATGGTTCAATAGCAGAGACAACTAGAGAATAAAGATGTGTTTCACTAATTCTTTTTCCTGGATCAGATGAGATGAGACATTCAATTATCATAATACAAGACTTGAAATTTTCACATATTAGGACCATATTGTTGTCGTGCTTATAGGTGTTCTAGTAGTCAAAATTTCGGATGTGCTCCCTGAATGGTGATAATTACAGTGGTGGTCTTAGGAGTTCATAGAGTTAAAAGTGTGTACAAAATGCTATATATGACTGCACAAAGAAAGCCAGTGCAGAAAGCACAGTTAAAGAAGAGCTGCAGTAAGAGATGCTACAGCAGCAGAAGTTTCATTATGCTCTTAAGACAAATTAATTTGCTGTAAAGACAACTACTCATGCAGTGACAGCATTTTCCTCCCCAAACCTCTCCTTGCAGTGACATATTCTGCATCTTCATTACCTGATCTGTTCCACATTTCAACCACAGTAATATTTTTTATACTTTTTTTTTAATATTAAAAAATACCCTCAAGTGCTAAAGATAAAAGCAGTAAATTTATTTAATGTTATTCCATTAAAATTACTTTCTACTGCTGTCTGGACTTGGACTAACATAGGCTTTGTTGCTCTAGCAGTGCCAGCTTCATAACTGTCTTCTATTTAGAGACATCCAAAAATTTTCAATACACAAGACATGGAGATGAAGCTTTACAAGAATAGGTGTTTCATGAGACCTTCACTGTGGCTAAGCTGAAATGAATGGAATTAATATAAGAAAATAAGCTATTTACACATATACGTGTATAAAGTAGAAGTTTGCAATTTTGTGTTATCTGTGAGACTTTATTTTTCTGTGGAAGGAAAAGACACTCAATGCTGTTTAAAATCTGACTGTTTTATTGTTGTAATACTATCGTGCCAGTAGATGATTAATACTTGCCTCAAAGCAGTGGGGGGCTCAGTTCAGCTGCAGACAATGCAAGGCTCCCTGCTGCCTTTCCTATATCCAGGCATATTTCTCACCTCAGTTGGATTGCTCCAGGTCAAAAATGAGGATATTTCTTTCCAAACTGTTGACACCTGACTGTTAGAGTCATCCCTGACCGATATTTCCTAAATATTTGATTTGTTCATTTTACCTGCCTGTATTATGGACATGGTAAAGCAGTTCCTTTGCCTTTATATAGAGGCTTTCTGCATGATCATTGCTTGAATCTCTCTTCTACAGTTGCCAAATGCATTATTTTCTTAAAAATGTATTAATTCATATGCCAGTTGCAAATTATTTTAGTTCTTTGAATTTACTCCATTTTCTCCTTGTTTCTCTCATTGTCTAAATTGCGTGCAAGGATTAAGAAAGCATCAGCAGAGGCAGTGAAAGGGGGACAATCCAGTTATGCAGGGCTAGCTGAGGTCCACGACTGCCATGGAGAGACGAGCCTGGGCAGCATCTCCTCCATCAAGCACTACCAAGACTTGACTTTTGCTCCTCTTGGACCTCTGTAGGCAACCTGCTACTCATAGCTCCCTGATGATGATCAGAGCATTTGGGGTGACAGTGTACTCAAACCCAGGCCAATGTGGAAGTCTAGATGTGGCCGTGTGGTGTCACCTCCCTCAGTAGAACCAAAGTCTGGCTCCTGACCTTGGGAATAGGCCTCATCCTCCCCACCATTCAGGCTCCTCTCCTTTATTTTAGAGTGGTCACTAGGTGGTTAGTGGCCATGAATGTCCTTTTCCAAGCTTTGAATTAAGTACTACAATAACTTACAAGGAATTGCCACAGGCTTGAATTTTCAAGAGTAACTGCTTGTGGTTCATTAAATTCCTTAGTTATGTCCCTGGCTCCTGAGCTTGAATATTGCTGGAATGCAGTTTTTAACGCTTTTCTCTGCATTCTTTTTTTTCAGCCATAATAACTATGCATTTCTACATAGTTTTACTAGTAAGTATTCCAAAGCTGCTTCTATACTTGTTTCCCTCCACAGACAACAGTTTACCTAATGAATTCTGACTATAGAACTGCTGGATTCTTCTACTGTGTTTTGTGAATATAATAAAGAGCAGAACAGAAGGTATGAGAGATTAAGTTTAATTCCAGATTTTTAATTTTGTTTATAGCTAGGTCATTGACAAGATGTTATAGAGATATTTTGATTAGCATAAAAAATGTATTACTGAAAGCAAGAAAACTGGGCACCTAAATAGAGCTATTTAGCATGTCATAATCTTTTAAATGCCAGTTACCTGCTGTATAAACCTGGATTAAAAGTGTTTTGCTGTAGGATCCAATCCCACAGGAAATGTGTTAACATTACAAAAATAATCTTAAACTTTGTACAGTATTTGCACATTATGATCAAGACCACAGCCAAGTACTTTGATGAAGACTTGATTTATTGTCTGTGAAGAGGAAATGTCTGTCATTGAACCAATTTCCCTGCTTCATCTTTCAACCCTAGTTGGTTTTCTTTCTCAAATTTTTGTTGATGTTTGTTAACCTACATTTGACAAGACAGCTAGTTTCAGCCAGATTGATCATCTCTGTTTTGGCATATTTTACAAATTATTTCTGACCTCAGTCCACAGAAAACATGGAAAAATGCTATTTCCTAAATTTTAGTGGCAGATTTCTGATAAACATTACTGTATTTACTGAATGTTTGTAAAGAAGAAAATTATCTTCCACTAATGACTGTTTAATGTTGAAGTTCAGCACATCTCACAGCTGGGCATTAGCTAATGAAAACAAGATGGTCTATATATAATAGCTGTTTATCCTCTCAAGAAAAAAATCCCAAGATTTATCCCAGAAAGCCTGGGTGAAACTTTTAAACCAGACAGTTTTACAGACATGTTGTCATTCCTCAAATTAAGAATATTTCTCCACTGCCTGTCCATGCTCTAGGAACTATGAATAGTGACTCAGTAAAGAACCACCTTCTGTGGCTGGTTTGTTCAAAGGCCCCTACAAAGAGCAATACTCTGCCATGCATAAAACCAGGTCATTGAAATTTTGCACATGCTCTTAAAGTACATTTTAGAATAGAAGGAGTATTGTTCCTTGTGTCCTGACCGAGTTTGTGTTGGTGTCATTATTTTCTTTTTCAGAATTCAATTTTTTTTATATTTCCATAATAATTTATTAATTTCAATGGAGAGGACACTGATTTTGTTGGCATACAATTATGAAATGCTAGGTAGGGTCCAGGTTGTGGCACAGACCACCTCTTTCTGGTGTAGAGTTGGGCTGTTGAGGTCCTTATTGCTCTGGAATTGCTGCTGCTTCTCAAGAGGGCCTGTTGGCATATTTTCTTAAGCTACAAGTAATTCTTAGAGATTTTTCTGACTTTTGCTTAAATAGTTATCTCTGATGGTGTTACGAGTTATGCTATGAGAAGTTTGTATATGCAGTAACTGAGAAATGAGTCTGGATGAAACAATATTGGATTCTCCAGTAAAAACTTGCACACATTTATTTCCTGAAGATTTTAGTGACTATTTCTCCTGGGTTTTTTTTTTAAACATCTGTGCTTTGAAAAGCTCTTCCTGAGCAGACAAGTGATCTGCTCAGTCAGCCCCAGCATAAAGCTCTGAGAGAAGTGACGGGCAGAAAGAGGAAAACAGGACAACAGAACATGTATCTGTCTTGCACAGATGAGAAGTGCTTGTGATGTTTTTTCCTTTTTTTGCCAGATCTTTTAACATAGCCTGTCAAATAATTTAAGGGAATTCATTCTGTAACTCCGTGCAGCAGAATTCAGTGAGGATGTGACAGGTGTTTTGAAGTTTCACCACAAAGCTCGTAGTTCACCTCTTGCTTTCCTGTCTGAAAATATCATCACTGCCTGTCGTGGTTTAGAAACAGAAATCTGCAATTTATTTTCCCCCATCCCCACCCCTTTTTCCTAAGACTCTTCCAAACCAGATATCCCTTGCCCCCTCCCCTCTCCTGCCTCAAGATGGGAGTGAGAATTGGAGGCACAGAGAAGGTTTAAAAAGATGGATTGAGATAAAATCTATTTACTGGAAACAGCAATGAGATACAAACCCAGACAGTAACAGCAGCAATAACAGAAGTATACAAAAAGAGGGTGATTTACATGCAAAAAATGCTCACTGACTGACCTGACCTGGTGCAACGCTGAGACATTGAACAATGGTGAATGGACCCCCCCACTACAACTGCTTTTTCCTGGCCCCAAACCACTCCCACCTTCTCTGAAGTGAGAGTGCTTTTCTCCTGCCCCTGGTGGTATGGATAAACAGCCCAGACATGCCGCAAAGGCTCCAGTCTCACCCCCCCAGCTACTGCCAAAACATTAACTCTGTCCTGGTCGAAAACCAGAACACTGTCAAACAAGTGTCAGAGGTGGTGACTAATTTTCAGGCTCAGAACTAAAAAGTGTATTATGGCCTGTAGATATTTCTTCCAGTTATTGATTCCAAATATTCAGTGCTTCATTTTGCTGAAATGAATGACACATTTACATCTCTACATTCTGATCAAGACCTTACCAGTAGTACTATGCATCAGATGTCAAATACAGCATCTACAATTGGCATTAAAAACCCCCTGTTTTATATATTGAGGTTCGCGAATCCATAATTTCTGTCCTACATATAATAAAGAAGCTGTCCAAAATGAAACCTAAAGTAATGCCAAGAAGTAAAATGCAAAGCCAGAATATGATTTGATACCTTAAATCAGGAGTGTCTTAATATATCTTAGAAGTGATTTATGTCAAGTCCTCCTTGAAGAAATACTGACAATGGGAAGAAAGTTTATAATTTATTAATAGTTTACTGTTGACTGAATAGCTGCTCTTGGCAGTACATGTCATGGATGCAAAACAAATTCCTCAATGACTAATATCTTCTAGTTTCCTTTAAAAATTATCAAGCGGTTATTAAATGATTGTCTCCTGGAGGAACATTATGGGATTAAGTTTTCACCCTTTTCCTTCCCTTAGGTTCTTGTTCCTATTGAGAGTTTGTATACAAGTCAGAGAAGCTTCTTACTTTTGTATAAACTAGTAGAGGTTGGGACTTGACATTTTCACTTTTAAATAAGTCTTAAGGTAAAGATGCTGCTTTAGTTGCTATTTAGAACTTCCAGCTTTACATGCGTGTGTGCACATCTACTGCTCACCATTATAACAGATAAATTAAAAGCTAACTGGCACTTTGCTGTTTGGAATTTAATTTTGGATTTGTAGGACAAAGTGGAAAGCAGAGATAACTGCAGTAGTGTGGGTTGTTTACCTGAAATGGAACCACTGTTTTACCTGAGAAGAAATCAGCTCATTTGTTCTGCCCCATACTCTCCTTACACTGGCAGAACTGTTTGTACATCCATACAGTGAACCAAATCCAGCAAATCCACAGCATGGCCACAGGTACCCCCCACCAAAGAAAAAGTTAATTTTAACCTTTATCAATTCTCCATCCCAGATCCTGGCGAAGCTGAGGAATGCAAGCTGATAGTAGCAGAGGTTAGCCAGGAAAGAGAAAAAGGCCTGTCAGAACTTACTAGTAGAAGATAAATTTCTGGGTAGGGGATCTTTCTTCAGTGAGACTGTAGCATTGCTTTCACTGTTTCTCAGAATGTAGTACAGTTTTTTTTAAAAAATTAAAAAATATTGGTTTTTTTTTTTTTTTGGTTTTTTTTTTTTTTTTTTTTTTTTTGGTGTAAGGATTTTCCCTGTCTCTAAGTATTTACAATTAAGAGCAATGAAGTTTCAGTCTTGGTAAAGAACTGTAATAGAAACAGTAATAAAAGCTAGACATCCTACCTTACTTACACCAGTTTAATTCCATGAAATATAGGCATACAAGAAGCTCTGGTCTGGTGTTTCACTGTCGATGTCATGTTTCTGTTACGGTACATTTGTCCAATGTAGATGATGTCGCATGCTATGATATCACTAGGAATTTTAAAATCAAACTTTGTGTGAAAGTAGAAACATAACCATTAGAATTTAAATTCTTCTGGCAATGTTTTGAACTCGTTCCTACTCTATAAGCCAAGGAGCCTGCTGTTTGAAAAGAGTTTCCTAAGATTCTTAAGATAAAAAAGGGATGTTTTCTGGGTAAATGTACATAAGGTATTTTAAGCTAACTAGCCTTGCAGCAGAAAAATATTCTGTACCATCAGTAAATATCTGTATCTTGTTTTATGTAACCTTACAATATTAATGGGATAACATTAGATATATATATTTAAAAATAATTAATGTATCATTTCATGTTAGTGTTTGTTGCTTTCAATGTCTATATTTAGAAACAAGCCCTTACCCCTCTTCTGCTTGGGCCAGCACTCATGAGAACACAAGAAAATTATAAATGATTTCCATGCAGATATGATAATGCAAATTATAGAGCCAGCTCTGGCTATAGGCATTGAAAAACATGTAGGGAATTTCCTCTTTGATGATAATTCTCTCTCTTCCTTGTTCCTAACCTATGGGCATAAACTGATTAAAATAATAGAGTTGTTACCTTCAGTATTTTATTTTTCCCCCATAGGTATCTAAATATATTTTCTTCATCAAAGAAGGGATCATGAATGAGAATGACTACTTAATAAAACAAGACATTATAAAAGGAAAGGAAACAGTGTTTGAATGCCTAAGCTTTCTGCAGACAAACCCAATTAGCAATAAAGGAGCTTTGACTTTATGGGAAAACTATCATGGTAACTCTATTAGAATGAAAACCAGACTATTTTCAGACTTTATCCCTTTAAAAATCTTATGGCCATTTGCATGTTTTTTACTATTGAATTTCCAACCTATTCATCAAGAGACAGACACTTTACACATTAAATTATGCTTTTGTGTGTGTATATTCAATAGGTCTTTTCACTCCTGTAAATCCACTATTAGTCCTATTACAACATTTGCTTATGTCTTTTCTGTGTCAGGAAGCTTCTTTCTATTCAAGACTGCATGAAGTAACAACATTTCCTAATTTCATACAGTCCTAGTATATCAGAGCAACCCACTGAGCAGTTGTTCAGCTGTGAATTAGCTGTATGAATTCCTTGGTCCTTGGCCCATTGTATGTGCTTGGGCACTCTGTGGGAGAAGTCCCAACTTTCCCATCACAGCAGTTCTGGGAGGTGCTTCCCTCCCCCTCCTGCTCAGCAAATGGGCACATACCTAAAATGTCTTTGCTGACGATGAAGGCTCGCTATCTTAATTTTAAACCTGACATAACCAGTGTATGGTGTAATTCAGGCTTTGTCTATCTTGTGTCCTGAGATGCAGGAGGATAAGACTTTTTGAAGCTTTGGGTGGTTCTCTGTCTCCTCTCTGTCATCCCAGTAAGTGCCTCATGAATCATTCATGTATGATTTTTTTTTTTTCCAGTTAAGGTATACTATGGCCACAAAAGCTTGGAAATGCATAGATTTAAATATATTTAAAGGATTTTAAAATTAAATTGATATATACAAAGTCCCTTGAGAGGTCTGAGTGAGATTCTCTGAGAGAGACTACAGTTTAATAAAAGCACCAGGACTCCATAATAGATTTTATGTCTGAAATACAAAATTCCAAACTTAAAGTACATCCCAGAATGACTATAAATCATCATTATTTCTAAGCAGATAATGAGAAATTATTTGTAAACATGACTTAATTGGACACACTCTGCTGATTCATTCTTTTATTTTACAGCTTTGGTGAGAAGCAGGCAGTAAAAAAAAAAAAATAGAAACTGAATGAGCTTTGAAGACTTAATTCTGTCAGCCAGGATTTTTCAAATGGAGAAAAAAAGAATAAGCAGCTTTTGCAAACTCAAAACATGTAGTTTTTCTTCAATTCATCACTTTGATATTCACTTTATGTAAAGGAGGGGAATCTGGCCGAAGGGAGAGCCCCTTGCCCCACTATCAGTAGAAGCGGTTTTAGTCGTATAGAATGAAGTTTGCACAACATAATATTTTGCTGGCTTTGGAGCTCAGGCAGCAGCTGGATATTTGAACAATTATAATGGGCAGTGGAAAGTTTACAGACTCCTCTAAAAGCACAGCCTTGAACCCTGTGTGGTGTGGAAGGCTGACATGAGGCAGAGTATATGAATCACAAAAACCTCTAAACCCTTCTGCAGCAGAACGTGGCTTTTGGGAGGTGTTGTGGGAAGCAGGGGGGAAATACTCTCCTGAATATAAATTTTGTGATGTCAAAGTAATTTCCAGTAGCTCTGGAAGGGCAGCATGCTTTAGTAACATCTTGGAACTATTATAATAGAAATGCATTTTTAGAGGCAGCAGTAGAGACAGCAGTAGGGATGCATTAGTAGGTAATAAGAGTCTGTAGGGTAAATGAGGATAGGCGATAGCACAACGTTTTGAGATTTCATGCTGCCACTCACTCTACGAAAACAGAACTTATCTAAATTCCAAGATCTTCAGAAACAGGCATAATCTAATGTAGAGAGCATTAAGAAAGAATAAACTCCAAATTCTGTGCTGATTTTTTTATTCTGCTAGCCAGCATTTTATGGCTAAACTATTAATATTCCGAGAACAGAAGAAGAGATCTTTTCTTGTCAGCTGTTTCTATAGCTCCTGCCTCATTGTGTCCTTCTTTGATAATACATGAAGATGGCTTTTGAAAGTGTCATAACTGCCACAATAGCTTAAACATGATCATAATAATGAATTTATTTTCAGGCAATTGGATAATTTATGGAGCACTGTGTGATGGTCAGGTATAATAATAACGCTTAGCATTTTAATATGTTCTTTGTGCTTTGTAGCTATCAGTCAGTCAATACAACATCTTTATGAGGTAGATGGGTATGCTTTTCTGAGTAGATGGCAATGCTCTTCTTTTACAATGGGCAAAATAAGACTAAAGGCAAATGATTGCCCAAGGCCATGCAATGAGAAAGTTGCAGAATTGGGATTAAAGCTAGGGGAAGTAGAACATTTTCTTCACTGATGATGTTTTTTCTGCATATATGGCCACTAAACTAGGAGGGATGCAAAGTTCCCTGTTAATAGAGAGATGAAGAGATGTAGATATTTTTTAATAACAGACTATTTTCAGTGGAACTGTAAGTGTTTTTTTTTAATGTATTTTAAAAGCTGTTCTCTGAACGGTTAACTTTGCCAGCTCAATGTAAAATAAAACAGATGTATAATGAATTTTATTTAGATCATGATCCAAAGCAAACATGTTGGTAACAAATTCATCCAGGACCTTTAAGTACCTGAATCTATATAGTGAATTTTTGTTTGCTGCTTTATATGATGTGTCTTTTAGATGATTTTTAATACATATTTTTACTGACATGATCAAAGCATACTTCTGAAATCATTGATAGGCATTGTGACTTCTTCATCCTCTGCCTTTTAGTGCAAAGGAGATGGAGCTGATAGCAAAGCAGCGTACTTGATGGACAATCAGTGACCCAGGTAGTAACATTTTGATTAACCAGCTAATCTTCACGTGTAAGGTGTTGTGTATCTACATTCTTATCTTGTTGGAATAAGGATATCTGACTAATAGAGAATTCTATAAATTAATGGAAAGACAAAAGTAATGTGAATAAAGGCATCCATTTGTTATAAGATATATTAAGATAATAATTATATTAAATGAATAGTTTTTTTTCAGATTACTCCCACATAATATGTTGTGTCTAAAATGTTGCTAGGATCTGAATTAACTCATTACCAGCTATTTTAGGAATCTCCCTTGGACATGAGACACCTTGACCTTTTGGGTCAGATTCTTAAATGGAAAATTAAATATACCAGCTGGAAAGCGAAGGTAGTGTTTTTCTAAGCGGATCCTGTTGGAAAAGCAACTCTGTATCCCAGGCGCAATAGCTTCAAGCATCTGTTGCATTCAAAGCACTTTGCAAGCCTACTAGGTATAGATGTCTCTCCTAACTGTGCTGGTTTTCCTGCTTTGTCTTGCCCAATCCTGTTGTACACCGTTATGATCTGTAGTGAAAACTTACCCTTGTTTTCTTCCCTCACTGAAAATATTTCAGTTAGATAGCTTTGAAAATGTCACTTGAACTGCTTTACTGCATAGAGTGTGCATGCACATGGCACCTATATTTTACAAAAAATACAAACAGCAACAGTTGGACACAGCCATTAGGACATCTTGCACCATCATCCCATCAGTCCTTGTGAGGGCAGGGACAAGGGAGATAAACATCTAGGTCCTGCATGCAAAATTTGTATGGGGCATTCCCTGAGATTTAGGGAAGGAGTGTTGTCAGTACTTGGTTGTTACTGTTACATATGTAACTCCATGGAGCTGGATGGGATCCACTCAAGGGTTCTAAGGGAGCTGGTGGAAGTGCTCACTGAGCCCCTTCCTATCATCTACCAGCAGCCCTGGCTAAGCAGGAAGGTTCCAGTTGACAGGAGGCAAAAAAATGTGATGCCCATCTACAGGGGATGGAAGGATGTTTTAGGGAACTACAGGCTTGTCAGTCTGGTCTTGGTGCTAGGGAGGTTCCTGGAGCAAATAATCTTAAATGCCATCACATGGCAGGACAACTGGGGGATCAGGCCCAGACAGCACGGGTCTGTGAAAAGCAGGTCCTGCTTGACTGACCGGACAAGGTCTCCTATGACAAGGTGACCTGCTTGGTGGATGAGGGAATTGCTGTGGATGTGTCTAACTGGACTTTAGTGAAGCCTTTGACACTATTTTCCACAGCACCTCCTGGAGAAACTGTCTGCTTGTAAATTGGATATTAGTAAAAATTTCTTCACCAAAAGGGTTATTCAGCATTGGAACAAGCTGCCCAGGGAAGTGGTTGAATCACGGGGCTATTTAGAAGATGTAGATGTGACAGGGACATGGTTTAGCAATGAGCTGGGTTAATGGTTGGACTTGAAGATCTTAAAGGTCTGTTCCAACCTAAATTATTTTATGATTCCATGATTCCATTCCATGAATTGCTACAAAACAGAGTGATTAATGGACATTGAGACTTTGGTATCTGTCCTTTTACAGAAAGAAAGAAATAAGATCCATTCTACTTCAGTTTAGTACTTGATTCAGGTGCTTATACACAACTCACATCTTCCTACCTGGCCTCCAACTGCCAGTGCAGTGGGGCACAAGTCTTTCTTAAATCCTCTGTCTTATCTATAGCTGCAAATAGATAAACTCTGTCCTAAGAACTGGCCATACAAGCGTCAACTTCAGCTGTGTTGATCACTAGAAGGGTCTATTTGTAGTCAATGCAAAGAGCAGAGTTTGGGATGAGGTTTTTCTGATCTATTTTGAAAGTCTTCCTTAGGATGAGGAATGTCAGCATGGAGTCTAATGAGCATTAACTTGTTCTCCATCAACTGAAGCAGGCCAGGAGGGCTGGCTTTGGTGTGTTTGCACTAGAGACATGTGATCTTAACCTCTTTGAGTGTGACTGGGCACAGAGCAGCCTGGGGCAGCCTGGGGCAGCTGATCCATCACTTTGTTTTGGTTTCTTGGGATGCTACTTCATCTTAAGTTGAATTAAACTGCAGAAGTCCTTCTGTGTGCAAGCCAGTCTGCAAGGTGGAGGCTTGCCACAAGATCCCCAGGTACAACATATTCAGCAGTTTTGCAAGAAATTGTGATTCCTTTTTTGGTTTTAGAATCAGGAGCAATTTAAGCATAGAATTCAGAATGCAGGGAGTTCTCCCGCATAAACTTGGCAAGAACTTTATAATCAGTTCAGCTGCTCTTTTCAGGCAGAAATTATCCATCTGTACTGCTGATTAATATGGTTGCTGACTTAACCAATATTAACAGGCCTTGCTGAAGAGATATTATTACATTAGAAGTGATTAAAGATACATTCCAAGCAAGGAATGATTCTTGGAACCATACTTGTTATTGAAATGTTGACAACATTGATATCGGGATTTTAATATCCTGCTTGACAATTAAACTTCTGCCTGGCTCAGATTTCCTCTGTATCTGCTCTATGGGATCGAGATATTACTTCTGAGTTACTGAAGAGAATTATATTCATGTACTGGTCAGTGAAAGGTTGACATTAGTGCTTTGTCTTGGCAATGTTTCACAAAGATAAGCCTAAAGGAACAAAAAGCAGCTGCCAACTGAGGAGAAAAATTCAGGTTCTCTAGTCTTTGCATCTTCCAGCTTATCTTCAGTTTCAGGTAGAATGCTTCAGGGTATTCTGTGTTGCCAGATTTTCATTTAACAATGTGGGGAGGTAGTTAGTCTAAGGAAAAGAAAAATTCTTCATAAAAGGAAATAACATCAAAGAATTATGAACTCCTTGCAGATATCAGTGTAGTAGAGCACACTTTACATGAATTATTGGTATTGTCAATTCTTCTGGAGTGTAGAGAAGAATGGGGTCTGCTTCAGTTCACTGCTTAATTCTTCATTTCCTTTAAAATAAATGAAATTAAAGACAGCTTATTAAAGAGGAGGCATTGTTTGTATGTTTGGAGGCTGCCATAAAAGGGTGACTTCTATTTTACTGGTTTTCTAATATTTGTTATTTTTTTCAGACTTTTAAATTAAAATACCTTTACTGTGGTTTTCTAGGGGAAGAAGGGGAAGTTGTAATAACACACTGCATGTGTGTGCATAGCCTTCCAAATCTTCTGGATAAGTTTGTTGACAAATACCCATCCAATGAAACAAAAGGGGAAGTGCTCTAAAGAAACATCATTTTTAATAAAGCCATACTGAAAAAAAAAGTTGCAATATTCTAAATGAAAGAAAACTGCGGAGACAATTCAGACACCAGGTAATCCATATAAAACAGAAAAAGTAGTGGCTATCCTGTTTTTGAAAAACACATCATTTTTTGCTCATACTTTGTTAGATATTAGAGATGGACTTCATATAAGATAATGTTAAATATCTACAATATGGACAGCTATACATGAAACATTCCCACTGGAGTTCCTTTACAATCAGTAAATATACAAATAATGACTAGCTTTTTCTTTAGGATTTTTAATAAGGGTCTCATTGAGAGTTTCTAGGAAGCTGATGCCCTCAACAGTCAAATTGCAAGGACACAGGTATGGCACAGGCATTGTCATATCTGCCAGGGGTATCTTATACATTCTAGAGCATATCACATGGCACTAAATGCCTATGCTTGAGGGTCTGAGTTGAACCCTATTAGTCCTAAACTTGGTCAGTGCCTCCTGGGATTATATGCATCCTTTTATGCCATTTTTCCAATGCTATGATTGAGTATGATGCTTCCCCTAAATTGCTTTAATTCATGTGCTTCTGTGGGTTACCCAAAGTATCTTTGCCTGAGTATTGAATCAAAGAAATCAACTTAACAGCATTAAACATTTCTGCTAAGAAAGCATTCCTTTATTATGACGCTGGGGCTGAGGAGGAGTGTACTTCCATGGTGTGTCCATCTCAACAGTTTTCTCATGTGTTTATATATCCTTTACATTATAAGACTCTGTGAATTCCCCCTCCAAGTCCTATCCACTCAGTACTGTCCATTGTCTGCAACCACAGCTCCTTTTGGGGGCTGTTTCTGTGTTGTGGCTCTTAACATGTGCACAGTTCCCATCTGCTGCCTTAAGGGGTCTTTTATTGTTATGAGGCCCTGGCGTTCCTCTTCAGGTAGGCACTGTCCCATCTCCCTCTTATCTAAGCAGTTCCTCCTGGTCTTCCTTGATTTAGTGTTCTGGATGGGTATGGGTTTTTATAACTGGATCCTGGTTATGTAATATTCCCTCAACATCGCAGCCCCTTGTTGTCTTTGTCCTCAAGCAGTTTCCTGCTGCAGAGTAGTACTTAAACAGCTAAGCAAAAACATTAAGCTTATATTTAAGAAGTCACAGGGTTTAAACAGAACTACAAAATTAAGCAAAACTACAGAATTATTTCGTATAGCTCATTTCAGTATTTCCCATGCCTCTTATGCCCGGTGCAACCCTTCTTTTGGCAGCAGCAAAGGCCAAACTCAGTTATGGGAAACTTTTAAAACATACTGACTCAAGTTCTATTGAGAATCCTTTTGAAGTACAATGAGTGAGGTATTGAATAACTGTGTCTAAATGACAGAACTTTATTGGAGAAGGAAGAAGAAAAAAATCAACTATAATTATGGGAATCTGAATGGCTGATGACAGGTAAGATGACCAGAATCATTGCTCTTTTTCCTCACTGTGCTCAGCACCAGCTGCATTCACCCTTAGTTGTGCCATCTAATATTGTTCCTCACCAACTTTTCCATCCTTGTTCACTGATCTGCTCTTTCTCAATGGTCTGTACCCAAATGTTCTATTATTTCTCAAACATGAGTCCCCAGTCAGAAATGAGACAAAATACCTAATTCCCATTGATTTCCAATTGGTTTCAGTGCAAGTTGGACACAAAGACAAAAATTAGATTCTCAGCTACATTTTATGAATGTGGATCTTCCTATTCTGAAAACGCCAAGTTGAAGAGAACAGAAAATGGAAAGGAATAATAAGGGTTTTTTTGCAACATGAACTTATTTTCTTAGATCTTTTCCAGGTTATTTTGAAATGTATTTTGAGGCATTTCAGTCTCTCCATAAGAAAATGTAATTTTAAGAGGCTAGTGCAAATCCTGTTTGAGAGAGAGGCAGTATAGGAAAAGCTGTGCCTCTCATAATTTAAATCTTAGTATCAGCTTCCTAGGGGTTTAGGAGTGGCTGGGTTTAATCTTTAAATGGGAGGATCTAATGTTCCGTATATACATGTTATAGGTAACTAATAAAGATACATGTTTTTAATTGATTGACTGATTGGGGCTTTCTAGGACAGTTTTGCCATTATTGTTCAGAGTGACATTGAATAATTATGTAATTTTGATTTCAGAAGGATAAAGTCTTCTTTTGATAACAGCATATTTAACAGCTGTATTGTAGACTATTAGTTCTTCCACAAAGTATGCCTTATTGCTTTATCTAGTAGTTTTTCTGTTAAGCTGAAAATGAATGGCTAAAACTTGAAAGGGGTGAAGGAGAATGTTCATAATTATGGAAATACAATTTTGCAATGAAAAGAGATTTTGCTCTCTAGTGGAATCTGACAGGAGTTTATGTAGCAGGGATTTGTAAGACTATATAGATAAATGATGATGATACACAGCCTTCAATATTTAAATTTCTACCTCATCCATCTTAACAGGACTCTTTGGATAGAGGACTCTCTTCAGACCTTTGCTTAGAGTTCAGAACATCTGACTGAGCTAAGGTGTCCCACTGAGCTGCAGATAGGCCAGTTTTCTGTGACTGACAGCAAACCAAAACCAGTATGGCTATTGCCACATCCAGCTGCCTGTGATGCCTCAGGTCTATTATCTTTGTGCTATTTATACATTCATAGAGCAGGACTTTACTTCACCATGAGTCTAATAAGAGGTCTGAACTCTTGCTACTTGGTCTGTAATAAAAGCAGTTAAATTTCATTGTCACAATATATTCTTGCTTTGGGGTTAGTGTGTAACTATATGTGTATTCTGTGTATACAATATTATCGATGTACACATTGATAATTTTATGTACCATGGTCTTGCTTGAAAAGACCATGTGTTATGATGTAGGAAGCCTGGAAGGTTTTGTGTTTTCTATGTCATCATAAAATTAAAAATTATTGTGATCAATGAGGATGGATTTTAATTTTAAAGTTTTTGATATATATGAATGTATATTATGGCAAAAAGTTCAATGGCCACTAAAAAGGAACAATCCAGTCTTTTGAGAAAGACTGATAGGAATGGTTTATTTAGATAAGAGTTAGTGAACTCCAGCTTAAAGCTGTCAATGTATAAGATCCTCTCAGTGGACTTTATTAAATATTTTCACAGGATTCAAAGTCAGGATTAACACTTCCACTTTTTTTGCAAAAAGAAAGCAGAGAATCAGATTCCTTGGGCTGCTCTGGCAGCTTTGCACTGTATCGGCAACACAAAGCAGTAACAAAGCTTTTTAAGAGGCCTGTTAAACCTGCTTTACACCTGCTTTGCATCACTGGAATGGTACAAAGCAGCCAGCATCCACTGGTGGGTCTGGCTCTACATGCTTAGCAGTCTGCTGCTGGTGCTGGTAGCAGCAAGAGGGCTGTGAATGACCCCAGCACGAACTGCACGAGTGATGTTTGGTAGTGGCAGGGTTGGACTGCTGGTATGGAAGCCAGAAAGACATCAAAAGGCAGAGAAAAACCTTTTCTGGTGCTAGAGCTAAACTGACTTACAGTAAAACTTCAAGTAATTTTTTCTCCTAACGTTTCTTATGTCCAGTGTTTCTCTGCTTCACAGAGCCCTTTTCTAGGAACATTCTTTTGGAATGCCCTTTGGAACATTCTTTTGAGATGGAGTGTTTTTCAATAAAAGGAGAAGGCCTCCATCTCTAGTGCCTCTACCTTCTTTTCATGGCTTCAGTGGTTTGAAGTGGCTGACACAGCATCACTGTGGGCATCAGTCCTTATCAAAGTGCTGTTTTGTTCTTCTGTGGCATTTTCCTGACCTGAAATCACAGGCGTGCCACAGCTGCGTGTGACTTGTGGGCAAACCTGTGGATTTGTGACAAGGACGGGTCACCTTGTATGCCTTCCCTGGAGAATTTTTTACTGAAAATATTTGCTTCCTAATATAAACCTATGGGGTCTGTATTTTTGAATTTTTTTGCAGTGCATATGTCCTCTTTACAGGCTGGGTTGGAGACAAAACCTTTAAGTTTATGATGCTGAGCCTCTCTCATGCATTTTTAAAACTACTTTGTTAAATTTCATATTGTTAAATGTTTCAAGGGGCTTCCCCTGGGTGGAGGGTGCTGGCAGTTAGAGGCTGTGCCCCAGGCTGAGAGGCTGGTAACACCTTTGAAAATCTGCACGGATGTCCTAGCCCAGAAAGTGCTTTGGTTTGTTTACAAATGGATGAATTGCAATGAATTTTACATCCACAAATTCTGTCAACCTTTGGCTATTTGCATGCTCAGTAGTGAGGCAGCTAAAAAAATTACTTTGAAAAGAAAGTAAGTGTCTAAGCTTTAAGAAATCATCTTTTGACTGAACAGTGACTGCTTCAACTAAACTGAACTAAAATGGAGAGAGAAGGCACTGGAAATCTACCTGTGACCTTGTTTCTTGTCCTCTGAAGCTCCCATTCATCAAAGTGCATAGAATCTTGCTGGCCTCCTTGCTAAGCTGGGACAACCAGGAAATGACAGTGTTTAAAATTGCCTTTTCTCGCCTCCAGCTTCTCAAGAAACAACCCTTCTTTTCAAGCAAAGAGCTATCCACAGCAAGTACTGAATGAGCACATTCGTCACAGGGAGCCATTTGTCAGCTCCAGTTGGGATTATTGTATGATGCTCTTCATGCTGGTACACAATATGGCTTAGGCTACCCCATACTCCAGTTCCCATAGTGATTGCTGGACTCCTGGTGACTGTTTAGTGTCCTGGTTCACTCCTCAGAGCTATCAATGCAACAAACCTTGGTTATTTTAAAGGGTCTTTACCAGTATGATTTTTTAACTGTCCTGACTGTCATGACCAAGAAATAATTACAAGGTCTACAAGTACCTGAATAAAATTCTTCTCTGCTGGGAAAAAAAAAAAAAAAGCTATTAAAACAGATTTTAGAACAGAATAGATGAATTAAGTATCCTACTGGTCCCATGATGTGGCCACATAATGGTCTTCTCTCTAACATGATGAGATTGATGCTCTCAACCTCTATGCACTGGCAGTACTTTTTATTGCAAATCCATTGAAACAAGAGCAAAGAAAATATGGCAAGTAAAAAAAAAAAAAAGCCAACACACACACACACAAAAAAACCAAACCCAACCAAAAAAAAAAAAAAAAAAAAAAAAACCAACCCAAAAAAACTACATACAAGATACCCTTAACAGCATTTTGACAATGGAAACAGAAAAAAATGTTGAATAGCACACAAAGTCACCTGGATACCTCAGATAGATACAGAGTGTAAGATA
Source organism: Vidua macroura (assembly GCF_024509145.1). Lineage (NCBI taxonomy): Eukaryota > Metazoa > Chordata > Aves > Passeriformes > Viduidae > Vidua > Vidua macroura. The sequence continues at coordinate 19,038,088 of NC_071571.1, forward strand.
ATTAGACACAGTGATGATGGGTAGCACACAGTGCAATAGGTGAAAAATTCTGCTACCTCTTTTGTAACTTCCCTGCAATGGTCTCTCCTGGCTGTTAGAATCTTTGTGTGGGTATATACATGGTAAGAAAGAGAACAGAGTAAAGTGAGTGGCCAAATCTTTCACGTTAGAACAAGTTTGCTGACAAGGCACAGAAATGTGTGAAAAGCCCTGCAGCAAACATTCAGTGTGCTCCATTTTTCACCAGAGGACAGCTGGTACCCAGATGGCCTGGTATCAGAGAAGAACAAAGCGGATTTAAGCCATGCACATATCCCCCCACACCATGAGTCAGCATGTACACATTGTAGCTGTAAGCAAAGTTTTCTCCTGCCATTGCAGCCCAAATGGGTGGGACAAGGCAGATTATGAAGAAAGGGTTGGATTGTTGCCTAACAGGCTTTTTGACCTTCTTGGTTAGTTATATTAGGTTTTGGAATACAGTTTAATCTTGAAAAGTTGGTCTGGGCTATCAACATTTCAGAAGAGTTTTGTCTTCTGCAGTGCAGTGCTTTCTGGAACAGGTTGCAATGCAAATTATTTTGGTTGCTATGTATTCTGAAAATCCAAAATGCAAAATGAGTATTTCAGATGAAGGATCCTAGCTGAATAAAGCTGGCACCAGTCTGATTCTTCAAAGATTCTTCCAAAACAAAAGGATTCTGTTTATTTTCCTTGTCCATAAATGTTGCACAGTCTTTGAGTATTGAGATTCTCTGTAGAGACCACTAATCCTGAGAGACTGTAATGAGAGCGAGCAGATTTCCACATCCTATTTACATGCAAAAGATGGATAAGGCAGAACAGTTTTCTCTGTCTTAGGTTTTCTTGTAGGGACACAATTACCTGACATATAGTAAAGTTTGTGGGGCAGAGTGTCCTGTTCTAAAGTTCTAACTTTACCTGAAAATAAATGACCTGCCTGGTTCTTCATGTCTTCTTTTTTTGTCCTTGTGTATTTGAGGAATTTATCTTTTTTTACTGATTAAATACAATGGAGAGTGGAAGGATGGATGTAAGTAGTCAGAAGGATGCCTCTGAGCAGGGGTCATTGTCTCAATGTGGTAACAGGCTTTCACATCCATGGGTTGAAAGGCTTATGAGTTTTACAGGGGATAGTGGTGGCCAGTGATGCAATCCAGATTCCCATCATAAAATGCCATGCTCTGTGTTTCTAATTTTGTTTCATATGTTGCTTTCTACTGGACTCTGTATTCCAAGAAATATGTACAGACAATCCTCACTCTAAGCATAAAATAGCTGAAATGTCATTTTCCATGTACTCAAAGAAACAAATGGATACATTGGCACTTGCTATGGGTAACAGCTGATTTTTATCAAATAACCCTGTATTATTGAATAGTGTGTTGCTGACATATACACGAAACCCTAAAAAAATTGCAACCTTCACCTGAAATTCATATTTTTTTCCAAAATGTGGTTATGGAAAACAGATTAGCTGGGATGTGTTTCACAGATTTATTATGCAAACTAGAAAAGAAAAAAATTCACATTTTGTTTGTTTACTTGCTTATTTTTTCCCAAATATTTCTGATTTGTGCAATCAAAAGAGTGGAAAAGTGTCTCTCTGATCTTAATTCTTTTTTATAGTGAATCAGGCACCATCCTGGAGAGTCACAATTGTTTAGATGAAAAATTTGTGTAAAATGCAGATAATTTGTGTAATTAGTTCAGTGCCTCTCTCCCAGTTAATGAAAATATTAATAATCTTGTAATTATGTTCCTGTCTTTCTTTTTAAAGCATTCAAGGATTTTTTTTTCCCTATTATTCCTAGCAGCCAAATTGTACTGGAGTCACAATTTGCTTTACAAGTGTCACTAAGTGAGTGAACTGGAGCAGTCTTTGAAGTGATTCATATCAAGTGTTTTGTGCTTTAATCAGCCTTTTTGGTTCATTTCTCTGTATGGTACCTCTAAGGTCATAAACCACTTGATATTTAAACAGCTAAGGATATATTTGCATGTATTTTTATGACAATTCTGTCTGAAATTATGGTAAATATATTTTCCAGAGTAGGCAGAAGTAATATTTCATACAAACAGAGCCCTAGTCATACCTGAAGTAATGCAGTTGTGTAATATTATTTTGAATAATGTATCTCTAGCACATGTATAGTTTTTACAGTTATAGTACAACAGGAGTCTCTTAGCTGATTAGAGTAGGTATAGTGATTGAAACATACATAAGTAAAAATGGAGCAACTATTCTTACCTTGTAAAAAAATTAACCAAACTGAAAATCATCCATCAGACTGCAGATTGAGAAGATGTAGCTGTATATTACCAAAATCACAGCAAGTTTTTTTCCCCTGCTTCCTGGAATACATTTGCAAATGAGGAAGTTTATATCTTAATTTTGTGCCTCTATAATTTTAAAAGAATCTACAGGTTTTCATTTATAGTTCATCTTCCCTTACTGAAGACAGAAGCCTTTCTCTTACTTTTGTTTTCTGCTTCTAAAACCATAATTTCATCTATGGATTAGAACTATCAGAAATATTCCTCTCACTGACTAATTTAGTCACTTTCAGCCAAAATTCTGCCAATAAAAAGAGGACTGACTAAAAGAACATGGGGGGAAAAGTGTAAAACTTGAAATATAGTAGGTGTTTGAATGTTCCAAGTGGAATCGCTCTTGCCTAAATGTGGATGTCTACATAGGAATGTTTTTTCCAAGTGGTCGCTGGAAAGTGATGATTATTTCTGGGTTATGTTTTAGCTGATCTCTTTAGATTTCTTAGGGTCTTCCCTTGCCATGAGTTTCAATCCAAATATTGTTTCATGTTGAAATGGACTCTGACCTACAGGTTTGGAAGTGAATGAGTTCCTGACAGTTGCATTGAATACATTTACATTTGGGGGCAGAAGTCCTGTTCTACCTCACACATTTTACTTCCATTTTGAATTCCCATCCTGTTACATGCTTCTGTGTTATATTGCACAAACAATGACTTTAATCAAGCCGAGTAGTGGGAACACTTGTCATGTTTTAGGTGAGGCTAAACAGGTAACTAAAATACCAGGACTGATTGTCCAGAGTGGTGTACAGCCTTTTAAAAAATACTGCCATTGAAAAGGTATTTTCTCAAAGAGATTTCCCCAGAAATATAGCTATGTTTGTAAAATTGGCATTTAAACATCTGGGAAGCAAAAAGTTAGGCTTTGGTTGTTTGTACCCATGGACCATTTACCTTAGAATCAATAACACTGATTTCTCACAGGGTCTGCAAAACAAACTCAGCCTGTAGACTGCAACATAAAAACTGACTTCTGAAGAGTGGTAGATGTAAGCATTTTTATTTAGAATGTTCCCTTAACTGTGGCATAATTTGAGATATTCATGTTAGCTTCATTAAGCTTGGCAGACACTGCTGACTGCAACAATTTAATGAGCCAAAGAGAATTTAATTGTGGTCTACTCTCAAAGCATGTGTGATGAAGTCCACAAAAAGTAATGGCCATATACAATATCTGAATCAGTGCAATAGAGAATATCTGTGATAAGCAGAATATTAAAGACTAATGACAAAACTTTGGTAAAGGAAAATATAGTGAAAACTGGCTACATTTTAGATGGGTCTGAAAGTAAAATTTTTTATGCATTCCATCTCTCATAAACCACACATTCTTTTAATCTCTCTGCCACATTTCAAAATGAAATGTTCAGGAAAAAAGTTATGAAGATGGCTCACTGAATGTTATCAGATTTTGATAACACTGAATCCTGTGGAAAGTATTCTTACATTGTTGTAACGTGTCTAGTATGTAAAAGCACTGAGCTGTCTCTTGTCGAGAAGAAATATATTATTCTTGGAGAAATAAACCTCAAAGTTTTTCTTTCTCAGGAAAATGAGGAAATTTCTGTCCAACTAATTAGAAGAGCTGTTTCATTTTTTATACTTTCCTACTTGTAGAAGATAGAGTTTCCTCAGCAGAAAAAAAGAGGGATGTGCTAGGTAAGTGTGAGAAATGAAGTGCATCTGGAGTGCATAAAAAGCAGGAAGGCAAAAATCAAAATTTGAAACAATCCATCTAGAAAATGAAGAGACAAAAATAATATTTAGTCAAATATGTGAAAACAAGTAACAAGTATGAGCAAACTGGGAAAAAATTGAATGAAATATTACATTACATAAAAATTTATTGACCAAACTAGAAAAGTCTGAGATGACGTGAGAAACAAGTTCATAAGCGGCTGAGCCACAGGTTTACAACACTAACCAATTAACAGATTTCTTGTTCATATTCTTGAATGTGAAACTGGTGTCCAATTTCATGTTAAATTATTCCAAGTTGTTTCATTAACTGAGATGTTGCTCTGATAATACTTCCGTCATTGGACTTGAATATACAGATTTCCCCAGAATGGTAATTTACTTGATTAAATTGCAGATAATACCAGAAAAAAAGGCTACTAAATAAAAATTTATAAAATGGTAGCTTGAGCTGACAAGAATAAATCTGATTGAGTATGTTTTTCTTAAACCTGAGTGTCTGTATTTTCTGTCACTAATGAATTCTAGTTTTGAAACAGAAGCACTGCTTTTTTTATTGGGCAGTAAATAATGAATGCTCTTGTAAGGAGAAGTGAAGTTACCTTCTTGATTTTAATTCAGTGGTAAGATTTAATTGTTAGAAGGGTTTGGATTAATGTAAAAAAGTTTAGAAAATGCAACATATGGATGATAAAGAAATGAACTTATCGCAATATAATTATGTTGTCCAAATGTAGCCAAGTCTTACTGACCTTTTTTTCGGTGCCTGTATAAAAAATACCATAGAATAATAGTATGATTTTTGTTGTAAGAATCCCCTCATGGACTTGAAGTTCAATCATGCCTCAAAGTGGGGCTAATTTAAAATCCAGATCAGGATTCTCAGGGCCAATCCAGTGGTTGGTTTGAAAATCTTCAGGGATAGCAGTTCCATGGCCTGTCTGATCATCCTATTCCAGAGGCTTAGCCATTCCCATGTAAATGAATATTTTCCAATGTGTAATCAGCATTTCCCTTGTTACATCTTCTAACCATTGCCTCTTGTCCTTTAGCTGTGCACCACAGTGGAATTCTATGTGTCTTCTCTGTAACACTCTTTCATGTTGTAAATGACTGCAACTAGATTTCTCTTTCACTCTTCTCTTCTCCAGGCTTAACAAAAAACTGATGTTATGAAGTGTTCCAGAAATTTTGATCTACAGGAAATTATATGGAATTCAGTTTTATATGGAGTACTCTCAGAAAAATCTCTGCAGTGATCATCTGAGTTCATGGGAGTGTAGACATGCAGTCTTTTGACCCCTGTGCATCTGCATTTGCCCCATGACACAGGTTGTGCCTGGTTGCTTCCTTCCAGGAATTCATTCTAGGTCATTCACCAAGTGCTCTTGTGAAGGAGGATTTCTGATGTGTGTGTGAGAGAGATGCACTATCTTTAACTGGAGAGGCTGCTAAAGGACTCCTGTTTAAACACACATAACCTTCACTTATAGGTTATTACCTGTGCGAAAATACAGCTGTATCATTGCATCAGGAGTAGTAATCTAGGTTGGAAAGGGCCTCTGGAATCATCTGGTTCAGTGCCTGGCATAACACAGGCCACACCATTCTGTTAAAACTAGGCTTGATGAAGGCAAGTTGGCTTTGCCCAAGAGCTTTGGGGCTACAACACTCAGGAGAGTCCAGGTCTGTCCCCTCTTGCATCCAGGGTGGCTTTGACCCACAAATCTCCCTGCAGACAGGTCTACACTGGCCAGGCTATGGGGGACAGAGACATAGGGTCACCCTCTTGTGTGGAAACTATGCTGCTGGCAAAAAGGAATCCAGCTAAATATTTTGTACAAGTGGATTAAACAGCTCCAGGAAATGCTGCCAGGTGTTGGAAAGTCAGTGTTTACTCTTAAATGCCCTGAATGCGCAACTGTGTGGCTTTGATCTCCTGTTTTCCCAAACAGTTCTCCTACATAATTTGGGAACAAGTGCAGATCAGGAACCTTTTCCAGCTGTCAGTTTGCATGTGGTCATCTCATTTTGGAAGTTAGGAAAATTTAGAGATGTAGATGTGTTGTTCTATGACCACAGTGTTGCTGCAGGCCCCCAGCCGGGTAATAATTAGCATTGACTCCATGATTGCAGAAGGCTGATCAATTGCTTTATTATATCATTCTATACTATATTATACTATAGCTCTTAAGAAACTCAGTAACCCCTACAGCCAGTACAATACAGCTTTGACCTAATTGGTCAATTAATCCAAACACCATCCAGTGTCCAATTAAGAAATCACCCTTTGGTAAACAAATGTCCATGACACATTCCACATGTGCACAACAGCAGGTGCAGGTGGAGATAAGAATTGTTTCTCATTCTTTCCTCTGATCTTCTCACAGCCTTCCCTGGGAAAATGCCTGGGAAAGTCTGTGCCTGCTCTTTGTGGCCAGAGAGCTGCTGCCACACTTCAGGGCTGGGCAATAGCCATGAACACATCTAGTTTGCTTAAATGCTGTCTGAAAGAACGATGGAGTGCATTAGAAGCATGATTCAGTCTTGAAGCTCACTGTTAGGATTGTCCTGGACTCCTGTCACTCTCTTTCCTGAGAGGTTCTTAATTTAACAGGAAATTGTTGACTGTTAAACTGTAGCAGCAGAAACTATGACCACTCACACAGGTGTGCTAGTCTGGGCTAAATGCCATAAACTCTGGGTTACAAAGTCAAACATTTGCCATTGCTTCTTCTGTCTCCAATTCTGTAAAGTTTTAGTTAATCCACAATAGGATCTATGTTCCCATTCATAAATGCTGAGAATTGACAGTTTGACTGTTTTTCTGGTAAGTAATAATTGCCTTATCTCTTCAGGCAGAGAAGCTTATTGAACAGTTGCTCCCCCATTGTCAAGATGAGCACAGGAGCAAGTGGGAGTTTATATGAAAGCAACAAATGGCATGTCCTTCTCTGGGGCATTTCAAAGGAAAGCAGAGGACACTCCACTTGATGGAGGAGATGTACTGGAAATACCAACTAGATCACTTATCAGATGGACTTAAATAGGGAGATGTCATCTGAACCAGACCAGGAGTAGATAATGAAGTTACCGGCTGCTCAGCTCTACAGGCTTGCTGGTCTGCACAAAGTTGCAAGTTCAGCAGATGTCTAGGTGTCAGTTGAATGTGAAGTTGTTGTCTGTTTGGGCACAGACACTTATGCAGGCATATCTCTGGTTCTCTGTTCTTAAGTATTTCCCCAACTCACTCCTGCCAGAGAAAGGGCACATGTGTACCTGCTGTGTTCAGGATGGTATATGTGTCTGGCATGGTGTCTGGCTTGTGCATGACACAGCCTGCAGTGTCTAATTGTGTGGCTGGAAGACTGTATGGCAATTCTCTAAGCCATGAAGCTAGCCAGGATTTGGAACTTTAGGTTCTTAAAAGGTAAGCTGGCTATATCTACATCTGTATCTAATAAGCAACAAAATATATTTTATTTTAAAGCATTTGTTTGGGCCCTTGCAAATGGAAATGGTTGCCTAACTCTTTTTAGGATTTTACCTTTCAAAATCTTGGCTGGAGTCCCAGATACATGTAAAAGAACAAATGGAGCCTTCTAAACATGGCAATCAGCCATTACCAGTTGCTGAGAGCCCATGTGACAAAAGCAGTGCCAAGTCCTGAGCTGTGAAACAGATCAGCTCAGTAGCAGCCATCACCTGCAGCTGCTTGTTGACTTGTTGAATCTAATGTGATAATGAGAAATGCATTGGTCTTCACATTAAATACGTGTGCAGACATCCAGAGAGAGGATGATTAAGAAGTTTTGGAATCAAAAAACAAAGATGAGGGATAGAAGACTGTGTTCTTTGTCCTCATGGCAAACTTCAGCGAAATATAATGTGAGGACAAGGTAATGGTTGCGTAATAGATGATAATGAGTCTATTTGGTATTTCTGAGCTGGACAGGTTAAGAAAATTAATATTTTCATTTGAAAGAGATGTGGCTTAAAAGAGTGTTGAAAAGTATCACTCTTTGACATGAAGGCCAAGTTGTGCTGTTGAAACAGATGTTTTTGTAATCCAGATCTAGCACTCTCCCCTTAGGAATATGTGAAGTGTGATGGTATCTGTTTGAGAACTTTTGGTTTAAACTACCATCCAATTAACTAAGATGGAATGGTAGAATAATATTGATGCAAATTTAGGGATTTTTTACCAGCAGAACATTTTTTTTTAAATTTTGTATTTCTTGAAGTCACAGTGCTGTGAAGTTAAATTTTCTTTTTGAATGAATAAAATAATTTAAGTAAATTCTGTCAGTGAAGGGCGATAACAGCAAAAATGATACTTCTGGGCAGAAAGCTCTCATTTGTCATAGAATAATTAAAGTGTAGCATCAAATCTTCATATACAAATACATGTATTAACATGTAGTTTAAAAGGAACTGGAAACTATAGTAATTTTCCAAGTTTCATTTTTAATGTTATTAAAGTCAAGCACAACCAGCTGGTGCTGCACTATTTCTTCTTTTCAGGATGGTGAAAATCTTTGAAACTGTTTGTTGTGAGATTTCCAAAGATCATGCCACAAAGAGCAAGAAATCTTATAAGATTTAGTAAAGAAGTTTTGAAGATAGATGTTATAGACTGGATTCACTATCCACAGAAAATTGCATACATGAGTAGAATTAATGCACACTTATCTCTGAACACACTCCTATGTGGCTGAAACCTACTTCTGATAAAATTTCTACCAGGAGGATTCTTGGCATTGACATTCTAAAACTTTTCATAATACTCTCTCACTAGACGCTTGTATACACCTCCTTTTAGTCTCTTTATTGTGCACCTAATGGCTTTATTTTTCAGATCTTCTATTTATTTTCTGTTCTTTTCAGATCTTCTTTTCTTTTGTGTCCAAAAGCCACAGCTGTAGCTTCTTAACAACATCTTGGAAAGATATGGTTGCTAAACACTACTTAGTCCGTCTAGTCTATCCTCATAGTATTGAATTTAATTACTTTGGGTTTATATTAAGTAATTAAGCAAGAATTCAAATTATTTAAATTTTTGTGCATTTTATGGATGTTCTATGAATACAAAAAAAACTATTATAGATACTGCATTTACTGTAGATAGTAAATTTTAGATGTTGTGTAGCTGGATTATTAGTACCAATAACATAATTTTTAGTATATATTTTCTGGAGGTGTTCATAATACGCTGTTAGTTTGGAAGCAGGATAAGAAGTGCAGTAGTTTCTGCTATAGCCCTTTAAAATCTCTTGGTCTCAGGGTGTTGCTAACAAGCTGCAATTCTATCTGGTGGAAATAAAAAAGCATGTTTGATATTTGGTGTGAGAGAGAATCCAAAGCTAACAACTGATTTATTGGCTTCTGTTCACATAAGTTCATACTCTGGCATTTCTGAATCACTTGGGATTTAAACAAATCTCCACATGCAAACTAAAATTTCATTGGATCCATAAAGTTGTTTTTAAAATGTGTTTTCAAGTCCTTGAAGCTTTTGATCTACATTCATGTGAAATTTGAGCCAACTTTGACATGTGGCTTCCAAACCCTGGGGTGAACATGAGCTTACATTCTGGAACCTGGAAGCAGAGCTGCAGCACTATGAAAACTGCTTGAGAATCTTTCACGACAGGTAAAGTTAAGCATGGCTTGAGGCCAAGATGCACTGCAGTTGATTTTATCAACAAATTCTTCTGAGCTTAATTTTTTTTTTAATTTTAATGTTTAGGGGAGAGCACTAAAACATTGGACTAAATGGGTGTCTCAAAAATAAACTAACTCATCAATTGTCTGAAACAGGAGTCGAAGAGTCAGTGTTTGATAAACTCCACTTTGGGACTGGATAAATCTTTTGTTCATATGCACTGATTGCTAGTAGTAGACAAAAAATTACATCACAGGAAAATAAAAAGGAGATTTAAAGAAAGTGTGAAGGAAAGCAGTTTCTTAACTGTACTGTAACTATTCAGTCTACCTCCAAGCCCTGTTAATTCACCCGAAATCAAACACTAAACATATGGTATGCGCAGATGGTTCACGCAGCTGCTCAGGCCTAGAATTCAGGTGGGTGTTTCTCTGCAGTTTTATCATATTTTCTTTCAAAATTGTGTTCCAGTTTTTAATGAGGAAGTTTATGAGAATGCAGCAATAAGAAATGTCTCAGGTTACGAATGCTGGGAATAGAGAATACCTTCATTTATGCTAACTTGCATTATGGCCTGATGTCAGGCTCATGACCTGAAATGGTGACCCTCAGGGCACTTTTCTCAATGGTTATTTCAGAATTTGCTTAACATATATCCTGAACATGGGTGCTGAGATTCCTGTACCAGCTCACCACCACACAGGAAACAACACTAGATTTATTTCCCCAGAGAAGATAATGGTGATGAAAGACTCCCAGTAGAACAGGAAATCAGATAAAAGTTATTTAGAGAGTTTATATGTGCTAACTGTTCATACCAAGACTGTGTGATGCTCTGGGATAGTGCTTTTTTTCCTTTGTAGAGCAACAGACTAAATCATATATGTCCTAAGAAACACAAGATCACACTGGATGGTCTTGTTGTCAATTCTGTTCTATTCTCAGCCAGTAAAGTACTCAATATAAATTGTGGGTGTTAGGAGAATTTAGTATTGATACTTCCTGCATCAACACCCTAACTTGTTTCTTGCCTTCTCTGCAGGGCTCTCTTTCACATTTAGAAATCTATCAGAAGGAGATCTGAAATTTTTTTCTCTCTAGATCCCTGTGTCTTTCTCATTACACTGGTATTGTCTATTTTATTGCCCTTCCTTGGATTATGTGGAAGAGTCACTAGTGCTGTGCTGTCTGAAGGCTCAGTCTCACAGAGCTGGAACCAAGGTGCTCTGCTTACAGTGGATTGATTGCAGCAGACCTGTCTGAAGGGACCCAGCATCCCATTCACTGACACACTGTGGTTTTAGAAAGGTGGCTGGCTAAAGGCTTCAGAAACACAATTAGATTAAATATAATTTCTGATATTTTCATTATTGAAATAAAGATTCAGGTTTTACAGACTATGAGATCAAGTTTTGTTCTTAAGATTAAAGAATTGAAGTCCAAAAATTGCAGTCCTCTGGATTTCACCAATCAGCTGCCTAATTCTAGAGCTGTCTGAATAACATATACAAAATCACTAGTGAAAACATGTGATACAACTAGCTTAACAACCATTTTTACCCTGCTCTCTGGACTTGAGAATCTTGATCAAAGGAACTTTTCTTCCAGAAGTATGAGCCAGGCAGAGTTGATCTAATAATTTGGTGAAATAAAAGGGATCATTCTGCTTCTCCTTCCCTCACCATCTCTGTGTGCACCCTCAAACTGTACCTTGCACTGCTTCTGGAGTTTGTCAAAGCATTGATTCATTTACCAGAATTTGGCAGATAACTAACCTAGCAGTAAAATGAGTATTTTCCTGATTTCAGCTGATCACTGGGGAACCATATAATTGTCAGAATTGGAAGAAGGGAGAGGAGAAGAGGAACAGAATGGGGGTTATAGGACCATCATTCACAGGAGCAGTTGCCAAGTAAATCTGAAGCTGGTTCAGCGGCCTTGCTAAAGCTCATTTTACAGAGATGATGCCTGATAGATGGATGGCATGAGGACCTGTGCCTTAGTAAAGTGTTTCTCTGTTAGCTAACTTGGATTTCTTCACACTTTTTAAAAAAATTTAATTGAGGTGCTTTTCTTCCTCTACTCATTGATTGTATATAGGACTGTGAATTTTAGCATTAAGTTACTGCTGGGCAATATGTTGCTCAGCTTTGCAGTTCTCAACTCCATGCCAGATCTACGCCTACTTTTTCTGTGAGAGTTGACATTGAAATTATCTTTGGTCTTTTCTGAGGCAATATTAATGTAGATTAAAATTAAATTCATGCTTTTCCTGTAGAAAAAGGACAGACAAAACAGAGAGGAGATTGCTTGGTATAAATAAATTTAAAAAAATAGCTAAAAACAGTGAAGTTATCCACCAGCTGATGATCTTGTCTGCTTTATTTCATTTTTGGCTCAAGCCATTTTGATTGGGATTTTTATTTACCTGTGTTTAAACAGGCTTATCTCCACTGCAATTTTAAATATTTTTTGTATTAAGAACTACAGGAAGACCTCTAGATCTGGGCTTTTTAAAATTTAATATAAGTCCACTTAGATGAAATTGCTTCAAGATATGGATCCTTTCTGCTCTTCAGTAAAATTTCATTAAGTGTCTCCATCTAAAATATTGGATGGATTTATCTCAGAGTAAATGTTTTTATTATCCCCTTCAAAATAAAACACTTCTCTTAGAAAATGATGGAAAGATTGCTTTCTACTGATATGACTACAGTGCAATAATAATTGAGGCAACTCCTAGATTCTTTGTCAGGAAGGGCACTTTTCTACCTGGAAGGTTTCATGTAAATACATTGTCCTTGCTGTGGTAGAAGCCCTCCCCAGTCTAACCTAGTTCATCAGGAACCAGAGGAATGCACATTATAGGAAATCTAAACCTGGATTTGTTGGTTTTGAAAGAAGTAAATGATACAGGGGGCACTTTAGGTGAGATGTTTTGCTGCAGAATAATAAAATCTAGATTCTATTGAACATGTAAGACTGAAGATTGTAAGTGGTCTTATTAAATTAGAAAATAAAAGATTTATTGTTTATTTTTAAAATAATGTAATGTGCCTTGGTGCACTATTGGTCACAAAATTTTATCTCAAGGAAATATTGTCCTAACTGGTTTACTTCTATTTAAACAACTTTTTTTAAAATTACTTTTTTAAGTTGAATTGACAGTTTTTCATGAATTTGTCTGTGAAAATGTCGGTCAGGCTAGGTATCTGCTGTTTGTAGGAGAAATGTATTAAGAATTTATGTATCCATGGTGAGATGAAAGGATTCTAAAGTTATTTAGAACATTATAACACATTAATTATTTTTTTTCTTGCTTGCTTAATTTCTAATTAACATTTTAGGATTGTTAAAGTAATTTTCAGTACAAGAGTCATACACGCTTTTATGCCTAACATTGCATCTGAGATACATTCAGATTTTTTCCTCTTCTTTGTACAGGTTTGAGAAGAAAAACCCATAAGTATTAGTTCAAAGGATCACAAATATGTCCATGTGATAGTGCTTTAAGTGTATGTTGATGAAGCACCTTTGCATACTGAATTTCAGGTTAAAATATCTCAAACATACCAATACTGAACATGAAATAAAAGCTTTCATCTCAAAAGTAAGTTCACTTCTTTTTTAACGTATGCAAGAACTTGGCTGACTTCTCATCATTATATTTGCCTTTCTATATATCTGCTTTTGGACTATTTCCAAACAACTAGAAGTATAAAATACAATTCCTTCTCCCCTGAGATTTTCAGTCCAAGTTTTCTCACTTCAGAGTGTGACAGGGCTCTGACTTGATTTTTAAGATGAATAATAGTTTAGATGAGAAAACATGTTCTTGTGTGGCTATACAAACCAAATTTTAGCTTAGTTTAGGACACTAAACACGTTTATTCATCTAGAGTATGGACAGAATATAAAGTGGTGATTGTACAAAAGCTTCAGGAATCAGTGATTCTAGACACACCAGTGGATTTAGACTAGGTTTTTAATCTCTCAGCTCTGATTTAACAATAAAGCACAAAGAAACAATTATATATTAATTTTTATTTTTCTGTATACTGTTTAGTTACATTTTATATGTTAATGGTGGTTTCAAAGCACTATGTGAAGCTCCAGATCTTTTGAATTTACTCCCCAGAAATCAGTTATTGAGCTGAGGTGGCAGCAAATGGCTCAGCATTTTGTTTTATGGTCAGTGAATGAAGCCCGATGAAACTTTGCAAACAGGAGTACATGGCAAGAGGGTGCAGAGGCACAGTCAGGGTTAGTGCCAAAGCTTGGATGCTGCCATATGCTTGCATAAAAGCAACGCTTCCAAGTGCTGCTGTTGGGTACAAAGGAATTTCTAATTCCACCTGAACTTCATCCAGAATCTTGCAGTAGAATAACTAAGTAACCTTCTAGGAAAATTGCTAATCACCTTTGGGACAACAAAATGTAAACAAAGAAATGATCTTAAAAATTATGATTGAAGCCTGTAGCATTTTAACGACCTGGCAGCTATCACTGTATTGCTTTACAAACAAACAGAAACCAATACCAATTTGTCTCTTGGGCAGGGAAGTAATTGTGTAATGACTCAGATTAAGTCCTTTGCTTTTAGAACAAATCTCAAGACTGCATAATAAGGTATACTTAGAATCACAGAGTTTAAGTTGGAAAAGTCCTGTTAGATCATATAGTCCGACTGATAAACCAGGACTGCCAAGTCCATCACTAAGCCATGTTCCTAAGTGCAGGGGTGGTGACACAACCACTTCCCTGGCAGCCTTTTTCAATAACTCACAGCCCTTTCCATGAAGAAATTTTTCCTAATATCCAATCTAACTCAAGCTGCAGTGCAGCTGCAGTAGAGCAATTTTTTCAGTCACATTTCTGTAGAGTTAGTGAGCAGGCAGGATATCCTCCATGCAGAAAACCATTATGTTTTCTACCTCACTAGCTACTTCAGACCCTCTGATGTCTGAAAAAGTATTAGGAAATGAGTAGAGATTTATTAAACAGGAAACACACTGGAGTGAAGAATAATATTGCTAAATTCCCTATTTCTGCCATGAGAGACATAAATTGAATGGTTCTATAAAATTTGAGGTTGCCTCCTATAAAATACTCATAAGCAAATAAAATTACTTTTAAGCTATCATGCACGTCTGTTGATTTCCCCAGTGGAGTTAATTTTAGATCCTGTGACTGGAGGAAGAGACAAAGAATTCCAGCTGAATGCAGAAGGAAGATGTCTGGCATCAAATGCCAAATTCCCCATCCTGGCTTTGAATCAGACATACCTTGCTCCTAGGAAGGAATTGGCGCATCATAGGAAACGATACTGGGGAAAGAGCATAGGAAATGACACTGGGGAAAGAGAGAAGTTAAAACCCAGAAAAGCTGGTTGTACTAAAAGTGAAGAAAATAATTCTCTGGAGTCATGTCCTTTGGCAAATTTATATAAATGAGCCAACAGTACTTTCCAGAAACGTAATAGAGACCTTCAGGAATTACACAAAATACTCACTGAATGTTTCTCTCTGGTACCATCTTTCAAGCCTTTCATAAAATTCCTTAGTGACAACATCAGACCAAGACCTATCAAGTTAATGGGGTTAAGGTGTGCTTATTTCCCATAATGTGTAAAGAAATAGCTGGCATGATGCCTGGCCACTTTGATTCCTTAACTCAGCAAGCCAGCACATACTTGTTTCCTTGAAGTCAGCTCTTAGCAGGAATTCAGACCAGGTCTTAGACCTGTGCTGCAGTTTCTTAGTGAGACCTTTTGACCATTATACTCTAGCATTTACCTGATTTTTCAGGACATGAATTATAGTACAATTATATAGAAATGTGTGGACTACAAAGAAGCATGTATGTATGCATGTGTAGTCATGACATGCAGTATACACAGAGCTGATATCTTTCCCCCCAGTATTCTAGAGAATGTCTCTGTAAAAGTATAGCTATTCCAAATTTGTGCTCACGGTGGGATTCAGAAGACAGCAAAACCAATGGAGGATGTACTGCATACAGTATTTGGGCTCTGCTGTATGGAAATACAAAGCATAACATGAGTAATTAGTTATTATTAAACTCCTGTCCAGTCTAATGGTCAGGTTTGGAACAGAAAAATACATGGCAGGAAACTGCTGCTCTGGGGAGGGGAAAACTGCAATAGAGCAGCAGACAGCCTTCATTTTTCAGAATACTTTAGAGAGCAGTGTTAAAAAAATGTTCAGAATAAGTGACTTTTGAAAAATTGCTTTTAAAGTTATGTCATAAATAATTTTAATGCATGAAACAAGATGGGAGTCTGTGACCTACTTCCTGAAGTGGCTTAGATGCAATTTACACTTAGGAAATGCAAATTACATGCAGAATTGTAGCATTTTTGATTTGCATCATTAAGTGTGTAAAATTTATTAGGGAGACACTTTCATCTTTGGGGAAGTAGGAGTGTAGCCACTGTCATATGAGCACAGTTGCATTTTTGAGTGAGAGGTGTAGGGGTTACTCATGTAATTTGGTGATATAAAGGAAAACAAAGTTTTAATGCAGGCATGAGAACCTAATTTCACCCTACTTTCAATGGATGCATCGAAACACAGTCAAAAAGTTGAACTGTGACACCTTCTTTTCAAAAAGTAATTTAACTTTTATATGGGCTGAATCATGTCCATCATTCCCGTGATGTCCAGATGTGCTAGATCTCTAATAGAGCTACTACAGGTAAATGCCTAAACCAACATGAATTATGTCCAGGCCCTCTTCACAGTAAGGTCCAGCCCCAGCATTTCTGCTAACAGTTTGGCTAACATTCCTCTGTAACTAGTTCCTGCTTATTATGGACCACCTTCCCAGAATACTGAAAGACACAAATATTGGATAAATATTTGACACAGAAGGTAAATGGCACAGAGTCCCCTTAGACTATGTAAAAATTTGACTTCTATTACATTCATCTTGCTACAACTGATGCCAGCTATCTGTCCCTTGAATACCCAGTGATTCTTTTCTTTCATGTTAGACTTTCAAGGATTGCTACAAAAGGCAAATTTTTAGAAACTGACTTGTATTAAAAGGAAATCTAGACTTTAAACGTTTGCTGTGTTGTCAGTGGTTATGCACTGTGTATCTCAGAGCCTATCTCTGCCTGTCTCAGTGGCTTGCACATACAGCAGGTGTAAGTATAGCATTATGTGGGACAAATCCTCTGTGCTTTGAGCTGAGGAAGCAGCTTGTTGCATTTTATTTAAGCTATTGATCTCACAAAGCCTTTCCACTTGATGAAATTACTGATAGATCAATTGCACTTTATTTGTAATAAAGCTATTTTTTAATAAAGTCAGTTCAATCTGGAATCATATCCACATGAAGTAGGTAAACTAGAATAGTTAAGGCAAAGAAGGAGAATACATTATTCTGTTAAACTATGCTGTCATTATGTCAATCAATTTCCCTAAGTATACATGTTCTACTGGCCTGATTCTAGGAGACTGGAAATGTATCCTTCTAATCTTATTTGCAGTTCATATGAATTTGGTTTTTTTTAATTGTTTTTATATTTATTTACTTCATTGCTTGCCAGATGATAGAGATTTCTGGACATGGGCAGTAATATTCTATGCTTGCACCTCTAATTTATGTATTCTGCTCTCCAAGGTAAATTTGCGAGATAATAAAATCTGCAGCAAAGTCACTCTATCCAGACCTAAATTTTTTAAGCTGAATTCAACTTAGTGAAATTATGAACCTTTCCAGATGTGCCATAATGGAATAGAAAGCATACTCTTGAAGTAGAATGAATTTTGGTGACAGGTGTGTTGGCAGTGATTTGCAGATTCCTTCAGAATGGCATAAAAAGTCTTTAATTTCCTTTTATAATTAGATGAGAGTGTGTCCCATTTTTTCTGATTGCTGCTGGGATTTTTCCATTAAGAATGAAAACAAGCATCTGCCTTGTAGGGCCTTATGAATCACAAGCCCAGATGACATGGTGGTGGGAAGGCAGTGTGTCCTCCGATTTATTGGACCCGCCAGTTCCTGCTTGGTGGCTCTTGTGTCAGATGGAGGAGACCAGAGGCACCAAAATGTTGGTATTTGAAGCCTTTCTCTGCCTTGGAAAGCTGATGTCATATTACTTAGGAAATGTAATTCCCTTTTCCCAAATGGCTAGGACTTAAAACCTTCTGTCAAATGCAGCTGGAATTGCCCAACATTTCAAAAGCTGTGGGTGGGAGATGAAACAGGTGAGGTCTAGGAGATGGGCAGAGTGACTGACCAGTGACCACACACAGACTCCGTGCTCCCTTTTCACCTGAAAGCAGCGTGAGTGTCTTCCCTCACCAGTTGGGGATGAAGGAAGAGGCACTTGGCAGGGTTAGAGTGACCCCATGGTATCTGCTGCTTTTCCAGCAGCTGACACAGAGTGCTTTTAGCCCGAGAGAAGATGGGTATTAAATGTTAAACTTTACAAAGACATAAGTTCTGACACAATTTTTTCACCCCCCTTGTGATTTTCCTTGAAATTAATTACTGGCACTGTAAATGACCCTTTTTTTCATGTATTTCTTCTGCTTGTCTCTGGATCTTGGCTAACAAATCCTTGGCTTCTCAGCAAAAGTCTTCTCAAACCTCTCAAAGATGGATTTTCACACTGTTTCTCATCTGTGGAGTATCTGCTCAGCATCCATGAAAAAATAATAATAATTAAGTCAATTGGGTTACTATAGATTCATATGGTATAGAAAATATTGTCAACTTTTATTTCTCAGGTTTCACTTTTTTATAATCTAGTGGGGAATGATAAACCTTAGCCACTGATCCAGAGCACATTCATTCTGTCTCTGGCTTTGCTTGTATTACATAGTTTTTCTTAAAAGAAATATTAGTTTGCTGTCAAAACAGAGTCAAGCCAGTGAAAGGTGGGAACAAGATGTGAAAAAGTCAGAATCAGTAAAAAAAAAGCTTTAAGTGGCTCTGGAGTCACTAGTAAAAGCTTTGTTTGTTACTCTGCTTGCCAAGGCACCTCTGTAAGTGGCTACAATCCCCTAGCTCCTGGTAGTTGGATAGCTTGTAGAAATAATCTGTTTGGGATTGTAATGAGAATATGTTTGTTCAGAGTTTTTTGGTGTTTTTTTTTCCTTTGTATTAGTCAGCTTTATTGGTCCCTATTCTATGCCAAAGAATCTGAGGGTTTTCCTGAACTCCTGAGATTGAGATGTATAGAGTATCCTCAGTTTCTATAGTATCTGAAGGGAACTGAAGGACTCTCCAGGCCAGCAGCTATACCATGTGTTTATATCCTGTATTTCCTTTTTCCCCTCACCCAAGAGCAGTGAAGAAATCATACAATGTGGCTGCATGTTTGGTGCTGCAGGCAATAGCATGTCTCTAAAAGGTTCTGCAAGCACAAGAGTAAATATGATAGCTTCTGGGCATGTTCCAAGACTGAAAAAAACCCCCTTCTGCCTCTCCTCAATCTCCTTCTGTTTGTAGACATGAACACTGTCAACAGCATTTGCTTCACTCAGGGGAGCATATGCATCGCAATATGGCCTTTAATTACTCAGTTGTAAACTGTTCCTCAAGTAATATGGAATTGTATCCATATTGCTCTGTAACCTCAGATCACTGCTGCTCTGTATGGGACCCTTGTGTGAAAAGTACGTGGAATTGCACAGTAATATGTTATAAAATATTTACATGTTTTAATGCTGTCTGTAGACTGTTAATTTTTAGTTTTAGAAAAGCTCACTCTTGCGAGGCTGCTGTTTGCAGTGCACCCACGCACTCAGCACAGCTTTGGTGAGTGTGTTCGCCTTGGAGGACAGATCCTCACTGACTTCTCAAGATACAGATGGTGCTGTGACCTGAGAAAGGTTCTGGGGAGCAGTCATGCATAGGAACATGATTTTCAACTGTGATGAATATACACATCATTGTGGGTTTATGCTGAAAAACTGCAAAGGTTCACCTGACTTCCTTTGGAATTCCTAATGATTGAAGTTTTTATTAGTCTGTTGATTTCAGTGCTATTGTTAGAAATACAGGCCTTAATTCTTCCACCTAGACATGCTTGCACAGATGTACTTATGTAGAATTCTGCAAGGCTTAAATCTTACACTGCAATAGGCTGTGTTTTTTCTTTCTTTTTCTTCTTTTTTCTTTTTTTTCTTTTTTGATGCCTGCTCTGTAAGTCAAGAATGGACACATTTAAATTTTTCAGAATAAAATGCATGACTTAACATTTCATGCAGAGTGTCAAGACATTGCAGAGTGTAATTTTAAGGATGAAAATGGATATTGGTAAAAGGAAATGCTGATGTATCCAAAACTCTGCAGTCCCAAAGGATGCCACTGTAATGTAATTTGCTAGAGATTAAAGCAAGAGGGGAAGGGTCTCTACTGCCTGCCATACTGCACTAACAACAAACACAGCACATTTTAAAATGATTAATGGTGAGAGGATAAAAAACCTATTAATTTTAACAGATGTTAATAAACAGTATTTAATAGGAAGAAGGCTGTACAGGATGTCTGATATGTATTTATGTCCAGTCAGGGGTACAAAAAGAGAAGAGTATAAATTATTCCTGACATCTTGATTCTCAACATAATTCTGTTGCATGTAGAAAAGCTATGCAATATCTTTAGTTTATTATAAGCTATGTGACCTGTGTGTGTGGTTATGAAATGTTGACAAATGTTTTCCTCTAAGCAGAAAGAGTGCTGTCAGTCTGGAAATGTGGAATTGCTGTGCTTTAGCTAGCACTAACTCTTGGGCTTTGTTCCATCATTTTGAGGTGTTTGCTGTAAAGTGTAAATTTGAAGAAAGATGCTTTTTTGTCAAACCTGGGAGTAGGTCACTGGAAATACTGTGTATGGCTAAGGATAAAGAAAAGGGGTAAGAAAGGCAGGGAGGGCGTGGTTATGACACTCATTTCCCTCAGAACCTTTGTTCTGCTATAGAAAAGGAGTAGTGTCCCAAGAAAGAAACCAGTTAAATATAAAAACTAAAAATGTCAGGACTCTATTGTACATGAACACAAGGAGAAATGCTGCAAATTAGTCACTGTGTGTGAGAGGAGGAGAAACCAGATCCATAATGGTGTAAGTCTACACAGCCCCGTGTGAATCAATGAATAAATACTGAAGGAACAAATTGAGGGAGGAAAGTGCCTGGTTGGGCAGCATACACTCAGAATTGTGGGGCAGGGAGGATGCTGCATTCACTGAGGGTGTGGATGTGGAAAGAAGGGACAGAACCAAAGAAATGCATTAAAATGATGAAATCCCTTCTTTCCTCTACCCTGTGTGTACATGACATTTGCTGCTAGATCTTTGGAGCAGGTCTGTCTGTAGAGCTGTGGGCTGGAGTCAAGACTTTTGACTGCACAGAGCCAGGTACTACTCAGTGGGAATCTGGTATTGAATAGGTAATTTTTAGATGTGTCATTCTTGCCACCTTCCATGGTTGCTGTAGAAGGAAGCTTTGATTTTCTTAGCTCAAGTACTTGTCTATTGACTTCTTTATGATTTGAACAAAATTCCTTAATAAATCTCCCACTCACAATAGATATGTAATCCTTGTCCAACAACTGGCACACTCTGTGTAAAGACACGACACATATTTATGGAATGAAGAGAATAGCATGTTCCACTACATTATTAACACCTACATTTGCTGTGAGAAGTAATATATAAATATTAAGTAGCAAAAGCAGGAAGAGTCTGCAGGAAGAGATGGAGACCAAGGGAGTACTGGGCAGGGGTCCTAAGGAAGAGAAGCCCTATATACTACCAGACAGGCTACTGAAGGTTCCTAGAGGAGCTATTGCCCTACTATTGGATAGGTTTCTGGGTAAAAGTGCCTAAGGAGGAAGATGTTCTATGTCCCACTTTTTAGATTATAAAACCTTCAGCACTTCCTAATGCAGACAGAGCCTCAAGAGGTCATAGTTTCTGTCTCAAAAATTAAGTTTCACCACCACAATTCTTCTATAAACGCCACAGTGAATTTTATTCACCACCACAGTTTCACCACCACAATTCTTCTATTAGTTGCTTTCAAAATTTCTCTACTCTTTTCTCTCCAGAACTATGGACTTTTCCTCATTAATCTATTTCAGAGTACCTTATCTCCTTCTCATCCTTCCTGGTTCTTCATGGTGCTCCTATTAGCCTTGAACATCCTCCTACTAAAGCCTTTTTTTCCTTTTTTTTCTTGTAGACTTCTCACTTCAGGCACTCTGTCACTTCCACTGCGGTGGCTGGCATCTCCTGCTGCCACACCTGTATCTGGCATTGTGGGTTTTTTGGGGGAAAGTACCTAAAATCCCCCTCTTCTTCCAACCCAGGGGCAGACAGCAATTATGAAAATAAAAAATATCCTATAGTAGAGACCTCAGGAAAATATCTAGGGAGGAATAGATGCACTGTAATCTCAGATGCAGCTGTGAAGTGCCCAGATCTTGCCCAAGTGCACTGAACCCCGATAGCAAAACAGTTCTTGGAGAGAGGAGGATGATAACCGGAAGGTAACTGATGTGGGGACCACCTTCTTATCTACTTCTCTCAGTGTTAGCAGGTAGGCTTGCTAGATGGAATCATAGTCCTTTTAAAAATGTTAGGATCTTAGGCTTGCTTATTTTTAATTTGTCAGGAAAAGAAAAATATCAAAGGAACAGCTAATTCAAACAGCTCATTCAAGCAGCTTATCCAAAGGAACAGCTCACATGACTTCAGTTGGTTTGCAGTTGCAGAATTACAATATTTGTTCAAATTCCAAAAGAAGCCTTTTTCTAAAATTTCTTCTTGTCTTCTCCTCTGTGACAGGGCCATGCCTGGGAGCATATATAATGCAGTCTATCTATAAAATGACCCAATTTACCTCAGCTGCCCAAAGCAGATAGAAGGCCAGGTCTTGTAGATTTAAAAAAAAAAAAAAATCAGTATTTAGATTTAGGTTTTGTTTCCAGTGGATTAGGTGTTCAGTCCTTAGTATTTTCTCAGACACCTCAGTCTAATGTCCCAGCACTAAAAGGGCCCAGAGACGATGACTGTATTTTTTTCAAATCAAAGAGCAGCCTGGTACTCTGTTACACACTCTTCCCAACCCCTTTTTGTTTTCATGCAGGTTTTCAACTCTCTATGGAAGCTCCCTGGTACCTTGCTCCTGAGCAAAGTGCTAATCTGAGCTCTGGGACAAGGCATACTCCATTCATTAGCCATGAGCTGCATTTGCATAGCAGAGTATTCTAAAATTCTCATGGAACAGCAAAGAACAGGCAACCAGCCTGGGTCAGGGAGAAATTTCCTCTCAATGCTATGTAATTCTATGTTTGTCTTGTATTTTCCTCCAAAGCAGGTGGTGAAACATTGTTAGAGCAGGATATCAGATTAGACAGCCCAGGGCAATGTGTGCTCCTTTGTTCTCCTTCTTTCTGCCTCTGAGGCAGCTGGAGGTGGAGCACCTGTTTTCCAATCTCCCTGAGAGTCCAAGAAATGTCTGCAGCACATAGAATATTGCTTTTCACTATGGTGCTCCTTATTTCTGTTGCACACCAGACTTGAATTCTTTAGTGAAAAGTGTTGTAAGAATTTGTAGTACAAAGTGGCCACATAAACAGAGACTTGAAGCTGTGTGACATTATGCTTCTCAATGCTTGTGCATTGCAAAGTGCAGGGAAGAGCGACCACACACACACAAACAGTCAAGACAGAACATGTGAGGAGGGAGGGATACTGTTTTAATAGGAAGAGGATAGATATCATGGTGTTCCAGGTGGAAAGGGGAAGGGTGGGCAGCAAGAGTGGACTGTGCTTCTGAAACGAGTTTAACATTCAGGCTTTCATCTTCACCTCCCTCTGAACATGTGTATGGTCTTCCAGCCAAACACATGAACTTCCAAGCTGCCAGAACTTGTGTGGCCATCTGCAGAGTGCTGGGGTGCTGATGCCATGTCACTGGGGTCCTGTACAGAACAAGGCCATCAGATCTGAGGCCACACGCAGATTTTGTCCAGAATTCCCTCCAGAGTACAAAACTGCATTACTGAGCCTTAATTCTATTTTCACTTATCATCTCCAGCTGTTTCAGCCTGCAATACTAGTTCTTTTATTAGTAACAGCTGTACCAAATTTCAGAGGCAATGCTCTTGTTAATTTTGCCTGAAGCAGATTCTGAATGTCTTGAAATATCCCTAATCTAATTGTGCGTTTAATATTCAACAGCAAATGTGAAGACCAGAATCATAGCCTAATATAGAGAAAAAAGAATATATTATTAAGTGAGTAGGCTACTTTTAACTTTTATCTTTTTGTTACTATATTTGTTTTGGGCTTTATGAACATAATAAATTTCAGGGACTAAGTGGAGTCTATTCAGTCTATTAAGGCTCATTTTCTTTTAATACTCTAATCCCCTCAGGATACTATTTGCCCTAATTGTTTCTTGAATGATCCTCCAGTGTTTAAGCTTCAGCCTCTGACTCATAAGCTATTCTGCATACACTTGTGGCCCTGTGTAAAGAAAAATGGGACACATGACATCTGTTTCAAATTTGCTTTTCTTTACTTTGCAATTATACCCCTTGTCCTCTTATCTGTCTCCCAGAAAAAAAAAAAAAGCATAAGTGCATTTGACATTAACGATACTGTTTAAGATTTTATATACCCAGATTAAATCTCCTCAGACTGCTTTTTTTATAGCCTATAAATTCAGATTTTATGGTCTCTTCTCATACCTTTTTGTCCTCATATCAATAGGGCTGCTCTTCTTCTGAACTTTACCAACATTACAAACATTAGGCAGGCCCATGAAGCTGTGTGGGCCAGAAGGATAGATGGCATTGAAGGGAGAGTGCAGCAAGACTGCACTCACAACTGGTTTTGACTTGAGACTTAAATTCCATGTATATTTTCACATTATATATTTTTTTTTTATTTTTATTTTAAAATTCTTTTGCATTATTTGGATTAATCTCATTCAAAAGGAAATATTTATTTTTAACTTCAATATTTTTAGACCAATACCTATTATACTCAACATTATAATTTTATTTCTGTAGAAGTCTTACTGAAAAGTGACAAAAGATCTTTTAAAAAAGTCCAGTCTGTGGTCCTGGTAAAACAGCTTATTTCTCTGCATTTTCTAAGTGATTTGTCCAGCTTGGTTTAAAGAGTCTCCAAGTTCTGTGATTTTGCTTGGAAATTATTTTAGTCTTATAGAACATAATTTCAGGAAGGATATTTGTCTGACATTCAGTCTGAATTTCCCGTTCTTACATTCATGTCATGAATGATATGTGTATTTTCATTGTACTAAAGGATGACTCACAACCCATAGCAAGAGCCCCTTCCCTTGTCCTTTAATCCTGCGCTTAGCCAAGCTACACACACTCAGTTCTTTTAATTTCCGTTTAATTCAGCCCCACTGTGCCCTGAGCATTCATTCCTATTCCTGCTTTCTGAGTTCCCCCCACATGCCCCTGGGGGACTGAACACTCCCTACTGAGCTTGTCCTGCAGCCGTGCCAGCTGCCAGTGAAAAAGGTAATGGAGCCACTATAATTTACATTAAGTATAGATTTGCTCCCATGCCTCATCTAGCGCATGCCTGCTATTGTATTGCAATGTGATGCCTTCACTTGGGCGCTCTAAAACTGCTTGAGTATTTTCTGTAGTTATGTCTTCCTTGCAAATAGCTCTTACAAACAGCACTGTCACTCACATTTCTGATATAGCATTGGCTCTTCCCATATTTCTCACTGACATTTTTTCATATATAAGATTAAGATCCTCTCAACAGCCATAGAAGAGCGTGTATTTATTTTAACGTATCTACTCATGGGAATTTTTAAATGTATTTCTATGATTTCCAGGTCTGTTCTGTGTTATTTCCTTACCACAACCAGTTTCTGATGCACTTTCCAAGTTACTAAATACAAATTTTATATTATACAATGTTATGTTTTCCTACATTTTTGAAATATATATCATATTTATACTTTACATTTCTGTATAATACTAAGTCTTAACCTTTACATTTCCTTAACTTAAATTTCTTTCCTATTCTACGTGATCGATAAAAAAAAAACTCACCTGGTTGTGAAATGTTGTTTTTATCACTGGCTTGCATTTTTTTCATGCAGAAATTTTAGATTAGAGTAGGTTTTTGTATTCAAGTGGCTGATTTTCATTTAGATAAGCCTTAGTCAGACACAGTATTTACTGTAGGAAAATATAGAATGCAAACTTCAAAATGTAATCAAGAACTTTTCTAAAATGATACAAAACCTATTTTTTTTTCAGAAGAAGAAGGAAGAGAGGGGAAAAACATTAAATGGTGAGTGGTGGAGGAAACAGTCTGTCATCAGTTTATATTTTCTTATTCAGAAGAGATAGAAAAATAGGAAAAAGGCAGAGTATTTGGAAAACATACCAGTTTTATTCTTTCTTATTTTCGTCATAAAGAAGTGAGGAAAATAAGGAGGAGAAAATAAGAACAGTAAATTTTTCTACTTTTTAAAAAATGCACTTCTGATTTTTCAAATAAAAATACGAGGACTTAAAATACTTGTTTTTACTGAAGGTATTTTGAGGACAGTATGGATGACACTGATGAATTTTCAGTAGCTCCTACTGAAACTGTGTGTCAAATACTACTTAAGGTCTATGGAAAGTGTATCTGTGTGTCTGGGTTGGCCCTTTCTCAGGCTCTTTTGTACTTCCCACCCTCTTTTTCTGTGGCCTTTGATGCCTGTAATCCTTCATTGACTTAATTACCAATAAAAGGAGAGGTTCTGTGCCTGCTTGCACAGGGAGGACTGGTCAAGCACTGTGTGTCAGCCTGCAAGCTGTGAACAGCCATGGGTGTTCCATCAATGGAATACACAGTAGAGAGGCAGTGGAGTGGAAAATACGGTGATAAGTTCTGGGACAACTGTTTTGCAGCCACACACCTTAGTCTTGAATTGTTCCATTTGCTGAGTCTATGGGGAGGTTTCCAGCTCCAGGATGTATAATTTTCTCCCTGCTGCTTTTCGTAGACAAATGTCTCTGATGGTGAGTGTATGGAACCTGGTAGACTGATTGGCCTTAAAGGGAATGCTCTGCTGCCTAGAGACTGCTCCTGGACTTTCCAGCAACTATAGCAGCATGCTTCAGCTGAGTACTACACTTGGCTCTGTGTGTCTTGCTCCACCAAAGTGCAGGATTCAACCAAAGTTCATGTCTCAGAATCCCTAAGCCTGTTTTCTTTATTACACTAGAGAAAATCGATTGTAGTCACACAAAAAAGTAGGTCATGAAGGTATGTCCTCTTTCCCTCTTCTTGAAATGAAAAATTTAGATGATTAATTTCTATGCAATCTTTTTCCAGCTTTGGCTTCCAAGCAGACACTGTTAGAGAAAGTGGTACTTATAATCTTTACTCTAAGGGACATGGGGCAGAAGACAGAAAAATGGTATCTTCTATGTTCAGAACTCTAAGTAACAATAACTATATAAAAATAAGAGGTCTATGAGCTCATGTGGATTAAACTACAGTAAGTAAATATCAGCAAATGCTGTGAAAGCTTTGTGAATAATGGGAAGAGCTTGTCTGGGTGTGTGTACAGAATGGATGGCAGCCCTTTGTGGCGTGTATGATAGCCTTGTTATGGAGGGCTGTGGGGCAATGCAGATAAAAAAAATAAAGAGTGCATCTGAGTAATAGGGAAAGGTCATTTGCAGGCATTCTACTGAAAATAAACTAGTGGAAGAAGACCAGAGAGCTGAAAAAACCCTTTTTCTCATTAAAAGGCAATGATCAAAAAAGGAAAACACCAGGTAAGTCAGAGGGCAATATCACTGGTGATCAATTGCTGTACAGAAGGGAGGTTAACCATCACATACTGGGGTGTTTAGTATATTAGGGGAGGAGAGCTGGCAAGTGAAAGTACTTCATAGATATCCAACATTTTATCTCAGCTGCTGTAAACTTGAAACCCCCCCTCCCTTTGGCTGTTCAATAAAACAGGGAACTTGAAACTCAAGTCTACTCAGGAATTTTCAGACTACTTCTTGAAAATTCAATGAGCCCATAAAAGTTTATTTTCAGAAGCAGCTTTTCCAAGACACTAATGGGATTAAATGCTCAACTCCTATTGACTCTGAATGTAAGTTAGGAATCTGACTTCCCTTTATGCCTTTGAAAAACTCATTGTTAATTTTCACAGTTTACAATTTGCCCTCTGAGACTGCTCTCTCTTAAAATAAATAGACTCTGATCCTCCTGAGAGTTTGAAGGGCTCTACATATTGAAAAATTCTCCCAGGAATGCAGCATATCTGGTGAGGGAGAAGTCTTGTTCATTATTTTTCCCAGGATCACTTATAGAGTTTCATGCATAAATAAGAGAGCCTAAACATTCACCACTTCAACTAATAAATGAAATTAAAGGTGCAGAGCAAAGCATCACAGTTGTGTGGTGCAGTGTTGTAAGAGCAAAGCTAAATCACTGTGGTAGTACATGATGCATGATTACTAAAGTCTGGTGTTATTTAATGGTACTACCCAGATAGGAAATCTGCACCACATCTCACAACCTGAACACCTGTTTGACTTCTGTTTAAGGACAAAGTAAGCAGAGAAATGCCCTTGCCCAAACATCACATATTATAAAGAAACACTCCCATTGCCTCTTTCTAGACTTACAAAGCCACGAAGGCTTCTATAGTTTTGAAATAATCTGCACTACTTGAGCTAAAGCTTTGAAAATGTCATCTGCAGACATCCTTGCTGCTTTAATAATTTATGTGGTTTTATGTTCTCCAAAGTTTATTACTCATGATTTGATTAGTGGCCATATCACATCCTGAACTAGCATCATCCTTCACTAAACCATAACAGATGTGTGTGCTCCACACCTCGTAGATATTGACATTCATCTTGTCACTCTGTTGACATTCCTAAAAAGAGCAAGTGCAAGATAGAGACAGTATATGGAAGCAGAACAAAGAACATGGATGCACCAATCAGGAAAAGACCTGGAAAAGTCAATTTGTATTCCCTGTGTCAATCAAATGCCAACTGAACCAAAGGTAATCTGATCTTCTAAATTTAAGGATCTCTGAAGCAGTGAAGCAAGCTTAGGCAGATGATTTCTACAAAGGTTGAATGATAACATAAAGCAATGAAACCACAAACATTTCAGATTCAGTCATAGAAATTCACTGAGATTGTCCTCAGGTCTGGCAAACCTTAACACAGAGAGACCAACCCGGAGATAAGATTAAGGATGCTTTTTTACATATCATAATGAAACTGATAACTAAACAGAAAGAGCAGGTGCACCTTGGAGGAAAAGAGCAAAGTCTTTTCCGAAAGACAGCAGACACTTACTGAGATTCTCAGCAAGAAATGAATTCAAGTGCTCATATTTTATTTAAAATCAAATGCTTATGTTTCTCTTTTTTCAGTAGACTTTGTGAGAGAAGGTAATTTGAGAGAGAATCCTCTTGCTGGTAGACCAGAACTGTCAGCCTCTCATAGCCTGAAATTGGCACCTGAGAAGTGAATGATTCAGTGGAAGCCAAATTTACATTTGTAACTTGCTTGAATTTCCATGGAAATCTGAACTAAACTGATTTTGCACAAATTTGCATAAAGATTTAGGAAGATTCCTTAACTTTATTCTTCTATGTCATACAAAAAGAAACAACTTCACAAACACTGACCAATTTATATCATTATTTCTATATTAGTCCAGAATGAAGGCAAGACCTTCTTTGCATACTTCTGAAGTTATGAATCTGTCTGAGCAATCAGTGCTGTTTTGTTTTCAAGTGTGCATCTCAGTCCCTGGGGTGATGGTTGCTGACTTGTGTGTCTGCCAGCTTAACAACAAAAGCAATTGTTTTCAGAAAAAGAAGACACTGAGCATATTTGTCTATATTTAGCACAACCACAAGATCTGCAAGCCTTTTCATTCCTTGTGAAATAATTATTACTGTGTCACTACTCATACATTAATGAATGTTTTGTGAAACCAGATTAAAAAAATGTAGCAGTGCACAGTGCTGAGATACTTGAGTTAACTCTGAACTTTTTATTTGGGGCACTAAAGCTGTATAAGTACTTCAGAACTTGGCTGTATGTGGATTTCCCAGCAAATCCAGCACCCTGCAAGGTGTGCCCACACTATGCTGCTTCTCACAGCACAGTAACTCTGTGTGTCCTGGGTGGATAAATGTCCCTCTATTCCTGCACAGCTCAAGTGGGTGAGAGGAGTTTACTTATCCTTTGAAACAGCACTGCTATGGCAACATTTTCGAAACAGACATGGTATTCTCAACGGCAGCTGGTTTCCACTGCAGAAGCAACAATTGGTCTGCATGAGATCTGGAAAATATACAGGGGTAATGGGTCCTTTGTACAGTGGTTGCCATCAAAAAAGTCATAATCCATTAGCAACTCTGCCAGAGCAAGACAACTAGAGTGCCTGACTCTGTGGGCTGCAGCAATAGTGACTGTAATAGCTGCTCTACTGCGTGGTTAATGTAATGCAATCTCTAACACTGAATACATCTGACTACCTGTAAAGTTGTAGCAAACTTTGCTATGGTGTAGAAATAGAGGAGTGTGGAGAATACTTTACTGCAGTGGGATAGAAAAGAACAACTAAAGTCAGTGGAACATCTTTCAACTAATTATTCTTATCCGTGCTAGTTC
This sequence comes from Vidua macroura, assembly GCF_024509145.1. Taxonomy (NCBI): domain Eukaryota; kingdom Metazoa; phylum Chordata; class Aves; order Passeriformes; family Viduidae; genus Vidua; species Vidua macroura. The sequence continues at coordinate 19,068,510 of NC_071571.1, forward strand.
ATTTTTGCCCTTCAAGAAAAGTGTTACTGATGTTTATTTTGGTTTTAAATGTTACTAGGAAGTGTTAATGTCTTCCCCAAGTGCTTGCTATAGTACTGCTAAGCTGCAGTTTGAATGACAATTGAAAATTATTTTGGCCGAAGAAAGGAAGGATCTTCCTTTTGCTGTCTGAGATATGTGCTGTGTGTATGGTTACTGGCTTATTGCAATTTATGTTTCATTTAACAGCTGGACCCAGATATGTACTTTCTGCCAATAGTTGTTTTCACAAGGCCCAGAGGAGGTGTTCAGATCACCACAGAGGCTTTATTGTATCTTTCTTCTTGCACACTCACAGCCCCATTTTACTCTTCAGCAAGGAAGACTTTATTTTAGATTAGGGTCCCCTGGGATATTTCAAAATAATGTAAGGATGATTGAATACTTATATTTATCTTCACTTAGAAAATAAGCTTCAACATTAGAATGATTTTGTATCCCATTTGCTCCGGTATTGCAGACTCCAAGCCTCAAGCTTGGAGCTCTGGCTTACAAAAAGGACACAAAATTCTGAGGGGAAGTAATAATGTACCGAAATTATCAAATGTCCAGTACTGCACAATTTGCATAAAACGTATTTTACCAATATGAAATGCTTTCCTCATTAAAACTGTTCTCCTTAAATGTTGCATAACTTTTATGGCTTTCTGGCAGACTTTTGAAAAATGTGTGTATGCTATTTGCCTCAGAATAGGTGGTCTGTTGATTTTATTGCATGTGAAGAGAACCAGTGATGACCACTGTATCATTTAAGGACATGCAGACTAAACTGATTAACTAATTTTCATCAGAGGATGTATTATAACATTCTACAAAGTACTGTGCACAACCATAAAATACTAGATTACATAGTGTGCAGTACAATTACTGCATGATTGCAAGTAGTTTCCAGCTCTGTTTTTTCTGGAAAATTGATCTACTGGCACATAAAGTTCCATATCTAGAAGACTCTAGAAGAGATGGTTAAAAAAAAAAAAAAGACTCTTAAAAGAAAGGTTGCCTGACATAACTCAGAATGCAGTCTCTAATGGCTCTTCATGAGCTGTAGGTAATTTATCAACAATTTCCACTATAATTTCAGTGTCAAGATTGGTAGTCCAGAGGCAGATGTTTCCGTGTACTAAATACAAAGTATTTCCTCTACTGGATGGAACTTTCAGAGAGCAGGAAGTTGTGTCAGGGGAGGTTTAGGTTGGATATCTGGAAAAATTTCTTCCCCCAGAGAGTGGTTAAGCCCTGGAACAGCTCCCCAGGGAAGCAGTCACAGCAACAAGCCTGAGAGTGTTCAAGAAGTGTTTGGACAATGCTCTTAGGCACATGGTGTGACTCTTGGGGATGTGCAGGGTTGGGAGTTGGATTTGATGGTGATTGTGGGGTCCCTTCCAACTCAGCTTATTCTGTGATTCTGTGAATATTATAACTACTGCCACATTACTATTCATTTTCTAATATTTCCAATGTATCACAGTCCATATATTTTGAGTTTATAATTGAAAAAAAAATCCACTATGCTTTTTTTTTGTTACTATGTAGCCTTCTCCCTCTCACAGATCTGTCCAAGACGTGGTTCCTCCCCCATGGTTGCCTCAGTGAGCCTTAGGTCCTTGTGTGCTTTTGACCCTTGCAGCAGGCACAGCAGCAACCAAAAACCTACCAGTCAGCATGAGGTGAAACAAACAGTAAATATTCCAGCCCAGCAGGATCTGGACTCTGAAGCTGTCCTATACCTGAACTCATTGGTCTTTGGAAGTCACTCCAGCTTTATATCAATGCCCAGAATCAGGAAGTGAGTCTATACCGGTCTTTCAGTGTTGATAAAGAATGAACTTCTCTAATTTGTCTCCCACTGAGCCCTCTGAAACTTAGCTTCCTGAGTCTATGAGATGGTGCAGCTGGGAGAATGTTGGCCCAGTTTGTTCTGAGATGGATGAAGGCTGGATGATGATTTGATGCATGAAGGTGAGATTTTGTACCCTTCTGGACATCATGGCATCTGTAAACTCAGAATTGTCACAGAAGGATTCACTCTGGGCTCCAGAAAACAAGGGACTACTTATCCCTTGAACACTGGTATGTGTCTGTGTTAAGAGAAACAAGTGAGCAAACAGATCAACAAAATGAAAAGGTAAATATCCTTGATGCTTTTGCTCTTCAGATGCTGCCAGTGACACATAACCTCTTAAAAGCAAAATATTGCTTGATTAGAATCGAAGACTGACTGAGAAATCTTATGATAAGCTACTAATCTATCTATATGATTACTATCTCCTTCCAAGTCTCACTTTCTTTTAGTTCAGACAAAGCCTCTGTTTCTCCCCATTTTTCACTCTTGGAAGCTCTTGGTCTGTTTTTTTTTCACCATCTGTCTCTTTTGAACACTATTTTGAGTGTTTTTAGTGTCTCTCACTTTGTAAGATTGTCTCTAGAAATTTGGAATGGGGTAGGATGTTATAGACAAGAGTTTTAGCTCTCATCATTCAGGTTGTATGTTAATTATTTATATGTGAGAAAATGTTGCATTTTCTTATTTTTTGCACTTCCTAAAGCTGTCACAAATAAACAATGTTAAGGCATATAGGAAATATTGCAGCATAAATAACAGCTAAACAGATTTCTTAATTTATTGAATAGGAAGTAATCCTATCTGCTGCAGCATTATCCTATGAAATATGAATTAAAGACTTGAAAAAGGAAAAAGATCAGCTGTATAATGTTTATCTATGCTATTCCATTTTAGCATCTTTATTTAAGATGTTGGATTATCATTCCACAGACAATTTGAAATGGGGATTAAATTATTTTATAGTAATTGTAGCCTGGTAGTAATAGAATTTTTTGTTGAATGGTACAGCATAAAACAATGACAGCTGGGCACTGTATAGAAAACAGGATGTGCAGTATTCTGTTACTAGGATCTGTTCATTATTTCCAACAGTATTTCCTGAGTTGATTGTGCATAGTTTCTGTAGCATATAGCATTCTTTCTGACTTTATCTAAGGAGGTATATCTCAGCAGCTTGTCTAGAATAGTTTGGCTCTATTAATATCAAAAGGAAGAGAGAATAAATAATAGAAAATAACATACAATAAGAAATTTTACAGATCTGATTCCAGGACGTAATGTTATGTATTGATAAATTAAACAGCAGCAGGCAATACTCTGGATTCTGTTGTCTATACTAATAAGCTGTTAGTGTGGTCTCATGCATGGATGTCGTGGTCCTGAAAGGTGGTTTGGATGAGGACACTCATCTGTAGGATGGAAACTTGGAAAGCCAGATATCCAAAGCTATTCTGCTTTGGATGGTCTTGGTGCTAGAGATAAAATCCTGGCTGTGTGTAATTTTCCAACATAGGCATAGCCTAAGAGATGTCATAACTACCAAGTTCCAGCCCATTTTCTTGATATTATCTGACAAAAAAAGATGATCCCATGTTAAGTGGTAAAATTCTTTACAGAATTTAATAAAGCCTGTAGCCTTAGAAACATCAACAACTGCCTCCCTTCCCTCTAGGAAGATAATCTAGTAGCTTTAACTCTGAAGTTTTGTTAAATCCCCAAATTTATACCAATGGCTGGCTTTGTAGCTGCATTTTCAATCCAGAGAAAAACAAGAACAGAGATGTTTATTTTTAATACAAACCTCAGTTACAAAAAAAACCAAAAAACAAAAAACAAAACAAAACAAAACAATCTTTTTCAGCAGTCTTGGAGATGAGTGGAAAATGAAATGAATGACAGGTCCTGTGGTATCATCCCATAGAAAAGCTCTAAATGTTGTTTTTAATATAATTTTCATTTCAAATCAGCTTAATTATAGAATAATCAATATGGTTCACCAAATACCTATAATATTGCTGACCCAACAATACATTTGGGATGTAATATTTAATTTGCTTGCCTCCATTTGCAAAATATTACATTATACATTAAATTACAGCATCATCTATACTTAACCTTACTTAACCTATACTTAACCTTAACCTTGTGTACACATGTGCACACACATACACATTTTGCTTAGTTAAAATAGTTTGTCTCATGAAACATAATTTATAATTAACAAAATAATTTTTCTTTCTAGTTAATAAAAAGATACTCTGATTTTATCGAATTATGCCTCATATAAATGTGAAAACCAAATTAATTAATAAAGTGAAACACTTCATATGAATGCTAAATTACATTTCCCTCTATTCATTAACAGCTGCTGGTTCATTAGGCCATTACGTTTTTGAACTCCAGTCCTTCCTTTATCAGTTTCAACAAAACCATTAAAATTAATCTTATATTAGTGCCACAACTCTCCCCTTTGAAATCAGCAGTATAATTATGAATAGTCATTACCTGGTTAATATCTATTACACAAAATCTTTGCATCTCACTAGTGGTCTAAGATGAAAATATAGAAATATCTGCTTTTAAAATTCAAGGATAATTGCTTCCAGCAAAACTTAGTAGTCATATTTAATTTTTAAAATCAGAAACAGGGAAATATTTGTTTAAGCAGTTTTATTAGGTTTAGAGGGAAAAAAATTAAAGTGGCTTAAACCGCAGCCATGGTAAAATGTTACAGTACTAAAACCCACATGCTACTGAAAACTTCTCTTGGCTTTAGCCCTGCTATCAGAGTCTGTTGAGCTATGTGCTGACCTTCACTGCATGCGTGATAAATGAATGTGAGCAAGATTGTTGCTAATGTCTATAAGCGTTTATATATTCTTTGTAATGGGTACGCTGAAAAAAACTTATTAGTATCAAGCTTATGCACACATGTTATTATTAAAGCTCTCTGATTTTATTCCAGCAGAATTTCCTAGATTCCTCTGGTGCTGTTTTCTTGTTGTGTCAGAGTACTGAATGATTTACTGTGGTCGGAATATGTAAACTGTGTCCCAGGCTGACATATTTCTGCTTGAGCTTTTATAAAGGAGCCAGAAAGGCAAGTGGTAACCCCCTCACACAAGCATCTCAGAACATGACAGACATGAGGGATTGCCTGAAAGTGTGCTCAGATTAGGGAGACAACTTCAGCAAAAATTTTGGCATGGGCTCAATTTTGACTTGGAGAAGTGGCAAAATCAATGATTAACTGTCAAGTATAAAAAAACACCTGGAACGTTATTGTGAAGAACAGGTAAGGTGTAAGTATAAAGTCCAACCTTTAGGAGCATATTTGAAAGTTGTGTTTGCTAACAGTAATACCATGTCTTGGTAGCCCTTGTTACATCACAGCTTCAGGCACGTGTGGGAATTGTGTGTGTGTGATGCAGTTAGTGAGCCCTGGGAAGTGTACATACCCCTCAGCCAGAATCCTGCCACTTTTTCTTGAATAATTTCTCCCTACATGCTACCTTAGATACAGGTCTTTACAATGGTAGGAGAAGAGTGACTACTGAGGAGGAGCACTTCGTGGTGTCAAATAATTGTGTTTCTGTTACCAAAGAGAGTATTGTGGTCTAATGTCCATGACATACCCAGAAATATAGCACTTTTATGTATTAGGCCTCAGAAAGCCATAGGTTGTACTACCATTGGGCAGAGATCATTCTTGTGAATGCTAAATAGTAGGAAAGTTATAAGGAGAAGGCACATTATAAACCAAATTTATTACTAACCCATGGCAGTACCAAGTTTGCAGTCATGCTACAAGTAACTTTACTCCCTGGCTGTAAGGGTGAGTGAAGGAAAATTTGGTTGGCAATAAGTAGCAACAAGTATTGAGATGTGTATGATGGGCATGGTTGCCCTTCTTAGTCCCCAAATCCAGGTAACAATGTGTTTAGCATTACCCACATTACAAAATATAGAATGATTCACATCTTGCTTCATTATCACTTTGGAGTGACATACCTGGTGAAAAGAACTTTCTTGGTGCATTTCTGCTCAGCTGAGCATGCCTGCCTGTTACTGCTGGTATTCCTCTCAGCTTTGTTTCCTCTGATCAAGTTATGGGTGTGAAGACCTGCTTTCTTTAAAGGCTCAGTCTTCTGTGGAACACCATTTCTCTTTAAAGAAACCCCTCAAACAATCAGGGGGGAACTTTAATAAAAACTTCTTTAACTAGGGAAGGTATTGGCCTACCTGCTAAGTGTAAATGGACAAGCAGCAAAAATCTTTGATAAGGCAGGTCTTGTGACTAAGGACAAGAATGCCAATGTGTCCAGTTCAGCCACAACCCATATGTTTTATAAACTCTTGTGATATTCCCGCTGCTAAAGAGCAATTACTGTATGGGTTTCTGTTTCTTCTGATGTAGACTTTTTTTGTTATCCAAGAGTGTCAAGTTCCCTATGTTCACAGCTGGAGAAGACTCTGATGTGGATGGAAATATTTATTCCCATGTGGGAATGAAAAAATAATCCAGAGAAATGGGATTATTGGCACTGGGGAGCACCAGTTCAATTTCAAGGCTTGGTGCCACAGAACTCAGATTTCACAGAACTCAGAACACAGAACTGCTGTTTCAGCTAGAGCAGGCCTTCTGAGGTGCATTAGGCTGTGCATGCACAAGGATGCACTGCCAGCTGGTCTGCATTTCCCCATCTTCCAGTTTATGTTACTTAAAGGGGTCCATGTAACATGGTGAATCCTGTTTCATTGATTGAGTGTAAAATTGATGAGTGTAAAATCATTTTGTTTTGGTGAGCAAGTCTAACATATTGGACTGATGTGTTGACTTAGGCAAAAACTATGTCCAATGTGCCTAAAACCCTAAAAAATGCCTCTAGAAATAAATTCTGTCTGTTTCTTATTCACTGAAAACTAAAGGAGTGAACATTCCACCTCCACCAAGCTCCTGGAACATGTAGGAGTGCAATATTCCATATTCCCTGTGAGTGCTGATCCCTGGATGAAGGTGTAGAGCTCCCAAGCCTATGCTACCCTGGCAGAGGAGAGGTGGGCAGCTTGTTTCCCAGAAAAACCAGGAGCCAGAGGGCATCCAGAGGAGTGGAAGGGTAACTCTGAAGCATGTTGTCCTCATGTACTGTCCTTAGCCCTTCCATTACAACAAAAACAGTGAGTAAAACTTAGCCTAGAGAGTTGTGGGGATTTTGTAGCAGCTAAAGTACAAGTAACTTGAAAAACTGTGAGCCAATTTTTTGTAAGTTAGAAAATGTTCAGACACTTGGTGACAAGGTCATGCAAAAACAAATGGCCTGGGAAAATGAAGACACAGTGAAAGGTTTCTTCTTATTAAAAAAGAATAAAAATAGCAACAGTGGAAGGGACATATAAAAGCATGGAAGATTTTCAATTTAATGAGAAAGGTAAGAATACGAAACATAAGTTCAGGATGTGCAGTAGTGTTTTATGCATATGTTTTCAGAGGCAGTAGCAAGTGAAAATCCTTCCTGGAATTCTAGTTGAAAAAGTGACATTTATGCCATGAAGAGATTTAAATTTTCTTCAGATATTGGGTGAATTTTACTATGCAGATTTAGCAAAAACTTTATAGGTAAAAGTTTGATTTTTTTTAATAAGAGTACTAAGAGAAAAGTGAGACACACTAGCCATCTTTAACAAATCCCAAGAGCTCCTTTCCCTGTTCAGTTGGTTTCTGTGGAAAAAGTGAGAAAATGTTTTGTTTAATCATCATGAGAGCCTGAGAGCAGACAGCCGGTCAACTACGGAAAAAGCTGCACTATTTGATTTGAAATAATAGCCCACTTTTCACATTTTGAAAAAGTTTTATTTACATTTCATTATACAGGAAGAAAGACTATATGTCAGTATAGAAGAGATAATAATTTACAAATTGTGAAAGTTAATTGTTTATTTAAGAACTTTGTGTTTTTATGCTCCTTAATGAGTGTCAGTCTGAATATGATTACAAAAAGGTCTGTTAAATACAGTAAGGCTGAGGAAAAAAACACTACTTCAAACATGGAGATTAGATTATTTATTGCACTTTAAGGGAGCCTTTTCCATCTGAGACAGATATGACAGATGTACAGATTGTACCTTAGATTTAAACACTGTCTTAAAACAGCACATTATACTTCTCATCATCATATTAAGTGGCAAAAGAGATTCTTCACTGTAGTTATATGAATTTTAATACATTAAGATGCTGGTTGAGTTAGAATATTTTGTACTTTGAAGAAAAGCAATAATATCCTTTTAATTTTTTTTTTTTTTTTTTTGCATTATATTGACTATAGTGAATTGCCTGTATTTACAGAGATATCTTGACCATACTTGAACACCATACCTGAATTAATTATTTAGGCGCCACCAAATAGATTAGAACCCATTTCTTCTCACCTGAGATTGCCTAATTGAGTTTGAGGTGGCCAAGCACAATCCACTTGTTATGTATTTCAGCTGCTGAGGTGAGCTGAGAAATAGCCTTTTGCTGTTTGTGAGCTACCTGAACAGATTATTTCAAATAAAGGTTCTCATTCTATTCCTGAGGAGTTTCAAATACTCCTAAGGAGAAATTAAGTAAAGCACATTCCAGCTATTGCTTATGAGCTAACAGTATCAGGTTATTAGAATGCTTTTGCAGACACTTTCAAAGGACTCTAGGGAAAAAAAGTCTAAAGTCTGCCATACAGAAAATTTCATCAAAGTTATTTCTGAAATGTCAGATATGAATTAGGTTTGATTTATTGGATTGTGTTTTAGTGAAACATCTAAGAAAACAGTAGAGTAGATATATTTTCAAAGCCTGAGTACACATGCCTTGACTAAGAGTCAGTTCAGGGAAGGATATTTTGTGGGAGAATGTTGCTGTCTGTATTTTCTATATCAGGATTACAACGACACGTAGTAAAGATGTGGGAAGTCTGTGTACTTCAACACAGAAACTTCCAGAAAGGGAACAGATTTGCCAGTACTGAGGAAGCTTTTAGAAAGGGAAAAATGAGGTACATATATTGCCAAAGAAACACGGGGCAAATATTCACATTTTGACCAGGAGCACAGTAAAGATACTTCCGGACTGATGGTCATTATGCTGTATAGTGCTTTAAAAGTCCAATTATACAATTACTTGCAAAATTTAGGTGTACATAGCTACTTCAGTGCTTTCTAATGTAATTATACAAAGCATGCATAGTACATTTCTACATAGAGGGTAAATACAGTAGACAAGAAATATACAACCTCAGTGGTTTTAACTTTCATGCATGTCGTCACTGCTGCAGAAGCAGCCACTCTGCGAGGAAACCCTGTTACAATGAACACCACAGGAGAAACTGCCTGCTGCCTCCAAGGACCTGACATTTGTTCTCCCTTACCTGGCTGCTGTACTTCATCTAGAATGAGTATTATCATGAATTATGGCATATGACAGTCCCTCTGTAGATGAACTGTAGCCTGTCCCATTGGCAATCTTATAGGTGAACCAGTCATCACTTTACTTTTGGGAGCTTCCAGAACATATGAAATGACTTTGCTTTGGGAAATAGCTGAGTTCTCATTTTTCATTCAGGTCCAGTCACAAAGGAAACCAGAGGCACCAGTATGCCATCTCCAGTTTTAAAAAGTGCTGAGCAGACAATATTTGACATTTAAAAAGAAAAGAAAGGCATATCTTAAACTGGAAGAGTTAAATGTCATCCTTTTGTTTTTTACCTTAAAATGGTAGGAATCATATAGTCCAAAGATTAACCCAAGCTTGCAGCAGGCAAAAGGGTGAGGTAGGGTGTTAGAGCTAGCCTGTTGTTAGTGTAAGGGGCACCTTTCATTTTTTGTAATATCTTATCCATCCCCAAGATTGATCTGTGTACTACTGAACATGATTTGGTTCTTTTAATTCTGTCTTTGTGAAGCTTGCTTGAATATTAAGCTATGGCAAACATAAATTACATTTAATAGTTTTGCTAAACAAGCATTGAAATCTGTTACACAACAAGCACAAGAATCTAAGAAGCATTTTAAAGCTCTATATTAATTTATTCTAAAACATGGTCATGTCTTACATTAGGTAAAATATATTGTATTGAGTGACTTGTAAGATTTGCTAAACCAAGGGAAAAGGGTTTTAAAATTATGAGAGTTAGGAATAAAGAAAACTATAGCTTTGTACTCCAGATTGCTGTGTATGAGACCCTTTGTAACAGATATATGATTTGGTAATTATTTGATGCACCCAGATGAAGGAAATGAGCAGTGTAATCAAAATAAAATTTGAAGAAGTAAATATGAATATTTATGAGATATCTGGAAATAAGAAATAGCCTTGTGATGAAAATATTTTTACTTGCTACTTCAGTGTAGTAGGTTTTGTAGGTGTTTGTCACTTTTGTGGGTATCTACTTGCCTGCTGAGTGTATAGGACAGATCCTCCCTACCACAAGAACAGGAAGATCTGATGCCTCTGAAGGGACTTTTCTTACAGGTGAGCTCTGTGATACCTTCACTGGCAGGCTTTAGTGGCCACAACTCTCAGAAGCAGAGAAAATTTTCAGACCAACCACTGGAACTTGGAAGTAGAAAGAAATGCTTTATCTCTTATATGACAACATCAAAATTGGATCAGAAAGTAAGTAAAAAAATCATAGATAAAGAAATATTTCTATGAATACTTTATCCTTAACAAGCGTAAGTATAGCCTGAGAGGATTTTTGTTTTTGTAGTATCATAAAAATCAGTGGTGTGGAACTGGACTCCTGGACTCCTCCCTGCAACTTTCCTCTCCATGACAGATCCCAGATTTGGTATTTTCAAGACAGCATTTCCCTAATGACTACTATGGAGGACACTGTGATTTGAAAGGCTTTTGGAGGAGTGTGCTTTAACAAAATTTTCACGTGTCCAATCTCTTGTTTAGCCTTTCACACAAGAGGCACAACCTGGCACAGGAGAGGTCTCATGTGGTGGTGATGAGACTGATGGTAAGAAAATGGGCAGGTTTTTTTCCTATATATAGGCATATTATTGTGGTATTAACACACATTATAAATGTTTCCATTTGGGTCTATCAATTTATTAAATCAGGATCTGAGTTATCAAAATTGCTGATTGCTAGTACTGAAAAGGAAATATTGTAGAATTACGTTGAATTAGGGAAAGAAGTCTTGAGCAGTGAGATACTCCAAAAAATAATGTTTACACTGAAGTCCTGGATCTGAGATTTCCCCTCAAAGTTTGCAAGTTCTTGTTAGAGTTGTATGTAAGGTGTTCTGGAAATCTGCTGTGGGATAATGGATGCTGACAGTACCCTGAAGCTGATAATTTATAGTGAGCAAGTGAGGAGCTCCACAGACCTAACTGTGCTTATGATCTTCTCACAGCCTCATCTTGGGCATTCCTCACCAGCCACTGCCCCACAGCAGTGGCCATTCTTCCCCTGGAGGTGATAATTTACTGTCAATACCAGATATTGTCTCACCTAAGAAACTTGAGTAACTCAAAATCTTTTGTGTATTTCTACAATTCATGGTTTCATAAAGGTTAATCTGATCCTTGCTCTAAGGATAAGAAAATATCTTCACTAATTTTTTTTTCCTTATGACACTATTTTATGTTCCATTTTTATAGCTCGGAGTTCAAGTCAATGTCAAAAAATAAGAAACTGAAGTTGGACATTATTTCATCTGGCTGTTTCCGTAGGTAATATGAGCAAAGGGTGACAGCACTTTATTTGCAACAAAACTAGAACATTTAATAGGACAGTAGAGTAATTCTAGATTAACAAATTGTGTTAGCAGGTTTAAAGCTTCACTGATAAAAACAATTCATAGTGCCACTTTATGGATAGACTCATTGTAGGAATCCACTGGGTTAGCCATGGAACTAAGCTTGGTGTTAAGAAACTCCACTCCAGAACAGATTATATTTCAGTCTGTACTGTCATGTTAAATTAGAGTTCCAGTTTGCACTTCCATCCATGTGTCTGATAGTCCACATTGCTTACTTATTGATTTATACTCCAACTAATATCTGAAGCAAACCAGCCAATTTACCAGGTGGAGAAACATAGACACAGAAAATGGAATCTTGCCTTTTCAGGCTAGGTCAACTCCAATCTTTCAAGGCACAGGGCATAAATATGGGTTATTCTTTGTCATAATTAAATAAATACAAATTAGAAGAGCATACCAAATCCCCCTGAAAATCCCCACCAAGTGAGTCTGGTATTGTGATTTCTCCTGAGACCATATCTGAACAAAACTCCTTTTTCCTTTTCATTCTCTGCACACCAATGCTTCTGATTTTTACCAAGACAGCAAAAGACAGAACAGAAAAAAATGAGGCTGAATTGTTGCCTTGCTTAACTTCTTTGGAGCGTTCAGGATTATACAGGAGACAAAAAAAAAAAGCAACCCTCAAGAATTTTAAAACCAGTCTTGATATCTTTCCAGACATTTCTAAGATCATAACATCTGATTCTAAACAGAACCTGAGGTCAGCAGTGTTTTTTTCCCCTTCAACTAATTTCCTGTATTCCAGTAATTTTGCTTCTTATTCCAGTTAATGCCAGAAAATACAATTGCACAATCTGCAAACATGAATTTAACTGTATTTTTTCTAGCCCTACAATAGAGTTTCTCAGTCAGTACATGAATATTTTGTCACATAGGTCAATGAGCTGTTGAGACAATTTTTTCCATCATTCACAGAAATCTGACCCTTTCTTTTGCATCTCCAAAGTAATCAATGCCTTTTATTTTAGATTGCCATGGAATTATTGATTTTCTAATGCACAGTCTCTTATTAAACTCATTATACCTTCACTCTTACTAAACCATGGGGACTGAGAAATGGTTGAATGCAGCCCTATTTCCAAAAAATTGCTCAGCTGGAGATGTTGTTAGCAGTACAGTGTGACAAATTGCTCAGACTGCCCAGATTATGTACTGTATCCAAAAGAGTTAAGGATTGAAATGACTTCTACTTGACAGTAACTAAAAAAGTTTTCTACTAATCTATTTGTAAGAAATTTAATGCTCACTGAAAATAAAAACATTTTGAAGGCATTTTGTGGTTTTGGGATTTTTTCTTTTGTATGTATAATCTCTTTATGAAAGGATTGAATAAATCCCTGATAATATGTAAAATGAAACAGGCTCTGTGTATGTGTAAGATGTGACTAGAGATTACTGGTTTCTTTAATTTAAAGTCTGTTCTCCCAGACCTTTCAACAGGAATGAGTTACTCATAATGCCTATATGATTCCAGAGTCTAAAAATACTACTGTAATGTAGATCTGAATTGCAGAATATATGGTGTCAAACAGAAAAATATTGTCCCCTTCAGACTCCATTCTGTGAATAAAAACTGGGTAAGAGCTCTTGAACAGTTAGAAATCTCTGTTCTGATCAGAGTTTTTTTACTCCTATGAATAAAATTCTCTCAGTGGAAGAAAGGGAGTGTGATCCTGTGTTCTTTAAAAACACCTATTCTAAATATTTAAAAAGTTAGTGAATTCAGAAAAATCTGGATACATTCTTGTATTCATGCAAATGCTGGTTGTGAGAGTGGGAGAACATTGTGTGTTTTCAGCTTCTCATATCCTGAGAAAATATGGAAGTGAGAAAGTGACTTCCATTTCCTAAAATTACACATTTCACAAAATAACTTTCTTTTTAATTGGAGAAAGCTACAGATATTTTTCCTATCTGAAAATTGAAAAATAAATATATGGAATTTAATCTGGATTCTTTCTCTTTACTAACTACTGGCAGCCAAATTTTTAAAGAGAATTAGGTGAGAATACACTCTAAAAAAGTAAAAATGCCTGATTTTTTTCAATTACAGTATGATTTATTTGGACAAAAAAAAATTGGTGCATATTTTTGTGGGGAAAATTGCCATTTTCTAGTCAGATTCTACATGCATATATTTACATTATGACTTTAGACCTATTTTAGAAGTCACTGAACACTGAAAACAATACATTCTTTCAAAATAACCACATTTAAGTGGGTAAATTCAGCCTCAGTTCCTGCTCCAAGTATCTCTCCTCCTTTGAAAAGCATCTAAAGTTTAGTGTCAGCCAGCATCAATCACCAGGAATAAAGCACCTGTATTCATATCAATTAGGTGATCTGGATTGAAAAGTCTTAGGAGAAGGGAGCAGCTGGAAAAGATCTGGACAAAGTCACTCCTGATCTGAATGGGAGCTTAAAATCAAGGAAGACAGGACATGAAACTTCTATGTCATCAGGTAAACCAAAGTTATTTATTTTATTAAAAATAAGAAAAATGTTTGCATGAAAATTACATTTGAATATTTAGAAATTATTTTTATAACTTTTTGTTTTCTAGGGCTATAGATTTCCAGAATATTTTCAAGATATTTGGAAGTAGCATGAGTATTAAATCTTTCTATGGATTGTGAATTCCAATGTTATAAATTGTATTTCAATTAAACAACAATCTTTAATGACAATGGTTTCTTTTATCATTATCCCTAAAAATAAATTGCAATAAGTGTCTCTTGACTTTGTCCCAGTTAGTCCTAGTATATTTTTATTCCAGATCTACTGAGATGTTCTTTTCTATTTGTATTGTAAGTTACATTAAAACTTTGCTTCCCATTGTGGATACTGATTTCTTAGTGTGTTAGTTTGGAAGCCTCCAAAAAGATAAGCCACCTAATTTTTTGATTATTTTTAAAACTAGACTTGAAAGAGCATCTAATGCTCCTTTGAATTATATGTGCTTAAATACTGTAGGAGTTAAAACCCTTCCTATTCTCTTTGTAGTGCAATTTTAAGTGTGTAATTTAAACTGAAGGAATTAAGCTGAGTTCAAAGCACCAGAACTGCAGAAGTGCTCAGGATAAGTAAACCTCTGTTGTTCAGCAAGGAAGCAAAAAGCAGACTAGGAGAGAAAAGATAGGAGCAGGAATAAATTTTGCATGTTTTGTTTCTTTTTACCTGAAAATTAGTCTCTGTTTTGAAGGCTCTTATGGTCAGAAAAAATATATTTTTCTTTGCATGTTTTGTTTCTTTTTATCTGAAAATTAGTCTCTGTTTTGAAGGCTCTTATGGTCAGAAAAAATAACTTTTGTCCATCACAGTTATCAGTTGGATTTGAATTTCATGTGCCCCATGCACCTAAGGTCCTGGAGTGCAAGCTGCAGGGTGCTGGGGTCTTACGTGTGTTTATGTAAGTGCTACAGCTGGGAATCCTCAATGTGCCTTTTGGAGTTTCCTTGTTTGTTTCATGCTCTGTTAGGTAAAAGCACATGCCAAGATCAGTGCTTGGCTCAAGGTGAAATGACCAAAAATTTTTCTTCATTGTTTAGGTAATCCTCTGTCTACCAAACTCTGCAAAAAATAGCTCTGATCATGTTGCACCTGGCAACATTAACTCCTCAATCCTTTGTCTAATAACTGCAACCAGGCTTCTGTGGGAGCAGCCTAGACACTGAGGTGTGAGCTGGGGTTGAGAAGAGGACCATGGCAAACCAGGCATCCTGCAGACAATGTGCCAGGAGGCAAGGGCAGGAGATCTGTTCTGCAGCCTGATCCACGGCCCTCCTATCAAACCTTTTTATCACTCTTACAATTTGCTTGCCCCACAGCTGTGTCATCTCAGTGCTTTGGTGAGGGGAAACATGTAAGTGGTATTCTAGTAGAAGTAACGGTGACTCCTGAGCCAGCCCTGGGTTGGGTTTCTGAGCTCCCAAGAGGAGTCAGAGCTCAGCCACATCCTGGTGGATAGGGCAGGGTTTGAGGTATCCCTTGTCTAGTACCAGATTTTTTCTGGGAATCTATAGAAACATCAGTTCCTGACTTTTGGTTTTGGCTTCTCACCTCAAAATGCAAGTATATTAAAAATCAACCCCCCCCCCCAAAAAAAAAACAACCAAAAAAAAAAACCCCAAAAAACAAACCACAAAAACAAAAAAAAACCACCCACACCAACAAAAAAGAAAACAAACCCACTGTCGAGAGAACAGACTATGGGCTCTACAAACTCCTGGAAATGTCCAGATTGTCTTGACTCAAACTGCCCATACTGTTGGCAAGCATGGCTTAACAAAACCGTTAGGTGGTTACACAGCAAATATAATATTACTGTGAGCTACTATGTGTGTAAGTCACAATAACAGCATCCATTTGCTTAAAAAAAGAATTGATGAAAGAGATAAAAGAAAACTTTGCAAAGAGCTGCTGATTTGATTATATTTTTGTGGGGAGGGAGGAGAATCCCTGCTATATCAGCACTAGAGAAGTCTATCAAGACAGCCTGATTAATAGGAACAAATATTACTTCAATGTACAATTGCAGAAATAAGACAAATTTTTATAGTTCTAGAGTTTTATGAAATGCCAGCTAGAAGATTAAAAATACATGGTATTAATTTCTTTCAAAAAATTCTATAGAAGGAAGATTCACAGTAAGTCATTTCAATTCTGAGCAAAATGAGAGTAGAATTAAGATACAGTCATGTAATATGAAATTTGGGAAAGATAACTTTTTTACTATGCATACAGCATCTTAAACAGTGTATAACTGTACACAATTCAATAGGAATTACTGACAAATTACCTTGTTTGATCAAATTTATCTTCTGTGACTAAGGTAAATTCTCATTTTTTACCTGTTACTTTCTGCTTAAGGAGACTATTAAACAGCAAAAAAATATAGAAAGCATGACAGCAGGAACTTTTTGTACACCTTTACAGGGCAAAATCTTTCTACTGGATTTCTTGGTTTATCTGGATTTGGTTCTATGTTAAAAAATATTAAATAAAAATTCATTAGCTAAATGTACAAGATTATGGGGCTCATCTGAATTTATTCCTATGACCAAATGGTGAATTTGAATGTGAAATATTTAATGGTATTTTGAAGTGGATAATTTCTGTTCTGGGCACAAACAATTTATAATACAACAATTATTTTTGCTTGCTATTAAATAAAGAAAATATAGGGAGGTGCTAACTACTTTAAATATTGCAATATAAGCAATAAAACTGTGCAGTATCAGTCTATCTTCAGATAATGAATTATGACAAAATCCTGAGTTCATAGCTTGCACATCTGTTTGCTGGTGCCATGGACTGTGCACCATCTGCATACTTAATGATTTCCAGCTCCTAAACTTGGTTTTGGTATGAGATGAGGCACAAAGAGAAACATGTGCACTGTCAGTAGCAACTGAGACAGATGGGAAAGCTGCACATAAAATGCTGTAAAAAAAATGCATAATTTGGTGTGAGTGTAACAATTTGGGGCAAAATGAATACATTTATTAACTCTTTTGAGAAACTCATCAGTAAGGTGGTCAATGCACCTGGAGGATACTAATTGGCTTGCACCTGCACCTGCTGCTGGTTATCTTGAAATTATTCTGTTTATAGGAATTGAAAACCTATTAAAACTTTACCTGTGATGGGTCTGGCTTGACTCTTACAGCTGCCACTGCAGATCTTGCTTAACTGTCCCACAGCCACTGAGACTATCCCAGGCATATGCCTGGTGTGACTAGAGGTTGCCTTTCCCTGTATTTCATGGGATGCCTGTAATCCTGCTGTGGCTTGGCATGCAGCAGCAAGAGCCCATCCACAACCCCCTGCCAAACACACATGGTTTCAGCTTAAAAATTTCACCCATATTGCAGCCATACTGCTATGATGGTGCACAGTATTCTTAAGGAATATCAATAACTCCAAAAATTTGGTTTTAGAAATGTAACTTGTATGTACCAAGATGAATTAACTGGATACTTTAGGATGCACCTGCATAGCCAACACTTTTATTCATTTTGCAGTCTGTACCTTTTTTTCTGTGCTGTTTTGGCACAGGACAGACTGTCAGGTTTAATCACCTTAAAAGTTTCAGGGAGGATGTTCAAGAACTTTAGGGTAATATGTTTGCAAAATAAGTGTTCTGAGTGGAAAGATTTTTGTTTTTCTGGTATGTGTACCATGGCTAAAAAGGGGAAACATTTTACCAGAAAATAATTAAATAATTTCACTTAAAAAAAGAATCTGAGCTCTCTTTAGAAAAATGGACTGTCTGTATTTGTAGGAATTTCTGTTCAAGTCCAAATCTCACAATCCAAACCAGTCACAATTAGTTGCGAGAAGAATTTCACCACCTCCATTGCTTTCGTGTACTATGTGACACCTGGGTAGTGGTTTTTTTTTTATGTTGACCCTGCTTCTTTTGACACAGCTATGAAAGGCATGACAGGTATTTCAGAAGTATGGGAGTATTTTGTTTTTTATATAATAAAAAATATTTGTTTGTGATTTCTGTGGGAGTGGTGGTGTGTATGATAGAGGGCTGAGCAGTGATAAACAACCTGTCAATGCAGCCTGTAAGGGAGCCAGCAAGAGCTCCCTGATGAAGAAAAGCATGGCTGGAAAGCAAGTGAAAAACTCAAAGTATTTGCAACCTCTCATTCTTGGGAATGGTGTGTGTGTATCTGAAACCACAGCTTGGTTTGCTGCTTGAAAAGGTTGCTCGGGGTTAAGTTCTGCCATATGATTTTGGCATCTGGCTATGATTGGAGTCAATGGGGGTCCTCTGTATGCATCTGAGGGCACAGTATGACCCTTCCTGCTTGTTTTCACTCACTGTATTTTTGTGTTATGGCACCTCTGAGCAGGGACAGTCTCAACTGCTCATTCACTTCAAAGGCCATCTGTAAGGAAAGTTATTCTTGTGTTTCCTTTTGTTCTCTGAGCAGTACTTAGCTTTCTTTCATGACTTCCTTTCTTATTGATTTATGAAGTTACTAAATTTCAGATCCCAGTCTATAAAAATTAAAACTTCAATCTGAAAGAAGAAAAAATAACCAAGTAGATAATGTAAGTACAAGATAATAGCACAAGCAGCTGTGAGCAGACATAGTGTATTTCATTTTCAGACATCTTCTGAAAGATAAAGAGCAGTTCAATCAAATTAAAAATGTGGAGAGGTTTTCCTTCAAGCCACATTGAGCAATCAAGTCTAAAAAACAAGCCATACTGTGTCCTGAAGCAGATAATAGTATCAGTGATGAGGTATTACTATTAGGAGTAAATGGCTCCTGTAAAATAATAAACTGATTTAATGGGCCAAATGATGATAAGGTACTTTTCATGGATATATCAGAGACAGATTTTTTTTCACCAGGAATGGTGTCCTAACTTGAAATCCACACTGCAAAGCTCCAGAAGGCTTGAGACTGATGGTAATGTTTTGATTACTGTGATAGAAACTGAAGTGGGACATCAGAATTTGTTGCACAATAGAGGAAGAATTAGACACCTTGGAAAAGTTATCCACAGGAAACATTTTTTTGCCTGCAGGTAGCCTACAGGGAATGATAAACAAAAGGAGAATCTGTCCATCCCTGTTGTTGGAGCATGCATGAAAAATTAAGGAGCCAGGGAAGGACATGCATACAAGAGGACAGAGAGAAAAAAATGAGGACCCTTGAATGGAGGAAAGCTTTCTCTATTCAAGATTCTCTGCTGCCTCATGGGCAAATGAGGCTGGCCTTGGTGAGCTGTGTACTCTTCCTTAATCTTGTTTTGCATGTTCCTATGTACAGTGGAGTGGATTCCTGAATTCCAGGGACTCAGAACCCCTTGTTGTGTCCAAAATTCTATGATTTCCCTATAGCTGGATTGCCACGGGAATTTCTTGTCCTTTTTCCCAAATGGAAAATGCTCAAAATGAAGTTACCTTAAGACTTCGATGATCTGCTGAGGAGAGAGACACAGGAGGAAGTCGCAGTTTGTGGAGGGAATTGCTGAACAGCCTGGTCTGACCTTGTAGCTTATCCTGTTCTGAGGAGGAGGTTAGACTTGAGACCTTCAGAGGTCCCTTCCAGCTTGAACTACCTGATGATCTTATGAGAATAGGATTCCAAGTACATTTTCACGTAACTAAGCTTTCAGGCAGATTCAGGAAAAGTCATCATGTGAGTGCTAAAGCCACATTTTTTTTCTAGAGAGAGCTGAAATGATCATATAATTAAATTATATTTTTTTTTGTTAAGACATTAATAAATAGAAAAAAGATGCCATCTTTACAGTGAGCTTTTATATTACTGCATTTTACTATTGTCTGTATCCCATTACTGAACAGAATTGTTTTCTATTTCCTCTGTCTCCTTGAAAACATTCATGTCTGACAGATAGATGTTCATATCAAGAACATGAAAGGAATTTGGGAGTCTTCTTATTATCTGGTGCCATTTTATGTTGGCTTTTTTTTGTTGTTGTTGTTGTTTTTTTTTTTTTGTTTTTTTTTTTGGTTTTTTTTTTTTTTTTTGTCTTTTCAGTAGAAGTGAAAGAAGGAAACTCTCCCAGTAGAAAAGTTCCCTAGCAGTATTTTAAAGGAAACTTGCCTCCTTGCCTCTCTCAGGATACAATGCTTAGATTCTAGATGGCACCGATGGCACTTTCTATTTGTTGGGTCCCCAGTGTACATGCAACATGAAGCAGACTTTGGTTCAAAGAATTACATGGTCTTTGTGAGTTTTTTCTTTGACTGGAACTCCCCAGGAATTGATGTCTTCAATGTAATATTGATTTTAAGTGAAAATTACAAGTCAAACTTGGATCCTTGTTTAAGGAAAAGAAATAAAGCACTAAATAAATGTAAATACAGATTTTTTTTTCCTATAGAACTCATTCTGCAAATTGGAGTTTTTGACCTTTTTGTTTTTATTACTTTTCAGCTGTAGGAACACTTATTTAAAACAGTTTATAGAGCCTTGATGAACATAGCAGAAGACTTATGAGGACTTATTTTTCTTTGGGGGAAATGCAAATATTTTAGTTGCAGTGTTTGTTTATGCAGAGATATCCCTGAATTGAGCAATAATTCAAATATAATGTTTTAGTGTCCTAGGAATTTTTACTGAAGATTCTTCTGAAACTTTAAAAAATGTGCTTATATATCTTACTATAAGACTAACGACTTTGTGGAAGAAAAAGAAGAGGTGAAAAAATACTGTTGAAGGAATTTGGAGAGTTCAAAATAGGTATAAAGGATAAATCTGCCTTCCATGTATTAGTAAGAGAGAGAGAAAGACAAAGTGATTTACTCCCAGTTTCCAAAACACAAGTTCCAAAACATAAAACTATAAAGAACTTAAAGAAGTATCACCTCACCTTTTACTCTTCAACTTTATTTTCTCAGCATACATTTTTCAATGAAAAAATTGCCCATGAGATAGGTAAAAAGCAATTCTTGACACTTATACTAGCAATTTATTGTCTCACGGGGGATGTAATATGCATTTGTTATTAAGTTCTCTTTACAAAGTGTTGCAGTTTTTGGGGCTTTTTTGTGTTGGGGTCTATACATTTGAACTGATTTCCCTGGTTTTCTGTTGCATACTAAAAAATTGGTCTGTAGTTTCCGACCTTTTGTTTAGAGAAACATATCACAAAGATATGTATTATCCCACAAGAATATGAAAACTGTTGGCTGAAAAAAAAGCTTCATTATCAGTAACATTCAGAGTATTATGTCATCTGAGAATACCTGACCTTTGCCTTTTTGGGTTTCCATTTCTGGTATGTTTCTGTAATCAGTTTCCTGAATGTTTATGCAGGACTGTGCATTTTCTATGAAACTGGCCATGTACAATGTGTTTCCTTTGCAAGTCACCTTCGAAAAACTTATTACTGCTTAGTGGTTTTGTGATGGGCTCAATTATGTCTCACTGGCAGTGTTAAGGGTGTGTATTACATAATCTTATCAGTAAAAGCTGTCTCTTTAGGCAAAGGCACTAGGGAACCATCAAATGCTTTATTCTGACAAACAGATGTCAGCCAGAATGGCTCATATCCCAACAGCTGTTAGGAGCATTACATGGAGGACTAGGTACAGGAGAAAGAGACAGCCTTTGCTTGGTTAATCATTGCTTGGAGAAAGAGAGACTTCTTTTCTTAGGAGATTGCAGTGTCTGAAGGTTATGTTAACTGTTTAATCTGTTTTGACAAAAATCTGATTAAATAATGGAACAAGAGAGAAAATGTATGTTTGGTGAATTTTTATTAAGCTGAGTATACAGTCTAGTGGATCCCTAGTCTAGTAAAACCCCTCCATCTGCTTTTCTCTGCATAGCTGTAGTTCTTGATCAGTGATTGTGATGAGCTTTCAGTTCAGAGGCCTAAAGGGCTTCTAGGAGAGAGTGGAAACATATAAAATGTCTCCTTGGTAAAGAGAAATGCATTTGAGGTTAATACTTCAGAAGCATCCTTGGATTCAGCAGGTTCAAATGTGGTGGTTGATAATTTTTTCTTCCTTTATGTCTGAGGTCTTCTGGGTGACTGATGAACATAGATGATCTGTTATGTGCTTTCTCCAGGTAATTTTTGAATATCTGTATCTGATTCCCTTGTCCAGATTACCTGAATAAAACCCCAACAAAACAACATTTTAATAACCTTTTTTTCTGTAAACCCTTTGCCAGTATTGCCACAAGAACAAGTGTATATTTTAGTGCTGTAAATACTTTTCCATTCATCACTTCATTTGACAGCGTAGAAATATAAATTCCTTTTCATGTTTGCAATTTTTCTTCATCCATTAGCACTGATAATAGTAATCTCTGCATGGATTATTGGAGTTTCCTTGCTCAAACAAGTGGTATGTATGTTTCTCCCTTTTAAATTTATTTGAATTAAAAGAAGACATTTATTGTTCAAATATCTAGTCTGACATCTTTCTATGATTTTTTTTTCCCCATTGATTCATCTCCACTATGTATTTTGAATGATACAACTTGAAAGCTTTCATTTGAAAGGCTTTGTGGAAACTTCCCAGTCTGACCATTCACAAGACTCTCTGGCAGTATTGTGATGTCTGTAGCAAAATCCTACAATTCATAAATACAAATAACATTATTTGTAGATGACAGTGCAATGCAGTCAACTTAGATTCTTGCCACAGTCAGTGGGTTTTTTTTTCACACTTCCCCACCATGATTCTACAGTTAGAAATTGCAATTAGAATGTGCAATTGAAATTGCAGTTAGAAAGTGGAATTATTCCATAGATACAGAAAATAAAACACCTGATCTTTCTGATCACTATTTCTTCAGTCTTAGCATCTATTTGTTGATTTGAATAAGAAAGGATGTAGTCTTTTACAAGAGTTTCATCCCAGCACATTTAATGGGAACACTTTCATGAACAGAAATGGGAGTAGCAGCAAGGCTGTACAACACTCCCTGCATATAAATTGCCTACATTTTTTTGAAAAAAGTTGAAGACAAGAAATTTTTATAATCAAAAGTGGCAGTAAGGAGCAAAAATTTTACTATTAATAGAAATTCTTTCCATGTTCCTTCCTTGGATTTGGCCATGGGGATGAAAGTTTCCTTGCACTCTGCTGTGTTTATGGCAGAGATGGAAATTCTGCTTTAACTGACATTTTCCGATTCCCTATTATGAGACAGTTAACAAGTCGTTAGAAATTTTGCCAAAACGTTATACATTTAGGTTGATATATTCATGTCAGATATCTGTGTGAGCCAAAACAACTCTGTGTCAAGCAGCATGGCTGAGAAAGTACACTGCTTTCCGCATTGCCTGTGAAGGGCTCTAGCTGGATAGTCAAAAACAAACAGGAATTTAAATATATTCTTTGTTATTACTTCCATACTTTCATAATGGAAGTAAGAAGAGGGTTAAATTTCTGCTATCGATTGTCCACTTTCCCTCCACAGCCCCAATATAATGCAGATTATGTTGATTTTGATTTTGTTGATATAAATGCTAGATTTCTGTACTTCAGCCAGTAACCTGATAATATGGTTCTGCACTTCACAGAAATATGAATTCCTTTAGAACAGGAAAAAGATTTTTCTTGCCTAAACTTTTTTTTCCTCATCAAGAATATATAATTTCTTAAATGTAAAGAAATTAAAATAAACCACAGTAATGAAAAGCCATTCTGGTCCTATAAAAATTACTGCAGTAGCTTTAGGAATATACTAAATGACCACTTACTGAAGGGATCCTGCATTTGAAAGGTGGATACTTTTTTGTCCAATGATTGATTGACTTGGTTAACTGATCTTGTAACCAAGTTATCTTGGAGAGGCTGGTTATGCAGTGAGGCTTCATCTCTGAGAGTGAAAATAGAAAGAAGGGACAGGATGTCAGTAGCACTAGCCAGGGTGTCAGTGTCACAGCTCAGGGACTTTGGCTCAGTAGGTTTTCAGTGAGCTAAGATTGTGAGTTTGTAGGAAGTTAAACATGTTTACAACAACCTTACTGATACCTTGTGAAGGCTGACCTAGAACAGAGGCTAGGAGTCAAAGAATAAAGTAGATATTACTTTCTTAAGTAATACCTATGGAGTAAAAGTAGGTATTTATTAGAAAGCTTCAATGGACACACCTTGGGCACGACAAGAGCGCAGCCGGGGCTACCCTCGGGATGGATGTAGCCATGGATGTAGATGGATGACCCAAAATGGTCACAAAATGGACAACCAGTCATGGGGTCTCTCAGTTTTACAAGTTCTGGTCCATTAGCATATTAGAGTTAATTGTCCAATTATAGCTTTAGCTTATGAAATCCCATCCTTCTTGTTTTTCTCTCTATGTTGTTTATGCTATTGGGCCTGAAATTTGGGTTGGTTGTCCCTGGTCCTAATCTAGGAAAGGAATTGCTTTGTCTGGCTACTCTGTGAAGAGAGTTACCATCCCTTAATATGAAGCTCAGAACTACACACTAAAGCAGCACAGAATCTGAAAAACATAAAAGCTAAAACCTAAGGCATCACTATAAAAAAATCTGTCCAAACTAAATTTTTTCTCCAAAAAGTAGTCTGCTTACAACAAAAAAGCAAATTCTTAAGGAAAATGCCTTTTGGATTTTTTCATTGAACTAGCTCTAGAATATGAAATTACAATATGAAGGTTGGATTCAAGATGATGCAATCATGAGGAATATCAATTTATATTTTTAGGGGATAGAATTAACCTTAAATATTGAAAACTATTTAAGACACTGCGGGTGCTCTTCTGGTGTGCAGAACCCATTTAGCACTGACCAGAAAGTTATCTACTGGTTTAGACCCTTTAGATCCACAAAAACGAATGAATTGGTGCCATTTTTGCTGAATGGGTTTCACAAAATTAATATTAAGAAAATGTATTGCCTTCAGTATGATCGATGCTGTGGCATGAAGAAAGGATGAGAAATGCATGGAGTAATTTGCTTTCACTTGCAGAAAAAACAGCTGCATTGAAAATCTATCAGGAGAAAATTAAAGTAAGGCTGAAATAAGCAGCCACATTATTCTTCAGTAGCAATACTGAAACCCAAAAAGTGAAGGCTTTGAAAATTTGAAATGCTAATGAGCAATAGAAAAGCATAGCCAGTTTAATTTAATTTTGCTACTGTATACAAAATGATGTTCTATCTTAATAGAATAGACCATGTGACAATATTTCTCTTTCTATTTGTATTACAAGATTGCTTCCTTTCACTTTACAGAAGAGTGCTGTTTTGTTACACCTTAGTAACCATCCTTACTGAGATGCAAACATTGATCTCTATCCTGTTCCATGTATATTTTAATTAATTTCATAGGTTTTACATTCAGGTCTTAATCACTTTCATATGGAATATTCTGCATACAAGAAGGGGAGAAATCTGAGCACACTGTCTTAATAATTCTACTGCACAAATCTGCTACCATTGAAGATCTAAATAGATTGCATTTTTAATTTTCCATGAAGCCAAGATGAAAACTGAGTATGAAAATGATTTTTAAGTATTTGGAGACTAATATTAAAAAAAATTAGAGGCTTTCATTTCTCATGAAAAGGCAGTGATGGCTGTTTTCAGTATGAAAATGAATTGTAAATTGTTCTTCTGTAAGTTTAATTATTTTTATTTAAAATTATATAAATTAACAGGCTTCATCAAGCACATGGCAGTCTGCCTGTTTCCATGCTAAAGAAAATGGATATTAAATATGAGAGCACAGTGCTGAATTTCTGAAAGAAATAGGGACCAGATCCAGTAAACCTGATGAACTGGATCTGCAGAGACCAGGGTTTGAGAAGACTGAGGCTGTCATTTCTGTAAATGAAAGCTACATGCTGTTCCAAGGCTCTCTGTTACAACACTTAGGAGAATACAGGAACCTCAGAAGAAGATGCAAACCCTGCATCCTGTTTGGATGGGAAGCTGCTGAAATCTGAGCAGAAGTGCTTCAAGCCATAGGAAATGGAAACACTGCTCTCAGGCATGTTTCTGCAATGCCTTCTTCTTCCCCAGTATGGATGCCTCTGGCCCCTTCGAATCCAAAAGCCAGATGTCCACTTGAAGACAGGTATCTATAATCTTTCTTCCAAAGGAGTAAGTTCTCCTTACAGGAGGGAAGATTAGTTATTTCTACAGCTGTATATTTCTTCTAGCTATGCATCTTAGAGCAGCTGATCCATCGGTGCTGTTGACAAATGTGTACCACTCTCATCTCAGACAATAATGTAGAGGTTTTCAGGCTGTTTTCTGACATGAATCCCTCATTGTAAACATCTGGGCATGAGTGCTGTCGGGTGGGAGGATATTTGCAGGAGAGAATCTTCCTAGGCAAACCAAGGAACCATCCAGTTCCTCTGTGATTGCCCTAATGACTAATTAGCTGCACAGAATAGCAAGTTACAAGCTGTAGGGAACCACATCCAATGGAATAACAGACATGGCTATTTTGAGTTCAGAAAATAATATTTTGAGCCTAAAAGTTCCTATTTTTCATGGTTTTTTTTCATTACAGAGAGACTGGTAAGCTTTGGGATTGGATCATGGTGATTCTGATACAAATACTAGATAACACTATAGCAATTTTATCAAGAAAATGTTATTATATAAAATGTGATTATAAAAAAGGACTAGATTAGGCTGTAAAGTGGACAAGTATAGAATTTATGTTATGTCTTCTTCACAAATTATCAAATTATCAATTTATTCCTACATATATCTGTATGAACACACAAGCCAGCCCACTTAATTCACTGTCTTCTAACTGTCTTCTATATACAGTCTTCTTCAAGTTTCTGGATGTACTGACAATATGAAATGTAAGGACAAATAAGGAGAAACTGTATGAAAGTGTCTTTAAAGTCTGCTACAAGCAACACTGCAGTTTTGATCTCTGCTTCTTTGTATCACAATGTTCCTAATGTTCCAAATAATTTTCCTCAGAATTATCTTCACATGAATGTGTTGTTCCATTGACATGAATAAGACAGCTTATGCACAGAAAATGAAGCACAGGTAGGATGAGTGCAAAATCAGTGCTCTATATAATTAAGTGGGCTTGCTTTTGATCACTTGATAATATTGATGATTATTAATTCACACACAAGAGACCTGGTACAACACAACAGTGAAACTGCAGAACAAGTCTCTCTTTCATGGGTGTTGTGGCATTTATCTAACTGTGTCATTTTTAACAGAATATTTTTATGTGGTCTGGAATGTTATACTATTTCATATTCTGTGGTTTTCTAGCCTTATAGTACTGTAAATGATAGCGATGGATTTCCTTTATTCTGCTTTTGTTTTCCTGTGTATGAACTGAAAATCTTACAAATCTTCAAGTCCCTCAAGTCCCTCAAGTGGTACAGCAGAAACTTAGGAAAAACTCCTAGAAGAAAGTTAAATAATATAATTCTAGTAACCAGATAATAGAAATTCTTGTGCCCTGCCGATCATATTAAGGTGTCTGCATAAAACAGATGGGACTTTATAGTAAAACTTCCCTAGACTTGAAAGGACAGTATGAAGCTGTGTCAGGGGATATCACAGGATATTATGAGAATATTCTTCACCTAGAGGGTGGTTGGGCAGGGGAATTGGCTCCCCATGAGGTGGTCTCAGCCCCAAGCCTTCCAAAGTACAAGAAGTGTTTGTAAAATGATCTCAGGTACATGGTGTGATGCTTTGGGCTGTCCTATGCAGGGCCAGGAGTTGGACTTTGATGATCCTTGTAGATCTCTTGCAGCTCAAGATATTCTATGATTCTATGAGAGAGCCCTTTTTTCTAATTTTCCTATATGCATTGACTGCTCAGTTTTTGTAGCTGCTGATCTAGATGTGTAGTGCCAATTGGCAAAGACCTCAGCTGAACCAATTTGTAATTAGGCAGAAAAGAAACAGTTCTGCCTTTTGCAGGGGACTTGAAAAACTGTCTCAAAGATACCACGTGTCAGAAGACATTCAAGACTTCTTTTATCCATTCTATTTTTTGAGTTGAGCAGTAATTTGTTTATGAATCAGGGAAATTCCATCAGTGATTTTGTGTGAATCAAGTGACATTTGGGCAGTCATCCACACGACAGAGATAATTTGAGCCTAAAGGCTAACTGATATGGTGCAGCTCAAATCTATAAAACTAAATTATTTTACCCCCTATTTTTGGTATTGTAAATTTGTGTTTAGGAGCTTTTTTGGGACAGTGCTAATTGGTAGGAGTTGAAAGTACAGCAGGGACTATGGTGAAGATGATAAGATAGTGGTTATAAGATTCCTTTGACACAGTTTTTTTTACTTTAGAACACAAAAGGGATTGAAGAGAAGTCCAAAGCTTTAATTGAACACTACCTCATGGGCAAGTTTCTTTGCCTAAATTTCCTTGCCTAAGTTTCTTGTCTAAATTCTAATCTGATCCATGATATATTCCTACAACAGAATAGTAGGTAGACAGAATTTGTGGATCAGGCTGACTAGTATAATCCTTAACCACTCCTTTTTCTGCTCAGCAAGAAAATTTCTAAACAGCTTGTGCAGTTTAGAGTTCTCTTGTAGTTGAGCAAATCCTGTATCAGTGTACTTGACTGGCATTTAATGGTTTGGAGGAGTGTGCCCTAAATCCTGAATTCCTAAAATAGAACAGTTCTTTAATTCCTGGAGCTCTAAATTTTCACCCTCAGTCAAATGCTATATCTACCCTTGACCATTTCCAGTCTTATCCTCCAACAAACATGATGCATTTACAGCTGCAAACACAGTCCTATTTACTCACCACATCTTGCAGAATTTAGCAATACACTGAAATCCACAGCTAATTCTGTCCATAGCATTACCCTAATCCTGGCCATATCTTTTCTCTGATTAGTATTCTAACTGTTGTATAAATTTCCCAGTCTGATTTATTTAATCAACCTGTTTGAGAGCTTGCTACAAAGCCCTGTAGACATTGCTGTCTGAAGAAATATAAAGAGATTTTTATCCAGATTCAAGAAGCATGTTATGCCAGAGGTGAAATTCATATAGTAAGTTAGGCTGAAGTTACCGTGATAGTGTAATGCTTAAATTTAGGGTTACCTTAATCTTGCAATGTGGGGATAAGAAAATATCAGACACTTGCTGGTGTCTCTTTAATGCTTGTTTAATCTAGGAAGACTGATGATCAGTCAGGATAGCTGTGTAAAAGATGAGAGGTAGAGGAGGGGTTTGGATGAGAAGGGCTGTAGAACTTTATTAATTCCTAAATTCCTTGACTCTGATGACATCAGGAAAAGGGCTGTTGCTGCCAGAAACTTAAGATCTCATTGTACTGGTGAGATTGGACAATCCTACATAACTAAAATGCAATGCTTACAGAAATATGTGAGCAGAAATATTCTGTTAACTTCAGATAATGATATTTTTGTAATGAGTAAGACCAGGTTTAGCATTGGCTAGAGAGTCAAGATTCAGAAAAACAGCATCTGAGGAACTTATTCTTTTCTTCAGAGGTCACCAAGCTGAGGCAAGTGTGGTAGAGGCAGAGGCCAGTGTTGTCCAGCAAACTGCAGGTTGATAATGAAAATATGAGAATGAAGAATTTTTATTTCTAGTTCAAGAACTCCCCTCTTTCTGAAGTTGTCTGGCTTTGTCCTGATTGCATTTTAGCAGAGGAGTTCTGTCACTTCAAGAGGGAATACTTCCACACAAAGATTTTCTCTTTCAAAGTCAGCTGTACTTTAACATGCATTAATTTATCACAAAATTTACTCCTAAGGTGGAAAGAGGTAAATAATGGCAATATAAGTTGTTCTGCTGTAAGACTGTATTCCGTTTCAGTGGGAACTGGAGGCACTGAATTGCAGGAGGTCTTGCAGGATCAGTAGTTTAATATCTGTAAATGGGTCAGAAGTGAACCAGGTAAAGTGTATCCTGTTTGTCAGGGGAATTTCAGCAACACTGAGCACTCCTAGGATGAGAACTGTGTTTTTACAGAAGAAAGTCAATCCCATTGCTGAACCATTTTGCACAAGGCCAGGCAAGACTTTCCTGAGAGCAAGAATCCTGCAACAAAGCAAATGGAAAATGTTTCTTACCTTTTTCCTGCCTCACAAGGAATGAAATATTGTTTGCTGGGTAAATGACATGTCAGAGACATTAGTGTATGAAAACTGTATAAGAAGGAAAGTACAGAAATGAAATTTGGCAATGTTCTTTGGTCTGATCCAGCCGTTTTCATAAAAGAAAGATTCCCAGAGTAGTATGAGCTTGTGTCTTTTGACTGAAAACTCCACAGATCCACAAATTGCTCATACAGATTTACTATTAAACTGCTTATTTATATGGTTTTATTTATAAGCAAATAGTTTATAATACATTCATAAAGAGATTAACAATTTAATTGTTAATACATGGTTTGGTATGTTTTATGTTTAGAAAGAGCCTGTTTCACATGATTTACTGAATGTATGAAATGGGAGTTAAACTGTCAGTCTTCCAAGCCACATAATTCTGAAGTGTGGAAAGGCTAATCTGATATACACTCCAGTTATTTTTAATGCGAGCATTACAAATCTCTCAGAGGGAAGCCATTATACAATATTTATGCAAAACGATGTGAATACTCTGTTATCCCCCTGCAAGCTTTGCTTCCTCTTACTGGACATTATGTGGTGACAATAACCAGGCAGCATTCACTTGTGGAATTTGCAGAGAGATTATGTAGTCCCTAAATTGAGTGGACCTCAGGCAAGGCTTAGATGCTGCTAGGGAAATAGAGCAAAAAAAGTGCTTTCTCTTTTGTTCTCTCAGTAGTTGTTTAATATAAAATGCATTACTTTTGGTATTTAAATAAATTAACTGACAGCTGTAGGAGATCAGTTTTGTATCATTCAGCAAGGTATTTGATATTTGCAAACATAAAGGTCTTAGTAAAATATCCATTAAAAACCTGAAAAAATGAATGTGGTTCTTTGCAATCTGGGTTAAACAAGGTTCATGGGGGAGATGTAAAACCTTTTACTACACCTACTGATATAATTAGAAAAACCAGATAACTTTAAATACATGAAAATCTTTCAGCCTTTGAAATATGAGGCATCAACTTTCAAAATCTGTACTAGTGAAGAATAATGCTCAGAACTCAACTAGAGACTGAGACAAAAGCTGATTAGTATCAATAGAGTAAGATGCTCCAAGGGAATATTACAACAAGGGAAGAACCCAGGTGGAGCTGAGAGGGGAAGAAGAAGGAAATTATTTTTGATGATAAGTTTGATTAGTTAGAAGTTTAAAGGCAGAGGGGCGGAAGGTAAATCACAGATTGACAGAAAAGCAGAATATTTTTTTGTGGTTTTGATTTTTAACATTCAGGGCAGCTACAAATTTGAACTTCCTTAGGGCACAATTGCACTGTAATACAGTTACCCTTTTCCTGTGCAACAATATATACAATGTGTATATAGCAAAAGAGGCATTTTTAAAAAATCAGAAAAAGCTGTCATCTTTGATGGAGTCAAGGAAACAAGCTAAGCACATGTCATATTATGTACTCCCAGAGGCTATGGCGTTTTGGCATAGTCATTTCTACAGCCTAGGGGAATAAATGACACAGAGGATCACCAGGTTAAAAAAATATTTGTCCATCAATTTTATTAAAAAGCTGTGCATGGGATGCATGCCAGATAGAATTTAACTTTCCCTAGAGTCACTGAAGAGAAGTTTTGCAAAGTGTGGATAATGTCTAAAGGAGTTAGGGTCACTTGAAAAGATTTTTTTTCCCTCTGGGTAACTCATCAGTGATAATTTGTATCAGGCCACCAATAAATATGCCAAGCACAAAAATTATTTTTTGAACAAATCTAAAATTTCAGTGCAGTAGAGTTTTTCTCACTTTCTACCTTCCTTTGTCAGCATAATGTATGTGAGAATCAGATCAGATTTTGTATGTGAGAAAAAAATATAGTCCTATAAGTATTAAATTTAAAAGTGGTATCTGTTTCCACCCAGAATAATTTTCACCTGAACAGAACTATTGAACTGTTCTTTGTGTCAGGAGGTAAAGAAACGTAGCTCAGAATGCTAGGTCAAAAAGGTACAATGGCTAGATGGGGGTTATTTTTTATTTTGTGTATTGGCATTTGTGTAGACATTAAAAGAGAGTTTTGTTGCCCACTCCCTTCCCATTTTATTTTTTTCTGTCTACAAATTAAAGAAATGTTGGCTTGTTTGTATCTGTCATTGTCTATTGTACTACCACAACACTGTTTGGCACTTTTACATGTATGCAAGAACAGGGTGAAGATGTTATTTCATGTGGGCATGGAAGAGGGCTCAGCAGAAAGCTGTGTGTTTAAAGGAAGAAAGGATAAATCCTGAGGGACTGGCTCAGGAAGAAAGGATTTAAGCCTTAATCATGTCCACATTCTCCTCCTACAGAACTAATATTTTTTTCTGATATATTGAAGTTAGAGTTTTCAGGAGAAAGAAGCGATAGCTGAGAACTGTCTGAATTTTAAGCTCAGCTGAATAACTCTCTAGCAATGGAATGCTAAACACAGATGGAGTAGTGATATACTGGGCTGGGGGAGCTGCCCAGACTGTTTGTTGTTCCAAGTATTTGATTTTGTGAATAGCAATAAAGCCTTTTTCACTGACCTCTAAAGGATTAATTTCTTAATTTAGCACTCAGAGGCAAAGAAGTCTAGAGAAAAAAAAATATTGGATATGCATATAATGAATTGCACTGTTTATAGTTTGTACAAGGCAAAAACCCCATAATCTGCTGATTGCAGTTGAATTTGAGAAGGGCTAATTCATGAGCTTTGACATTCCAATTATTTTGTTATTAATACATTCTGCATCCACCCTGTGCTACTGGTTTAGCATCACTTCAATGGCTCTGCTAAACAACACTAAAGACAGACAATGGGAAAAACCATATAACTGCATTTTCCTGAAGGAGAATGTGGAAAATTCAATGAGACTTTTATTTGATTTAAGGTGGCTGCTTTTCAAAGCAGAAAAGCAGGTTGTTGTACATTATGCTGACAAAGGAAGGTAGAAAGTGAGAAAAACTCTACTGCACTGAGATTTTAGACTTGTTTAAAAAAAAATTGTGCTTGGCATATTTATTGGTGGTCTGATACAAATGGCTTAATATTTCTTAAAAGTGTTGCATTCATTTTATTTATAAATTGTTCTTTTTCTTATTCTCTCTGTTGGACGGATTAAGCTACAAAGATAATTATCCAAGTCACAATGTCCTATAATTAAAGAATGCAAGAAGGGAAACAAATATAAAGGAATACAGATGATTACCTGAAAATGCTTTTCAAGGAGTAAGTTCTTCCTGATTACAATGGAATTAGTACAGAAATACAACAATGATGTGACTTTAGTGTGACATATAGACTGTGTAATATGATAATTCCAGACCAGCTTTTTTAGAGAGACTAAAACAGCCAAGGCAGTTAAAAACAGATAGGAGTTAAGACGACACAACTGCCTTGATTTGCATATGGTGGGGTAGTCAAAGAGAATACCTAATTCTCTTATGTGAAACTAAAAGCCCTTCTGGTGATGTGACTCAGCCAATCTGCCTGTGTCCTGCAGGACACCTGATGCTTCCAGGAATGCTGCTCTGTGGAATTTGATTGTACCTGGAGCAGGACTGCAACACATGACCCTCCTCTAATAGATCTGCAACCCCCTTAGGCAGGGTTTTTTCAATCCTGAATATGATCTTACTGAATCTAGGTTTGTTTTCTCTGGTAGACAAACCTACAAAGAGAAGAGATTATTTTTAAATCACCCCTAGCTCACCCTATATCACTATCTGCCACATGAAGAAATAAATGGGCAAAACCACATAATACACCTAACAGCAACATTGGAGGCCATGGAGATCCAGCTTTTCCCCAAATGACCAAATGATGTAAGATATAAAACTTCAACAACAAATTATATAATTTTTAGTACTGCTGATACTTCCCCTTGGTAGCATTAAAGATGCACTATTTAGTGCATGTAGACATTTCTTTTCTGAACAGCTCAGAGTTCAAGGTATACAAACAAACTAGCCAAGTGATAATAAGCTAGAGTCCCTACTTTTGTTCTCTTAATAATAATATTCTTAAGGAATTTCATGGCATATTTTTAAGTTGTTACAAACAATGAAATCAGGTGCTTACTTTATTTTAAGGATGTTTTCTTAGTGCATATAATGGTTACACAGTTTTTCTGGGGTATTCTCAAGAAAGTGATTTGATTTTTCTTCCACAGTTAATGTAACATTAGGATAATTTATTCATAGTTGGGAAAGAATGTTCATATGGACAAATATTTTCATTAACAGCTAAAAAATAGACTTGTTAAAGACCATTGTAATGTGTTTAGTGAGCACTTCAACAGATGCTTGGGGTTTATTTTTGTTGTGGCAAATAAAAAACCTCCTTCTTGGGGATCTTTGTTAATAATTTTTAAGGCAAAGGCAGATAACCCAGTTTAGTGGAAGGAAAGAACTTTTTGTTTCTGGACATAATAATGTAGTAGGAATTGAATCATCAACATTCATACATTTACTACCAGCCTATTCTGCCTGTGAGTGACTGCAATAACCTCTTTTCTGGCATTTATGTGCATATTATATCAGAAGGACATTTTAGAATTCATTTGACTCAGGAGCTGGAGACAGGGAAAGTAATTTCATAGCTTTTTGAAAAACAGCCTTTTTCTGCAGCTGCTCAGCCTAGAAATGCTTCTTAAGTTGATAACAATTTTAGTCCTAGGCTGAAAAAAACCCAGAGCCTTACAATTAGCCAGAATTAATGCTAAATAGAAAGCATAGTGGAAAAGTGTCATTTACAGATATTTTCTAGTCATGAAATCATAACATTTTCTTGAAATAGATGTAATTATTAGTTGTGAGCTTCTGTGGCATTTTAAAATAAGTAGAATGATGATTATTTCCTTGCTACATGGAAATAAGCTATTATTAAATACAAGAAATTATTATTTTTCAGATCTCAATTTTAAAAGCTACAGGACAAAGTATTATTAAGTAGTATCAATTTTGGTGAGTGCCATCCAGATTGAAAAAAAAAAATATGGGATCACTCATGCACTACAGAACTTCCAATCAATAGCAGAAGATAAATTGATAAAGATTATGATAAGTCAATAGTTAAATGCTTCTAGAGTGCCTTGCAGTTTAGCCAGCCCAGTGACAGCACACTCTCTTTTAGCCAACTGAAGTATCCCATGTTCCCCATCAACGGCAAAGCCCTTGGCAGGACACCCCTTGCTGTGCAACTCAGACACCCCACCCTGCACTGGGACCGATCCACCCACAGGTGGGAGGGGACAGGTGTGAGCTGGCACTAGAGCTACCCCAACACATGGAACTGGGGGGCTGGACATTGCCTGGTGTTTCTTGGGTCAGGATGTGTTTTCCTCCCTGCTTTCTGCTTCCATTCTCCTAGCACTTGAGAAAGAAAAACCTTTTCTAAAATGGTAGGATTTCTTACAGGATTCAGTGAACTGCATCCTGGTTAAGTTTAGCATACTTTTGACATAGGGTGCAGCATTTAAAAATCTTGCTATAGATAATTACTAGAAATAGTTATGTCTCTGATGTCAATTTTCCTCTGTGAGTACTGAATTGTCTTCTCCAATGAATAGAAGATCTTGACTTTAGAAAGACTGAGATATGTTGAGTTGGGTTTTATTCTGACTTTCCATCTCTCTTAAGAGGAATACCTGGAGATAGAATAGGTGGGTTTCAAACATCCACTTATGGTTGAATAAGAAACTTAGCTAAAGAATAGCACTGGAGGAAAAAATGCTTTAACTGAGGAGAATTTAAGAAAAACTTTTAATTAGTTTTATTAGTTATCAAGCCTGTTACATGCAGTTTAGAAGATGAAATAAAATGCTGTCTGTTAATGTTCAAATGAAAACATGGAATCTGTTAGAAGAAATACTTGCAAACCATTAGTCACAGTGGATAAGATAATGTTTTATACATTAAAAAAATAATTTAAAAAATAAGTTGCCCAGATTATTTTCAAGCTAATTCTTAGCCAGACCTAGATGTACTTTATCATCATTAAAATGAAGGAATATAGTTTTATGGAAATGATTTTTTAAAAGAAATTGAATATACATTTGTACAAAATAAGTTTCCTCTGTGGATTATGTTGTTAATTATGAGTCTCAAAACAGCTAAATATAAAAGTTCCTTTAGAAACTAACTATACACTTGGTAAATAGCAGGCCTACAATCACCCAAAGAAGAAGGCATTTTCTGGGAAAACTTTGTATTTGTTAGATAGTTTGAGACATGCAGCCTTAAGCCCATGAGCTTGCCTGATGTTCCCCAGATCCCAGTTCTTTAAACAGGTTTGTACTGTAGGAAATTTTCCTGAAGTCTCATATGGTAAAAGCTGTACGTCAAGTCTAGAAATACTCAGATAAAGTGCAAGTTTTCTGAAAGTCAATGGCGAAGCTTCTACTGGCTGTCAAATGGCCTGGATTTTAACAAAGTTTCATGAATAACTCCCATTTTCTTCATAAAGCATCACCGCCAAATATGTATGAGGAGTGGGAATTTTAGTAGGAAACAAAGAATGTGAAGTTGTTGTGTCTCCAGGAGAATGAAGGACAAGGTCATTCCAAACTTCAGTATGATTGGGCAGAAAACCACAATATACTTCAAGCCACAGTAAAATTGCAATTTTCTATGTATGTTCTTCTTGAGGGATGTGGTGGAATGGTTGGTGGAGAGACAACTGTATTTTTACTTCTTGTTTAATGGAATTATGATCTTCTGCACATTTGTGCATATTCTGTTCTTTGCTAGAGAACCAATTAGAAGCTTGCCAGACTCCTGTTGAGCTGTGTACAGTAGAAAAACAACCTTCTAATTTGTTAAATTATTGAAAAAGAAGGTCTCTAGTATGTAAAGAGTTGGCAGAAAAAAACCCTGAAGCACAAAGAAATTAAGAAACAACAACATGACAGTTGCACCTCATTCCCTGAACTGATGAGTTTCTGTCAGTTGCAGATCTCTTCATGCAGGCATTTTTTAATTTTGGAAATGTAGTTCAGAGATGGCTACTGCCAATATGCTGGCAGCAATGGGAGTTTGAGGTACTGAGTATTTCCATGTCTTGAGATCTATTTGGAGAAAACTCTTGCAGAAAAAGCCCTACATTATGTACCATGCTATCTGTTACCGAGACTCACTGACTGAGATTAATAAGGAAATCGAGATTGACAGCATTTGCTACCAGCAGACTTTGCCAACTTCTAGTGTCTGGAATAGAAAATCAATCTGAGAATTGGGAAGAGAAAATGAAGCAATTAATGGGTAAATTGATTCCAACTGATCTACTCAGAAAAGTGGCTATCTCTCTCAGACCTGGGAAGAGCTATGTTGTTGCAGCTCACAGTTTATATTGTCTGACGTGTTTATTTATTATATTTAAAGGTAGAGAAAGTATGTAAATCTGGTATGAAAGAAGAAGAAAGTAATTATGTTTTCTTTTTCTTTTTTTTTTTTTTTTTTTGCTTTTTTTATACATAGTAAGTGCAGGAAATTCCAACTCAGTGTTGCAAAAAATGTCTATGTACTTGCCCCAAAAAGAAGATTGCTGTGGTTTCATTCTGCACTGATATGGA
Organism: Vidua macroura; assembly: GCF_024509145.1. NCBI lineage: Eukaryota > Metazoa > Chordata > Aves > Passeriformes > Viduidae > Vidua > Vidua macroura. The sequence goes on from NC_071571.1 coordinate 19,106,343, forward strand.
AACCCACAGAAACACCATACAATCAGCTTGAGAAGGGACAACTCAAAGTCAAATATTTTTTAGAAATACATATTTTTGACTATTTGAGATCTAATTGGGTGTATTTAATCTTGGTGCCCCTCTAATAGTGTTTATTTTCTGTACTAAACTGTTGTTTCAATAAATAAATAAACCTGAGAATTTCCTGCAGCTTCTCTTCTGCAGAATTAAAAATTCTTTAATGTTAATTCACAATGTGTCTCAACTAAAAATTCCTCTGGGAAAAGAAAAGGATTTTCTTGACAGCTTATGTTGATTTGTGAATGCCCATCTTGAGATTCATATCAAGTCCAAACTGTCTAGAGTCCATAATTAAGTCTATCAAAGTCTGATGAAGCTTCAATAATGCTAATTGTCCCCAATGGCTCGTATGAGTTACTACACTGCTGAATCTACTTGTTCACAAAACGATGCCACTTCATCTGTAGAAAAAGGTTAACAAGAACATTTTGTGGTTGAAAGTTAATTCTTTAACCTTCCCTGTCATAGTCCTCCCTGCTATATATAAAAGTCTGCTGTATTTGGCAATGATAGTTTTAGAAGTGAAAGGGTAAAAATTATGGCTATAATAATCAGATATTTCATATCATCGTTAGTTATGAGTTTGCAATGGGCATTTCACTGAGCCTCCTTTTAGCAGAACAGCCTGTCAAATATGTTACAAAGGGTGTGTTGATTTTGTGGATTTTTAAAAGATTTGGGATATGGAAGATCATTGTCATTATATCTGTAATGCTGTAAGAATGACTGCCCTTTATGTATTTTAATAATCCTGTACTAACTGCTAAACCCACTGAGAAAAGCTTTTATGTAAATACATACATATGTATTTTTCCCTTACTTTATTCCCATACTTTTTATTTTCTCACAGATCAGGAATTGTGGTGATCATTCCAGCTGGTGCTATCCTTGATAGTATGAGTCTGCATTTACCAAGAGGGCATAGGAATACTGTTCTTGCCAATTCTGTGATACTATGGGTTGAGTTTGCTGCAGACAAGGAGTGGTGTAAATTGCAGGAATGCCCAATTATGAGAAGGTAAGAGTCTGTTATGCCTATGAGTGTCCTGTTCATGTGATAAATAGATGTCCACAGTTGGCTGTGCAGCATCCTGAGCATGTGAAGTATGGATAGAGATGGTGCTCCAGACTGAGGTGCCCGTACTGGTACCTAAGAAAGCAATGCATACGTGTGCAACCTTTTGAGTAAATGCCCTAGATGAAAATAAAAGGATCTGGGACATAGCCTGGAGATGTGAGAAATCACATTGTATACATTGAAGATATATCTGATGAGAAAATTTTTCTTTTGCCAAGGGTTGTGTTTTTATGTGCTTTTTCAAGTCTGGAAAAGTGGAAATGACAACTTGTTAGAGATGCCTTTCTATTTTCTTGTGGATTATTTTTAAGCAAGATCATTTGGAGAGCCTCTTTACTGTGTGCCCTCTGCAAACCGTTCTGTTTGTCCATCTGTGAGGATGTGATAAATGTCAACAGAGAAGAAAAGTAAGTGAAGAAAAGTGGGAAAGCAAAAATCCCTTAGAGGTTCCTTAAGCCAAGTTTCTTAACAAAGGCAATACATTATGAAAAGAATGTATATATTACATATTTGGGTAAATTTCTGTAAGTTAAAAACTAAAAGAGGTCTGATGACATATAAATTCTCTTTATAAACTGGAATTGATCAATAAATGGAATAATTTTCTTCTATTGTTGAAGGGTCCAGAATGGAGTGTTCCTCACTGAAATAAGTTGAATATGGGCATGACAGTTTATTATACCCAGAGATGCATAACGTCATCCTAGTGTGCAACGTGCCAAGAGACGGAAGCTGTTTTAATGAATTTTTTCATTTGTATCCCCATATTGTCTTTCATCCATCAAAAGGGACCTGTTCCAGTTTCAAGCAGGTGACGGAGGGTGCAGGATTGGAGTGTCTCAACTTAGTTAACATGATTTTCACCTGGTTTAGGGAATACCTAAGGCTGATAGTTGTCTGTCTGAAGTTCAAATGGTAACAAAGACATTTTCACAAGGGAAAATATATCCAAATTTAATTTTGAAAGGTCAACAATTGTGGGAGATCAAGAAAATGAACTGACACTACATATGCTGACGACTCCTCTTTTCAAAACCCATGTATCGGAATAGGCCAGGGAATGTGTGATGCTGAAGTCAATCCCATGTGCCTTGGGAATTAAGGTGGGAACAAATCTATAGCCATCCACACACCCACCTTTTTGTGCATGAACAATGGGTTCAGGTGCCTGGCTCCATTTAGTCCCATTTCATACCATCTACAGAGGGTGAGGATGACCTTTGCTTCAGCACATGCATGGTAAGTCTGAGACATTGCACAATGATGAACTCACTGTCTAGCCACTGTACAGCTCTTATGCATATATTTCAGTCTCAGAAATCCCAGACAGAAATATGAGCCCCCAGGGATGTAAATCACCATTTTCTCATTGAATCCCAGGACTGATGAAGCTAAGGTTGGCTTCAAGCCTGTACAAAACAATGGAGATATTTGAACTATGGTTTTAAACAAATCTTTAATATTTTCAGATTGTGGAGAATTCAGGTGTGGAAAAGGCATGAGCAAAAGAGCTGAACAGATAATAGATTTTTATATTTGTATTTTTTTTTTGTGTTTTTATTTCTTGAAACCATTTGCCATATCTTAGCATGCAGCTAATCTTAAATGTTGAACTGCTGGTATTTCTAGGTAGGCAGTCCTTTTCCTATCTCATTTTGGTTTGGTTAATCAGGACACATCTTTTTTATTTCATCACCAAATCAAAAGTCTTCTTGATTAAGTTTTTTCAAGCAGAAAAATACCCATCTTCACATTGGCATGATTCCAAATGCAGTGCCTTTCAGCCTGCAAAAAACCCAACAATTCCTTTCCATCTTAGAGCACTTTACCTTTATTCAGCATGCTCAGTGCAGTCTTATACTCACTAAAGATGGATGAAAGTGGCTCATGTTGGTCTGCTTTGTTTGCTGTGAAACAACTGTACTGCCAACAACTTGTTTTCCTAAATATCATCTTTCTTTTGTTCCCTTGTGACTGTGTATTTTCCATTTTAAGGAAATATTCTTTGTTTATTATTCAGAAGCCTCAGAACTGAATATAAAACTATAGGTTTACTTCCAAGAATGTCATCAAAATATATGCTGTAATAAATTTTATCTTTCATACTTCTCAAAGAAATAGCTCATACTATTAATTCGAGACCAAAGGAAATTCTAGTGGAATTTAACTAGAAGTTTTATTCCGTATAGAAGCAATGAGGGGGGAAAACCAAATGAAGATCAATACCCAGGATGCTTTCCCTTCCATCACAGCATCACTCACCACCTCTGCCCGTGGGTGATATTTGCCTAATGATTATTAGGGTCATATGAGTTCTGCTTTAGGGTGAAGCAGAAGAGAGCTGAGTGCTAGCATGGAAGTGAATGATAGTGGGAAAAGTATTAACAACTTGAAAGTAATGGATCAAAAAACTGTGGTTCGATGCCATCTCCTGCTTTACCCAAACAGGCACTACTGCTCTGCAGCTGAGGAAACCTGCATGGGAGTTCTCTCCACCAGAAAATAGTCTTCAGGAAAAAGTAAGAAGTGAAGTTTTTCATCTCAGCTCATTTGAGTATGTTGCTTATGATGATTGTTCATAAGTAGTGTTCAGCTACTATAGCTCTTTTCCTTCTATATTACCAGCTTTAGAAACAGACTTGAAACATCTTAGCAGTTGCAAATCAAACATTAATTTTTCTTGCAATACTTATTTTTTCTCATGAAAGTTGTCATGTACTCCTAAAGAGGTGATTTTTCTTGGAACTGGGAAAACAGGTACTCAGGTTGATGCAGATCAGCTACATGCTTAGCTGCTCGTGTTCAGGACTTGAATGCCTGCCCACAGAACCGAGACCAACAAGATGGAACATGTAGAAAGGGAAGAGGAGCCCAAGCCAGCAGACAGGCCGTGCTGGCCCACCCTCATAAAATCAGCTGGCTGTGACTTCCAGCCACTTGCCTTAATCAAGCTATGAGACCTTGGTTTTTCTACATGTAATGGGCTGGCTGGGCAATTTGCTTAGTAATTTAATGCAGAGGTAACTAAGGCTTAAAGCTATGGGGAAAGAGAATTGGCCCCTGTGCTGCTTATAAGGTGTCACAGCCATCCATAGCTTTAAAATGATGGTTTTTTTCTTATTCCTGGTGCTCAGCTCTAGTCATTGTGCCTTCTACAGGTTGTGTGACACTCCAGAGTTCCTGGAGAGAGTAGGTTGGAGCTAGCTGATCTTCAAGGTCCCCTTCCAACCCATACCACTCTATAATTCTATAATATATGTTCCACCTTTAGTTAAGATTCAGTGTCACTTCCCATTGCAAGATTTTGTTTTCAGTTTCAGTTATGCTTCTGTAAGTCTACATATATTGTAGAGTGAGGTTTGCATTATAGGTTGAAAAATTAATCAAAACCAATCTAATCATTTTAGAAAACAAACAAACAAAAAGGATGGGTAGAAAATACAGTTTGTTTATGGTAAAGATATTTAAATGGCAGGCATTTATTTGTTTCCTTCAAGATAGAAACTGGAGGACTGGTTCATGATTTTCTTTTGTTGCCAGATGAAGCTGCTTAAATGGGCAAAATCTGAGTATTTAAATTTAAAAGCTTCAGTAGAAACATTTGCCACATGAGAAAAGAAGATCAAGGTCTCTCAACCAGGAAGCCAGTCATTAACTTACTGCAAGTCTTTTTTACAATATGAATTCATACACCCACAAAGGCCAAAAAATAAATTAAAAAAAATGAAACAACATCCAGTGTTAGTAAGGTGTCTTTTTGTTGTTTTTTTATTTCCAACCCCCCCCCAAAAAACAGTGGGTCAGACTTGGTTTTGTTTCAGAATGATTGTGTAGTTCTGGTTATTAGGAAAAAAAAAAAAAAAAAAAAAAAGCAAGCAAACAGAAGCTTGAAAACATCTGGATCATAGTAATATTCACAGCATTTATTCTTAGGGTGCTCCTCATCCTGTGCACAGAACAAGACAGACATCCCTTGGAAGAAGAGGGTGGAAGCTTGTATTTAAATACAGAATTGCATCTGAGGACTGAATCACAGCATGCAAACACAAATGTGCCGTCACAAGCCTTACGTTTCAATTCTTGATTTCTTCGTTACAAACAACTCGGAGAGTTAGTAAAACCCAAGTATGCTCTTACATATTGACTCTCACTCTACTTGATATCCATTTTTGGGGTGTATATTAAATTCCTCTGGAAAATACAGCATAAGTCACAGTGCCATTTTCCTACCTCATTTTACACATATGATTTTCCTTTATTACATTAATAGTGCATGCACAGATGACTCTGCTCCACTCATCCTCCTCTTTATTTTTTTTTTCTCAGCTTGAAATTATTAAATTTAAAATATTCTTCCTGTCAGATTAGGTTTATTATGTACTCATAAGACACATTAAAGCAGTTAAGCATTTTTAAATGTTCCTTATACATAGCACAACACTGAATTTAATAACACTAGGTTTGGGCAGGAAGGACTCAATAACAGGAAATAATTTGTATTTCATTACTCCAGGTATTAAGCAAATAATATATACAGCTCAATTTCCCTAGTGCAGATATGACATTTTTTGTAGAAATAAGAAATTAGAAAACTAAAAATCTCCTCTTCTCTGATTTTAATATGTTTTACTGATATGAAATTTGATCATGTTGGATTGTTGTTTAGGAAGTGAGAAAAGAAAGATAAAAAACTACAGTTTACAGATAAGCAAGAGAAGCAAGCAAGCTATTCAGCATAGGAATACTTTGTCTCCTTAATGGATTTCTGCTGATTATACAACTTCATCTGAAGAACATTAATGAAGGAGCAATGTGATACATATGTCTGGTGAGACTCAGGCAATGTAACAAATTACTTTATAGGTGACATTTTGTGCCTTTTAAATAATATTTTTTGTTTGTTATTGCCTTAAGCTTGTTCAATATGCTCTGTTTACATTTGACTTTCTTTTCTCATGTGTCTCCTATAATAGGGTTTCTTTCAAATAGAATGTAGTAAAGATGCCAAAGCTTATAATAAAAGAGGGTTTAAAACAAAGTTTTAATCCAAGCCAGACAGGTCCTCACTTTTTCCAGCACTGAATACCAAATGCTTCTTGCTTATTTCAGGGTATAGGAATCACAGGTAATTTTTCCTCTGCCACAGGGTAATTACAGTTTTGTGCTTTATCTTCCTAACCTGGTGGACTGGGAGGACAGTTTGACTATAAGCACTGGAAATCACATAACTGGAGGATGGCATCATTGTGACAGGATTGGACAACTGGCCATCACTAAATTTAAGACATTTGCAAACAGCTTTACTTTTGAATTTATTTATTTATTCTGTTACCCCTTAAAACCAAGTCTTTCCAGCCAATTTCCATTGCTTTTCAGTCCTTCTCCTGTTCCTTGTAATGGTGTACCCTGCAGAATGAGGCAAAGTTCAGTCAGACATGCAGGGCTGGTGCCTGCCCAGTCTTCATCAGGCACAACACAGGGCTCCCCCTTTGCTCTGTGGGAGTCGGAAGGTGATGAAATGGGGATGAATTCCTTGCAGCACTTCTCCACAGAAAAACCATGCCAGAAACTTATATGTAATCCCTAATGTGAGAGAAAGGGTCTTCTCATTCATGAAACTTTTCCCAGCTTTGTTCCAGGAAGCATTGTATAGTACAGCACTAGACAGAGCTAATTTCAGCAGCCTGTAATATATTTGCACTCAAACATCTTGCCTGCAACCTTACACCTCTACTCCACTGAGCACATTTCCACTTGCAGGAAAACCTATGGAATTTTGTTTGCAGTTTGTCGGTGGGGAAATTGCACGAGAGTCAAACATTTCTCACTTCTTGGTTTTGAATAACACTGTTATCCTGCTGTCTGCTGTGAAGGGTTTTTAAGTGAAGTGTTTACCATTAGAGCCTCTCCATGTAAATTATTTACTTTTGACAGTGATAGCTAGTAGGGAACATTTTTTGTGGGATACAGATTTATAATTACACTGTTAGTTTAAGGATTAAAGCTTTTTTTTTTTTTGACGGTTTACAGAGAGTGCGTTTTTGGTTTTGAAACTGTAGGAGATGTACGAGAAATCTGACGTACCATGTTGTCTCTGGCTCAGGAGAGGCAATGTGGAATGAATAATAATAAAAAAAAAGGCAAAGAATTATTTTCTCTGAAAGTACTTTAATCTGAATCCATGGACAGATGGCCAAAGCAAAAATTGTTGTTTTATTTTGAAAGCTTTGTGTGGCTGCCTGGAAGCTATTGTCCCTGCAGCAGGGCAGGCAGGGGGAGCTGAGCAAATTCTCCTGGTGAGCTTCTCTGAGAAGTCAGCCAGATTCAATTGGAGCCAAAGCACAATAACTTAAAAGCACAGCAAAAATACCTTCAACACATGCATTTCCTTGCCACCCTGAATTTACCATGTACGTAGCAGATGGAATATTCACCCAAATGCGGCCAGGCGTGGAAAACCAGCTGCCATTCCAAAGGCACAGCTCCATGTGCGGGTCTGTGGGACCTGGGCCACAGTGAAAGCTGCTGAGGGAAAGGCCAGAGCAAGGGGTGCTGCTGGGGTGGAGCTTTGGCACTCAGCTGAGGAGCACTGCTGCCCTGCTCAGCTCCTTCACCAGAGAGTGCTTTGTGTTTGGCTAGCCCTGGCTATGATCAGAGAGATACTTGCCTGCAGTGCATATCAATATGTGTAAAAGCCACATTAAACCTTTATAAAAAGTTTTGACTCTAGCCTTGGGTCTTAATATCCAAACGAAGACTGAGAATAAGGAATGTCTTAGTGACAGTGGAAGAAAGATTTAAAATATACAACTCAGTTTGGTCCTTCTAAATTTGTTCTCTCTATGAAGTGTAATACTTTAAAATTACATATTTTTTATATTTATTGGGTACATTATGACAAGATGAAATTGAATATAACCTTAGAAGGACTGCTTAATACGGTCCAGTGCAGGGTGCATCTTGAAACAACCAGTCTGAAAGTGATTGGCTTTTAAAGTGAAAACATCAGCTGTTCTCTGAATCAAAATGCAAATCTTAATTTCTATTTTACTCCCTAATAATAATGAGTGTAAATGTAGTTTTTGAATTCAACAGTTGGAATTTTCCTTGGTTTAGGAAACCAGTGCAACTATGAATAAAATGAATTTCAGAACACCACAATCCAGACTGTCTCTAGCTACATCACAAGTGGGTGTAACACAGCCACCAATGACACAGCCTGGCAGTGATAGGCTCTGCTGCAAGAGGCAGCACTCCTGGCTCAGGTGAAACACCTGCTGGCACAGCTGCCATGTGCTGATTGCTAACCCATAGCTAACCTGGTTGTTAACTTTCACAGTAAATAATAATTTCCCCAGCTATGGTAAAATGGTTCTGACAAATCAGAGAATCACAGAATACACTGAATTGGAAGGGACCTACACAGATCATTGAGTCCAACTTGGCTCTGCACAGGACACCCCAAGAATCACACCATGTGCCTAAACTGTGGGGGCCTCATCAGACTTGGTGCTGTGACCATTTCCCTGGGGAGATGTTCCAGTGCTCAACCACCCTCTCTCTGGGTAAAGAACCTTCTTCTAATATCTAACATAAACCTCCCCTGGCACAGCTTCAGGCCATTCCCTCGGGTCCTATCTGGTCACCACAGAGGACATCAGTGCCTGACCCTTCTCTTCCCCTCATGAAGAAGTTGTAGATTGCCATGAGGTCTCCCCTCAGTCTTCTCTTCTCCAGTCTGAACAGACCAAGTGACCTCAGCAGCTGCTAACACAGCTTCCCCTCAATGCCCTTCACCATCCTCATGGCCCTCCTTTGGACACTCTATAGCTTAATGTCTTTCTTATATTGCAGTGACAATGCCAGACGAAAATCGCTGACCAGTTCTATTTTTCTGCAAACCTTACTTTACAAAGTGACATAAAATAATGGACTTCCTCTACTTTTGTATAAGTGACTAAAGCATATGCCATTAAACTGTTGAGTAGATTTTAAGTATATCCATTTTTAATATTGTTTTTATTTTACAATGTCTTTCACAGTGAGCTGAGTGAAAAACATGTATGAAATGTGTGTTTTTGTTTAAATATTCAGATAAATCAAAAAGCCATTTTCCTAGGATACTGTCTCAAGGCAGAAAAAAATGTGGCAACTGAATTATAAACCCTTAGTCATTTACAGTAAAGATGTTGATACAGCAGGAAACGTAATGCTCTGACCAATTTTGTTGTAATATAAAGAATCTATTTTCCCTTTTTATTTTGCTTTTTCTCCTTAACAGCTTGTTATAAGCTTTAACTAATGCATTTGAAATAAGCCACAGTCACCTTTTGTTCTTGCTCTTCCAGAAAGAGTATTCCACAGGCACAATGAATACTGGCTAATCAAAACAAGATTGTAAACTGAGAAAATTAGATTGTCACAAGCATTGCCTAACTCAGTTCTGGTAAGTTTGCATCTGATTTACTGGGTTTTCCCAGCATGTACTGCACTAATGAAGGTATTACTTAGTAAAAAAATGCCCCAAAAGATACCAGAGCAAAGAGGATTATAAGCAAGTTTGTGTTTATAATATGCCACACAGTAGAAAGGCAGAGTGGGTGCTGTTTTCAGGGTGAACACGCAGCAATATACTCTACAGATATTATATCTACATAGTATATTGCCAACAACAGATTGGAGTGATTCCACATCCTGGGTAGCTTTTTACATGTGTCCAGATCTACCAAGGAACTGAGCAGATTTTTTGTGGTTCAGGGGAAAATCTCATTTGGTCACTGGTGATCAAGTTTTGAGGTCTCTGGTACTGCCTTGACAGTAAATTTACAATTAATTAATTCTGTAGGGTCTTTTTGACAATAAAGCAGTTTACTATCATTATGCACAGTGCCTTTTCCTGTTGTGAATACCATCATAGGAAAAATACTACAAGAGACAACTGTCTCTGTTTTGGAAAAAAATTCAGATTGCCTTGATGTAGAAAGTCTTTGAAGTTCTTATAGCTGATCTCAAAACCCCTGCTATTTAATTCTACAGCCTGAAAACCACTGCACACAGGATGGACAGTAATTTCTTGAAAGATGAGATAATGCTGATATTGGGACAAAATGGAGAAAATCGTGGCTGTGCTGATGAAATCTGGAAAACCACAGTTCATACAAACTGTCTCTGCAGAGAACTGGGGATCTGCTGAGCCACTCACCAGGATGCTGGGCAGCCTGCCTATTCTGCAGCTACTGTGGAAGTAAAGAGAGTTGAAAGTGCTCAGGGCTTCATGACCAGACTATTAATCAGTGAAAATGGGTGATGCAGAGAAACTCCATCTTTGCATATAATTAGCTGGCATTCAAGTTGCTGTCTCTGTGGGATTAGTTTTAGACTCCACCGAGGCAGCTGAGCTGGGCATGGTAATTCAGCACAGTTGCATGTGCAGATAGTAGCTCTTGGATGCTGGCTTGAGTCTTGAAAGCAGTACAACAGTGTTGGCTATAAATAATACAGCAGGGGATATGCAGGCAATGCTGTTTTCAATACTCATGTTAATCCACTACAAGTTTGCTTTGGTATCTCTCCCTGACACAGCTTTATGCTGCTTAGACTTGCCCTTCATATGCAAGCAGTGAAGCTCATTGATTTTTCTGTGCTCAGGCAACATGTGGCTCTAGAGCCACAGCTGTGTCTGGGAGGGGAAAGAACAGATGGGCTGAAAGTGAGCATGCTATGTTCAAAATTACAATTAAATGTTTATATTGCTTCTTAACGACTACAAATCGAAAGGAAAAAAATCCTCTTTTTTTTTTTTTTTTTTTTTTGTTGAGAGGATCATATAAAATGAAGACTGGGGCATGGTCTTGCTGAAAGACACTGGAAGGAAAGTGCTGACAATGAACAATAGAGAGGCACAGAGAACTCTGAAATACTGCAAACACTTTTTGTCATGATAGTACTGGACAGAGAATATCCAGTGTTGGGGTTACAGGCACGCTGTATTCATTCAGACATTGTCTATGGACTGCCCAAGGAACCTGGCCTGTGCTTGGAGACCTGAACCCTTGAAGGAAAAGTCTTCCAACTCCCATGGCAGGTGAGGTGTGGGTGACTGAACACAGGCCTAATAAACACTTGAATCATGCCCATATAGTTGCTGTAGTGATAAATTCTTGTTACTGTTCTCAGATCTCTGATAAATTACAAACAAGAAAGTCACAGTGATGCCAAGAGGGAGCATTTCTGTATATCTAAATTTTGTTGTCTGTTTTATGTTATGTTGTTCCTGATTTGTGGCACTCAAAGTGGGATAACTCACAGGTTAGTACATGCATACCTGTATGTCCACGTTTATTAGAGTAGTTCCTTACAGTTGGTCAAAAGTCCTCTGATTTCTATAAAAAGAACATGCAGTTGCACGTACTACTGTGCATTGTTGTAGTGGCATTATGATAAAATATAGCAATACTAAAAAGAAAGCAATGCCTTTGCCAGATTTATATTCAGTGCAAGAAGAGATCCTGGAGACAACAGTCATGTATGAGGTAGGGTTAAACTTGAAAGAATAAGACGAATGTAAATTTGTTTGATCAGCACATCTACTTCACTAAAATTTTCAAATTGTTTTTTTCCTTTCTCAGCCAAATGTTAAAAATCACTTATTTCTACTCAGAAGACGCTTTGCAGTCAACAACATCTTGTGGGAACATCTTGTCAGGGAGTTTGACACTTGAATAAAAGGAAGGGTGGAAGTAGGTAGGTCTGTGGGTTTTCAGGCTGCCTAGAAACTTGCTGGTAGCAGAGGAATGCTCCACAGATGGGAAGAAATCACACAGTTGTGTCCTGAGGCTTACAGGGTCAGTGACTCTGTGTAGGCCTCTTAATACATCTGAATAAGCTTTTATTTTTTCATATTAATGTTTTTGAAAGTGTTTCAGATCTGCATTTGCATATGGATGCCAGATGATGATGCATTACGTCTGCAAGCTGAACTGAGCACAAAAACATGCTCAAATGAAGCAGGGAAATATTGCTGTGTAAAAGCCACAGATAAAATTACATATGCAAAATTTACCTAGCAATTTTCTGGAAAAGAGCCATCTCTTGAGTATTACAGCAACAGGCTTAGCATTTAAGTAAACCAGGAAAATGTGTGATTGACAAAGAATACAAAACAAAGTAATAGGACAGATCTTTAAAAGGACCTAAAATTTATCTAGCACTGGGAATCAGTTATTGTAATGGATTTTGTCTAAAACTAAGTAATTATTATATCTGATAAATCTATTTGGGAAGGAAAAAGCAGCTTGAACAAGTAACTCACATTTTTTTCTCAGATCACCTGAAACTTAAAGGTCAGGAGTATTCTATGCAAGCCTTCTGATTATATAATACATGTGATGTGCCACATTTGATTTGGCTGGAGCTGGCCATCCTTAAAGAGCTATTTCTAAAGTGTGTGTTATCACTTCCAGTACACTGCATTGCTCTAAACATTAGTGTGGGATGACTAGGGATTATGGTGTGCTAGAAATGGGATTTACATTTCTACAGACACCAAATAAGACATACCTGAAAAGTCTGTTAATTGATTCTGCAAAGTTTTTGTTAATAATAGCAATAGGAGACATAGTTTTTGTCTTCACAGAGAAAAATTAGAGTAGAATGGGCCTTTCTATTTTCAAAGAAAAAGTTTGTAATTACCTTTAATGTTTCATTCTGGGAACTCTGATTTGGCAAGATGTAGCTTGAGTGGCTTCACTCAAGGCAGAGAAAACATGCACTTTTTGCCTTATGAAGGAACAAACTTCTGTAAGTATTAGTGAAATTGCAGGATGTCAGCAAAATGTATGGAGTTGGGCTGCATCACAGATCTTGGCTTTGTAAAAGTACTCTTTCTTTCAATGCCTCTGGGTTCCAAATTCAAAGCAGAAGACATCAGGACATGGAAAAAGTGAAGCAGGTGTCATTTTTATATGTCCTTCCACTCATGACTCTGTACATTTTCTCACACCTTAAAGTTTGTGTTGTACATTATCCTTTCTTTGGGCCTGAATCTCTCCCTTTTCTGTGTGAGATATTTCACTTGGTAAATGTAACCTTACTGGAACGAAAATGGATTTAAATTGCTGCGAAGTTCTAAGGGAATGATGCTTTCTACTGAATAACTTTCAGCCTTACATAACAACTATCTGAAAGTCAAAGTTGTGTCATTTCCCAAGGACATAGTTTCAAAGCTGTCACCTGTAATTGTTATGCAAAGAAAGGAACTAATAAGATAGATAGTGTTCATCATTTGACTTCATACTTGTTCTACAAGCTTAAGCACAGGAAATCTCTGAGAGATTTATTTCATTGCTCACTCATATCTTTACTGCACAGGATAAAGATGAATGTCTACAAAGAGATCTTTGAATTCTTTCTTTCAATTTCCTGCAAGAAAGGATACCGGAAAGGTTTGTAGCTCTCCCGGGACTTAATTTCTATATATACCTGAGGGTGACTTCTGATCAAAGATGCCTTTTAAAAAGAAGGCTAGAGAGGATCCTTTAAATAAATGCAAACTTCCTTCCCCAGGGGCTGGTGAGGAGCTGGAGTAAGTCTATAAGAGGGAGCTGGACAGTATTATTTGTAGAAGTGCACTGAAAAAAAAAAAAAATCAAAGTAACCTGTTTCCTAAATGGAAAAGGGTTTTGTTTTAATAATCCAATACAAAATTTAGTAAAGCTTTTGGAATGTCTCCATTTATAGATATTGCTGTGACCAACATGCCCAACTAACATGATTATAGCTGAAGTTTTTTCTGTTTTTTAGCACAGTGGTATTTGCAAAATTTCCATTGTGTTATTTTTTAAGGGGACATCAGTGTTGGGGAACTGGAAGCTCCTCCTGATCTAAGCTTCCTGGGACCATGAATTCACCCATATGCTGAGTGGCTGCCTGATTTCACAATTTGCATGTGTATATAATGCTGATGTAATAGAATTATTTTGAAATTCAGTGTCAGTACTATTCCCTTTCCTTCATGAGAAGCCAATCCATTGCCACTTGCAGGATGTGGCCCCGTATGAGTTAATGAGAACACACACCTTGGTACATTAGTATCTTTCTTTTAATAATACAATCAAAGTTTCTCCTTGATAATTACTGCTCCTGTTTTATTTCATTGCAGTTTAATTTAAATACCTTTAAATAATCTTGATTCATAGGAGCAGCATCATCCAGACCTTAAGAAATACTGTAAAATCTAAGATATCCCAGAATTCCATATATTGGACACATCTAGATTCCACTTGAAAAACAAAACAATGCATCAGCACTTCCTTCAAATACTATTTTCATTGAACCTTTTTGTGAAGAAGGCCTTTGGTAGCGACACTGAATTATTTAAATGAGCATTGAAGCAGTGTATTAAAAGTTGCAGGTAAGTTCTGAGTCTTGGGTTTTGCTCCTATTTGCCTTGTATATAACCTGATTTTCTTCTATTTGGGGTTGTTCAGAAATCACTAATTGATCACCTTGGTGTAACACGAAGCATTGCCAGATAGGATAGTGAACCTAGAAGCTGATTTCTTGATCATCTGTATAAACATGATGTCACTCCTGGGGCCTATTCTGGAGTCAACCAGGCAGTTCTTCCAGATTGAAGCCCAGGATGGCTGCAGGGATCCTTTCCTCTCTACAAGATGAGTGACACAGCACAATGCTGGGCTCAGAGGCTCCCTGTGCAGCTGCCCAGTGCTACAACAGGTACCTTTCCACTTTTGCCTACATGTCTTCATGTGTCAGGACCCAAAAAGGTCTTTAATATTCTACTATAGAACCATCATTTCTCCCTTGCAACATCAGCCTGTAAATGCCAGCGGCTACATCTCATCAGGGTCTCTCTCATCAGGGGATCTTCCTGCTGGTTTGAGGAAACCAGAACATTGGTCTCCATATACACAGAAATGTCCCAAAGATAGGAATGTTTTGCCTCTGTCTGGACCAGATTCCATCCAGATCTTCTGAGCTGATAGGAAAGCTGACTGCGAATGCCACACATCCGTCTCATAGTCTTTATAGAGTCTGGGTCTCTCTCTATGGGAAAGACAAATGAAAATGAAAGCTATTTTTTTTCTTTCTCTCCCCTCCTCTACCTCCCTTCCCACCTTGTTTTTCATCATTCTTTATGACAAGAAGGGGTGTAAAGCTGAATGGTCTTCTTGGAGTACTGTGTTGGTGGTGCTAGTCAAAGGACTACAAATTTAACCATGCCTGAATCTCTTTTTAAGATTAAGTTTAAGCACATCAAAATGTTCCAGCTCTGTCAGTGGTTTGATACGTGTACCTGATGAAAAACTTTGGGTTATACAGGGCTGCAGAGATGTGCAGAGGCTTCAATTTAGAAGAGAATTTAATACATTGAGGAAGTCAACAGAGGAAGACTTCTGCTTCCATTGGAGCTAGGGAACCTGAAATATATCCTTAAGTCTATTGTACCTTTTAAAATAAGGAATATGTCAAATTGCAGTGCAGAGCTGTTAAATTGTCTTGACATATCTTCCCTCTCAGGAGATTATCCCAAAGAATTATTCAAACTATTTTACTGCAGCAAGGTGCCTATAAAGAGTTATTTTTAATTTTTCTGCTTTTTAACTACTCTCCCTGATTTTCCAAATTTCAAAAAGACATTTTTAGTGTCTTCCAAAATTTAAAAAAAAATACATTTATTACTTTAAAATCAACTGAGAAAATTGAAATTCTCTCATTTTGAATTCTCTCTTTATTTCAGAACAAACATTTGAGTTTTCCACTGGAAGAACTGTTGGGAATAATAGTGTGAACCTTCATGATACTTGATCTTTAGAAGGAAGATAAAGAAATATTTTACTATTGGATTATTTTGAATTTTACTAGAAAGACCTCAGTGTGAGGAATAGAAAGGTGGGGGACCACAGAGCTAGAGAAGATCAATTTGTGGAGCAGTTTCAGTGGTGATGTGATCTCCAGACAATTCAGTGGCAGCCAATGTCACCTTTTCAATTCACCATATGTGAATTTTTAGTGAGGTTTGGTTGCAAAGTAATCTCTGACAGGAGGTTAGCCATGATCCTTGATCCAAAATCTCTGATCAAAATAATTTCAAGGATTCTATGAACTCCTCCAAATATACCCAGACATTGATGTCTTTCAATCTGTAGTAATTTCTTCCTTTCCAGTCCCATAGCAAATAATGCATCCCAGTGGGTTTCATATCAACATTTTTGTGATGTGAAGAAGGAAACCACAGCGAATTTCTTTGCTTATTGATGAATCACCTTCACTACTTCAGTTTTTCCAGAATGCCTGAAATATTTTACATTTTTAACTTTCCTATGAATTTTCTGTGTTCATGGGCAGTGTTTTACAAAAGAGATATTGCTCAATATATGTAATAGACATATAGTCCCAGACATACTAAAATGATTAAGCTATAAACACCTTTTGTATAGGCTAGAAAGATATGTTCTTTTGAAGTGTCAGTGTGATTTCCAGTATATTTATAATCCTTTCCTGATGTATCTTTTAAATTTTACTCCGTATTTTGTGTTTATGCATTCAGTTTTTTCCCTACTCGTGTGATTTACATCATAAGTAACACAGCAGATATCAGCTTCTTTCTCTCAGATGATTTATTGAAGCTGTTAAGATAATTTTTAATTTTATGTCTCTTATCCAGAGAGCTTTCTATTTGGTGTTATCTTTTTTTCCCCATATATTCTCTGCATAATATTTCATTTTAATGAAAATATTGAAGACTTCAAGATGTAGGAGGTATCTCTCTAAGAATCTGTTTATCTCCTTTTGGTAGAAAACAGACTTTGAACTATTCTTTATTCAATCTTCTGTACAGAAATTTTATCTAGAACATATTTCTCCTGTTTGATTATGGGGGTGTCTTGTTGGTCACTGTCAAAAGCCGTAATAAAGACAAAATATTTTCATGCTTCCCATTCATCCACGTAGCTGTTAATTTTATCAAAGAAGGAAATTGTGTTGAGCTCATTTTTTTGAAAATGAAATTATTCTTATTACCCTCTCGTGTTAACAAACTGATAGATTATAATTTATTCCAGTATTCTTGAGGTACTGAAGTTAGGTTGAATAGTATTTGATTTCTTAGATAGACCTTTTTCCTCTTTGAGAAGGATTTTCTCTTTGTCCTCTCACAGTCCTTTGGGATCTCATTGTCTTCTAAAGACATTCAGAAATCAGTGCTAAAATTTCTGAGACTGCTGTGAGTACTCACAGGGGGACATTTTGTCAGGCCCCGCTGAGTTCATTATCTCTAACACTTAAATAATCTTCAATGCTTCTAATTTATCTCCTTTCTCCTTGTTACTGATTCCACAATATTCTTGGTATGATTTACTGAGTGCTTGCACCAGTAGGTACTTTGGTTTGAAACAGCTGCAGTTCTCTGAGTGACTCCCCCCAAAGCCCAAGTGCTCACCAGAGCTCCACATCTATGTCAATGACTGGAAGTTCTAGGTTGGATCCATGCCCTAATCTCCTTTGCTGTCCTGGAGAGGGAAGTGCCAAGCTCCTCCCTGACATCCACACGTATCTGAGGCTTCAGGAGCACTGGTCTCAACAAAATACCTCATTCAAATCTAATATGTCTTATTTCTCAGAAGGGTGAGGGAGGTTTTTTTCTTACTTTAAAGCAAAATAGTGCAATAGCTGAGCTGGGACCCAGAGGAAAAGCCCCAGTGCCCATGCTCTCCACAGCTCTGCAGCCCCTGTCATTCCTATATGAGGGCCAGTGCCATGCCAGGGACACTCTGGGAGTGAACAGCAGGGAGGCAGAAAGGGATGGCCAGGACAAGAAGTGAGCTTGTGCTGCTCTAGTGGTTCAGGAAAAGGAAAGGGGTTAACTCATGTTCTGCTCCAATTAGTCCTGCTTCATTTGAAGACAGAGTGGTTAAAATTTAGGAAAGTTCCTTGTGGTAGAAAACATTGGCAAATTTTGTGAAAAACTTGTTTTGCAAAGAGGTGTTACAGTGTAAAATAATGTTTTAAATAAAATAATTTTGTTATCCAGTAGCATGTAAGTACTCCTTGTGTCATATTTGTCATGCCTTCTGGCATAACAAATTTAGCATTTGCTGCAAGACACATTGGCTGCTGTCACAGGAGGTAGCAAAATTGATATAGAAGAGGGACAGCATATGGCAAAAATATCACTTTGGGAAAGGACATAATTCTGCAATTAATAATAAAAGAAGAAAATCTTTTTGCAAAGAGAAATCTAATACATTTAAAGTGCATCCCTGGAGCAGTTTGCCATGGTTCCAAGCCTAGGTGAATTCTCCTAGGTGCAGTAATCTTTCAGTAGAATTTATTTTGTCAGGACTATGCCAAGCAGGAACACATAGTAGATATAACATAGAATATATAATAAACTACAGCCTTCCCCTTCATCTGAAATCTTTTGACCTCGTGGACTTTTGTACCAAAGACTTTATTCCTTGAAAAATAAAGGAGTATATATACTTAGAATGTCAGACTTCTTCCTTGCTGCTGCATCACAGTAAAATATTTTTTTTTATTTCCAGATTGGACTGGGTCTAAAGGCAAGTGTTAATTTCTCTGAATTCTGGCTTGGCTATAAGTAGAGCTGAAATGGGGAGGTCTCTGAAAAATTACTTCTTTTTGACCAGGGAAGGGGGAAAAGTCCCAAGGTACATGAATTCAATTAAAGAGTCTAAAACTTCTCTCTCTAGAAGACCAGGTGGCTGTTGCAGGTCTACATAGAAAGTTATTCTAAAAGTTACAACAAGTGAGAATACAAAGTGAAGTCTTCTGAAGAGGTGTGTATTTCCTATTTCTCCAGAGGATAAGGAGAGGTTATTTCAGCTCAGGATGAGAAGGAAGTTGACCTGCTAGATCCTTGCAATTGTTTTCAAGGACCTGTTAGAGAACAAGGAATGTGGGGTAGGATAGGAGTGGGTGTTTCACATCTTAAAGCTCTGAAAAGTGTGTTTGACAGATTGAAAACCTGTGAAAAGTACACTTCTGAACCACTTTGGTGGGAGGCAAAAAAATTTTCTCAGGCAGTAAATAGTTTGTTAAGGTGAATGGCTCCAATAGCTAATCTGTGCTGATTTCCATGGAGAGGCTACAGTGAATCATTCAGAAACCTTCACTCACAGAATCATACAGCATAAGCTGAGTTGGAAGGGACCCACAAGGATCATTGAGTCCAGCTCCTGGCCCTGCACAAGGCTATGCCCAGGAGTCACACCATGTGACTGAGAGCATCGTCCAAAAACTTCTTGAATCCTGTCTGGCTTGGTACTGTGACTACTTCCCAGGTGAGCTGTTCCAGTGCCCAACCACCCTCTTGGTGAAAAACATTTTCCTGATAACCAACCTAAACCTCCCCAGATTCAGCATCAGACCATTCCCTTGGATTCTGTCACTTGTCACCACAGAGAAGAGATGAGTGTCTCCCCTCCTCTTCCCTCCTTGACTTCTAACAATTGGGAATTGCCTCCCCCTGTGCCCTGAGTAGGTGATGTTTAAAAAGTGGCCAGCAGTGATGGACCCCAGCACCTGCAAAAACTTTTTTCCAGGTGACCTTGCTTACTAGTTCCCTGAGCAGCCTGAAGTCTGCTTTCCCGATATGCAGAGTTCAGATTTTGGCACTTTTTCTCCTCTTAATGATATTTTAAACTCATTTTCTTTGTGGTCACCATGGCCAAGATGACTGCCAATCTCTGCTGATGAGATCCAAACTTTTGACAATCTGGAGATCAAGGAGGGCATCTGTCCGAGCTGGCTCCCTTAGGACCTGTTCCATAAAGTTGTCATCCAGGTTTTTAAGAATCTTCTGGCCCAGGTTGTACCAGCTGTGTGATGATCCTGGTTAATTTCTGGCAAGTTGAGGTGTCCCATAAGGACAAAGGCAGTTGACTTGGAAGAGTCTCTTGGTTCCTCGAAGAACAATTCATCATTGTCCTGTCCAGAAGGTCTGTAGTGGACTCCCACGATGGCATCTGCATTATTTGTTTGTCCCTTGATTCTTATCCAGAGGCTTTCACCTGTGCCATTGCCAGCTGTGAGCTCCATACATTCTACCCCTTCTATTCCATAGAGTGCCACCCCTCCACCTCTCCTGCCCTGCCTGTTCCTCCTGAAGAGCCTGTAACCATCCAACACAGGATGGATCCAGGCACAGGATCCATCCCACCAGGTTTCACTTTTGCCAGCAATGTCAAATCTCTGGGACTGGGCCAAAGCCTGGATTCCCCTTGTTTGTCCCTCATGCTGGATGCATTAAGTGTGGACACATTTCAGGTGTGGCACATTGCAGCCGACACCTCCTGAGGCAGATTGAGGGATCCTGTTAGTGCTCCTTTCCTCAAGTACTGACACACCATCCCATCACTCATCACTGGCCAGCCTGGCTTTGTCCCTTTCCCCCTTTCAGGCTGGTTTAAAGCTCTGCCAGTGAGCCCTGCCAGCTCCTGTGCTAGAACTCTTTTTCCCCTCTGATATTGGTGCATCCTGTCAGGTGTCAGTAGATCAGGTGTTGAGTAGATCATCCAATGGTCAACAAATGCAAAATTTTTCTGCCAACACCAAACTTGGAGCCATGCACTGACCTGATGGATCTGCCTATTTCCATCAATATTATTCCTTCTTACCAGAAGTGAGGAAATTGCTACCTTTGCCCCAGACCCCTCTTCCAATTGTCCCAGGGACCTGAATTCTCTTTTGATAGCCCTCTGACTTTTCTTTTTTATTTAATCACTGCCAGTTTAAACAACCAATTGAGGACAGTTATCAGAGGGCCTTACTAAACAGGACAGTTTTCCAGTAATGTCCCCTATCTGGGCCCCTAGAGACAGAAGACTTTCTTGTGATTTGGGTCTGGTCTGCATATCAGGCCCTACATTCCCCTTAGAAGGGAATCTGCTATTACAGCTACCCTTTTTTCCCTCTTAACAGAGGAGGTCGTGGTGCATGGAACAGGTGGTGCTGTTTTATGAGACCCCACTATCCCAGAAGGATCTTTGCCCACCTCATCTGTTGTCTGACCTTCTGGTTCCAGCACCTCACACCTCTTCTAGAAGGTTCCAGTCCTACTTGTCAAATCTGAGAAAGGGGGGGAACATTTTGGGCCTGCTTCCAGCCTTCATCTTTAAAACACCCTTGGCTCACAGTTGTTTGACTGATTACCCTGCAGGGTTCTGAGTCTACCTGTTTCTCCACTACAATGGAGCTTTGAGACTCCTGAGAGTTTGAGACCATAGTGTCTCTGAAAATAATGGGTCTATTTCTTGCTCATTCACTGGAATACTACACAGGGAGGTGGTGACAGCTACAGGTGCACAGAACTATGCACCTACAAAGTCCTACAGACTGAGGAGCACATGAAAGGTAAAAACTATGCAAGTCCTCCGTATGCAGATCCTCAGCTTCACACCAGACATCCTTCTTGAGATTGTTCATAAGGTAGGGAAATAGAAGGGGATTTAAAAAGACCACACTAAATCAAAAAAGTACAAACCTCCCCACTTTTGAGACATTAACAACATTATAAACTTCTTTAAAAGGATGGTTCTGTCTAAGGTATGTGAAATTTTACTGATATAGTCAGACTACCTGTGGGCTTTCTTAAAACCTGTGGAAATGTGGTGCCTAGACCTGGGGGGAACTTGTCTTTTCCTGGAATAAATCTCCTCTTAGATTTCCAAGGACTCCTTTTTTTTCAACAGTTTCTCTGAAACACTGATAAGCTTTTTAAGAAGAGACTGGGAGAGTGAAGAATGAGAATTGTATGAAAACGGATTTTCTTTCTGCTTCCTAGAAAACAGCATAAACAGGAGTAGGAAAGAATTCTTGTTTATTAGACTTTAATATTATGAATCCAGTCTTTCAGTTTATGATTAGCCATGTTTAGTTCACCCTAATAAATAGATTTATATTATCTGTACTTTATACTAAGTACTCAGTCAAAATAAAATTTAATTTATGCTCCTTTATAATATTTATATGAAAGATTATTTTTTGAGATTTGAAAACTGACAGAATTTATGTCTTAAAAAGTGGAAAAAAATTAAAAACTTGTAAAAATGAAAAGTTTTTTTTTTTATTATTTAAAATGTTGCTTGGCTTGTTTTCTACTTTGTAATAAAAAAGAATAGTGACTTCATCCTACAAACACATTTTTTTAAACCTAATCCTTTCTAGGAGCAAAGATGACACAAAACTTCTTGAAATAACATATAAGCCATCAGGACCTCAAGAGAACCTGGCTGTTTCTAGCTGCCCAGAACAACAACTTCAAAGCCAAATCTGCAAGTGTAGCCCTGCTCTGCATAGCAAACAGTCAGACTGGTAGGAAAAACCACTATCTAATGCAAAATAGCACAGAGAAGGATCCAGCAGAATGGGAATGAAGGGATTTTCATACATTTCTGCTGAAACATCTGTATCTCTTTGCACCAATCATACCACTGACACTTAAAAGCACAAACTGGCAACAGAGAATGGAATCAAATTTGTAAAGACTTGATATTCACACTTCCTTGTTTTTCAAGAGAGAGGTGCAACACAGAACTGAACATAGAACAAAGAATTATTGACCTCTTTTGTATATATTCTTCTTAAATTTCTGCTACTGGAGTAAGACAAATAGGGATGCACTCACACCAGAACGAAGACATCAAATTAAGGCAGAGAGCCCCAGTAATAATGTATCTTTCTCATTATTAATAATTAATAATATATTTGCCCCTCCAGAGAATCAAAAGTGAAGAATGAGAGACCACCGATTTTTTTTAAGCATTTCCCAGAGGACCATTTCCATCTCTTCAGATGATGGAGTCTGTTCTAGGGTGCTGTACCCAGAAGGATGACAATGTTACACTGAAAATTGCTGGGATCATTTATGTTTTTTTCCATGACTTCCCACTGCTACAAACTGCCAGGGCATCCAGGGCAAGGAGAAGCTTGCTGAGGAGTTACCCAGGCCATGGAGGAATGTAGCTGAACAGAGCAGATTACAAGAACAATCTTTGATTTGATCTATAAGCACTGCTCTTTCAGGAGGGGAATTGTGGAGGGTGGTAAATAATGCAAAAATGTATTTCATAGAGGAACTCATTCACATAACCACAGCTAACTTGCAGGATTAAAGGTGATGGAAAAGCACCCATTATTAGGAAAGATGAAAATAATGCATTTATTTTCTTCCCTTTGGCAGAGAATTAGATTGATTTCGGTATCTGGGTTTGGATGAAATGTTCCTGCCCTTTGTTCAGCCCAGCAATAACTTCAAAGCATTCTGAATATTTGGCTAGGTACAACAGTATTTTGTGTCATAAATCATGGATCACATTAGCTGGGCCACTCATGAACTCAGTAAGTAATGACAAATGTAAAGCTAAATTTGGCTTTCAGTTGCACAGATGTAAATCTATTGTAGCTTTGAACTCTACAGAACATTCATTATGAAAGGAAACTTTATTTTCAATATTCCCAGAAGACAGGAAAATCAAAGGACTGCTTTCAGATCACTAAAACCAGCATATCATTTCAGATAGAAATTTAAGAAGTCCAGAGGTTTTGTGGAAAAGAAACATGTTTTCTAAATTTGTGAGTTCCAATAAATTGTCATAGTTAAATGGTGGCAAATGTTTTGATTAGCGAATCTTAAACCTGAAGAGGCCAGAAAGGGGAATAAACATTCTTTTGGACATAGTCTGAAATCAGTTTGTGCCAATATCTCCTAGGTCTCTGCTCAGGTCTGGCTGGAAGCTTTGGTCAATTTTTTAGCTGTGTTGCATCCTATTAGAAGAAAAATGTCCTGACCTCATCTGAGAGCTGTAGCTGATGCTCCAGATTCTATGTGAAGATCCAGTCCTAGGTGAGCCTTTTTCCTTGTTTTCCTATAGCAATAGATCTGGTTGCTGCCCTTTAATGGTGTCCCGATTATAATATGGATAGTTGGCAACTGGAGAAGGGGAGACTAAGGTTAACTAAAATGAGATGGACAAGAAGGTGGCATTGTTCTATGTAAACATGAAAGAAAGGACCTCCCTCAACCTTTGCTCCCAAGGTGTCAGAATTACGGCAGTTTTTTCCTGTGAGCAGGGCAGGAGTACTGAGCTATGTCTGGTCTTTCTCCAGGCACAGGTGTAGAGCTGGCAGAATCTGGCATTTTAAGAACTATGTTTTAGGGTTGACAGAAGTTTCCTCATGAGCGTCTGTACACATGGGTCTTGAAGGATTTAAACACACCGGCTCGGAGGAGCAGTCTGGAGTGTCTCCTCATTTGAATGCACCAAACACACAACTGGTAAAACACCAGTGGAACAGAAAAGGAGCAGTAGTTCACTGCCAAATGTGTCAGATGTTACCTTGATATAAAATAAGTCTGTGCAGAGATATGTATCAAGGATTTGTAGAGCTCTGGGGATGAAAGTGGAGTGTGAGTGCTTAAACACCCTTCAAATTTGGATTAGTGTTCCTGTTGCCTAATTCATAAGAACTGGCAGTGTAAAACTGCAGATGCCTAGAACTAGCTCATTACTAAGAGATCTGCAAGGTCTGCTCTGGTATTGAGCAGCTCTGAGTTAAGAAGAGACATTGGACTATTCTGATTCAATACATCTTCTAAGCTAATGCACATCTTTCCTTTGGTGTGTGAATATGAGAGGCAGTGCCTCCACATTGCCATGGGCATAGATAGGGATGAAGCTGTCAAAGTCCATTGTAAGAGCAAAGCTGCTCCACTTCAATGATACTTGGCTCCAGAGCCGAGGAGGAGTGGAGAGGCATTAGAGTTATGCCTACTGCTAATCTGTATTAACAAAAAAGTACTGGAAGCTATTTTCATTATCCTTTGCTTTGTTTTTGCTAATCCTTCACTAGTCAGAAAAAAAGCAGAACTGTTTTGAAGGCTTAAATTTATTCGCATCTGTTCTGCAGATTTGCAAGTAGTGAGGAGCATGTGCTTAGAATATTCTCTGTCCAGGCATTGCACAGATTCAACTACAGAAAACCTTATTGAGTGAATGAACTCCTATTTACTAGGTTGACTGAACAGTTACCTCTTTTTCCTCTTCTGCCGCTAGATTATATGCAAAGAGAACAATTTCTCAGACAGTTGATCAAGCAGTCAGACTTTTATATTGGAACTGAACAACAATGCAGACTCTCACGTGTTGCCAAATTCCTTATGTAAACTGGTAGCAATAATATAAAAACATACTTAACACTTATGTCCTCCTGGCACTGGTCTTCTACAGAGCCCAAATCAGCAAGCAGCTCCAGTTTGTTCAGCTGTAAATACAAGATAAATGATCTGCTCAAAACAACATGAATAATCATATCATTTCCCCCGTGCACTTTCAGGACTACCCTTAATCATCTGACGTACTTCCTTTTGTAGATGGTTTCAGAAGTCTATTCAACTTGATTCTAGTGTAGTGATACAAAGTAATACTGGGTCAAAATTTTCAAATTCAAAACAAAATCCAAAAACCATCAGACATATCTGCATTTCAGACATGCCTACACTGTGTATCCTGGCTGTAAATAACTAGAACATCCCAGATGTTTTTGATAATGTGTGAGGAACAAACTGAGCAGGCACATCCAAAGGATAAACTGAAAGACTTTACAAAGCTAAAAGAGCACATGAGATTTAGAAAACTTGTATCTCTACATTTCATCAAAATGTTTTGATCCCGTAGAATTTTTATTTTGCTGGCAGTACTTTCAGAGCTTCATAAAAAATCCATATTGTCGTATCAATAAAATATCTGACACAAATATCCAAATTTATAGGTGTTTATTGAATCAGTATCAGTAAAACATTCTTTCTGAATCACATGGTGACAGTCATTTGTAGCAGAAAAGGAAAATTACCTGAAATACACAGTAAAAGGGAAAGCTGAGCCAAAAAGGGGAATGGAGGAATGAAATAATAGAGTAACAGTTGACTGTGACATAGATGGGTTATGAGCTCAGCTTTGACTGGTCTTAAAAGTTTAAAAAAAATGTCCTTTCTCCCAGCTTTCTCCTGTTCAAACTGATTAATCACGCTATTTCTATTTTTCTGACCTCAGATAAATTTAATCTAAAGACTCCTTCAAAACATGTGAAGAAATCCCCTCTGGTGAGGTCTTGAATCATGTGTGTCTTTTTTTTTTTTTTTTTTGTCTGGAAAAGGCTATTCTGCTCTGCTGGCAGGCCTGCCTTCTTTCCTCAGACTTTATTTTTCTGATACAAGAACTTGTTTGTTAGAAATTATCTAGTTTCTGCAATGACTAGGATAGTCTGACCTTCTTTTAACTGCCAAGAAAGCCTTTGTCTCCATGAGCTAATGCAAGTCCATTCCCATGAGACAGGCAATATGCTATGACATCCCTGTATTTTGTATGCTCTCTGAGAACATCAAACCCTCACGGGGGCCTGTTCTAATGTAACAAATTTTCTGTCTTTCTAATTAATTGAACCTTCTGCCATTGTGTAATAATTATCTTAGCTTCTCATATATGTATTATGAACTGAGGGTACTATTTTGTTAAGCTGTTGGCTACTGCTTGGTGATTCTGTTCTTTTCCTGGTTCTTTCCAATTAAGAAATTTTCTCAGTCTTTGAATCTCCTCTTCCATGATCTACACTTCACTTTGATTAAGGACATCATTCCATTCACATCAGTTTTTTTAACCTCCATTGGCAGAGGGTTACATCATACCCTCCATTCCCATTCTTCTTTCCAGAAGTCATCATGCTTAGTTCATTTGTCACCTACTCTTCTCATCTTTCTGCCTGACAGCTTGAAAGATTTCTTCTGGTCCTCTCCACTTCACAGGTAATGGTGTAATTAGTATGTGTGTTCCTTTAGTTCTCTTGTCTGTATCAATAAGTTCTCCTTCAACTGCTGCAACGTTTTGATATGAGATTAAGGTTTTATGTTTTTTTTTCTGTGATTGCATTAGTATTGATCTACTTTTCAATTTCCCCTTATTCATGTCACCCCAAGTAAAGCTGCTGTCATGACAATGTTCCTGCGGACTTAGTGGGACAAGTGCAAGGTGGATATGAAATGGAGCCACATCTAAGATGTGCAATTTTAGTGTAATACACTGCAAAGTTATGCAAATGTAACCTGTGCAGTATCATGCCTTTTTAGATCTGCTTCTTCTTATGTTACGTCTTTCAAAGTAACCCTGTACTATAGGTATTCTTCATTATTCTTTAGCACTTCCCTCAGCAATTGTCATCCCCTCAACCAGGTGAAATGCTTATTGCATAAATGCATATAGAATGCTAAATTTCACACTAAAGTGAGCAATTAAGAGGCAAAATTCTACAGTAGGTTCTGTTTTTCTCTCTCCTGCTGTTCAAATGGATGGCAGAGGAAAGAAACACAGCAAAATTCCTATGGCTTTCTGTTCACAACTTTGGTGTCATCTGGAAGATGAGGTTTTTCAGAGTGAACATTGTAATCCTATCAGAAGAAAGCTTTCAAATTTGAAGAATAAATTATGTAGTTCTTGGGTTTCCTCTCTTCTGGATATAATTTTTTTTTTTAATTTGAAAAAAATCAATGTTTTCATTGTGATTTGTTTCTGAATTAGGTAATATAATTTAGAACCTGTTAGAGCGAGTGAATGACTGACTATGTGGTTTAGGTCAGGATTATCAACATATGTCAGGGAACCAGTTACTAAATGTATTAATTAAGTTCTGGTAAATTAGCTAGAGAGTGATCTGTGTGTGTTCTTTTAACACTGTGAGATTCTATGCTTTTTGATAAGTATTACCCTTATTGCGACATCTAAAACCAAACCCAGGATGCAACATCTTATTTGTATGATGGTGAAGGACCTATTTTACTTTAAAGTGGTCACTAAAAAATATTTTGAAGTAAAAGATATTTTCTGAGACCTGTGTCTTGATAAAAATCCTTCTATTTCTGCGAAACTAAAGTAGCTGACTTGCATACAATGTAGGGATACTAATTTAAATTTTAAATCTGCTTAGTGGAGAGAAGAAAGCTACAGTTTCATAATTTGGAACTAGCTAGAGCATCTGTTCTTTTGCAGATAAAGGGCAAGTGAAGTTTGAATCAAAACTACATCAACCATTATTTTATCTCTGTGTTGTTGGTATCCTTGCACGTACCCTCACCACTTCTGTCTAAACTTTTGAATATTAAAACTGACTTGGTGGGAAATTTTTTATTCTTGCTTTAGGATTTGATTTGTCCCTTGCCATTTGTTTTGCTTTCCTTCTTCTTTCTGTGGACCTTAGCCATCTATTTTGAAAGTGTATATTGTGAAACACATAATTACTTAGAAGTAATACTACAAAGTAGTATTTCTACAAAGTGCTGATACTTTGGAAGAAAACCCTGTAGACACACTTATTTTCCATTCTTCTGCACTGCTTCCTTGCTCTCTGCATTAGCTCTGTAAATGGAGGTATACAAAAGTCATAGCAAGTAGTGTGTTTAAAAGCTTCTGCTTTATGCAACCCTAGAAGCACAGCACAAGAAAGAAGCACATCCCCATCACAGTAATTTTTTATCCTGAAAGGTCAGTACAAGCTTCTCCTATGAATTCCTGTTCATTACAGCTATGGAATGCCTAAACATTTTTTCCTCGTGTGCTTTCTAAAAACCCTTGCTAGGGATGTTTGCTGCATAAATGTAGTTTCCTTAGTGATATCTAGACTAGATTTAATACTACACAGCTGCTAGCAATGAAGAAAACTTTGGCAGTACCCTTGTTATTCCCCTTAATAAGTTCTCAGGATTTTTAATCACCATCCTGCTGATTTCTGTGTAGATAAAGTAATAGAAATTAGCTAAATCTTTTATGGTCCCTGTATGTACCCATTGGTTTCAAAGCCCTGGAATGAATAGTTCCCAAAATAGCAAGCTGAATTATTAGAACTAGTCTTGGCTATGAAATCAGTTGTTAAATCTTCTATGCAATGCCATAAACTCTTTCTGTCTCATATCTGATCGTGTGGTTTTTATATATATATATGCATGCACACACATATATACAAGGTCAGTCATGGTCCCTAATGTTTTAAAGAGGATAGTAAAACTCTTAAATGTTTAACACTCATGAATAAACATGGCATTCATCTCACTCAGTGATTGTCTTCCAAAACATCAGGAATCTAGGATCTCCCAAGAATTAAGAGGGAGTGAAAGCCAAAGTCTTGCCTGCCCTGGACACCTGACAGCAGATGAAATGAATTTCTCTAAGGTGCACATGTCTCCCCAGGGATGATAGAGGTTACCAGCTTAAACTATAATTCCTACTTTTATAGGCTATACTAGATTCATGTTCACATCTTAAATGGAAATCTCTATCAGGGCTGTAAGCAGAAAGTGCTTATTTTTACTTTTGCATGAACCTGGCATCATCAGAGCTGATGCTATAGCAGGATACAGCCCTATAAGTAATTTCTAAATGCATAGATTCTATAAACATGGAGAGAAAAAATATTTTTACAAACTGAATTTAAAGGAAAGAAATGCACTCAGTGAAGTTCATTTTTTCTTCTGTTCTTGGTCTTTCTGTTTTGATTCTTTCTGGGGTGTGATAGCATACCAGAAAAATCTTGCTAAATATTTTATTTTTAATAAAATTTAAATTCATTGTGATGAAATCCCTAAGTATCCTGCCAAATTTAGAAGAGGAGGCAAGTCTGTCCACCACACCATTTTGCCATCTTTCCTCAATAAAGTCAGAGGCTCTTACAGGATTTCCAGTCTCAAAAATTCCCAAGAGGCCTGGAGCAGCTGTGTTCAGCAACTGCTGGTGATATCTGGGTGGTGGAAAATGCTCACATAGAGGAGCTTTAAGCAAAAAAAATACTCCTGTCCTGATTGGGTGTTGCCTTCTCTTTACTGCCTGAGACTCTTAGCTTTGCTCTGCATTGTGTTTAATTTCCATCTTTACACAGAATTAGTAGGAAATCCTGACTGGGGCACTCTGAGACTGAGGTAGCCATTAGTGATCAGCTGTGGGTGTAAAATGACTCTGTCACATTATATCACCTCTATGCCACAGAGAATATGGAGGAGCTGTGGCTCCCCATTGGATTACCACTTGAATCTTCAAGTGCTCTTTTATTCAACGAAAGCATGGTTAATATTTTGCAAGCCAAGTATGGCATGTAGGCACTCACCTTCCACAGAGATTAGAACAGATCCTCTGCATTACTAAGCAAGTGCCAGAATTTCAACTTCTTTACATGTCACTCTGGAGAATGAAGAGCTATTAGAAACATGATTAGCATATTTTGACCAAGCTGGCAAGAAAAAGCTTACTTTTGTTTCCAAAATCTTGCGTTGATGCTCAGCACAGGCTCTGAACATACTTGGACACTTGAATAAAATGCATAAACAATACATAATGAGAAAGAAAAAGACTGTGACTAACTGAAGTGATTCCAAGCTATGTCTGCAATTGTGGCACTATTTGCTAGTTGAAATAATGATGGTTTTGTCACTTCACTTAAAAATGAATTTATAGCTACTTGGTTCAGTCCAGTGTATTCTACAATCTTTGCAATCAAAGAGTCGAAAAATATTCTGTCCACATATGATGAAACATATTCTCTTTGGATGTTTGCTCACTTAAAGGTCATTCACTGCTGCCTGCACTGGATAAACAGTAGGATTTGAGGATCTATTTATCATAAGAAAAGGCATTGCATGAGAGAACAGGATGTTAACATTCTGTGTTCTGCAACACTACATACATTTCTGTTCACCATGCTTCTGTACATGTTATTGGGTGGGAGATCTGAGAAAAGCAATGACACGATGAGAGCCAAAGAGCCAGAGAGACTGGCTTCCTAGAGAAGCTGAAGAGCCACACGGACATACAGTAACTTGGACAAGTGATTAATGGCTAGAGGGACTGATAGAGGTCTTAGGATATTTAATGGGTATTAACACAGAAGTGACAGAACATTTCAGGATAATGCAAGTAAAGTGTAAATCTTTTGGATCGGGAAAATGCTGTGCAAGAGATGGTATATTAGGTCTATTGGAGTAATCGCTGTCGGTGTATTGCTTTCCTAGGTTTTATTTGTATTTTTTACCTGGCTGCTAGAAATTTACTTTAATAACAATATGAAGAAATGCAATCAAAGTAACAAGAAAAAAAACTTCACAATTTTGAGAGAAAAATCTTCCTGATTGGCAATTTGATGAACTCTTTGAAAAGAAGTAAATCCCTGTCTCTTGGGACTATAGTGGGGAAATGGAAAGATGTTAGCAAATGCACAACAGAACTTTCAGACTGACAAATAACAGACCTAAATTTGATCAGGTTTATTTATTTTAAATTGCAACAATAATCAAAACCTTTAAATTTTAAAAAATATATTACCCCTTGATGCATGTATAATGCAAAAGACACTAGAAAAGCCAAGCAAAATAAATAAGCAAGAAGTTCTATTGTGTTGAGGCACCCCCTTTTCTCTTTGTTCTTCTGAGAACTGTACCCCAGAAGAAGCAATGGAGTGAATATAATTCAAGTTCATTCTGGAATATAAGCACCTTCACCAGGACTGGTGTACACTTGCCTTGCTTTACCTACCAACTCAAGATGACAAACTTTTATCACACACTTAAACATTTGCAGCATGACTGTAAACAGCCAGGTAGGAGATGCAGCCTCTCAGAAGGTCATTCCTAGAAAGTGTGGGGCAGTGGCTGATGCTACCAGGCTTGGGATGGACACGCACAGGTGATGCCAGGGTGCTCGGACCATGCATACTGGTACTCTCCTTTTTGCCCAGGGAATAAATTTTCCTTCCCAGCCTGTCCTCCTGACTGCAGAGACAGGTTTACATTCTGCCAGTTTTTTGGAGTAGTGGGTTTGAATTATTTTTCTGCCTGTTTGTAGTGATAAAGTACAGAACTGCTTGACAGATACTCTTGGACAGCACTGGCTGTGTAATTTGTACACATTATTGCCACATTTTTTGTTCCTTCCTTCCTTTTTCCACTCCAGCACCTACATTTCTCTGCCCCAATCTTTTCCTTGATAAACAATCAATCCCTAACTACTTTCTCCTAATTTGTGCCAGTTTTGGGATATTGATACCCGCAATTCTTATTAATTCTTATTTCTGTTACGATTCCTTAGGTGATCTTAATCTTATGTGTTCTTTCTGCTCTGGTCATGCAGACACTGTTGACCTTGCAAGACTTGACTACCCCCAGTGCTCCTCTCTAGTTATCTGTGAAGTTTGGCATATGCCTGCTCTTTAACTACCTGTGACATTCAGGCCTGTTCTACAGTGCTCTCTGTACCTTTTGATAGCACCTCACAATGTTATCTATCACATCCAAAGACTTCTCAGGTTGGGCTCATCCAGTGGGTTTTCATGCCCTGTTCAACTTAGCCTCACTGGAATTCAGTCCAGTAGCCCTGGCACTTGCCTGCAGCCCAGTCAGTCTCTGCTTTCTCTGCCTTTCTCTTATTTTACTTCACTTGGCATATTTTACTCTGATTTTTGTTTCTTTTCCTACTTTTCAGCTTTCTTCCACATTAAAAAAAAAATAATTCTATAAATAACCATAACTAAAACTTTAAAAGAGCTGTGTATTGTGGTGTTAAGCTACATCTGGCTGTAATTGCTGAAAGAAATAATGAGTCAGAGTCTGGAATGCCCTGCATGAGCTCTGATGTCATGTGTGATTTCATATAACAGTATTATAAAGGAAAATATGTAACAGGCTGAATTTCCTTGGCTTAGTGAAGAAATCAGTGACCTCCTGCACTAATGCACTGATATTCTGACTCATCCACTAGAACAGCCCCAGCTCTAAAAGACAAAACACAAAATCAGATCCCTGATGTATGCAAGGATAGAAAGATTGAGGGTTTGATATATTTGAATTAATAAAATTGCTAGTGTGAATATACCTTAGATCTACATGTTTAATATGTTACTAGTGTCCTTACCAGAGCTGACTTCTGTAGGACTCATTATAGATCAGTCCCAGATAGTCTAGTCCCAGATTTCCTCAAAGGTCTGTAGATCCTTAGGTCTCTCTAAATCAAAATTTCTAGTACTCTTAAAATCTGAGCTCAGTGCCCCTGAAAAACTGGGTCTGCCCTCAGTCATAATGCTGTTTCACAGGGCATTACGTACATTAAAAGTAGTTCAAATTTCATCAAAAGAATCTCCAAGACTTTTTATATTCATAAGAGAATAATAGACAGAGATTTAAGTGCTTACACACAGCATTCCTTTTCCCTCCCCTAGAGAGAAGCAATGTCACGATTAATTTTTAATCCTTGCAAAATTACACTATTTCATATAATTTCTATTCATTTTTTCAAATGTATTTTAAATGTTTCTTTTGTAAAAATATCACAGACCCTTTCCTTTCTTCTATCAAAACCCAAAACCTAATAGTATGTGTGTGTGTTTATATGTAGGTGCTTTCTTTTAATCAACAACAAAAACCTGCCTTCAGGGCAACAAAGACATTATGAAGCAGATAAGACATGGATTGTGCCCTTAATATTAGATATTTGCCAGTTGGGTGAGCTTTAACACACACTGTGACTTGAGAATAAATTTGGCACGTTTTTGGCCTCAACTGCAAAAAGTGTTTCTACAGTATAGCTGACTTCCAATTTACACAGTACTAATGTGTTTTCCTTATGATAAAATCCCAGTGCACTAGAAATGATTGGTGTTTCATTTCTGCTTTCCATTCCTCATGTTTTCTCCAATTCTTATCAGTGCTGATTGACACTATTCAATATTTTTCATACTTTCAATGTGATAAAGATCTCTGCCTTTCTTTCCTATTACCACATCTGGTCTTCTCACATATATTCCAATTCCATTAATAGTAATATTTGAAAAATTTGGTAATGCTTTTCCATTTTTTATTTTCTCTGTCTTTGTGTCTTGTGAAGATAACACTCCTCTCTTGCTGCACATTACTGCCAACTTTCTAATGTAGTAATTTATAGCTCTCTCCAGACAGTTAGATGCATCAACTGAAATGTGATTTATAGTTAATGAGGCCAGGCCACACATTTTATTGTCTAAATTCACATTTTCCCTGTCATCTGTCTTCTGTCTTTGCATTGGCATATCTTATGCAGATCACCTACTTAGAGCAGTCATAGTGAAACTTCAGGCTGTTCTGTCCTTCCTTCTTTGTCAGGTCACTTGTAATTTTCCAATGTATTCAATGCGATTTCATAAAAGATACTTCATGTGGGCTTTTTTCATCTCTTTCTGCTTGGGTATGTCTTCCTGTTGTCAAATGACCTATTGACAGAAGTAGTATATTCTTCAGATAGTTTTGGATTTGGTCCAGTAAGTCCTTCTCTCATAGTTTCCTGTCATTACTCATTGTACTCACTGACATCCTTCACTGATCTCATCTTTTCTTCTGTACATTTCATGCCAACACAAAGTCACTTCAGGTCAGAGTTCATACGGTGCTAACTTCCTCCTGCTGCTCCTGTCAGATTCCCTTAAATCTACTTTTCATCAAGACATTAATCCCAGGCATATGGTCTAATTGGGTGGTATGTTACAGAGCCTTAAATATCCCTAAGCATTACTGAAATTTGCTTGAAAATATTCCTTGTTTTCTTTTTTTGCTTGTCATAATTCCCCTCTCTTAAACTTCTATATAAAGCTGCCTACATCTGCACTCTTGCACAGCCCATGCCATTTCCTGTGGCATTTGTGCAATTCCTTTTGGTATCACAAGGCACTGTTACATCTAAATACTAACTCAAATCTCAGAAAAAATTCACTGAGGAATTAATATCAAGGAAAAACTATTCCCTATAAAGCATGTGGAATTTTTCTTTTAATTTTCCAATAACTTTTCCAAAACATTTCAGTACTTAGAACTTAAAAAAAAAAAAAAGCAAATGAGAAAAGTAAGAGCAAAATAAACCTTTCCTAAACTCTTGCCTTTTTATTGTATCAATCCATTCTTGTCTCCATGCAGCCTATTTCAATTTCTAATAACAGATGCCCTTATAAGATTCAAACATATCGCAGATTTCTGTCAGGGTGATACTGTTGTGTTCTGCGTTGTGACTTACCTGACTAAACTGCAGGCTGCTTGGCAAAGCTTTCCTTTCCAGGTTGTCCTTGTCTGCTATATGATGGCTCTTTACAAACTGAAACTTTGGCATCCTTCTTGTTCCTGAGGAATCATATCAATACTTTAAACATGTTTGAAATTTATTTTTTTTCCTATTAATGCAGTTCAGTTATACCCAAATAATGGGAAAAGAGAATATACACTTGCAATTTTAGTTAGAGCATTTTACTACGTAACAGTATTTTTCATTAAACAAACTTTTCTTGATGCCATTCAGGTGAGTGAATATTTTTGCTGATTTTTGCATACATTTTCTAAGCACATTCATGTGCTTAGACTCCTGCAAAACTCTTAACTGATGATTCCAGATTCTCTTCATTCCCATTTGCTTTCCAGTTAGGCAATTTTCTTTTCATCCTCATCTGTGGTTTGCACTTTATTTTGATTAGCCACACCATGTTATTAATACTTTGTTTTTAATATCCACTTCTCAAAGAAGTCTTTGTTTCCTTTCAGTCAAGAAACCAAGCATTCTTTTTCTTCAGTAATTGTATTCTTCTTACCTTTGTTTCAGTCACCTGTCCAATTT
Organism: Vidua macroura; assembly: GCF_024509145.1. Taxonomy (NCBI): domain Eukaryota; kingdom Metazoa; phylum Chordata; class Aves; order Passeriformes; family Viduidae; genus Vidua; species Vidua macroura. The sequence continues at coordinate 19,142,175 of NC_071571.1, forward strand.
CCTCCTTTCATTTGCAAATATTTTTATTTTAGTGGAAGCATCATCAGTATAGACAAAGATAATAGCAATCCAGAAAGCTGTCCCACATTTAGCAGCAATAAAAATAATATTACCGACTTTATGTGTGTCTTTCTCCAAAATAAATTCCATGCTTTAAATTTAATTTTGACATGGAAATTTTGTGGCAAGAAAGCCATATATTGATTTTTATCTGGGGATGATAGTGACTCCTCAAATTGATTAAAATGTTCAGGTTTGTACGGAACATGTCTTCTGTAACGTTTTTTGTGAATACAGCAAATCCACATCAAAGGTGATCTTTCTGCTAGTGCTGCTTAAAATTCAAGGGTTTCTTTCTCTAAGTAAAGGTATTTGAGAATCTTTCAGGCTCTGGGTATTGGAAAAATTTGTTACTCTGCTGGTCTCACAATTCCCAAAGAAAAGGGTGGGTTGGCATCCTACTGTGTTGGTACACAAAAAGCCTACATGACCTGCTCACACGCCTGACTGCCTTTGCTTGCTGCAGAAAGTCTGGCAAGGAGCCCTGGATAAAGTCACCATCTGCTGGGCCTCTGCATTTTCTCAATGAGGCTTCTACCCCCCACAGCCAAGTCTCGTAGAGAAACCAGTGTTGGACAGCACCATGCTTTGGCTTTCCACGTCAGTGTCGCAAAATGAGACCACTGGTGACACGGAAAGGAATTGGGATTTTGGCAACTGAGTGAGAGTTCATGGTGCTTGGCACCAAAGCATGTGGTGAAGGTCACATAATACAACATAAAACCTCTTAGTAATGTAGCAACTGGCCCAGAATTTGCTGACTGCTTGTTAGTTATTGAACAATCCCAAACTGTCTGACCAAAACCCTACCCTATGTGTCCTCAGCTGCTTGTCCCACATGAGTAATGGCAACTCTTTTTGAAAGGGGTCCAGGAATGTCTTTGTAGTGCCTTTACTTTTCCACAGCTCTAGCCAAGTGACTGTGTACCAAGAACCCTGAAACTCCTAGCCAAAACCTCTCCCTCCCAGTACATCTTCCATAAACATGTCCTCTATTTGATTTCAAAGACAGCTGACACTGAAATATGCCAGAAAAAGAAGCTTGAACAGAAGGATTCCTTGATTAGAAATTCTCTTAGCATCTTTAAAAAAGAAAGCTTCTTCATTATTACCACTAGTTCAAGTAACATAGGGAAGAAGGGAAAAATGTGAACTCCTTTCACAAACAAGAGGTAACAGTCTCCAAAGTCAGCTATGAAAAAAAAAAAAAAAAAAAAAAAAAAAAAAAAAAAAAAAAAAATCTGCATTCCTGGTGTCTGTTCCTGTATTTATCTAAGTTTCTAGAAGAATTTGAGGAACAGAGACTAGGTATTATATCCTGACAAGAATTTTTGTAAGTGGTACCTCTAAAAAATTATTTTTCAAATGTTTTTCTTTGGAAACTTGTACTTAATCTTGACAAACAAGAAAAAGGTCAGTAAATTTACAAAATGAGCTACTACTGAAAGAGAAGCCACAGCAAAAGTTCAAATATCTGAACAAATATCTGTCTTATTGTTGTCATATATTGTCAATGTTAATATTTGGAGGTTTATAAGAAGAGAGCAATATTATTCTTTAGTTGGCAATGCAGTGAACCACACTGTCTGAAGAACCTGTCAAATAAGATCCTTGACTAATTTAATCAGAATTTTAGTCATCAAATATTGTTTGAACAGAAGCTTTATTCATATTCTGAGTTTTAATGATAGTCATTGCAGCACAATTCAGACTACACTTTAAGAAAAATTTTCCTTTCTTCCTTCTGTAGTATGGTCACATCTACTACTTAACTGACGGAAAAAGAAATACTTAAAATTGCTCCTTCAGCAAAACAGAAATCAATATATCTTGACCCTTTTCTGTCCCTGAAGCCCCAGGAAGTTATCCATAGAAGTGACTAAAAAGCCCTGCAATAGAATTTCTTGCTATTTCCTACGCACTTAATGTGTCTATCAAGCTGGTAAAGCCATTTCATTTGCTTTTCCTCTCTCCCTCTCTCTGGAAACATTGCCATTTCCTCTTTAACTCTGTTGATTTACTCTTTACTTGGGAATTTGACCTCTAAGTAACTTTGACTTTCAACAAGCACTTTTATGCCACTATATATCCTTTCTCGCTCCAGATGTCAAGTTAAAATCTTGGCCATTTCAGGTGGGAATTTGGAATAGGTGGAAAAATCTTATTTTCCTCTATTTTATACTTAGTGGTATGCCTTTCTCATAATTCCTCTCTTTGGTTTGGTTACCTGCCATTTAAACATGTATAACTGTTCTATTTGCTAAAATATGAATGTTACTCTAATCTTTGTCTCCTCGGGCTTCATTTTTGTACTAAAACAAATAGCAAGGGTCAGGAGCAACCAAACAGTTCTGCTCCTCTCCATGCCTCACTCCTATCTCTTCTCTTAAATCTTCTACCCTGTCTACATAAGAAAGCATTTCTTCAACTCAGTTCCCAGGGAAGAATCCAGAACTGTGAGTTAGGTAGGAGCATGTCTCCTAGAGTTTAGGATAAAAGATAAACACCAGAATGGGACTGAAAATGACCAAATGAGTGATGCATCCAATGCAAATTATAGGAAATACTGAGAATGGTAAGTTTTCTGATTTCTTCCTAATTATTTTCAGGTCTGTGACTTCAGATAGGAACTTGTAATGCCTTCTGGTAACAGACCCAAATAATGGTTCTTCCCATTAACTCAGTGATGTTCCTATTATTTTTTTTTTTTTTTAATAGGAAGAGGATGATGCATCACCTATTTTCTGTAGTACAGTTACTATGGACATTCTGAAAAACAAAAGAAAATTCAGTGTAGTCAGGCTGCTGCAAGTTCTTTGTGTTGAATTTTAAATAGTTTTCTTAATTCTTTGTCTGGATCTATCCTTAAGACAGGTCACTATTATAACACTATATGTGTTTTAAATTGTCATTGTATTGGGGAGAAGGCTGGAATTAAACTAAGTATCTACTACATTTGACTGAAATTTCTTGCCTATATCTGTTGGAAAATGTAATCTGTATTTATTTGTTAAATAAACTATGTTTAGCATTAATAATCAATATATTTCTGCAATATGTGAACTATAGTCTGCATCAGAAAGGCCGTGAAGAGAAAAGGAGGAAAGGTCAAACAGCTATACTGAAGTTTGTGTATTAGAGTTCAAAGAGCAAGATAATATTCTTGTGCAAGTATTCAGACAATATATCTGGGGTCTTAGAAGTGTGCTGCATTTTTATTAATGTTCTCGTTATAGAGCTTGGGTTTTCATTGACAGCATCTTATGTAACCATTAGGCAGTTGTTAAGAGGTACACATACTGTGAGACAGTAGGGGAAAATGCCCCAAAAATATCATCAGTGAGCTAAATGCTTTTCCCTGATCTCTGTGTGCCCTCTCCTATTCAATTTCTGGCACATAAAGTAAAATATAATCTGGAAGGAAGAATGTGGTTTTGCAACAGGCATTTTTAAGAATGACTGAAACCGCCAATTGCTCTCTTTCAATAACAATGGATGCAGAAAAGAACCAACACTGGGATAAGTTTCCATCTCTGGTAGCAGGATGAAGGGAGAAGCAATTCCAAACCATAAGAGGATGATGTTGAGAAACACAATAAACAAAATCTAAGTAATTTATCTTGACACAGTTAACTTCAGTCTGAACAAAGTTGAACATACCAGAATTTTAGATAATCAGCTGCTTTAAAATCTCTCTTCATCTCTTGTCTCTTTTTTAGTACAGTCATTCCATCTGTGGCCTCAGATTTCCTTCCAGCTGTAACCTTCTAGGTTAACCTCCTCCTTTGTCATCCTCCTCTACTACACTTTTCCCACACAGACTGAGTATGCTACTGAAATAATATTCTTCACAACAGTGCCTCCAAAACACACTCCAGGAACACACAAACCAGGAAATACACTCTGTGTCTGCTTCTCTGGTGTTTTGTCTGTATCTTGTCTCTTCTCCCAGATTTTGCTCTTTGAGCTTACCACAGGTCCATGATTGTGCCTACTCTAAAAGTGATGGGAATCCAGTGCTGGATGCCAGTGCCTGTCAGATCTCAGACCCAGGAACAGATCACTGTACTTAGGTTCTCTGACAACATTTATAATTAATAATATTAGTTAGAGAACTATTTAGGAGTTCTTTAGGTTTTTGTAGTATAGTTTGATCTAGGAAGACCAGCTGTGCTGATTTTAGATATTTAAGCTCTAAGATTTGCATTATTGTTTGTCAAAATGAAGTAAAACCTTATGATAATTTAAAAAATAATAACCCAGACATCTGTCCTGCCTTTTCTTTTTATGGGCATCCAATCTCTTATCTCAATAGTTTCTTCTGTCATGTTGCCATGTGCTAACAGGTGGTTGAAAGGCTAATAATGTGACTAAAACTGATGTAGTTATCATGCAAATTGAATCTGCAAAATGAACCTGAAATTTTCCAAATATAACTCTATTAAGACTAGTTTATTGATTAGAGGCTGTGTTTTGTTCTAACTATCTACTTGTCTGCTTCCCAAAGCAGAAGACTGCTATATTGCTGTGCTCACACAAGGCATGACTGTCTAGATTGTAGATTGGGATGTATTCTATTCATTTCATACATATATAATTTACAATTGTCATTTTCTTCTTGGACAATATCTTCATGATGTTCATAGTCACTTTCTCTCTTCTTTGCCCAAGTCTTTCTTTTGGTGAAGAACATGCCTTTGCTAATAAAATGTAAGTTTCTTTTTCAGTGTTTTAGAGTTTAAGCACACAAGACACATCATATTTTATCAGCATCATCTAATCATGATTTAGGCAGAGATCTGAGAGACTAGAGATCAAAATTAAAGATTTCCAGTGCATGTGTGAATGTATTTTTTTTTTGCTTATCTTTCCAGTATTCAGTAGGTTGGAGAGAAATTCTAAACATCTGATATTTCTTTCAAGATAATTGAGACAAAAATTAATGAAAGAATTGTAAGTGGCATTGACCTTTCCCTATTTGTGTTTTTTTTTCTTTTTTCAATCATTCCATAAATCTACTCACTTAAATTCTTTTGGTTCAGAGGTTTCAGCTGTTGACTGCTATGAAAACCAACACTTCATAGGTAGGCAATGAATCACTTAAATTTTCAAATTGAGAGTGACTCTCCAAATTGGTACTGATGAGCAATCTGAACAGCATAGGTTCTGAAATCATCACTTTTGCTCAGTTGTACCTCACTTTGCAAACAAGCATTTGAAAGAGTGAGGCTGCTTATGGAATAACGGTCAATTTTGCAGCAATGAGTTTATCATCATTTACTTTCATCATGGGTTTTAGAGAGTGCTTCATGTCTTCCAAATAATGCTATTTTCAACCTCACAGAGCAGATGAAAAAAATATAGCCTCTGTCAATATTTGCAAGGAACCCTCAGTACTTAATGACTTCAGAAGAAGATACATGTTATTTTATGTTGACATTTGATTTTCACCAAAAAAGTAGGAAATGTTTTGAAAAACTTTGGTCCTGAACCATGAAGCAAATTATTCCCATTCCTTCACTTTAATGTTATTTTCTTCTTTGCCACATCCAATACTGTCTCTGAAGCACATCCTTAGCAAACTTTGAAAGCAGTGTGGCAGTTTCTGAATCCTCATTCATAACACCACAACTCAGTCTAAGAGACAGAATTAAGTGTAAGTTTTATGCAAAATAGCTTGTTGTGTCTTTTATGTCAACAAAAACACAACAGCAATAATAAATACAATGAAATGCAGAAAAAACTAATTAAATTATTTAAGAAGTCACATGTTGGCTACACAATGCCTGATTGCATTTCCCAGAGAGCTGCACATGTGAAGATGAATTTTATCTCCTATCTGTTGTTCAGTAGGTAATAGGATCTCAGATACAAGCTCAGCAGTATATCCCTGATAAACCATAAGCAGGCTGTAGGAATCCATGTGTATGCTATAGCCATCTAAATATGTGCCATGCCAAATTTAATAATTTAATAATTTATTCATAACTGTACAAACCTCTTGAAAATATCATTCTTTCTCAAGGAAATTGTCATTTATGCTTATTTTCTATGTAAAACCTCAATTCCTTTAAACAGACTGGAGGAGATTTTAGATTTTCACCACAAGCATAATGGCATCTTGCACTGCTGGAGAGAGTGTATTTACTCAATCCTTTTTCTTATTAAAGTAATATTCATATATATATATATATATAGCTCACATTCTGATAAAGATGATATCTGAATTGAAACACAGAAATTTCAAAAACCCTAGTTCATTCATTATAAGAAAAAAATATGGTTATCAGAAGTTACTTTGATATTTTACCTGTGATTATCACAAATCACAAGAGGGAAATTGAAAAGCTTTGCCTGCTGTTTAATGAACCAAATTTCCTTCCTCTGAAAGTGAAACTTTATACACCAATGCCTAATTGATCATGAATAAAAGAAATTGAAAATGTGAAATATGTTCTCAACCTTAGAATGTTATGTAGCAGCTTTTATGTTTATTTCAGAGCACAGAACAACGTAGCTGGAAGAACACAGCTTTTTAGAATTTAAAATGATGCAAATTTTCTGTTCAATTCATAATTTTCAAGTTATTTGTACATAAAGCTCTGTGTCTAAATGAAAGCGCCACCATGTTTGTGTCATCTTCTCAAATGATAAGCTATATAATGGAATTATACTTTTGTCCTTCATGACAGAAATAATCTTCAATTTGAGCATGTAACTATGTGCTCAATTGATTCAGGACATAGAACTGTCCCCAGGGGTCAAGGTGAGTTTAAACCCATTTATTTCAAACAACCAACCATGTTCCTCCTAATATTCTCTATTGCCTTGGTTGAAGAACATGTCACATCTCTTCTCAGCACATAGAAGTGAAAAAGTTCGAATAACCCTTCCTCTTCCACTGTGCAGAGAGCTCTACCTGCAAGGAGAGAGCAGAGTAATGCCTTAGAGTGGAGCATTGCCTTAGTAATTGATTTTAAGCCATGGTTGACTTCAAATCTAAAATTTAGTTTTGCAGTGAAATAAAGAAAACCAGATGGGAATAGGTGGTGAAGAAAGAGCCTCACAGTTTATTCTAATTGAGAATCTCAAGGGTTTTAACCTTTGCTCAAACTCAGATGTGATCCTGGTATAAACCAGCAAAAATCACTTAGTTGAAAAGGGTAATACTTCCTTCTCCAACTGAAAATCTGATCTGTAATGTATTTCCTGTCTTGTCTTTCTCAAAGTTTATTGAACTCATTGACACTCAGAGAACTAGAGAAAAATGACTAGAAACCTTTTCTGCCTTCACCTTTAATTTAACAGAAAAAAGCTAGAAGTTTTCTTTTTCATGGTGTTATGGTCTGAGAAGTGTCCTGCTGGGAATCTGCCCTGCAGCTTGATAGTACAAACTTTGGATTTTTAAAACCAGCTGGAATATCTGGCCTTGCTACTGACCTATCTGTTTGAAGTATGTGCATATTAGTTGAGGCTAAACTTTTGTTCGCAGTGAATTAACACAGCTCAGAGAGAAATCTCTTGCTGTTTTACTGACCCAGGACAGCATACTGATGGGAAGGCTACCTTTTTCTGAAAGCTAATATCTGTCTTTCAGCTTATTGCTATAATATTCCATATTGTTATTCTTGCAAATTAACTGATTTTCTTTTCTTTATAGGATCTTTTACAGACCTATGAATTCGATTGTATCTTATTTATAACAGATTTTATTATTATTATTTATTATAATTTATTATAATTATAATTTATAATTATTATTATTTTTATTATATATTATTATTATTATAATTATAAAATTATTATAAAATAAATTATAATTATAATTTATTATAATTATTTATTATTATTTTTTGGTTTGTGACATTAGTTTATATTAAATCTGTAATTTTAAATGATTCTTGTGTTCATGATAGATTATCATCCATAAAGTTGACATCATTCTTAAGTGTAATGGACCTAACACTGGATCAGGAAATAGCAACAGTACAAGGGACAAAAGATGCAAAATATTCTTATGCATCTCTCCAGCAATTTGGTCAAATGAAAGTCAAAAGTGCCTCATGGACAGTGAATCTCCTAATCTCCTAGTTATCTCCCATAACTTTGGTTATGTAGCCTTGACTGGCATCTTTCTGTGCTGTCTCCCTCTCCTGAAGAAAATGCTGCTTTGCTGATGGAAAGCAACAGTTTATAGCTTACCTTGGCGGGGTGTATACTCTGCTGACATGGGCTTGCTGTCTTGCACACCCCTGGGTTCCTGGAAATCTGGTCTCTCCAGGGCTTGGCTAGGACTGGAAAATCACTGCTTCTCTCCAGGAATGTCTGTGTAGTTTGTTTGCCCAAAAAAGCAACAGATCTGCTTTTGGTGTACCCTCATAATGCATCAGCAGCCATTGACTTGGTCATGAGCAATTGTGTCCTGCTCCATCAGGGAGAGGCTGTAAACCAAGCTGCCAGTGCACAGCCTCTGCCAAGGCTGACAGACAGTGGATGGCTACTGCCTGTTGTGATGCCTTTGCCTTGTGACACCTGTACATAGAAAGAAGCCAGCAAGCACCATTCAATTGCTCTCATCCTCAGTTACAACACCCCAGTCATCTATACTTCTAAAGCAGACCATATAAACTGGGAACAACCACATCTTCTGGAGAAGCAGATATGGGAAAAAAGGATTTTGCAGTAGGTATTAATAATTTAATTTGAGAAATACAATGTAGCAATGATAAATGTAGTTGTCTGTAAACAGATTGTTCAATTAAATTAATGGTTTAAGTTATTTTTAGTTATTTTAAGTTATTTTAAAGTTATTTTTATAGCATTAATTTTGGTAATACTGAAATTACAAAGTAATCTGGCAAGTCAGTAAAAAGTTCCTTTTATTGACAGTGATCTAAAACAAAAACATCTGCTGCTACTGTTCTTGTTCTTTATATGTCCCCTTCTGTGCGGCACTTTTTTTTTGCTTTTTACTGAAACACAGCCTGTGCTGAAGACTATAAAGCAACAACTTAATTGCTATGTTAATGCTTTCTTGGATCCCACTGACTTTCTTGGGCAGCCTATGAGCCCAATCAGAATGTAGAAATTTGGCACATCATAGTTCTGTGAAATGCTCAGGGACAGGAGAAGGACAGGAAGAAAATGTGGAGCTGATGAAGCAGAGAAGAATCAATTCACCAGCTTGAAGGCAAAATAAATATACTAACTGACAAGTGTTTTCTAAATAGTTTGAACTAATTCAAATGACAGCCAAATAAACAAACCTTAGTGTTGATAAATGCTGAGGAAGGAATACTTTTTTTCCCTGCTTTACTAAGTGGGTAAGTGTACTGACAGGGGGACACTTCCATTCCTCCACCCGTCCCTTGAATTCTTAGCTGATTCTGTTCTACCACCAATAGACAGTACCTCAGGTGAGAGAAGCAGAAAACAGGGGATATTAATTTCTATTGTAATAGCAAGAAATTCAAGATTGAGCTTCCAGAGAAATTACTGCTTTTCACAGGTAGTTGAAGCTGCTTGGCTTGCAGCTATTATGCCTTATACAATCCAGTGAGCTGCAATTGTCTAAAACCTAAAAAGATACTGCCAGTCTTATGGTTTCATTATAGCTTGGGTTTGCTAGCTACTTCTGTCTTCCTCTTTTTTTTTCCCAAAGATTTTATTTAGCATTTTCTATATTTGGAATGATGGATAATAGTAAGTAGGATGTCAATATATTAAATCTGTTTGCTAAATTATTACAATTTTTTTTTTTAATTTTTGCACTATTTGCCTATATTCTTTAGACGATATGTAGAGATACTGATACAGGCAATGTAGTTTGTTCTCTCTTTGAGTTTGTTTTTGTAAAAACTGAAAGAATTAAATAATGTTTGGAATTACATTATTTGATTAATGTAGGGTTAGTAAATTTTCAGATCCACTGCTTTAATGTATTGCTAAATAATAAAAGCAAAAGGTGTACTTCCAGTAAACTGCTAGTGTTGACCTTCCATCTATCACTGGTTTTACTTGAGAGTATAAAAATTATCAGATATGTAAACATCCTGATAAGAAATGACCATAAGAGAGCTAAACTCCTGAAGAATTTCATTTAGAGAAAAGAGCTTGAATCTTGTGTTGACACTTACTTTTCTAAATGGATGTTTTTCTTCTTAGAATAAAATGAGAAAATACATTTAGGTTAATAAAATGCTAGCTGTATAAGCACAATGAAGGAAAGAAAAATACATGCTTATGTTCAATGATAAACTTAAGGATTTCTTTTATGTGAAGGGTCGTGAAAGTCTACAATAATAAATTCTTAAATTATTAGGAATATATATGAAATTAAGCAGTTTTTGCAATTAACATATTTCTAATGCTACACAGTCAACACAGAAAGCTCACTGTTATTCCATGCAAAGGAACAGATGTGTTTCCATTTCCTTGGTGAATTGTTTCTCAATACTGCATTAATTTGGGCATATGTGCTCCTGAAGGAAATCCACCAAAGGATATAACATATCTACATACTGGCTGGCAGTGTTTGTCAATTTTCTCTCTCCATGAAGTATATCAGTTTTTGTTAAGAAAAGCAGCTCTCCCAAGAACAATAAAACTATCCATGCTCCATAAATGTTATGGTGAAAATCTTATCATTTTTGCAGCTCAGCTTTTGAATTGCAACTTGGTACTAGGTTTGGGAGATTTACAGGTTGAGATTAAGAAATATAAAAACACTGTCCTCCTAGGAGGGAGCTGGATTAGTGTTAGCACGTCTCCAAAGGGTGTTTTCTGTCTCTCAAGTAGCACAGGCACTTCTCTGATTTCTTTATTTCAAGAGGGCACAGGAGTTTATAGTGTGAGTGGTGGGATTGATTTGGACACTGAAACTGGCTTCAAAGGACATGATGAATTTTTGACAGCTCCAGCATGAAATATCAGTTTAAGATAGTGGAATCTTTTAATTCCTGAGCAGGCAGCTGGGTATTCACTCACAAATGAGCTTTTTTTTCTGTTTTAAAATAATCTGATGTAGTACTTTAAGGTGTACAAATCCCACCTTTCTTCTCTAACAGGGAAAAGAAATTAATTTAAGGCACCTTCATGTTTTTTGCAATATTGTAAAATACTAAAGTTCAGTCTTTAATCATTTGAAAAATCAAGCAAAAGGATTAAACATTTAGTATGAGCTTTTATGCGATTACATTTGCAACACCAGAAGGAGCAGTACTTTATGTCACTGAAGCATATGACCTTGAGGACCTCTTTCACTTGTGAGCTTACTGCTGAGACCTCTGTGTTATACTGTCTGTAAAAATCCAGGGAGGAACATTTCCTTTTCCTTGCCATCAAAACTTTAAGTTATCTAATTGTCCACTTCAAATTTGTCATGTACACAGAGAATTCAAATGTGTTGGAGAAAACATGCAGCCCACAATTTTAGTTGTATTTAGTGATATTATGAAGCACCCAGTTTAGGGAGATTTATCTTCATAAACTGCTCCCTCTTTATCTATTCTCTTCCAATAGAAGACAAATCTCTAAAATAAAAAAAAAAAACCTTGATGGTTAGGATGGCTGGATTTATTTCATGCTAAATCTCATATTTGAATATTCTTGTTTACTAAGAACACACTGAGATCATAAACATGTTCATGATTTTAAATCTGTTTATAAATGTATTAAATTACAAGTCCTCCGGGCTTCACCCGGGTGCCCAGCCAGTCCGGGGGGAAACCCTCAGCTGGCCGGTCCGCGGGGAGGATGTGGCGGGAACCCGGATAGCTCCACCGTAAGGACGAGAGGGCTCCGGAGTAGCTGTATTCCTAGAGGCTTTATTTCAGGAGCATCGCAGGAACAGGAGGAGGAGACGAGGGGACACAAGCTCTCTGAAAGGGAGCCAGCTCCGGGAGCCCCGAGGGAAGGCGGAGCTGGGTATTAAGGGCAAAGAAGTGGGAGTGGTTAGGGTACAAAACAGCCAACGGGCAACGGGTAAAGGGGAGGAAACAGAGTGGGGTGACATACAGAGAACTAATCGGGGTACAGAGGAGGAGTGGTATTCTAACAGGGGCCAATGGGGGTAACAGAACAAGTGAACTTTCTGGAACTGGGGAGAGTACCAAGCATTGATGGACAGCTCAACTGGGGTGGAGGGCAGCAGTTGATTGGCAACCTTTTCTAAACTGTTGCTGCCTCCCAAGGGAGAGCAGGAACCCCTCCCACATATAAATATTTATTTTAATATATTATTTAATATATTTAACAGGGGTACATATCTTGAAATCAGCAGAAGATAGAGTGTCTGAATCCCACTAGCAGCAAGAAAATAATAGCTAATAATTATTTAGGTTTGATTGCTGTACCCAAGGCACAACCAAAAAATAACATCTTTTTGAACATTGAAGAATTTGGGCAGAGTTGTCAACAGTGACTTCTAAAAGCAGGTCCTGGGCTCATTTCAGTAAAGCTTCATTCAGTCAGCTGGAGCTTTTATGAGGTTGACTTTAATGGGGGTCCAACACCTTCTCTACAATTTAACAAATTGAATCTCTTTTACCCATGTGGTAGGTCTGGGTTCTTATCCAAATTCTGCCTGAAAGGAATCATAATTGTATTACTAACGAAAGAACTGATGCATTGATATATAGGCATGTCCCTAGGTGAGCCAGCCAGCCAGTAAACAGTGGAGCTGGGAAGGCTTTATTTAGACTTACTTCAAAGATGCCAAGGTTTACTGCAGCCCAGAGAACAAAGTGATGGTCTAGCATTTCTGATCGAAAAGGGAAAAATGCATTAAAAAAATAGTCCTGATACTTTGGAAAATAAAATCTTGAATGGTCTTTATACACAAGCATTAAAGAATGGAAAATGGATCTTTTGATTTGTAGGTCATCATTAAGACTTCCAGCCATTAAAGAGAATTTTGCCTTAAGAAATTACAGATTTACTGCATTTTAATGGCTTGTTTTCAGACAAGAATTTTTCACTTTGATGTCAGTTGGAATGCATTGGCAAATTTGTTACTGGACAAAGCTGGCAAGAAGAAACAGTATTTAGCAAAGTTATGTGCTGGGGTAAGCATATAAAGGTTAAAGGTTTTTGTGTACATCAGGAAGATGAGAGGGTTTAACTCTCTACGTTTCTTTTTGCTCTGTGATGTCTGCCCAGAACTGTATTAGGAGTACTGCCAAAATGGAGTCTTTCAGACAGGCTTCTCTTCTCAACTTCCTGAGTGGGAGGTTTAAGCCTTGCTTTCACAACTATTGTGGATCAAGGTGCTGAGTTCCCATCTATGCAGGAAGGCGCTATGGACAAGTTGGGATGTTTCACAGGGGCTGTTTAACTCCCTTTCCTAAAGGAAGCCCCTAGAGTTAAGTTGCTGCCACATTCACAGCATGGCAAAGACAGCATCTCTTTGTCCTAGAACCCCCTTGGAGGTCAGGGCATGGTGATTTTCCCAGGATCACAGATGAGGAAACAGGTGGGTAATCAGGGAATTGCATGGAAAACTCCCAGATTTGTAATGGCCACTAAACGTACTTTTTCTTGTCATCTGTGTTTGTCAGCTATATGCGACTCTCCAGGGTAGAAACCACCATGTTCATCATGCTATCAGCTGTGACAAAAGGAAAAGATAACCTTTGAGACAATCCTTATTCTTCTTAAAACAAAGACAATTCCCTTTTTGCCTTCTGCAAAAGGAAGCTGATAAATATGTCTTTTTGTCCTCTTTCACTCTGCTTATTCAGAAACATGTAAGCACTGAACTGATATTTATCTGCAGTGTTTAATATAACTGTTGAGGGCAAGGAGTAAAAAAGAACAAGGACAAAAAAGCTTTTTCTTCAGTGGTTCATAACAGTGCCAATGGCAAATTCTGCTTTAATAACAAAAGGAACACTTCTGCTGCCTGTTGAAGCAGAAAGAATATATTGCTGAAGAAAATAAATCAATGTAAATTATTTTAAATGTCCTGCATTATATTATTCTAAGTCAGACAAAAAAGGTGAAAATGATGCTGTATGAAGTGGAGAAAGGATGTAGCTAAATAGAGAAAGGCATGAATTATTTAAAAGCTAATGGATGACAGAAACAATTCAACACAGTTGCAGATGACTTATGATCTGAGAATTTGCCTTACAAGCTAATATAACATTAAGAGAAGTAGTTCGCTACTAACGCAGTAAGGTGATGTGAAATACTGAATTAGATGGAAAAGAACAGCAAGTGAGGAACCAAAATCTGTGCGCTGTAGTGAACTCTATGCTTCTAGCAAGTTGCCACTTTTGCCACAACCTTTTAAGCAAAAGGCACTGATGAGTCCAAAACTCTGGGCCTCTGAGGCTTTACTGTACTCTTTGTGATATATCCTGTGTGACTCTGTGGTCCAAGGATTCCTGGGTGATAGGTTTTAGCTGCGGTGCAGTGCTGGTCTTTCCCCACCATTTGTGACCTGCAGTCCTTCTCATCCCCTCTCTGGCCATTGGAGATGCCATAGACAAGTGGACAAAAGCAGAGGGGCATTTGTAATTGGCTGTAGCTTTGTTCTGTCTCAGAGGATGAGGACAAGAGCTGCTCTGCTCCATAGCACTCAGAAATGTTACTGCTCTTGAACAACTTAGGTGCCTTAAGCTACCTGGGACTGTTTCTGCCAGGATGCTGCAGTCAGCAGTTGAGTGAAGTGAAAAAATTGCTGTGGTAACAAAGTGCCCATAAGGCTGCTGCAAAATCACTCACACAGCAGCTTATGGAGCTAGGAGCTCTATCCTGTCAGGACATATGGGAGCTTCCCTGTTTCCCTCAAAACACATCTTCAAAGCTACAAAAGCCAAAATTTTCTTATGTTTATCAAGTTTCAAGTGGTTGCAGTACAGCTGCTTAAACACCATGCAGTCTCACTAAAGATGCCAGCTTTGTTATATCTTAGCATGTAAATAATAAACTGTTAAAAATGGAAGTTAAAACAGTCATGTAAGTTAACATGAGTCATGTTTACAGCATAGCAATTTTAAAGAAATCAGTTGACTAAAACAAATATCATCAGGCAGATCAGAGAATAACTAGAAAGGAGTTCTTGTGGCATATGTCTAAATAATGGTAGCAGCAGAAATTATAAATTGTAAAAAGGACCATAAAATGGCTCAAGAATACCTTACCCAGCAAGCCTATCCCCTGTGCAAAGACTGTAAATAAGAATGAAACGCAACTAATAACATGCATTTGTGTACATATATATGTTTGATTCTAATGGGTCTACTTATCAAGTGAAATTGCCTGAGGAAAGCAGCTGCCCTTAAGTGTAATGTGTAATTAAAAGTGAAAAGATGTGGTTTATTTATGTCTAAATCACTGGCCTTAATCAGACATCTCAGGTAATATGTAATCTATAGCTCAATGAAATTTGCCCCTGTGATTCAGCTGTAGGGAGCTGCCCTTGTTATGGAACATTTTGTTAGGGAGAATATGATATGGTGCTGCCTACATCTGTCTGTCTACTTTAGATTGTTGCTCAGGGGATACTAAAGATGAGGAATGGCTAGCCTGAACATCACACTGATTTGATTTGTGCTGTTTTCTTCTTCTGAGATGTGCACACTTCTTAACTTCATGTTAAATCATCAAGCATTTGGCTGCAACAGACATTTTTTCCAGGCTGTACCTGTGCTATCAGCAATCACATTA
Source organism: Vidua macroura (assembly GCF_024509145.1). Lineage (NCBI taxonomy): Eukaryota > Metazoa > Chordata > Aves > Passeriformes > Viduidae > Vidua > Vidua macroura. The sequence continues at coordinate 19,157,907 of NC_071571.1, forward strand.
ATTGGAGTGCAAAAGCAGCATATAATCTGGGCAGCCTATAAGCAAGGCTCCATGAGAGAGGTGTGTGCACACTTTAGATCATTGTCTGCACATTCTGGCTTTGCCTTCTGTACAATAAGGGACAGACTGCACCTCCAGACTTCTCAGCCTACATCAAGATATATGAATGTGTGAAACACCTGAGGGAGACGAAAGGAACAACACCATAGTGAGAAGAAAATTCCCTGACATTCTGGAAGAGTTATAAATATGTGTGTGAAGGGCATTCAGAAGTAGTATAATCTTGACTACGATTTTCACACTCATGTAGGTATTTCCAGAAGAAGAATAGTGATGAGTATGGGAGCAATGATGAGCTGAAATGACAAAGTGTCGATAAGCCCCTAAAATTTGGCTTTTTAAAGGTCAGAAAGTTTTTAACATTAGAACATTGAAGGACTGGAAAATAGTATAGCACACACTATAAATCTTCTAGCAGATGCCTGAAAAAAGCTATAAAAGAAATCAGTATTACAACATACATATGATTGAATTTCAATGAATCATCATTTTATAGTGGCCATGACATGAAATCTCCATCTTCCTCTGAAATTGAAGGTTAAGAATGATACACTATTTTACATTTCCCTGATGTTTATACAGAACTCTGAAAACAGCATGAAGAAAAGCAGAAAAATAAAGCAGACATATTAAAAACCTTGTAAGATAACAGGGAAAACACTGTTCTGTTATACAGAATATTGTTTCCTTATTGATATTTAGTGAAGTGGAAAAAATCCCCATCTTACATTACTGCTTTCCTGCATTGTATTACTGTAACAATCAAGATTGACTTTTTTTGGGTGCTGTAGCTTTATATATAACATACCTAAACAATATGTCCAAAGATTTTTAGACTTTAGCACCTGAGAATTGCAATACAGAATCACCATGGAATGCTCAGCCTGAAATGTTCACTTTTAATAAAAATGAACATATAAAAAAGGAGAAGTTATAGTTCCACACATTTTTTAGACTTTATAGACTCAAGCAGTCCATCTTATGAGTCAGATCATCAGATCAGCAAGATGATCTTCTGCTTGTCTGAAAATCTTATTGACAGTGTAAAATGCTTTTCCTGCCTCTTTTATTGTTTTAAGTAAGGCTAGGTCATAATATGGTCTTGTATAAAAATGGCCCCTTCTTACTCAGTGGGTTTGGTTCCATGTTTAGCTCATCTATGTAATAATAAATATGGTTAAGTAGGATGGGTTTGTAATTATCGCTTTGCTCCAAGCAGCACAATTTGTCAAGGCAATAAAAGTGAGCAAGCTGGAACGTAGCCCTGCTCACACCTCATCAGCAGATTGTTTCCTGCAGCCCAGCTCCTGGAGGAGTGCTAGATGTGAGCAAATCCATCGAGGGCAATCAAAATGCACAGGTATTACTCAAGGCTGAAAAGGAAAACAACACTCCTGCCCAGACCTCTGACATCAGCATTCAGCCTTATGTGACCTGCATTACTAGAGCTGATGTATAGGGAACAAAACCACCACATAGACCTTCAAGGTCCAGCAAAGATTTTTCTTCGTCAAAAACACAATTTGGTTGATGTGTTATAAACATTTTTTTAATTAAATTACCATACAAAATAAGAGACTTTTTTTCCCCTTTTTTTGTTGATCTACTGGTTCAGAGCCTTGGCTGTGTGGATCATCTCATTTAAGCTGGCAACATAATCAATTTAACATAACCATATTAATCCATGGTGTGGGCCAGTTATCAGTATGAATTTGGCCTGGTATGCTCTGCACTTTTTGGGAAACAAAGTATAGAGATATATATATACATATATATATATATATATATATATATATATATATATATATATATATATATATATATGGTTTGTGTTTTGTTTTTTTTTTTTTTTTTTTTTTTAATTAGTAGATTTAGAAGTTAGTTTCAACTGGTTTTATTCCAGAAGCATTTACTGAATTCCTCCCAGATAAATTTCTTCCCCTGTGTTCCATTTCACTAAAGTGAGAGATTCTATATTATGGTAAACTAACTAATTTAGAAATTTATTTAGCTATCTGTAAGTCCCAAAATGAATCCAGCATTTTCTTTGTCCCATTTCTTATTAATCTACAGGCCAGATGCATTATCTCACTTCCAGTTCCATTGAAATGAGAAAGAGGATTACTTTTTTTAATTCCCATTTGCCATCACTGCAGCAGTTCCTAGAGCATTAGAAGTCCATCTCTCCATTTATTTTTAGTACTCTGATTACTGCCCAGAAACAACTGGAAACAACTTCTGCAATACCCAGTGCTGCAATAAGGATCTTCATTCAAGTATTAACTAACCTATCTTGGGATCATTTACCATTTTGACAAAATTAAATTGGCAGTGTTGAGTTTGAGTTTTATTTGAGAGCAGTAGAAATAAAGTGACTTTTTGCTGCTCAAACCTAGGAAAATCTTATCATGAAAGACTAGCTCTCTCTTTTTTAAATTTTTTTATTTTGAGATAAAAGACAAGCCCTTTGATTACAATGCTGGGAAACAGCATTGCTTGTGTTGCCAACAGTAGAATGCATTGCCAATGGGTCTTGGAAGTCTGGCTGTGTCTGTAGCCAGTACTTCAGGATTCCTCCCAGGGTTGTCCTGTACAGACACCTCATTACTTTCTGGCACATCTGCAAGGATGAATATGAAGAATGACTGGTTTTGCTGTTCAAATTAGCCTCTTAGGGAATCAGACACTGCTCTTTCCTGGTGTTTCAACCCATATTTCTCTTGTGTTCATTTACCTGCCCATTCTCCTGTTTGACTTGCTCACCTAGTTAAGCTTGCTCACTCTCCTAAATCCTGGAGCTCTTGTTAGCACTCCAGATATAAGGTTGTGTTTTGCAGTTTGTAGTATTGTCTCCATAAAAGCACAGGAGAAAAACTTGAGCACTGGAAATCTCCAGCTTTGCAGTAGAAAACTTAGAGCTGTAAAGGACTTGGTTACAGCAGCACCATGGTAACAGGTGAGGAGATAGAAGCTTCCTTTGCCCATGCTTCAAATCAGATAGACATACTCCAACTGGGTACATGATGCCGGGTATCTGTGACATTACCAGGGTGAGGTTGTGCTGACTTGATTCTAGGAGCTCAATTAAGGATATGGATTTTAAAGTACTTCAGGTACAAGAACAACTTACAATTTTTTGTTACTCAGCCCTGTTAAGAATCCTAAGGGTGTGGGAACTTTCATGTTGGAGATTTTATCAAACGGAACATTTCAGTGCTAGTTATCACTGAAAAAAAGAGAATATAAACTGTAAATAGGTGGGGAATTCACCTCAACCTCTTTCAAGTGCATTTTGTTACGCTTGCTTTGTGTTTGGTTGCTCTACTTCCTGTGCTCTTTTTCCACTGCTATGCCAATAAGGCTGATATTGAAAACACAACAGGGATCCAAATCTTGCCAAGGTAAATCCTGACTGATACGAATGGGAGCTGATTTTTGCAGAGCCATTTATCATGGGTTTCTGAGGCCAATGACAAAGTGAGGAGTGCTTCATTGCCAGCAGTCAAACCACCACTACCACCACTACCACCATCACCACCACTAGAAATGGTGGAGCATGAGACGAGCACATTTTATACCTGCTGGGTTTCCATTTCTGTTGTGACAAGAGCAGAGGTCACTAATGGCCTCTGGTGTGCTGTACCCTTGAGATGACCTGGTGGCATGTGCCCCCTCCTCCTGAAGCCCAGCCTCTTGCCCTTGCCCATGCTGATGACCAGCTGTCACTGCTCCCATGTTAAAGCTTCCTGTGAGCAATTCACCAACTGGCAGTTATTGTGAGGATGTGCTCATTTCCAGAGCAACATGCTCCCTCATTACTTTCTCCTTGGCAGTCATCCGATCAGAAAATTCTCTTTGTAAGCTGGATCTCTGCTTTCCCTTTTAATGCAATAACATGTGCTTCAATGCAGGGAACTTCACTGGTTCTTGGCAAGGATTTCCTGAAAGGGATTGTGTCTCTGTTTAAATCATATATGAGCATGACAAAAACTTTCATCTTGAATAAAGTTGTGTATTGCATTACATAACCCCTTAAAAGAAAAAGAAAAGAGCAACAGTTATAGCAGCACTTATATTTATGACCAGTTTTTATATTATATTTATGAGCAGTTTTTCATGGTATTTGCTCCACTTAGGCTGTAATGCTTCTCTGATACAGATGCTTAATCTGTTCTTTATTTTCAAGAAAGCCATGCAAATATCATTCAATCATTCTCATTTTGAATCTACCAGCACACTCCTCCCAGCCCTTTGGCTAATCACTCTGGTAAATTTTTTTTCAGAAATCTTTCCTTTCAGATGCTGCGCAGAATTAGCTGAGACTTGGGTTCTTCCTTTCCCTTTCCCTTTCCCTTTCCCTTTCCCTTTCCCTTTCCCTTTCCCTTTCCCTTTCCCTTTCCCTTTCCCTTTCCCTTTCCCTTTCCTTTTCCCTTTCCCTTTCCCTTTCCCTTTCCCTTTCCCTTTCCCTTTCCCTTTCCCTTTCCCTTTCCCTTTCCCTTTCCCTTTCCCTTTCCCTTTCCCTTTCCCTTTCCCTTTCCCTTTCCCTTTCCCTTTCCCTTTCCCTTTCCCTTTCCCTTTCCCTTTCCCTTTCCCTTTCCCTTTCCCTTTCCCTTTTCCCTTTCCCTTTCCCTTTCCTTTCCTTTCCTTTCCTTTCCTTTCCTTTCCTTTCCTTTCCTTTCCTTTCCTTTCCATCTTTTCCTTTCCTATCTTTTCCTATCATTTCCTTTATCTTTTCCTATCCTTTCCTTTATCTTTTCCTATCCTTTCCTCTTTTTTTTCTTTTTTTTTTTTTTTTTTTTTTTCTTTTTCTTTTTTTCTTTTTTCTTTTTTTTCTTTTTTCTTTTTCTTTTTCTTTTTTTTCTTTCTTTTTTCTTTTTCTTTTTCTTTTTTCTTTTTTTTCCTTTTTCTTTTCTTTTTTTTTTTTTCTTTTTTCTTTTTTTTTTTCTTTTTCTTTTTTCTTTTTTTCTTTTTTTCCTTTTTTCTTTTTTCTTTTTTCTTTTCTTTGTTAGATTGGAGTTTTTGTTAGCAATGGTGGACTTCAGCAAGACTGGCTGCTGTGCAGAGGCAGAGGGCAAGGCATCTTGTAGGTTACCATAGCTGATGTGCCTATTCTAAAGGAAGAAAGCAGCAAACAGCACAGTGTCTGAGCTGACCAGGGTATGCACAAGTTTCAATAAGGTGACTGGGTATGCCATTAATCTCTCCTCTTTCTTTCCAGGTGTGCATCCCTTTGCCTCCCTAGGAGGTGCTGTTCAGCTGAAGCACTCTGGTTTGGGGCACTTTAGTAACTGATGACTCTTTATGGCTTGCATATCCCAATTTAATATCAGTAGAAGAGAACTAAACCTTTGCTTTCATTCAGCCATTGTGATCAGTGGGATGATTATGAAGAAAGATGCTTGGTAGTATATTTAAATAACACTCAATTTTTTCCCCTCCTCCCTTTGAACATTTTCTTAGTAATAACTGTAAAAAAATGCTTGTACATAGGATTTTTACCTATAGGTTTTTTAGTATTTACATGCCATTACTAAATGTTTGCTTAAAATATTTGGAACTTTAGCAGTGGATTTTGTGCTAATGTCAAAGATTAAATTAATTAAGTATGGAAAACTAATTTCAAAATATTTAAAATTATATTACTAAAAATATACAGCACAACAGAGTGGCATGCTACATGCAGTCAACAAGGGAAACACTAATACTATCAATCCAGGTAGGCATTTATATATTGAGACCTAACAAAAAAGCTTTGCCTTTTATTCATATTTTGGGCTGCTTATTATTATTATTATTATAGTTTCATGGAAAATGAAAGGCAACTTCTCCTTTATTCAGATGAAATGTACTGCCCTCTAATTAATACTCAGGATCATTCCACAACAATTTTTGTGAAAATATTTGAGTGTTATTAGATAAGATGAGGAGTATTTCTTTTCTGGGCATGGTTTTATTCATTCTTTTCCCATTATCACTCAATGTAATATAATGTAAGAATTGACATTCATTTGCAGTACTTCAGCAAATGTACCTGAGCTCTCTGCATGCTGTACAACTATTAATATCCACCACAGGGAGAAAGAAGGAACAAAACCACAGAGCTCAGAGCTTCTCTAAGCCAAAGCATCATTATTCAATATAGAGAGAGGTGACAGAACTTTTACTAAAACAACTGTGTCTATAAACCTTGGGTTGTTTATACATTATCTTAGAAGTGAAAAGCTGACAGATTTCCAGTCTGCAATAGGCAGTGGTTGGAGACAAGACATGGACTAGGCAAATAAAAGCTCCATACATCATTTAGTTCCCAAAGTACAAGGTGACTGTTCTAAACCATTAGAATAGATGACAGCAAGACTAGCCTCCACACAGCACTTCATTGCTTCTGCAGTGAAGGGTTCATCTGGTTTCATTACTGTCTTGCTCATGATTTCCTGTTCTGCAGCAGGGAGAAAAGTTTGGCTTTGCTTTGTGCATAAGTGTTTGCACATTCTTTATTGCTCATGATGCTCATCACAGATAACTCAGCATCCTGCAGGAATGCTTTACCTCTCCTCACTCCTAAGGCACCTAGCAAGTTTGGGAACAGCATACTGTGATGCAGAGCTTTTTCATAGCAGCTCCAGGAGCTAAATTCCTGAGAAACTGTTTCCAGGGAAATGTATACCTAAATCTATATACTGGTGAACTAGATTCCTGAGGATGATGCTAATGAAAAATGACATAACATAAATGGGCAAGGGTGTCTTATGCCCAATCTGTTGCTCATAAAATATCACCCTATGTCTGAAAATCCACATCTTACTGATTGTGGGAATCTAGCATCCCTGATTTAACTGTATATTTGAGAAAAAGACACAACCTGAAACTGCTTGCTACTTCTACATTTTCCAATGACACCTCTAGACCAGAAAATTTACATTGTTAGGAAAATTTTTAGATATCTGATCTTATCTAAAAAGTTGCAATCACTCCCCAAGTTTCTTGTCACGTCTGGTTCCCTCTAGGCAGAGATCTGCAGGCCAAGATAACCCCTGAGCACTTGTCACCTTTCAATGACATGCTCACCCGTACTTCAGGTGAGGAGGACAGCATTCTGGGAGGAGATCTGTCAGGTCCTCACCTCAGGATGCAAAGCGTGCTGCAGAGACACAGAGTGAGACAACTTGTGTCATCTTTTATGGTGTCAGAGTGCTCTTGCTCTGAGAAAGCACTCGAAACTCAAAATACATGGCTGACAGCAACTGGAAGGATCAGGTGAGCGTGAGGGCGTGCAAGCTGTGTGTGCATGGCTGCAGGAGGCAAAGGCCCTGCTCACTCCACAGGGATGACCTCATGGGGCTGCTGAGGAGATCCTTGGCTTGTGCTCAGCGCTGACAAGGCAGAGGTTGGCACAAGGTCTTGCTGTTTTATGGAGAGTGCAAGTCTTAGCAAGGTGTCATTGCCTCTTTGCTTTCCAAGCAGGAATGGCACCTGCCCTGCCCTGCCCTCATCCTGCCCATAGCCCGTGTTGGAGAGGGGCTGTGGAGGGGTCAGGTCCCAGCTGGAAGAAATTCCATCCATTGATAGCGCAGCTAAACAGAGTTTGTGTTTTGCAGAGGTAGCTTTTTCAATCACACTCTGTTTGTAAACCTAGACTGCCAGACTCATCTCTCCAAGAAGAGGATTCCTTCTGAAAACAGGTCATTGTGAAAATGCCCACATATCCAGGAAAGGCGTGCCATTTTCTTTTGGTAAGCTTCAGCTTGCCTCTAAAACAGTGGTGAACTCCTGATGTACCAAGTCAAATCACAGCTGGAAATTTTTAAAGTGAAAAACTTTAATAAAAGACAACTTTGATGAAATGTAGTCAAATCTGACCCTCAGATTACAGTATGTTTTGCTATTTCTCAAAAAAAAAAAAATTCACCAATTCTTATTGAACCTGAAAAAAAGAAAAAAGTCTAGAAATAAAACCAGCTATCCAAAAAAAGCTAGATGGGAACAAGTATTATTTCTTAGTAACAGCTTCTAGATGTCTGAGGAAATACTGTGCCATTTGAGCAGACAATAAACCAAATTTCTTTCAAGCTAACATTAGCAATTAAAAAATAGTAATTTTGTTTTTTGAGTAAGAGCTACACCAAAGGAAATAATGCAAGCTGCATGGGAAGAAATTAATTAATGTCCCTAAATACCATATTCCTGGAGACCACAGAAACAACGGGCATCTATATTAATTGATTGGGTAAAATTATCTGCTTAGTTATATGGATGTAATTAAGAGTAATGTCTTGAGGTCTGTCTTTTAAAGTCCTTTCGCTGCTTTAAAAAAAAATCTGGGAAAAGTTTTTCATTGAAGAGATCAGAATTTTGTTTGACCAAAATGTCTAAGCAAAAAGTTTCCAAGAGAGCCAGCATTTAGCTTGCGAATTCATGTGGATAGAATCCCATCAATAACAGGAAAATCTACCTTCAAATAGTTCTATTAACCCAGAACCCATATACAGAGGAAAAATCAGGTGGAGTTTTTTTTCAGATAGAGGCTTATTTTGAGAGATACTAAAAGTGGTCATGATGACACATAAGTCAGAGCTTAAAGGAGTAAAAGAAAGTGAAGTAGTGAGAATGTAGAGTTAAGTCAGAGGTGAAGAACCAAAGGATAAAGGCAGGATATAGGTATTGAAAAATCTTGCAAGAGAAAGAGAATTGTGTTAAAAAGTGTGGAATGTCCTGTGGAGTCATCATGAGAGCCACTCAAATGAGTTGTTCACAGGGGAGTAACTATTCTGGTCAGGAAAGAACTGTGTCAGGAGATGAGACTCTGTTCCTGTCAGAAAGATACTTTATTCTACTTGGCATGCTCAAGTGTTTTCTTCCCCATAAAAAATTAAAAAGTCAAGAAAATCACTTAAGATTTGACAATAAACTGATAGTTAAAGGACAGGTTTAGATTTATGATATTGTTTCAATCAAGTCCAATCAGCTCACAGACTTGAGTATTTTATCCGTGCTCCAGCCGTAGGGATACTGGCTGCTCTGATAAAATTAAATTGATTTGTTTCTCTCAGTTCTACACAAGCTGCATTGTGCTTTGTCATATTTGGCTTCTGATAAAACACTACTGGCACACCGTTCCACCTCAAAATGCTGCCTGTGGCTCAAGACTTTTTTCCCTAAGGAGTGACATAAACCATCCATGAGATGAAATAAGGACTCATGTAGATTTAGACAGAAGCTAGTGGTTCTGATGACTTTTTTTAGTTTAAAATTATAGAGCTGGCATGAAGGAAGACCTCATGTGTTTTCACTCAGTGCCACTGGCATGCGGTACCAATGCTCTCAAGGTTGTAAATAAGGTTTGTTGTTGTACCTTTAGAGCATCTGGGAATACTGAAATTCCTTCCTTTCTGCATTTTCCCCTTCTTCTTTTCCTACTCCAAAAAAACCAAGACTCAAACCCAATGTACCACTACATCCAGAAAGAAATTAGTAGCAGGTATCAGTTCTTGAAATCTCTGTATAAAATGTGAGAAGTAGGGTTAATGCTACCCTGTTGCATTAATTTCTGGAGTTTTTTAGGCTTCAAGAAGTTCTCTGCAAGAAGGCAGAGACACGTGTAAGGATTCCATTGGTCTTACTCTGAACAACAGGGCGTGCTGCTGGTATTTCTCTTCACTGGAGGCAATAAATTCCCCAATATCAAAACTGTTGATCTGAGCCAAATTTGTGATCTATTCCAGTTCTGTTCCTCATGGCTAATACTGTGGACTTTGTACAGATGAGATTTCTATGTGAATGTCAAATGTTATCTTTATACAAAGCTGAATTGCTTAGCATTAGAAACTGGTAACACAGCCATTGTTTTCTTCACTGTATGCACTCAAGGTAAAAATTCCCTTTGATGATCTGTGACCTGGACCATGATCCAACATGGGCTACTCTGAATGCTCTAGTCACCCACCTACTTTGTGAAAATCTGCCAGCTCCTGACAATTGCTTGTAAAATCTTGTTTAAAGATCCTATACAAATGAAATTATGTGTGTTACAATTTACAGTTTCTTTTGCTTATCCAAGAGGTTCTCTAATAGAATATAGAAATATTCTCTTGTTTTCCTTGGAACTCTTTTCACTTTACAGAAAAGAATATCTCTTCCATGCTCACTGGTAAACCAGCTCACTACTTCCTTTTCCATTGCTTCCACATTTGAATGGCAAACTAATGGCGCAACTGTCTCAGGTACTTGTGTAGTGAGTTTTTTATGTTTTGAACTCTGTTAAACAAGAAATATGGTGATTTTTGCAAAGCTAAATATTCTGTTCAGCTTGTGCAAAATTGATTTGGTTTCCACAGTTTCTCAAAATACAGTGATGTATTACCTTTTCTCCCAGAATTCCAGCACACAGTTGTAAAATGAGCTTGATCTGAAGCTAAATTATAATGTTGCATTGAAGTAGGTTGTTACTTACAAGACATCTATATCATTTGCAGCAGAAACTGTAGAGAATGAGAAGGGCAATTATAAGAAAAAGAAGAACTCTTTCATATGGTGTTCTGTGGAAAATTGACTCTCTTCACAGGAATGCTCAGAGCAGAAATAAATCAGGGTGTATAGATCCCTCAAGTATAATGCTGATAGGTATGAAAGAAAAGTCCATGAAAAAAAGGTCTTCTGAAAAGGCTTTGGATGCAACAAAGTGCAACAAAATTTGAGCAAAGAGGAGAAAAATATGGAATAGCTGTTTCTTGGGAAAATCTGTGTTCTCTTATTCCAATACACCACGGGATGATGCACTGAGAAACACAGAAAGCAATTAAATAATCACATCATTATAAGTATGCACATGTGAATGAAATTACAATTCCACTTCAGCAGTTCCACAATTTCTTAATATATGAATACAACTTTGGAAATGCTAGGGTCTTTTTTTCCAATAATTTTTGTGTGTGGTGATACTTATATATCAATCAGACACACACACACACACACACATATATTTCTATGTATATCTGATTTAATGTTTCATCTTAATGAGATTTGAAAGTTACTTAGTAATGTGACTTGAATACTTAGAATTCAAATTTTCCTTTATCTCTATGGAGGAGGATGAGCTGAAACAGAGCACTGAGAGTGTTAGGCATTATGGAACAGCTGATACTAAAATGGAAAATAATAAGAAAAAAATGTGACAGATCTTGCAATAATTAAATAGTATTAGAGAAATACATTTATAGGGAAGTTTAAGAGTTAAAATAACTGTTGGGATAAATGAGTCTGTAAACAAGCATTTTTCTGAGTAAGATTCAAATGAAGGACCACTGGGAATGCTAGTGAAACTCTGTTTCAGACATTTGGATGAAAATTTATGAATTGTTGAAAAACATTTCAGCTGCATTTCTGAGAGAGGGCTATATGACATTTTTTTGGTCTGGGTCAATTAAACTTGCTGCTTTATAAAAATATAAGAATAGGATTCTCAGTTAATCTCAATATTTTATCAGACCTCTAGATTAATGTTTGTATAATTTTTAATGTGGCAATTTTAATTATTAAAAAATTAGAAAACCAGATGGAATTACAAAACAGCAACAGATTACTTAATTAACTTTTGCCTACTGGGATAAATAGAACATACCACAGAATATATCAAAGCAGACACCAATGAGACACTATACATCCATTAGTACGCAGGAGATTTTCTCTTCAGATAGCAGTTCTTCAGATAGCATATGCCTATCATTCTTATTAAATAAACCCAGCAACTCCTCATGTTATAATCCACAGCATATAACATCATGGCAAAAATCTGAAGAAGTATTCTATGATGCTCCCCGCAGACCAGTGAAATCTCCCACCTAAGTACATGAAGGGGACAAAAATGAAAAAAATAATTGCTATTATTTTATGAAGTAGTGTAACATGTAAGTTAGTCTGCAAATACTAACAAACATCCTTCAGCTGTGGGTCCTAAACCAAAAGTAATCAAAACATCAGATTTTAGAATTGTTGACATATTTGTCTAATCATATCACAAATACTCTCTCAGCTCCATTGCATGACACTCCTATTTTTACCTGGGTAAAAATAGGAGTGAATCAAATGAAGGGCAGACCTATAAACTCATAATAATATAAATCTGCTTTACTTATATGAAATATCCTTTGAACTTATTGCAGTGCTATGTAGAGTTTTGCAAATACTTAGTGTAATTTGCAAAGATGTTCTCTGAAATAAAAATTATTTCAAACAGGATTCCAGAAGCTCTACAACTGCTTCTTTTGGAATGAACTGCAGCTGATGACTTCCAAGATACCCAGAAAAATTGATGATAATTACTGCACACCAAATACATTCCTACATGATGTGCACTGATACCTTTTTATTTAATAAAAACGAATGTCACCATATATATGTGCATACATTTGGTTATTGCTATCAGAATTAAAAGCCTGCAATTTAAACCCAGCCTATTCGAAAAAGGGCTCAGCAGGCCCACACAAATGGAAATGACTGCTTGCCACAGGTTTTTAACCAGGCTTCAAGACAATGTGTTTGTTAGTACCTTCAGATTAATATCAGTTAGTTTTTGAACATTTCAATCTCATGCTAGATGATTCAAACCAGATGAAAATAAAAATGTGTTACCCAAAACAAAAGAATACAGAAAATACAGTATTGTAGTATTTACTGGATAAAATAACAAAAATCATGTTTGCTTTTTTTTTTTTTTTTTTTTTTTAACAGCATTAAGTGATCAAATTTAGGCCATACAAGCATCAAGAAATGTAAGTAACTGTACTATTAAGGTGGTATCTACAACTTTTTTTAAACTGCTTGAAATCCAAAACCAGAAATGTTGTATACCTCACTTAAAAATCATTCAAGTGCCTTGCACAGTATGTAAAAAAAAATGATAGTAAATACTGCTATGAAACGTACATGCAGTACCTGAATTTTATATTTCAATACATCAGGCCCAGATCATCAAAGCATTTAGGTTTCCACTAGGGAAGCTCTGAGTCTCCATGTATATTAACCCCTTCCCTGAAAGGAGTAACTGTTTTTGATGGGGTGAATTTATAGCATTGTCTTTCCCTGTGCAGGGAGGGAAAGGGTCAATTTTACAGAAGGAATGGTTCCAACAGGCAGAAAGTTTATGGTCTGCAACTACATGAACCACCTTCCCTACACAACATAAAAATATTCTAATATTAAGGATTATTTTACAACTCAGTGGAAATATGCAGTAATGCAATTCATTTCCTTTGTCTGGATGACAAAAATGCAGTCTTAACAGTCACAAGAACCCGCCTTGTGTTAGCTATAAAAAAAAATATATTTATATATATATTTATGCAACTACTATGTGCATTAAACAAAACCACTGTATGAATCAGCAGGGTTCAATAACACTTGTATCTGAATCTCTGGAAGGGGTGCATTGAAGTCTATGGTGCTTCTCAGTAAGGACTCACAATGAAATGGCAAAGAATAGAAACCCATTTATTTTAAATCTTATTTTTCTTACCCCATTGCCTAATAAATGGTCCATATGCTCTCTGGCAGCTAAAACGATCTGTTGCCTTTAATTCAACCTACTGCTGAGAAATGAAATATACACCTTAATACAAATCTGATAATTAATTTTTTAGTGAACACTGAACTCGAAAATCAGCCAAACGTCATTGTGAACTCCCATGAAATAATTCCACCATCATGAAAATTCTCTGTTGTCTTCAGTTCTTACCAATCTGTGTATCATGAGTTGTTTAGCAGCCTAGTAATCAGCAATGTACAAGAAGCATTGTATTACTCCTGAAAAGCATTTACATTGTGACTCACTCAGGTTGGCAGGTCAATTTAGAATTGAAAAGTGTATTTCACATCTGTTTATATAAATGCTGGAAAATTCCTTTTCTTCTTTACCTGTCTTAAGATACTTTTCTCAATCACCCTGTGATCAATGCCCTTTGCACTGAAATGGTACAGATTTTTTCCTCAATCTTTGAGATAGCAGAGAAGAAGACTTGAACCAAAGGGCAACACCCTTGCGCACCAAAGCTTTATTATATTTCTGATTACTGTGCATCCCCACACCTAAAGCAATTAACATGGCACTTGTGCCATAGTTCTGATACTGTAGGTGTCCACTGACAAGTGTTCTGCATGAACCATTGTGTCTCAGTCCACTAACAATAACTACTGTGCAGTAGTAATCTGGTATCTTAGATAGTTTTTCTTCTTGGACAAAGTTTATCCAGAATCTTCTTTCTATGAGGCTACAGCAGCTTAGGGCTCCTTTTCCTTAAAGAGAGGCAAAATAAATGTCTTACACCTGTAGGCCAGTACTGGTGTTCTGTCCCAGAAATTTTAGCACTGCTCTGATACGATGAACCCTTCTTTTTCTCCCACTGGTTCCACCTCAGCATAGGCAGGATGTCCAGATCCTCTTCTGAATTTCATTGCTGGCCATCTGCTTGGACGTCGCTACAACAGCAATAATGAAAGAAATGTTTATGAAGGGTACTACAATAAATTGTTAATAAAAAGATCTAACAATATCCTGCAACTTTGACCTCTCATACTAAACCACACTCCCTGTAGTTGTTACAGGAATAGAAAGGCACAGTTCAGCAGCAGCAAAAGTCAGAAGAATTAATACCTCTTTTTAAATTTATGAGGAATGACTGTTCTTAAACACATAAACAATTACCACTACTCTTAGTAATGAAGAGGATGATATAGCACTAGTCTAAAATGGTTGATTATTGGATTTGTCACATAAAGAACTGATACTCCACTAACCTCTAAGGATCGGTCCGATACTCTTCCTTCCTAGTTCTGCATAGGAATTTTCTAATGTATTCTATGCCATGGGAAAATATGTGGCAGAGTTGACAGGAACTTTAATTAAAAAATTATTTAGGATAAAATTCTGGCATGCGTATGACGGACTCTCAAAATAATGACTTCCTATTTCAAATGCCATAATTTCTACTTGAGTAGTTCACTTTGATGGTTAAAATAGAAGCAACATTTTAATTTAAACTCATAAGAACTTTGGGTACAAGAACCTTAAGAAGTCCTAACCAGTTTCTAGGATCTTGGGTGCCTACTTTAAAAACAGCTAATAAACAGAGAAAATAAACAGTTATTTTCTAGGACAGATAAAACAATTCCTGTATTATTATGATACCTCTAGGGAGGAAAAGTGCTTTAAACAATCTTTATTTTCAAATGAATTAATGTCAGGTAAGGCTCAGATTTTTGGTGACCACTCTGAGACTATGTCAAAGGGAATAGCTTTCAGGAAAATAGGGAACTCCTTCATAGAGTCAGTGAGAAGAAAAATCTTTCCTAAAAAGATTTTTCCCTATTCAGAATTTTATCTGCCAAATATACTGATTTATTTCTCTTTACTGACAAGAGTTACAATCTGCTTGGAAGGAGGTCTAGAAGATACAACAACTTATATAGAAACATTGCAGGAAAATGAGAGGAGAATCAATGAAAACCAGTTACAGCCTATATTTTCATTGACAGCTCAAAAACGAAATAATTTTACTTTATGATCTTTATTTTGAATAAACACTGCATTTGATTTTCTGCCCCTATAATACCCCATTTTTATTTCCTTTCAATCACAAAGGAGACTTCATGCTGCTGAGGGGTGCTGTTGGTGGCCATAACATAGCCACAGTCATGTTGTTTTGCTGGGACTCCTGGTGCTGTTGGGCAGGACTCACTAAAGAAATCTTGAGGTGTCACTGGATTTGTTCCCAAAAAACCACACAGCTGACTGCAAGTTCAGCACAAAGTCTTCCTCAGTGACCATTTTCAGGAAGATACCTCATAAAAGCAACTGCTTCCTTTTCCTCCCGTTGCAGGGTCAGATTACTTTTGAGGCATTCAGAGTTAAATTCTGTTTGGCAGGTAATTTAAAATACCAGACTTTTCAGTGCAGCACCTTCCTACAAAATAGGAAGGCAGAACACTGTCTTCTTTAATGGATGTCTCTTCCTAACAAGAAAGTCTGTTGAAACTTTGGAGAGTTTTTTCTACCCAAGCTTGATTCTGTGTGTTTTCAAAATTAAGAAGGACAGTTTGGTTACTGCTAAAGAAAAAGGGTCATATTCTGTTCTCAGGCTCACTAAAGTAAATCAAGAATTATGCAATTAAATGTAAAGGGTTTATTTCAGATTTACACTGGTACAAATGAGAAAAGAATTGGATGGAGAGTTCTCTAATGAAAAGGGAAGGAAAAACCACTGGAAAACTAGCAGGAAAGAATAACTAGAAACATAATCAAATGGCAACACTAAGGATGAGCTGGGTTCTAAGTTGCTTCCTAATTTATTCGTAAGGTGTACCTATGATTAGTTACTACTTCATTGCTACATTGATGATAGATACTAAATTTACCATTTTGTACTACTCTTTTTAATTGGCCTTTCCAGATGATTAGTTATGGAACAGATGTGTATCAGTTTTAATGATACAAGCCATAAGACATAAATATGAGTTGTTTTTCCAGAAATAAAGCAAAAGACTTGAAGGTCATCTCCTAATATTGCAGTTAGAGTTTTCTGTGGTTTCTTGTCACGTCTGAGGTGAGATTTTCCTTTTATAGTGATTGTTTAATTTCAGTTTCATTATGTGCATGTTGACAGTTTTAAAAGAGAGCACTGACAAACTATCAATTCATTACCTTATGTAACCCCTTGAAAGCTGTAAAAATATTTCAGCTTTAACAAAAAAAAAAAACTAAAGTAACTTGATAGATATTGGGAGATAAAAAGTTCCTTCATTTACTGAAGCAGCTCAGGAAATACTTAATGCATTCTTCCTCTTTTTTCTCTGGGAAGACTATTTAAAAAACAGAAAAAACCCCTACCCCCAAACAAACCAACCAAACAAAACACACCAAAAAACCCACCAAACGCAAACCAAACAGGGAGAAAGCAAGCTGGGTACTTAATGAAATAATTCTCATTTTTAGCAGAAAGAAATACGTTTCTTCCTCTGGAATCAGAACACTTAAAGGAAATCCTCTGAGTTGTGGCTGGAGAGTTGTAACTCCTTCTTCCTTTCAGGGTATTACAAAGCAGGAAAACAGGACTAGTAATTTTTTTTCATTTTTTGAAGCTTTCTTGAGTTCACTATTTTAAGCAATGAAGTTGAGAGAAAAGCTCTTGTGACCCTACATGACCAGGATGCAGAAGAAATATGTTGAGATGCAGGAAAATAATTTATGATATACATTTAAAAAGTTAGTTCCTATTGAAGATCAGTAAGATAAAAAGAAAAAAAATCCAGCCGTTGGATAACCCATGGAAAGTGAGGTCTACCTTTCATGTTTCCTACATTATGTCTGTCTACACCATTGTTGGTGGCTGTGCAGGATGTTTGACTTCCTGCAGCAATACAAAGATTAAAATAAGTATATTTATATCCATCTTGCAGAAGAGACAGAATTTATACCATTTTTCTTACTTCTGAGGGAAAACCAGAGGGGATTCCACCTATTAAAACTAAAGGGTAGAAACTGAAGTACTCACTCCGGTTGCAAGGAAAGATCTCCAAGTGTCTTCTTATTTTTGATCAGTTTCTTCTTTTGACATCTTTCAATATTGGGGATTTTTGAGCCTTATAGGGCTTGCTTATCCATGAAAATCATATGATTTCACTTAGACATGTTAAAAAAAAAGGGGTTGATACATATCTGAGTGCAGTTAATTGAATATAGTCTAAATAAAACTCAGTTGTTATGATCTGAACATGGTTTCTAGTGTTACAGTTGATGATTTTTTTTAAGGTTGCTAGCTGTAGACCATCTTATTTCCTGCTGAACAGTAACCAATACTACAAGATCAGTTACAGGAGGATGGACAGTTGTGTACAGTTGTGTTGAAATACTGGTATCTGAAGACTGATGCCCTGCTTCTGAGAGTTTTTGGTGCTGACATTATCTCTAAAACTTAGGCAATTTAACACTTTTCTTCTGAGATGGTAATTTACCAAAAGCAATTGTAATAACATATATTTTGTTAGCTGCAGCAATTTTAAGCTTTTACATTTCCTTTCATACATCTGTGTGAAGACAAATTTCTACCAGTAATGGACCGAAGAAACTTGGCAACAGGTGTTACATATTTGATATTCTTACATCCCAGCCTCTATTATCACCATCCCATCCTTAGTCTGTATTTCCCTGAGTACACAAAAATGGAATGAATACCATTCTGTACAGATCTGCAATGTCAGAAGAGCAGTGAAGGAAAACAGTAATGAAATATTTGCCCCTCTGTCATCTCCTCAACTGTGCCACACACATTTTGTTCTGAAAGATTTCTAAAACACTATAAAAAGTTTCTTTGTATATTTCAACCAGCATAAAATCCCAGAGTGCTTGTGCATGCATCAGCTCTTCATTCCTGAGTATACTGAGTATAAATGACATAACATGAGAAGGTCAAGCTTTCAAAGTCTTGACTCTCCAGAGCTCCCTAGTAAACTTGATTTACTACTGAACTACACAAAAGCTGAAGGTATTGAGTACCTTTTAGACTGAATGGTCTGGCACAACTTTGTCCCCTCTATGTATTGATTTTTTTCTATATTTCAATCTTTCAAACTTCCAGAGGACTGGTTCACTGTGTTTACTGAAGGGCTGCATCTTACATTTCCACTGATGTCAATTTCTTTGTCTAATTCAGGAGTAGAGGCACATTTAAATCTATTTAAAAGCTGTATTCTTTAACCACACTTTGTCAAGAAGGCCTGTTTAACCCCGATGATTTGGAAATATGCAAATATGGAGTTATCAAAATTCTGTATTTACTGTCAAAACTTCAGAAAAACTGTTATGACTTACTAAAATAGATTAAGAAAAAGGGAACAAAATTATAGTAAGGTCTTACTAAATGTTCATCTGATATTATTCAAGACTCATTAGTCCAAGTACTTGTCCAGTGTTAATCTGCCTCAGTAGTCAGGGCTTTGGTTTCTTGTGAGAAAATCTTTCTGTTACCAATTTCCTTGACCATAAAATGCATTTTTGTGCTCAAAGTTACCTGAAATTTGTGCATTAGTCTTTAATGTCTTCTAGAAACACCCAATTTATTTGACAAATCACAGTCAGAAGTGGATGAGGCTACAGATATCTGAAACTATATTTCTGATATATATTCCCAGGAATAAGAACAATTACCTGACACCATGTTAAATTCATATTTTGAAGAAACCGTTCTCAAATAACGGTTAATCTCAGACTTAAGATTTAGTAGAACCATTTTCAGGCTTCATTTATTATTCTTTTTGATAGAAGGACTTGTTTAATGTATCTTTTTGTGATTTAAACCATCTTTCTATAACCTTTTTTGCAGTCTTATGTTCATCTGAGGAACTGGCTGCTGAAGGACGAGAAACAGAATACCTCCTTCCTCTACACCTTTGACTTTTATTGTCAGTGTTGATTATTTATTTTAGTGCTTCTCCCTTGTGGCTGATTTAGGTTTCCCTTGCTGAACTG
This sequence comes from Vidua macroura, assembly GCF_024509145.1. NCBI lineage: Eukaryota > Metazoa > Chordata > Aves > Passeriformes > Viduidae > Vidua > Vidua macroura. The sequence continues at coordinate 19,177,480 of NC_071571.1, forward strand.
CTGGCTCCTGCTGAGCTGGATAAGCTTTGGAAAAATAACTTTACTATCAGTACTAGGCAATGACAGTGAGATCAATGACAATACTCCAAATGCCAGGATGCTGCAGGACTTTGAAAGAAGAGAAGAATGATACCTGTTCTTTTCTCTTTAATAATCATCTTAATGAAACACAATTCAGCCTGAACATCTGGACAAAAACTACTTGATGACCATGTTAAGCCTATTTCAAACTAAAAGCATAATCCCCTATAAAAAACAATGGCCCATATCCCAGAAGAAAACAGCAAAGCTGTGTGAGCTCCATTAGCTGGCTTAGACAGCTGAGGATCTCATTCTTTTTACAAAAACCCTTCTTTTTCTTTAAATCTGTCTTCTATTTACTTTTTGTTTGTTTGAAGACATACACTGCATTTGTGATATTAATGCAGAAACCTAGAAATGGTACATGGAAAACATGGCTGGATCTTAAATCTGGCTCTTATTTGCGGTGTGCTGTTACAAGCAGAGAAGTAAAATGGTGACCCAGAAATGTCCATTTATTTTCTGAGCTCTGGAATACCAAGAACTCCAGCATTTTTAACTCTTTTCTCATATTATTTCCTTCTGCTAAGCAGACAGGGGGATGAGCAGAAGATCAAAATCTGAAGAAAATCTACTGCTAGATGTGTGTGCCAGTGAATGTTTTCAGATACAATCCCCCATACAGCCCATCATTAAAAAAAAACCCCAGTAATTAGTTCTTTCTCAGACCACCCCAGCTAGAGCTCAGTATTTAGAAATCACCCTCAGTTCATGCTAAGAGTCTACATACTGTCAACTTGAAGTGAGGCAGAGTTAAATGACAGGAATGCAGATGCTTTCATGCTGGTAGGTCTTCATGCTAAAAATCAGCCCCAACCTTATTTAATTTACTAGCAAATACATAATTTAAGTTAAATCAAGGACATAATTTAAAGAGGATTCAAGAGGAGTCAAGGTGCATTCTCCATGCTCTGATCACACACTATTATGTATTTGCTGAAGATCTGCAGCTGTTTCTTCCTCCCTCGTCTTTTTCCTGAAGGCTGCTCCCTGGCTCAATAGCACCAATTCAACTCTCTGTGTGGCCACTTAAACAGATTCCTGAAATTAGCCATCTTAAACATCCAAGATGAAATGAAACAAACAACAAAAAAAGCCATAGGTATGTGCATGTGTGTGATGTAAGTGTACACGTATGTTTCTAAGCAGCTGAACCAGCAAAATAAAGCTCTGACATACCTCCAAGGAGGAACATGAAGGCAAAAGGTGTGACCTTCAAAATAGGATCTTAACTCAAAAGAATGTTAATTTTTAACCACAAACACCCACACTGCTCTTCAGTGTGTGATATATTAATTACTATTAATGCATACACAGCCACTAATACATAAGCTCTGAATTCATTCATATTCTTACAGCTTTGGAGTCACATATGTTAATAAGTTTTGTAACTATAAGGTGAATAGAAGAGAAAGGCTCTTTTGCCTGAGGTTAAGAAGTCTTAATTTGGAATGTCATTTTAGATTCCTTAAAATACTTTGCATGAGGGGAAAAAAAAAGGGGAGAATTAACATAGAAAACTAAAGCTTCAGTTTAGCCCATAGCTCATTGAAATCTGAGCAAATCCATCTGGCTCAGCTGGGAATTTCTTTACTCCTCTTTACATTGAGCTCTGGACCTCTAGATCATATATGCTGTGACCTGTATCACAGGTATGCAATCCATGACATTCAGGACATCATGATTGGCTTCTTCGCTATCAAACCTCACATCCTGAATAGAAGTATACTACATAAATTAGTAAATCAATCAATCAATCACTTTTTAATTGTGCTATAGCTAGTGTGTAGTGCTATATGTTATAGCTAGATTTCTGACATAAACCATGTCAGAAAGCCATAAGATGTCATAAGCCATGAAGAGCATTATTTGACATGTATCCTACTTTACAAAAATCAGTCCAAATCAGCTCAAAGTATACTCAAGAGAGACAGGATTCCTCAAGGGAAGAGTATGTCATGTGATTAAAGAGAGGAAACTATTGTCAACTAAATAAAATTCAATGGAGAGGAAATACTGCAAGGTTAACGATAAGTAAATAGAAAACCAAGGCATGCAACATCTCTTCTGTCACTCTGCAGGCTAATCTTTTGTCAATATTTACTCTTAGATCTTAGGAAGGGCTTGCATTCATTGGAACTTTGACTGAAGCTCCCTTGACTTTAAAAGCTGATAATTCATTGAGTCTTTGGGCCACCAGAGAAGTGTCCAACCTAAACAATGAAACACATGTTGAACAGTGTAGAGGCTGGAAGAAATAGGAAAATAATGCATTTTGATTTGAGTCTTCTACACACTCCACAAAAAGTAGAACATTTTTGAAAATGCATCAAACTGTTTGGATGGTACTGTTTTAAAATTGCACACTACCATAGGCAAATTGAATAGCACTGGCATTTAAGACTTCTCACACTCTTTGTTCAAAATTTTATTCCTGGTGGGGCTGCCCATATGTGTTCTGCTCAACAGGCATGAACAAAAACCCCTAGGGAAGCATTTTCTTCAGACTTAAAAGGTAAAAAAAAGTAATAGAATAATGTTATTATGTTCTAAGACAATAGCTTTTGTAATAAATGGTATTTTTCTTGGCTTTTGTGTATTGTTTATTTAAATTAACTATCCTGCACGCAGGATATCATTTAATAGTGTTCAGAGGTGCCACAAGAGATTGCCTTTATCATTGCCAGGGTAAACAGCAGAGTCAAAGTGTGAGTGTATTTACTCTTATCTGGGAGAGCTCACTTCATGACAAACATGAGTTGGATTTGAGATGAGCTTTGTGAGAACCTGAGTGAGGAGGTAAGTGAATATTGGGTGATATCTGCAAAGAGCACAAGGAAGAAAGAGACTTAAAGCCTCAGATATAGGATCAGTTTATTACACTGTTCTTTATTCAGTAACCAGTCATGAATATAAAACAAATCTACTAAAAATTGTTTACAGAGCCCTTAACCTAAAAAAACCAACAAAATCTGATTGAAAATGACATTTTACCTACCAAGTAGTGACAGTATGTTAGATGTAAAAAGAAGTTTCTCTATTAATTATATTAGAGTTTTTAACGAGTGCTATGTTTGATGCCTCCATAAAGTAACTTCTTTGAAAGTAAACACAAATGTGCCAGGTTCCTGTTCCTTCTTTTGGCCAGCCTTAGAGTTATATTAATTACTAATGATAGATAAACTGATGTGGATCTTGATTTGGCTTCAAGACTTGATGGCAGACTAAAGTGTACTTGTAATTTTTTAGACATCTGCAGGAGGGAGATGCCTGTCCATCTGTCACATCTTGTTTTAACTGTGCAATGTGCTTATTAATCAAGAGACTTATATGAAACAGTATTATTTTCTGAAATATTTATGTGCTTGTTCTTATTTCATGACCAAGCCCATGGCAATCCTCTTGAGCTCTTTTCCTAGATTGGTAACATCAGATCCATATTTCATTTATTTCCCATAAATAATGCATCTTGTGTCCGTGCTTTTTGGTTATCATGTTATCTGTAACAGTTTACTCAAATATTTTTCAATTGCACAAAAGCAATAAAGAATGATTTCTTGTAACACTGACCTATTTATACCAGTTTTGCCTGATTATTTTTTGAACTTCATTTTCAAAAGGCAAGTTTCAGAAGATATTTTCTTCTTTGCATTGGAAACATGTAAATTGTATGGATTAGATGAATATAAGAATAATACATCATACTTATTATTTTTCTAATTGATCAAACAGCTTTTTATTTTGAAAATTTTATTATTAAACTTATTTGAAAAAGCAGTATGATTTCTAGAATGGATTACTTTGTTCTGTTCTAGGCTTATGATAACAAAAATGGTTTTAAAGTTTTGAAACTTGTGCAAGCATTCTGAAGTACAGTCATCCCCTATTTCATCACTTGTGATTTTCCCACTACATCAGTATTTGCACCACTCACAGGGAAAGGCCACCCCTTCATGACTAGTACTTTTTACAATACTTGCTAATGCTGACCCTTCACAAGTATCACAATTATCCTAGTAATGAAAGGAGAATGTAGGTTTTATCCTGTTCTGCATAAATTTTATTTTGACTGATTTCTCCTTTATTTTATACAGAAAGTTAATGTTTTTCTATTTCTTCTAAATGACTACACTGCTTGCTGAAAGACATGTTAGCTGTGACTAATAATAGATTAATAGATTGATTAATGGCACCTAAGGATTAGATACAGTGGAATGAGTCTAACAACACTGATTAAGATACCTCTGTTTGCATGATGAGTATATCAATGAAAGAAATAGATTATCATTCCCTTATTATGTTTAAAACAGATAAAGAAACAAAAAATGTGTATTGTAATTTGGAATTCTTCTCTTCTTAAAAAGTAGTGTTGCCATTTACCTAGCCTTTTCTATCACACTGTGACAGACAAGAAACTTGCTTTTAGTAGAGTTAAAGAATAGAAATTCAATGCATATAAATTTAATCTGTGTGTGAAAAAAAGAAAGGGACAAAACCTTCTCTTTCATACAAGGTCTTAAGTGGAATTTTGTTTGTCTATATCAACAGTGAACTGGCTTGAAATGCTGCATAAACATGAGAGAAAACTATGTGTTATTATATGGATTCTGCACAGTTACATTACTTGAACAGGAATAATGATAAACAATTCATTCTGATTTCTGTCACTACTATTCTATCTAAGAAGAATATTTATTATAATATGATGTTAAAGATGAATCATTCTGTTCATGTTCATGTCTCACTTCAATTCTCATTGCTGTCACTAAGAATAAATGTCTACATCTTCCTGGTCCATCCCTAACGTATGTCCCTAGTGACACTTCCAGTGGTTATGCATCTTCACTGTTGTCCAATAGCAAGTGTCTGTGCTCTTCATAGTAAGGGAATACCAGAAGTAGGGGTTATGTACAGTCATCTCTTTCTTTCATGTTCAGCAAATCTATACTTATCACAAGGCAGAGGAATGTTGCTGAGTTTAAAAAAGAAACCACAAGGAGGTGTAGGTATTCATGGGTTTTTGTGGACACAAAAGCCTATGGAGAATTTTCCTTTCTCATATTTTTGTCTATAGCGGAACTGACTAAATGTTAGCATCTGCAATGTAGGTATCTGCACCTGAGTAGCTATCTGTATTTGAGGGAGAAAAGTGTCAATTTATCTAATCCTAAAGGGGATGTCTCAAATAGGTAAGATGAATCATGGTCTAAAATAGTCTGTTTCTCTCTACACTAATAGAAAGAGCAGAAGAAATGATAGATGTTAAAAATTAGATGAAAATAATATTTTCCATACTCTAGACAAAGTGTAAAACGATTCCTTTAAATGATATAAGGAACAGCTAATACAATTTTCCAGCTAAAAACTTACTAGAAGTCAGCTCTTCTGTAGAATTAAGAATGAATATGTTTTTCTTCCTCCCATAGGAAAATTGTAGAAAAATTATATGTCCTGAAATAAAACGATAGTGCACAGAAAGGTAATGGAAAAATGCTGTTGTGAGGAAAATGAAGGACAGGAAAGAGAAGTAGTGCGGTATCTGACATATATCTCTTAGGTATATGTTCCGTCTACTAGCAAAAGAAGTAATAGCAATGGTAGCTAAAGGAGTGGAGTGACAAACATGCTAAGAACAAAACAATATTCCCTGCTAGAAGAGCTCCTTTTCTTCAAAGATTATGCTATGAACACAAAGATGCTTTTTGACTCAGTTAAGAAAGATTTATTTTGGAGACTCCAAATACCCTAGCCAAGAGACAGGACTAGTGACACAGACTGTTGCTCTTGTCTTACCTCTATAAAGAAGAGACTAGCTGCTGACGTTGGATGATGATACATGTAGACGGTCACGAGGATGGCTGCAGCCACAACGAGGACCAAGACTAGAATGCCGACTATTAACCCGGCATGAAGTGTTCCCCCTTTCTTCTCTGCCGCACTGTCATCTGTTGAAGCTGCACAAAGAGCACACTTAGCACAGTAACTTATGCCTTACCCATTCCATTACACAGATGGCAACTGAGCATTTGCTTTTTCTGTGTTACATGTACCTCATTTCCTACAGCCCAAGTTGGAAAAAAATATTAGATGTCTCTTTTCTACCATCGGGTACTCTCATAATCTTAATGTAGAGACTTTCAAATGTTTTACTGATTCTAATTCAATAAATGATATTAACATCCTTTGTTTTGAACTTAAAATGGACAGTCTGAAGTTCCTAATTACCTTTATAATAAATTTTGCTTTGATTTTCTTATAAAATTGTTGCAATTATCCCACAGAGAAAAAAGTACTAAGTGAATACATTTTGAACATTTTATTTTTCTTTAAACATTCCACTTGAGACATGCCACAAACCCTTGTGAGATCTAGGTATTAAACACATTCTGAAAGCCTTTTTCATTAGCTTGTAGAAGAGTTTGGAACTGCTCTTTGCAACTGAATCAGACAGCCAAAAGTGCAACAGATGGATGCAAATATCCTACAGTATTTTGATCTTGCTCTGAATGGAAGGCTCGTCATACCAAAATTGCAGAAGACCATTCATTTACTAAACTTGATACCAAGAAACCACTCATGTTATGCTACTGTCAGAATAAAAAAGGGTTGTCTGTGTCACAAGCAACTTGTCAGCAGCGCTTCTAAAATAAGTGACTGAAAGCCTTTCAACAACAGTGTAACCTCTGGGGGAAAAGTTTCTCAACATATCAACCAATACCTGTAGAACCAGTTGTTCTTCATCATACACTTGCATACAAGAATTGCTGTTCTGCCCACTTCTGCAGGCAAAAGAGCCACTCAGAAGTCCTAGGTTTAAGAAACACCAGTAGAACACTGGTAATTTGACTTCACAAACTTCCATCATTCTCCTAAATATTCTTCACCCAGTGGGTTTCTGGTCACCTCAGGGAGGTGGTCACAGCACCAAGCCTGACAGAGTACAAGAAGCATTTGGACAGTGCTCTTGGGCACATGGTGTGACTCTTGGGGGTGGTTCAGTGCAGGGTCAGGAGTTGGACTCTGTGATCTTTGTGGGTTCCTTCCAACTCTGCATATTCTGTGAGTTTGTGTGATATTCCCACTGCTTTCTGCTTTTCTGCAAATTCTTCTAATCACTTTCATGCATTTCCATACAACACCTGATCTTGCTTATAAGAAATTTTCTTTCGGGTCCGCTTTTAGATTTCCTCTCACCATGCTTGTTTGGCAAGCGGACTATAATGAAAATCATTGAGATCTGCAAGCATTCTTTTTGCTGTGCCATCCTCTTGAAATATTTGTTTGGTTGTCTTAGTGTGCTATGTTCTCTGATGTCAGGGACTCCCTTCTATTTGTTCTTTGAAGACAGATATGTGTTATGAGTATCACTTCAAAAAAATCACTATTATTGTTACTAATAGGAACAACAACAATAGCAACATGGTCTTTTACCATTCATCTGACTGGAGTTGAACACTCCACACTAAAGTTAAAACTGAGAATTGGAAAAATATAGAAGAAAGGCATATTGATGCAGGTAGTGGTAAATGTCTTGCATGAGGGGCAATAAAAGAAAAGAGGAACAGTTAATCTAAGTAGTACAGCCTGTACCTCCATGTATGGCAGCATATTTCTCACCAGACTAAGGAAGGCTGCATGGTTTGTCACCCAGCAGATTGCACAGCACCATTGGTACAAAAGGTAGAAAAGGAAAATGAAGATGCATTATCTTAGCCAAGACATATATCTGGCATATATTACTCCATGTAATAGTTATGCATCTCTGGGGATAGAGAAGGGATTCATGTACATATCCCTTTTGTCAGTAGTGTCAATCAGTCTTGATTCAGGACAGTCAAAACCCCAGAGTGTTGCTCTGTTCTGTCCCCATAAAGTCAGCGACACTTTGTGGAGTGAGGAACTGAGTAACAGAATCAGAGGATAAAGAAAAAGATCTCAATAGATTGGGAAGCTAAACTAGCATGTGGGAAACATGAATGATATTAATAAAAAAATACAAGCGTGGTACCCACTCTGGTACAGCCTAATTCTGCAGATATCATTCTTTTTAAAAGTTCTTGAGTATCTGTTCACACATGAACTTCAGATTTAATTGTACTGATTTTGGACATGAATTTTGAGTTTATGTATGTACAGGATCCAAGAACCAGGTCTCTCCCTGCCTAAATCCTACAACGGGATTTACTTTGCATTCTTAGAGCTTAGTTCACACAAATGTATAGGAGTTTTGAAATGGAAAAGTAGTGTCAGCCATTTTATTTATTTTATTTTATTTTATTTTATTTTATTTTATTTTATTTTATTTTATTTTATTTTATTTTATTTTATTTTATTTTATTTTATTTTATTTTATTTTATTTTATTTTATTTATCACAGTACATATAGTGAAAATTTCCAGGCAATTCTTTATACTGAAGTGAAGAAAAGGAGATATTACCTAGAATCTGGAAGTTCTATTTTTCAAATTTTCAAAATTGCCTCCTAAAGGGTCATTAAAATATTTCCTGCTAGTTAGAGTACTATATAAAGAAAGATGCAAGATCCATAGAGAATACAGGAAAGAAAGGTGACCCAAATAAAGATTTCTCTTATTTTGAGACAGCAGAATATTTTGCTTGACATAGACATCAATATTCACTTCATCTGAAAACAGACAAATGTATAGAAACACCAGTCAGTTTCTCTTCGTGCACTGTAACAATATTTAGTACTTGTACATATATTTCAAATTGACATGCAAATGGAAATTAAGTAACTGTAAGGGCATCAGAAAAGGCCTGCTTGATTGTACATCCTCTTTGTTGGACTGTTAATTCCCACTGGTGAACAGTTAGTTCTGAGTTACCCTACTGAGAAGAAACTGCTCCCTCAAAGGAGCACAGGATTCATAGCTTGTCTCATAATTATCTTTTTGACAGTTTCATACTCTTTACTTCAATTTCACATTTGTGCATCAAAAACTACTTTGTCACTTGTACCCATTTTCAGGCCAATTTGCACTAAACGAGCAATTTATTGTTACTATGTTATGGTTGAAGGCATAACATCATATTCTGCATTTTAAAAAATGTTGGACTTCAGCAAAGGTCCTAACCACTCTATAAAGGTCATCAGTTTAATCCCTTTTGATCTGATATTTTCTCAGCTTTTAGCATCCAGCTTTGCAAACTAGAACACAGTCTCATTGAAACAGCACAGATGTCAACTGCCTGCCCAGATTTTTGCTAGTCAAGGGTGGAGCACTGTGTGGACATCAGCGCAGTGATCAGAATGCCAAATGCAAAAACATAATGAATCAAAAGAAATGCTTTCCTTAAATTACAACAAGTTTAAGTAACTTGTAATATCCATAATGGAAATTCAGTCCATTGACCCCAGGGCTCAAATACTCACGAGAAAAGGATTTCACTATCTTTGCACTGAGACAATAAACAGTGTTGTCAATACTGAATATATTCTTTGCTGCAAAATCAACTGTCAGTTCTTTTAAAAAACCACCAAGGGAAATCGATAAAAAAACAAGGACTTGGAAACTTTTTCAGGTGTAGAAATCTTACTAAGATAATCAAAGCATGTCTGTTGTTCCAGGCAAGGCTAAACCCATGGAAGGCTATTTGTTTTATGACCAATTCTTTCCCAAAAGGAGTTTTCTCTATGGAACTTTTCCTCAGATTTTCCTTTTCTTATGCTCAAGAAGCAATTGTTACATATAATATACTCTGTAGTTGTAATGTCTTCTCAAACTCTTAAATGCATTAAACTTTAAGCTGAAGGAGCCTGTTAATATCTCCAAGGTCAGTCTACTTCTCATTAGGTGCTGCATGACTGGATAGAAAGAGCAAGTAGCCTTTTTTCCCTAATATAAAGGCATAGAATCTGAACAAGAAATAGCTGGAATGTTTAAAATAATAAAAGTGAAAACACAATGAAAATGTTCCTATTGTATCCATTAGAAACACATAAACACTATAAAGTCTTTGATTTAAAATAACTGTTATGTCTCCAGTTACTTTTGGGCTAGCTTCTTTTGGAGTAGGAAAACAAAAAAACCTCAAGGAATGAAAATTGAAAATCTCGTTTTGCCATGGCACACAGGACTGCGATACTGACTTTAACAGAACAAAAGTGTCTACAAACTGAGACTGCTTTTTAGAGTTTACAATCTGCTACTTGCTGTTTGTAAGCATATTGAGGGTACATTGCCAACATTATTTTTCTCATAACTGCGTATTAACCCTTGAGGTTTGCAAAATAATGAAATACATTGTTTTATATTATCTAATTTTAAAGTTTACAAAAAGTTTTTACTGTGATAGTTTTATAAAGGAGAAAATAAAATTGTGATAGATACCTTTACACCTCTTATGATATGAGATGCAAAAGAGTTTAATTTCCAGAGATTACTATCTCTGTCTGTGAGAAGAGAGACACAAAATATTTTACAGGAAAACTGAGGAAAAATGGATGAACTTCTGGTACTTCCTGGCTAGAAAATTTCCTTTATATAAAGTGACGTGGAACAAAAGGTGAATGACAGACAAAAATGTAGAATTTCGTTGCAGACTTGGAAAATAAAATTTTGCTTTTCCCTCCAAAAACCATGGCATTCCTTTTTGGTCTTGGATTTTAATCAGATGGTAAAAGACCATCAGGAAAAAAAGACATTGGATTTGAACCTCCAATTCAAACTCACTTATATGCACATTAATCATTAAGGGATAAAACACAATACTTTATTTGACCCTCCTGACTGACACTCAAAGCCAGGGAAATAGATGATTTAAATAGGAGCAATCAGCCTGAAGATGATAACTCAGTCCTAAGCTTGGCTCTTTTCTCCCCTCTTTTTACCTGAAGAATGCATTTTCTCCTTTTTGGCCAGCAAAAGAGCAGAAACCTTCTCTTGCTGCATGTTCTGGGGCAACTACGGATCAAGTTCACTCACCAGCTCTCCACTCTATTACATATATAATTTCTAGCCTGGAAACTGTATCACTCCTGTTTGCATGACTGTGGGTTTGAGTTAGGCTTCTGCCAAGAGGGAGAACATAATGTTTAGGACAGCTGAGCACACAGGCTTACAGGTACAGTGAGCTTCAATAGAGCCACCAGATTTTTTCCCCTCTTCTGGGCCTCCATTTACATCTGGAATGTGAATCTACCAAGAGACTCCCTGCTTTATGGGGCAGGTATGTGGTTCTTCACACACAAGTTTTTTTCCCTGTACATAACACAGATTCCTGAAAATATGTTTAATGACCTGTGGGAGGTAATAAGGGAATGTGCAGTTCGAAGGATTCCCCAGAGACTGAAGGGAATCCCCACAAAAATTTTCTCTCCACCTGTTTTAGGAACAGCATGCTCTGGAGTTCTCAACTTATTCACAGTAATGGAGTGTGATTTTCTTGATTTGTGGGTTCAATCCCTTAGCATTTGTTAACATTTCGAGGTTAAGCCATTGCTTTACTTGGTTTCATGATGATTTATTAAGTTATGGCTCAGCTAATGCTTTAAAAATTGATTTTCAATTGCATGTAAGAAATGAAAGGTGGTCTCTGAGTGAGAATATTATGAACTATAACGCACAAAATCAGAATTCAGTATCTGGCTTTGCTATCAATTTTCTGTAGGACCCAAGGCAACTCAGTAAGTCTCTCGAAGACTGATCAACTGCTTAGTGTAGTAAATAGATGAGAGTGCATTACAATCAAATCCCTCTGTTTATAGGATGACAGTACTCTAAATATGTTAGCTAAGGGCTTTCATTTTTCTGCTCTGAAATATCACCTAATGCTACAACAGTTGTCATCTGTATTAATTTTATTTTGAGCCGGTTGGGACCATGTAAGCCATTACAATACTTAGTAGCATCAAACAGTTGTCCTCGAGAAGCTCAATAAGTACCACAAAGGACCACACCATTTGCCTGTAAAAGCAGCTGACTCAAATTCAGATGAACAAAAAAGTCAGCTATTTATAAGAATTTCAAATCTGTCACCCCATTGAAAGCTACTGAAAGCAAAAACAAGACAATAAGGTAAAGCGGTCTGTTCCTCTCTAATGCTGTGTGTAATGCTTGTAGAGTTACTCACCACAGTGCACACTACACCTCTGGGAAACAGAGCAACTTCAGGTATTTCAAGTTCAATGCAAAATGTACAACTATATGAGCCTTCCTTCACCTGACCTACATTTTTGCCATTCTTTACAGTGACCCATGCACACCGATGTCAAAGACAAGTGAGCTGTGTAGAGAAGATTGGAGAAGGCTACTAACTGCAAAACTGGCTGAATTCCATGTAGAGTAGGAAGTTAGAGACAGAAGACCACAGGGTCTTTGTGTGCCCTAGCAGCTGTCACACTGCCATAGCACTGTGACAGCAACAGGAGCAGATGATATAACATTAAGGAAAGCAGGCTTTTCTTAAAAGTTTATCCAGTTTTTTCCCATGTAGTCCTCCTTAAGATCTGCACTTAGAGCTACATGGGGTTTTCCCATTAACCCTTTTATCTGGTACAAAATGTAAATGTGGGACTAACAAAGTCAGCTGTGTGCCTTTACAACAAAATCGTGACAACTGTAAGAGTAGAATACCATACATCATTTTCAATCTATCTTAGAAAACTGAAGAGAAACAAACCTAGTATGCTCAACTTCAATATAAGTTGAAGTGTCTACACACAGCTCTTCTGTTTTTTTAACATCATGCTTCTTCAATGTGATATATAACGCTTAATATGATGAAAAATGTCCATTTTTGCTCAAGGAGAAAGTGATATTTTATTTCTAGGGGTTATTTGCATGCCAGTGTGAGGACTTTGGAAAATCTCTGCCATTATTTGATTGGATTGATGGGGCTTTTTATATATCTTGTGATAATATCTGTAATAAGATGATGACAACACAACTGGAATGAAGTGGAGGTGCAAAAATTCTGGAAAAGGCACAGATGTCTTGTTATAAGAAACATTTAAGTACAGTTCAAAGTACCATGAAGCAAGTGGAAAATAACAGTTTATGCCACCAATATGAATAAAAATTATTGATGCAATATTTTATTTTTTTAACCAGTATGGATGAGTCCAGAACTTTTAATTTGTACTGGCTTTAAGAAACATGCATGTAGCCCATTGGCCACTGCATATAGTATCTAAGATATATTTCTTCCTGTGCCTGATGCATGAGGAAGTTTGGAATATTTATATAAGAGGCTATTGCTTTTCCAAGCTTGTGTTCCTGGCTTTGGCTCAATTTCAGTAAGATATCTGATATCAGATATGAATGTAATACCATACTGAACCCCAGCAAAACTGTATAGGCTTTCCTTAAATCACAAGTTTTCCTGGAAAGAAAGAGCTTGAATTACACTTGGTCCATCATTTCATGTTTCATTCTGCTTTCCTATTCTGAGTATTACAGCTGAATTTGTAGAAACCAGGGGCCAGCATTTAGGGAATTTAGTTGGGTCTAAAGTTCAACTTTGATCATACCAAAGACAACAAGAGAGATTTCTAATTTATCTCAAGACCTGTTTCTAACTTGAGCTGAGAACAGGCTGCAGAGAAATGAGAGAGGACAAACAGCTTGGAAAAGTTTAGAGAGAAATAGAGAGTAAAATGGGGAGATGTATCAGCATTTCTTAACCTATAATCTGAAGTGTGAAATCAAATATAGGAACAATCCTTGATTTATCTGAGTAATATTTTATTTGCTCCTTTTGGAATTTCTTCCGACCTAAATAAAAGAAAAAAGGTAAAAATTCAGATAGCCTCTGTTTACAGAGCTCTTTCTGATTTATCTGATAATGAAGGTGATTAATTTTTCTTTAATCTACCTATCTTCATATTTTTATCCTATGAGTACATTTCTATCCATCACCACCTATTCCATTTCACTCTAGTCTGACACTTTTTTAATTTTCTTCTGTTTGCAAGACTATTGATAGAACCCTTTTCAAAACTGCTCTTTGGTAAGATTTTATTTATACAAAAAGATTTTATTTCTACAATTACAGCACATGTCACAGCACAGATAAAGTAAATTTTATGGCCAGTTTTCTTCAGGGAAATCCTTACTTCACTAATTTATCACCATATATAAAATATATAAAAGTTCTTTGTTTCAAAAACTTTGCCTATATTTTGGTCATTTCTAACTAAGTTTCCTAATCTCTCAAAATCAAATTAAGCTCACTGTAGCCCAAGTGTTAATCCTGTTAGTACATTCCTGTTAGCTGTATCCAGACCATCTTTGAAAATGTCCAGATGAGAGTGAAAAAAACATGATACGGACATTTCCTAGAACTACACATGTTGGGATGAACTTGTTAACAAATAAATAAAACACTGTTTTTCCTCTTTTTTTTTTTTTTTTTGTTTTGTTTTGTTTTTTTTTCTCCACAACTTTCCTTTTTTTGAAACAGAAATTTCTGTACACTTTGATGACTGAAAAGTGTAGCATTTGCCTGATACCTGCTGTCCAAAAGTATTAGACTTCTCTTTCAAGTTTTAAAGCTGATGGACTGTGGGGGACTCATAGCAATCTAATCATCACAACAAAGTGTCTAAAAAGGTCAAATAAAATGTCTAGATGTGCTGGCCAATCATCTAAATCATCCACCATAGAGTTCTCAACAAGAAAATATTTCATTACAGGATAGCCATGGCCAATTGCTCACATTTTTTAAGAAAAATTAGGCTTTTAAACTGTTTAGTCAGTTGTGTTAAATTTTAAGAAAATGAAAAAACAACTGAAGTTAATAACAAAAATATTGTACATTTTTAGTGCTGGACATCTCTTAGAATTTATAAAATGCTTGTCATCTTAAGGAGAACAAATATATAACAAAAATTGTGATGGCATGCCACCTGTATTTTAAAATGGTCTAGGCATGTATGTAATAGGCATCTGTCATGTCTGTAAAGAAAGAGGGCAGGCAGAAGAAACAAAACCAAGCAAATTTGAAATGTACATTAAGATATGCTGCAAAACTCCGGGTAGATTACAGTACAGTTGCAAAAGATTTTCTCATATAATTAAAAAGGCCAAAGCAGTATGACCTAAATTTAAAAATTAAATTTATAATAATTTATAAATTTATAATATTTCGTTTCAAAAGTTCTAGACATAGGTGAGATGTAGATTTTCTATGGAATCCTTTTGATCTACCTAACAAGATATTGACTGCTATCATCCAAGGACACATCAAACTATAGGCAATCATTGATCCAATATAGCTTTGGTTTTCCATTATAAAGGGTTCCCTTTCATTAGAGTTTTAAAGAATTTAGTGTGAGAAAGTAAAGACCCTGTATTCATGACCTGGAATAATCTACTCTTTATGAAAGGCTGACAAACCACAGACAATCAAAGAATGTGCCTGCGGCTACAGAGGTTTTATCTGAGTCTAATCTAGGGGACACTAGAAAATTCAATGCATAATTGAAGATTCATCAAAAAGAACTTCTCAGATTAAAAGATACATTTACTGTGTGAATGAGAAATCCTGGAGTGTTGCTTTGCTTTTGTGTTGTTTGAAGTAATTTTATTTTTTTTAAAATTTCAAGAATAAAAGGAAAGCTCAAGGAAAATGAATACTTGCATCAGGTGTTGGTTTGTCCTACTAAAATGCAGCAGCTTTCTCTGTAGAAATGAACTTTCTATATATAACCAATGCATCAAACCCTACACCTCACCTACCAAGTAGGCCACAGCTATCTATAATTTGCTGTAGGATTCAACACTTTTACATAGTTTTCCTTTTCAGATCTTGGGCACAGAATAAACAAGTGAAAAACCAATCCCGCTGCAATTCCCAAACTGAAAGAAACATGGATGTGTTTTCTAAACCCCACTTTTGGAATAAGTTTTTCTATAACAGCGTACACTTTTGAGCTGTGTATGAGATGCTCATGATGAAGAGCTGCCTGAGTCAGCTGTTTCTGGGTCAGCCTCCTGCCATGGAGTGTTGGCTCACAGGGCAGAATGTGGGCACTTTTCAGCCAGGAATAGACCTCCAGTTCAGAGCAAACATGGAACAGGAAAATGAAGTGCTGACTATTGACTTCTAAGAGCACTGAAGCACTTTTCACAATAAAATAAGAAGCAATTTGATTTCAAGAGAGAAATAAAGTTTCAGGGACATTTCCATAGACAAAATGCTTAAAAGTACCACATTGAGTTTACACTTTATTCCAAGGGATCACTTATGCATCAAAGCAATATCAAAAAACACCACTGCCAACAAATGGACAATTTAATGCCCAATACAGCATGTGACCAGCCATGCTGTGGTTGGTGACAGCAAAATGACAGAGGCAAGGACGAGGATGACAACTGCCTGCCATACAGTGAACAGATCTCTAGTTTGAGGGAGGGAGAAAATAATGGCTGAATATGACTGAAAAACAAATGACAGGAAAAGAGACCAACAAACTAAGTGGCATCTGCACTCTGTGTTTTTTCAAAACTTGAATAATTCTCTCTGTGAGGGTCTTGAGAAGCTGCTATATCTCAGCTGCTCTGGACTGCTGTATGTGGGATCTCTGCCCATGATGTTGGAGTCTCCATGTAAGCTCAGGTCCAAACCTAAGCTATGCTGCAGATGAACCTATATTCAATCCCATTCCTGATTTTGTATCCTGGACCAACACTAAAGATAGCTTGTCTCCACTCACATACCATGGAATGTGCCTCCTTAAATGGGCCTTGGAACTGTTTATCCTTTTGCTGTTGGAGAATTCCTGTGCAGACGTGGTTCGTCATCTCACCTTTTCTAGGACCACTGATGGGAGATGCTTCCTCTGGTCCTTTCCTGAGCTGTCTGTTGGCAGCTGTGCCACTTTGCTGAGTCGCTGCTCCCTTCTTTGTCCCTGGGTCTGCCTCATTGCTGCAGACTCAGCTGATGGTCACTAGACCAGGGTTAACCCCTGTTGCTTCCCTGAGCTGCTGGACTCACGCTGTGCCCTGCCTGTGCCTGCTGCCACACTTGGCTACCTGTTCCCTCGACCCGTGAAACTTCACGCTCCCTGCTTGGAAAGGCAATCAGAGCCAATAATATTTCCCTTAATATCAGTGGAAATGTGATTTATTTAAATTTGCCCAGCAAATCTTCCTCTGCTTTGATAGACCATTCTGCAGCCTTCAGAAATGAGCCCAAATCTTCCTTTTCACCTCAGCTAGCCCTATTCGGCAATGAATACAGGTGCAGGCGACGTCTAACAGCTCAGTCCTATTCTAGTAGGGAAATTCTCATCCACTTCAAAGAGAGCAGGAAAAAACACAGGTCTCAGTCCTTGAACTCACAAAGATGATGACAAAAGTAGTCCCCTGCAGAGCCTCATTTAACAGGAGCCTTTATGGCAAAGTGATCTTATTAACTTGCACATGGAGAATGTGCAGGGTCTCTGCTAGTACAGACATAGATATAAAATGGGTATGCTTATTAACAAAATGCCATGTAATGATTCACTACTATGAATGACTTTATAGCACAATATTATTATTTAGAACTAGCACCATATACTCTCTTAAAACAGTTAAATAAAACTGCATTATTATAGTCAATAACTGTATTAATACTGCATTACTAGTCAATAACTGTTTTAATACAATTAAAATTTACTTAATATGCCCATAATTGAACAAGCTCTTTAATTATAGAATGCTAAAGAGAATTGTAAATATTTAGTTTACTAAGCAGTTCCTAAGCTTATTTGCCCTACTTATCTTCTACACAGATGTCCCTTGAGAGTCTGGTAAAAACTATTTCTACAATCAGATTTTGATTAATAAAGTTCAGTGGAGTATAATGTGACAAATTACTGACACTATTTACAGACAAAAAAAATATCTCTTACCTCCATTATCTTTTAGGTGCAGTGCTATCTTGGTGTCATCTATAAAGGAAATTCAAAATTAGTTGAAGGAAAAAACTTTTTTCAAGGTCATGAATCACTTTAACAACAAATTTCTAGTGATAAAAACATTCCACAACAAGAAAATTATTTGGTACTCAACTCAATGAGAACTAGATTGTGGTTTTTCTTACACTGAGCACTACACTTTCTTACCACTAAAAGAAAAAAAAAAAAAAAAAATCATTTATGAGTGTTAAAGCATTGAGGAGGATTCAAAACACTAGCAAATATGGGTATGAGAGTCTGTCTCATAATGTTTATAAATAATTCATATATGATTTTTTCACACGTTCACACATAGCTTGAGCATTCTATCATATTAAAGACTATATGAACCAACATATGTCAATAAAGTAAGACAATGACTTAGTTTTTTTTGAAGAATCTTGGAAAAGTCTACTAATACTAAACCAATTTTTTTTAATTATTCCTCTTTTTCTTGTGAATTTTAATTAACAGAATGCCAGACAATATTCCTTTTAATGCAATCCAAATGCTGTGCTGACAGTTTCTAAACTTTTATTGCTTTAAACCAGCCTTTCTTATCAGTAGATTACCACTTTGAAATGCCTTCAGCTCAAATTTTCCTGTCACAGGCTACTTGGAAAATCAGTACCTAGTACTTTTTCTTGTGTTAACATACAATTTCAACAAACACACCCACACCCACATCCATTTTATAGATGTTCCTTGATTAATATGAATTAGCTTTCTTGCCCAGATGAATTCCTCCAAAAGCAGGAAAGCAGGATATCCCAAGCTCAAAAAGGTAAGGCTTAAGCAGCCATTGGTAAGAGGATGAGAACTGATCCACCATTGCTTACCCAGTTAATTCAATTCAGAAGCCTAGAGAAACTACTTCACAACAGTGAGCACTACATGAAAAGAACAGTGTCAACTGACTGAAAAAAGGTAAATAGGCATATTTCAAAGAAGTTTTTATTTTGGATTATCTATAATTTTCACCTGGCTAAATAGAATTACTAACTCATTAAGTCTGTGATGGGAATTTCTTCTCAATTTAGCAGGGACCTTTACTGCTACTATATCAGCAGGTTTTGGACTACTGCCTGAATGTAAAGGAACATGAAAAAGTCACTGTAACCTCAAGTTTTCATGAAGTCTTCCTAACTTGTCCTTGCTTCTCCATCAGCATCCTCTCCTCAAGCCTTCATCCCCTTTTCACCTTACTGGTGCAAGAGGGAGCAATTTAAAAGCAAGAGCCTTGAATGCAATTCCCATCTCCTTCTGCTGCCCCAGAGGGAAAAGGTTGTTATCAACACATACTTAAAGAAAATAAATTTCTTTCTGAGTTGTAAATTGCTTTTATTCAAGTGTAAAAATGCAGTGTATACATGTCACCTTCTGTGGGCAGGCTGGTTGGAAGGTGGGAAGTGGTGGATCCTCTGGTGGTTGTTAAAACTCTGAACCTTGTGGTGGTTGGCAGAAGGGTGGTGGTGGAGTACAGAGGTGTTTCAGTTGTGTCTATATTCTTCTCACAAATCTTATCCTTTGACTGTTGGGAAACAACAGAAACAAGGAAGAGAAAATTAATTCTCAGTGGAAACTGTCAAGAATGAAGAATTTAATCACAGAAACGTTGCTGTGATGAAGAGTGAAAATAAACACTCTAGATAAAGAAATTTCAAAAGCTTTTTCATATCGTTTTTTTTTCCTTTTCCCCTTTCAAGTCTCTGTGCAGCATTCAGCAACATATTTTTTCATTTATCTACAAAATTTACAACTCTTAGTTGTTAATTACAAAGTCACCCCAGATCGTCAAATTTGTTATTTCCCTCAATCAGAGTTTAACATCTAAGTTTATAATGCAGATTTTCACTCTTCTGTTAAGAAAGCTCACTGCCATCAACCCACGTGACATAAAACATGTTAAAAAAGATATCTGGGAATTAAATAGTAGCTCTTCATAGTGAACAATGTGTAGTTAACTGGGGCATTTAATTAGGCTTTACATGTAATTATCACAAGAGAACACGCATAGATGTGTAAAATGTGTGCATGTATTCAGCCTATAGAATATGTATTTACTACAATAAATCAATCCATTCACTATATACTTATTAATTCAACATAATATTACAATGTAATGTATTATTTGTATATATTAAAGCATAAAAAATATATTTTAATATCTAAAATAAATAAATATATAAATAAAGATAATATATTAATATATAATTATACATATAAAATAAAAATATAAAATATAAAACAATTATAAAATAAAAGCAATAAAATAATAAAATTAATATAATATATTAGCACACTATAAATAAAAGTCACCATCATATAATTATTAAATATTTATTTGCATGAGCAAGTATTTTGATACCAATATAGAGTCTGTTTGCTCTTTTATTTTTCTCCCAAAATCTGGACATTTTTAAAATTCTGAAGTTGCAATGAATAATTTATTTTATGGTTCACACAGTTTCACAGGAAAATACATCCAATTATCTTTCAGCAAATATGGGAACTGCATCTAACTCCTGCTGTCCCCATTCATTTCAGTGGGAAGTGGAGTCATGCAAACCTTTATTTCATTTTATTGAGATCTGGCTGTCAAAACCCAGTGGGCATTGTCTTTCTTTTAATATTCACAGATATTTTATCATTATTTTTTTTACTCAAAAATATTTATTACATTACAGAAAAATCTCAATATCTGCAGGATAATTATTCTTTACATTTCTTTGAATTTTTCTTAAAAAATACTGTTAATTTCACTGATGCAATTTAGTTAAAATTTATCTCCAAATCTATATTAAAAATAAAGAAACCTTACAATGGGAATCCTCATTATTTATCCTCTTGAGTGAAGCATCTAAAATGAACCATTGTGGGCTAATTATTGATCCTTCCTGGAACTCTAGCAGTCAGCTCAGGCATAATTCTGGAAGATGCCAAGCAAGCTGTTGCATCTACTCCATGGAGCCTAAAAGCTCGACAGTCAACTGCCACCAAGTAGCCCAAAACGGTGCAAATTAAGCTATTAATTTCTCAGATACACTTAGTGTATCGATAATTTCCTCTCAGATCATGCACTAAACCTTGTAGCACATGCTGGACTGAAACAATAAAGGAGAAGCAGAAGGTAATGTTAATGTCCTGCAGAGAAAAGTTTTTTGATATCTTAATTTGCAAGCGCAATTGTGTCCTAGCTAATTATAATCTGGATTAAAGCATACAAGGGTTGTGCATCAAAGTAACACATGTTCCCAGCAACTTTTATCTTATGTTCTTAAAAAGGCTGCCCTCCACAGACAATAAATATCTCAGAAATTTTGCTTGCAAATCAGTTGGTGACAAACTGCAAAGCTGAAGCTTCAAGGCCATGTAATAAGGCAGTATGTAGGTTGCAGTTATCTTGCAATTACAGTTACAAAAAAAAATATTCTTCCATTAATATGGATTTATAGCATTTATTCTCTTTGCTTCTACTGAAAATAAAACAGAATGTGCTTTTCTCACTAGACAGCTGGGGCTATGTTTTGCCTTGGGTTTCACCTGACATTTCAGAAGGCCTATGTTGCTGAAACTCATGAGGATATTTAGCTTGTTCAGCAAAAATGGAAAAATATCTGCTTTTTTTTTATGGCCCCCAGAAGCTTAAAAGTGCCATAAATTGATTTTCTCCTATTGCCACAATTCCAACATGGAAAAAAAACCCAAAAAAAACAAAACAAAAACAAAAAAAAAAAAAACAAAAAAAAAAAAAAAAAAAAAAAAAAAAAAAACAACAAAAACAAAACCAAAAAAAAAACCAAAACAAAACAAAAAAAAAAACCAAAGCGGAAAATGAAAAAAAATCCCAAACCTCAAGCCCAAAATGCTTGTAAAGGGTCTTTTTAAACTGGAAAGTCATCATCATCATCATCATCATCATCATCATCATCATCATCATCATCATCATCAATAATCATCTTTATAAATGTTTATTGAAAATGAACTTCTCTGGTCTAGGAGTACCCCAGATAACTTTCAGAGGAGGGTTATGGTCCCTGTTTGACAGCCCACCACTACCACAGTCAGCTATCATTTTCATCCTCTCACTGCATCTCCATGAATAGAAATCAAAATGCCATGTAGGCTAGTTGTGTGAGGGCTTTTAAATTTTTATTTCAATTACTATTTTTATTTTATCTCTTTGAATGTATCTGTGTAAATTCTTCTATATAAAATGTTTTGGCAAGTTTTCACAATCGAAATGCAATGTCTGTTTTTCACTTGAGGCTACTCTTGCAAGGGGTTTTCTGAAATAAGGAACGTCACAGTTTCTTCCCCTTTTCTGGCAGAAGTCAGAGATCTAAAAGAAAATGAGCATAGGGACACTGTTTTGGAGTAATCTTTCTGTTTTTGGGGGTTTTGTTTAATTAAAGTAGTTTCCCAAAGATAAAATTTTAATTTTTGTCCATTTTATTCCCTCAAATGGGGAGTGAAACTCCTCAGATTGTTCTTTTTTGTTATGCCTTATGGGATTTCCCCTGAATGACAAATAAAGTATGTCTTTGGCCTTGAAACCATGCTTTATGATCTGAATAATTTAAACAAAAACATCATAACTATATAAATTGCCTCTGATGGGCTGAGGATGTAAACTACTCACATACCTCTTCAGGGCAGCCACTGTCTACCCAATCTTGCCGGTGACGATCAAATCCACTTGAGCATCTTTAAATGATGAAATAGATAGAGGTTGTCCAGATGGAAATAGGAGGAAAAAAAGAATAAAGGGAGGGAGAGGAACAGAACAGAGTGACAGAAAGAATAAGTAAATGATGTGATTTTAAATCCATATGTTTTATATGGTATCATTTTTATTCAAGATGCTTTTGCTTACAATTTGAGTCTCTCCTTTAATCCACTTCAGTGAAAGATGTTTCAATGATGAGACTTTATTTTAGTTTTTAAAATTTATTTATCATTTTTAAATAGGAATATATCCCTACCACTGGATAATTATTCTTAAGATGTCACTGACTCATTTTTAAGTTTGATGTCAACCATATAGATGTAAATTAGTTTAATTATTATTGTCCAGACTTAGCCAGGAAAATTTAATCCCACAAAGGATGCAGTGAACCAGTCACTGGGTTTATGAGGCAGAGTGGTCAGAGACATCAAGATGCACATATAGTCATTTGATCAATGTTTACAGCTCCTCTGAACACTCCCCGTGACAAATAGAGAACACTGTACAGCTGCTTCTACCTCCTCACTAAATGCAGAAAACTTATATTGCATGCATATTTCTTATCAAGTTAGGTGAGTTTAATAACCTGTTTGCAATATCCTTTCTCTTTTGCTGTATGTAACAAATAATTTTTTAAGAAACTTGTAACACTTTAATGTAATGATTCCTCTGGAAATCCCCATCTCTCAAGAGTATTATCTGCAATTGTAGAGTAAGTTTGTGTTGCCTAGACAACAAGTAGCATCACAAACAGAAAACATTATTAAAATGGCAAGCAAATAACTAAACCACGATGTTCAGCTTTGAAGGAGATTCTTGCCAGCTAGGATGTTTTTTATTTTGGAGGGTTTGTTTTTGGTTTCTGCATTCATTTCCTGCAGTATTTTGTTATGAGACAGGGTGATGTTTTGGCACCCATGGTCATAACTTACCTGAATGTATTAAAAACAACTTTTTGCTGTCTTTTAGTAAGACTAGGCAAGCAAATAAGGCCACTGTTATGGTTAGCTGTATTTGAGGGTCCTTTTATTGTTTACAAAGAATTGAAAGTACTTGACAAGACATGTCAAGTACTACCTACTTCAAGCAAGGGAACAGTTCATTTGGAAGAATGGAACACTGTAATTATTTTTATAGTAGGAGAGGATGTTACAAGAAGATGTAAACAATGTTAACAAAACACTTGGGGTAAGAAAAATCTCCATATAATTATTCTGAGCAGAATCTTCAATGTCTTTGAGAAAAGATTTTGAGAAAAATGTTCATTCTCTTGTTATACCTGCATTGCATACCACATTTCATCATTTGCAATATTACTAAAAGAAATACCCCAACACGAACAGGTGTCAATTTTTGCACACTCTATAGCAACTGGCTTCTCCAAAAACCCATTGCCCTTAAGAGAGAAATGTTCAAATACATTTATTATACCTCCTTCTCAATGCGCGAGGCCTCTCACATAGGAAGGACATTGATGTGCTAGAGCAGTTCAGTGGAGAGCCACAAAGTTGATCACAGGGCTGGAGCACCTCTCTTATGAAGACAGGCTGAGAGAATTGAGGTTATTCAGCCTGGAGAAGAGAAGGCTCCAGGAAAACCCTCTACAGGCTTTCCACGCTTAAAGGGAGCTTATAAGAAAGATGGAGACCTTTTATCAAAGCCTGTAGTGACAGAACATGGGTAAATGGTTTTAAATTGAAAGATAATAGACTAATATTGGAAGTAAGGAAGAAGTTTTTCAGTGATGCTGGTGAGTCACTAGAATAGACTGTCAAGAGAAATCGTGAATGTCCCATCGTTGGAAGTGCTCGAGGTCTGGTTGGATGGGGCTTTGTGGAACCTTGCATCTACTACAAGATGTTTCTGCCCATGTCAGTGGGGCTGTACAGAATATCTTTAAAGGTCCCTTCCAACCCAAATCACTCTATGAATAAAGCCCAGTTGAAAAGTGCTTTCTTGCTGAAGTGTGAGTGAATCAGTACTATGTTGGGAGCTCAGTGCTGCTTCTCCATCTTTATGGTATTCTGTCTCAGTGAATGTTTGAAAGAACAAGAAAAACTTTACTAAGCAGAAAGAAATGATGACATGGTATTCCAGGTATGAATAGAATGGGTTTTTTTTTCAGTCTCCCCTACATTTCTTTTAAATTTGAAGATCTTCATTAGCAACTTCTGTGCCCATCTCTAAGCAGTACTGGACTGAGTTTTCAGATGTACCGAATATTCATAAATCCGTTACATTTTATTCATACTGCTCTGGCTCAAATGGTTTTGAGGATATTCAGTACATCAGAAAACCAAGCCAAATATTTAGACATGAAATTGAGCCACTCCATAAATTCCTCCACTTGAGGCAGTTACTGCTGTTGCATATCTATGCTAATTCAACCCAGTGTACTTAGAGTTAGTAGGGATAAAACAAACCTATGTTTTATCTTATATCTAAATGGTGTCAAATTTAAGGCTCCAAAGATTAAATTAATAAAAATGTATCCCAGGTGCACTTATTTACAGTTCTTAAATCTTTTCTTACAAACTAATGAATTACAGGGGTGAGTAAAATTTCTGGGGTTAATTTTTTTTCACCAGGAATTAACCAACTACCAAAAACTGAATATAACACTCAAGGACTTGGAATGGCTCTTTCAAACATGTGAGGCAGTTTTGAGAAGACTCTGCCTTAAAAAAAGTACATTAAACCCTGGGCACTGCTTATTTAACATTTTCCACTGATGCATAGTGAGTCCAAACAATATTATCAGAAAGCAGCTTTATCAGGAATGAGATAGTCTCCTGGCAAACCTGTTTGTGAACTTCCTTTGAGGCATATATCACTTCATGTCAGCCATAGAAGCTACTATTGTTGCTGCCTCGTTGAGTTAGAGTTCTGGAAACTGTCATTTCAGTGCAGCACCTGCTTTACTGACTGCATTTTTAAGACCTTATTTTAGTGGCATGGTGATAATTCCCTGTTGCCATTAAAACATTGGAGCAGATTTGATTTGCTGCACTGTTTATGCCATCTGTCAACACGGCTATTTTATAACAACTTCAAGTGATGACTGAAGTCAGCTCCTAGGAAAGCAATAATAAAGATGTTCTAGGAAATGAAAATAGGGACATTTATGAAATGCAAAGAATTTCAGGATTTGTGTGGAACTCTGGAGTACTAGTTTGGGGGGGAAAGGGAAAATGTATGTCTCTACACATATAGCTACTAATGCAGCTCAACTAATGGCACAACTAATGCAGCTCAGTCTGAGTTACAAGAAAGCTGTCAGAATCCATTCAGTGAACTGTATGTAGCCAGAAAGGAGTTGAAGATGCCATCCTATTTACCAAATTCTATTTACCTATATTTGGCAGAGAATACTTGAATGACAAGAAATGTCCATTCAGTGCAGGACATGAAATGCTTTGCTCCTTTTCTTAAAGAGAGTTCAGTGAAGATTAATGATGATGATAGTGATAATAATAATAAATGAGATAACCTGAATACAGAAAATTCATCAAGGTTTAACATATAAAAGCTAGAAATAATGCAGAATTATTGGGAAGAAAAGGGGCAAAGTCTGTATGGAAAAACCTTTTCACCAGGTTGAGCTGGAGTATGGCAATCAAAAGCATTGAAATGCACAGCACATGTAATTCAAACCAATAATTTCCTAGTATTTTTGGCTCATGTAAAGATATTTTTTGGAAATGAAAGGCATTCCAGAAATCTGAAATTATTTTGTAAATACCATGTCATGATTTAGCTCAGTTAAAAGGTTTATTAACTCAGCTAAATAAAAGGTTAATCTGGAAAATTAAATAGAAAATTGAAGAGGCAGAACTCTTTTCTGAATTCAACCACTGAGGAAGGACCATCACATTATGAAAGGATTAAGACAGTTGCTAGGATGTTTGAATTACTAAAAGAAGAATTAGAACATTTTAAAGTGGAATTTCTTTCCAAGGTGAGACTGAAATAAAAATAAAAATAAAATAATATTAAAAAATACTGTAACTTTTTGTCTGTCTGACTGAAAAATGACTCTAATTATAGAGTGATTTTTGGAGGGAAAAAATGTTTATCTTTGTGCTGGTCTGGTTTTGCCTCCCTTTACCACAGAGCAGGCTCCAATTTGGTTCCTTCACCCTTCAAATATCACTTTCTTGTCACACCATGCTGTCTGGGAAAAGACTGAATTTTCCTTCCTTTGTTATTTTCCACTTTCAAATGCAGAACTTAATCACAGCTCAAAATGCTTATGAAGTTCATGTGAAGTGTCACTGTGAGTGACTATGGTATGCATTTGTAAGATATTTGAATAGCATTGGTGCTTATCACTTAGCTCAGTACTCCAAATCTTGTATCTGAATTATAGCATAAATATGTTCTCTGTATTTATCCTTTACTTAAATCTTGCTTAATCAAACTGTACTTCAGAATAGGAGGACAATTTGATTAGTCAGAAGAAGATTTGCTCCCATCTTGCTGTTGTAAAATAAAAATAGCTGACTAGCTGAATACAAGGATTCTAAACTAAAACCAGCCTGCACAATTCTAACATTTATGAAAAATTTGAATGTTACAAAGGCATAATTAATAGTTGATGCAACACCGAATTCCACCACTGTTTTAACATTGTGCACTGCTCAAAATTTAAAGCATTCAGGTAATGATAAGGATGCTCAGAGTAGAATAAAGTTCAGCAGTCAATCTTCAGCCTGACAATGGTTCCATAATTTTATGGGATGGAAAACTTGGAAAACTATAGCTACATGTTCTGTAAAATACTCCTGAAATACCAAGTAAACATAGAAGTAAAAGATGTTTAAACCCAAGCTGTTATTTTACATAAAATGACTGAACATGCACAAGCCTCAATATTTGTAACTCTGACACAACATTTGAATAGGCAGTAGAAAATAAAGACTTCCATAGGGAACTCTTTCTGTTGAAAGAGGCTAAGAATAAAAGTGAGATAAAAGAAGTATGTTTTATTTTCAATTCCACTAGAAAGAAAAAGATCAAATTGTGGTTAAAGTGAGACTTGGCAGAGTTCTGATTAAAGAAGAATAGGAGGATATTTTCTATAAACTTAATGTCAGTTACAACAATAAAGGAAACATGCTGAAAAGCAGATAAAGAATAAAAAATATGCTTTTGCTCAAGGCTCTGAACAGTTAGAAGGAAAAAGATAGTGTAAGAGGAGGACCCTAGAGTCAAATTTCTGAGATTATGGTACCGGAATTTCCAACAGAATCAGCAGAAATTTATATCAAATGTGTTCTCTGGGAAGGAGCCACACTGAGTCCCTCATACCAGATTACAGTTGCCACTGCTTTGATTTTGTGCATTTGTACCTGCACAATGTGGGTATAAAGAGCTAATAGCAACAGAAGTTAGCAGAGAATTCTGATCTATTGGCATTGCTACATGTTTGGCACACAAGTAATTTCTCAAGGTTTGATGCAAACAGCACTGAAGCACTACTTGATGTACTTTACATTCTGGTTAGTGATCCTAAAAAGCACAATTTAGCTCTTCTTTCTAACATGATTGTCTGAACTATTTTCTTTCTTTGAATATGCAGCTGACACTCTCTCAGATTTACAGTTAGTGTTGCATATCCATTGATTTAGTCTCATTTTTAAAATAAAAATATGAAAGTTGCCTGTGGAGAAAATGTTTCTTTTTCCACTTTAGAGAAAAGGAAGCAGAACATAGGAGACATGGAATGATCAGCTGAGATAACACAGAATTTGTAAAAGAACCTAGAATTAAGCCCAGATTTTCTGAAAACCAGATGAGCATGCACTATTTCACAGCTTCTGTGTTTCCCATAGTACTCACAGACCTATGAATGGTAGAGCTGGGAATTAAATTGAAAAACATCAAGTCTCAGGTGATGTGTATCAAGGCACAGATCTCATTCACACATTGCCCATGCTCTTTTTTATTCAGGAACTTTACTGGGATTTTACTCCTTTTAGAAAACTCACATTGATAACATTAACAACTAGTTGAGTCCTTGTGACAGTATAAAAATGACCTGGTGCCTAGAGACAGTATGAAACAGGGCTGTTCACATGTCTGTTATCACACATGAACCCCCAGTAATCACACAGTGTACACCATGGCTGATTCAGTACTAGGGGGCAGCAGCATCTGAGCTGCTAGAAAGAGAATTGCAGCCACGGTTTGGTTAGTGCTGGGTTACTGCCCCTGCTATGTCTCATTCACAACTTTAAAAAGAGTAAGAACTGAAAGGAAGCAGGAGCTATGACAGGCAAAGTAGGCATAGAGTGCTAAACTGCATAATCCAATGCTTAAATGCTTATAAAAGTATGTGAATTAGGGCTAAGAAAAGCACCCTCTGTTAAAATTCAGTGAACACTTCAGATAGAGAGCAAAACAAGGAAGGACATGAATCATCCTGTAACTGGTTATGTTCAAAGCAACTTAAAGTTCAGAAAGCTATTTGTTTCCCAAAATAGTATCTTAATTGTGTCTCATTTTTTATTCTAAAAGTGAGTCCAATTTTGAAGTCAACATTGAGCACTAACAGTCACCAAAAGAGATTACAAAAGAATTACAGAATAGCAGAGGCTCTTCAGTTTCTTAATTAAGGGTACATATTGATATTTGTTGTGATATCCAGTGATTTCATTAATGCATTATGATACAGATATTGGAAGAATTAATAGATCTGAATAGAGGAGGAACTAAAGATGACATTTAAGGAAGTGTACTCATCAAATTTCATTTATTTCCCTAAGCTGGGAATATCTTCTACAAGAACATGTTAGAGAATTCCTGAGTTTAAGTGACTGGAAAGACTGAGAGATATATATGCTATAAAAAATCTGAAGACTATGTTGGGAAATGGAGCACTTTGCTTGAGGTGGTCCTAATTTCAAATAATCCAAAATTTATGAAGAGACATATGAATTTCAGATTTGTTTAAATAAAGTTCTTACATTTTTTTCTTACTTACAGTTCTTACTCTTCTTGACCAGTGTTTAGTGTTTAGTAATATGTAAAATTTAAAATATGCTAAAAAACTAGAATTTTCATTCACAGTACTTCATTACAGAATCATATCTAGGAGGCTGTAGGGCAAATATTATCTGAATGATGCTCAGTTTATATTGAGGAGTAAAACAATAAGAGGTTAGCACTTCTGGAAAGCAATTAAAACAATTGTGATAATTCTGTCCATACTAGTACAATAAACGTGCCCAGAAATGTTCTTTGGCACTGAAGACTGCTGGCACACAATGGCCTGTGCCTTAACAAGCAAACTCTCTCAACCTTGAAAAGGAGGAGGCTTCCAGCTGGGAATTACCTTTGGAACAGTCCAATTCCTGCACCATGCCTGGGAACTGTTCTGGACAGTGCTCCTGGGCATGGACTGAAATCAAACCAGGAAACATCACAACTGTTTTAGGGACTCATACAATTGTTTTACAATGCCCAGGAAGCTTCCCAGGCTGTGTTTAATTTGCAATACTATGTAAAAAGGTACTTTATATGAGAAGATGAACTATGCTAGTAAAAGTGACTGAGGCTACCATTCTGCATTATATTTCAATGAAACATGAGAAAATGCAAATACAGTTTCCATTAAAAAATCTTGGTTGATTCCATTAAAAAACACTTGACATATTTTATTTATTTATTTTTCCTTGTTTTATTTATTTCCCTTCTAATGAGAACAAAGGAAATTAAGACTGATAATAAAAAATTGGTGGAAGATAGATTTCTCCATAGTAATGCAGTGGGTTGGATGCTTATATGAAACGAAAAAAATCTAATGCTTCACGAAAAAAATCTAATGCTTCCAAAAAAGGAGATTAACATTCATCCTAAAAATTATCCTAGAGTCAGGTGTGATAATCTTGGCTGCTTGTTTCCACAGATGTGTCCTGAGTTTTGACATTCCTGAAATGTTTTGTTCTCGGTTTCTGTTGTTTCAAGGTGGTTTTTTTTTTTTTTTTTTTTTTTTTTTTTTTTTTTTTTGTGTGTGTTTTTTTTTTTTTGATAGTTGAAATAAGGAAAGAAGGGGACCAGTTGAGAAAATTTTATCTAGGCCAACAATTTAGGCTACAATGGCTAGATGGTATATGGCTTCTGAAATATAGACTCATGAACATTCAAATATTTGATAAAAGTAACCCAGCAATTCATTTCTTGGAAGACAACATCCTCTGGTAATCAAGGAAGGAGCTTGGAACTACAAATTAAGTGCATCTCAGACATGAAAGGAAAGAAATCTAGTACCTTGTTACTCACTAAATTATTCTACTAAGAGGTCTACGAGACAGAATGAACCTACTACACAATCATTATTGTTACTAATCCATTTATAAACCTTTTCTGCAACTGAACTTATGTGAAAAATCATCCTAAAGTAATAAAACTCAGGTTGGCCAAATTGGTGCATTTTCTAATACATCATTTTGGGACAGAAAAAAATGTCCAATTTGTTCATCTGCCGTAAGCAGTACAGTTGATTTATTTCAGGCCATTGGAAGCAAAGATAAGGTGTAGTGCAAAATAGCAGTAGCACTGCTCTATGTACAGCAATGCATAAAAGCACTGCAAAATGAGCAATGATGGGTAATGGAACGACCCTGTTATTGTACTATCCTATCCTTTTTTGATTACAAATTCATTTAGGACTAGAAAAACTAGTTAGTTTCATCAGGAGAAGCTTATTTATATATATGGCTCAGAAACTGCTGTTGTGGGGCCTAAGAGCTCTTGAGAAATTAAGAGAACCAAATTATGTTTG
The DNA here is from genome assembly GCF_024509145.1 of Vidua macroura. Classification (NCBI taxonomy): domain Eukaryota; kingdom Metazoa; phylum Chordata; class Aves; order Passeriformes; family Viduidae; genus Vidua; species Vidua macroura. Next base: position 19,208,980 of record NC_071571.1, read on the forward strand.
GTTTTTATTGCCTTTAACTTTCATATTAGAACTTTGAAGTTCTAATATGTTCAAAGTCAAAACATATATCCTACCATATATGGTTAGAGAAATGACCATGAGCTATTTTAGAATCCACTGTTTTCATTAGTGGAAGACGGTCAGCTTACTTATGACTCTTTCAGTAGCACAGGAATAGTAGTCATCACAAAACAGTATAAAGAACTATACATAAAAGTCAATAGAGAGAGAACTGGATAAAATATCAGTAGTTCATCTATTCATCATCCACCTGTATTTCCCATTTCACATGTCATGTATTATGAATATTATCATACTAACCACTTTGTATTTCAATTTATTTAATGCAGCTTTGATATGTATTTTAATTTGTTATCAGAAAAGTCTGTTTTATTTGAAATTTGAATTTAAATGTCCTTTGCATTTTTTTGTATTATACAATTAAAGTCCAATAATTATGGTAGATGACCATTTGAGGCATTTATTTGGGAATCAGACAATCTATAATGTCTTGTGTAGGAATCCAAGAGAGAGAGACAACCTATCATATCATACAGAATGATGACTACAAGCCTGAGTCAGGTTTCTTAAAATGTCTAATATATGTATAAATTGCATCATAAGGCATCTGTGGAACCCTTTCATGGGTGAGTGTCACCTTTGTGCAATCAAATAGGAATTTTTCTGAATTCAAACATAGCTATTAATGTAAGAAATGAACAGATGAAAAGAAAACCAAACTGAATAGAATTTCACGCTGAACATGGCATAGTTCTGTCAGAAAAAAACCCCCAAGTTTCATCCCAGAGAAAATACCTTTCTAATACAGCGTGGCAATGCCCACTGGAATGGCTATCACCCTGAGGATAAACAAACAATGAGGAATTAATCTATACTAAACTCTCTTGTGATTTGCGGCACAGAAATTGCAGTTCTAGATGTAAATGGTTCATTAAAGACTGAGGTGGGCTTTGTCTTATAGTTCTAATGCAATAAATGAAGAATAAAATATTACTAGTATTTAAAAGAATTGCAACAGAAGTTTCTAAAGAAAAGAATTGTACTGCTACCTATTTTTTCTAGTTATTATATTACACCTATTTGTCATTTTGGTGTCTTAGGTGCATCTGTGAATTTAAACATACAGATGTTGTCATCTTCTTTCCAAATTAATCAGCAAAATTAGTATTACCTAAGGTATATATAAGCGGTGTATGCCTTCTATCCCTCCTCTCAATGAGATTTAAGTGCTTAACTGTCCTCTGTATGTTTGATAACTACTTCCTGCATTTATAAAAAACACCTTAGGAATGTCATATATTTGGTAATAAACAGAACACGAGACAGACTTTACAGGAAGGTCTTAGAACAGTCCAGGCAGTGGTCCTTTCCATATTAACTGTGATATCTATGTCTTGTCCAAGCCGTGTTGCAAAACTGGATATCACAGAAACCTGCACAGTGGATAATGAACAGAGTCTCTAAGCTCCAGAAGACACAGCAGCAATTCTGGCAAAGGATGTTATAGTGAACATCCAGTTAGTGAAAGCAATCTCAAATTTTGAAAAGAAAATGATATTGTAAGAAACACATATGTAGAATATTAATAGTGTGAGTGAGGTGTCTTAAATTGATCACTGTATTTACATCTAGATTAAGAATCTTCAAAATGCTTCCCCATCTTCAGGTCCAGGTTTTAATAGAAAATATTTTAACAGAAATACTAGGATTTCATACTAATGAGAACTGTAGCAATCTTCTGCCCCTTTTCTAGAAATAATTTAAAGTTCTATAACCCAGCCTTAAACTTCTTAAAAATCTGCATCAGTTATGAGCGTAACTGTTGTCCTCATGCTGTTCTGAGTTATTCAGGAAAACAAAGCAAGGTATGCATATGTGTGACTAATACTGCAGCTGCACAAGACTGGCTATTTCCTGGATGAAAGCAGGATTCAAATTCACTTGGTTAGATATCAAATCTATTAATGTTAGGATCAGGATAATTTTATGGAGCTGCTGAGAACATCAGTGAGTACATTGCAGAAGAGTGTGGGGAGAAAAGAAGCTTGGGGAATGAATGGTCTGGTCTTGCACTGACTTGTACAAAGCCCCTGAAAGCTAGTGCATGTTCACTGGGTTTCTGCTCAGAGACTGAGCTGTTTAGGTTTATCAATATTAATCATAGGAATTATTCCAGACAATTTGTGCTGGATGGAATTACAGAAATTCCACAATAATTCGACTGACCCCAGCTACTATCAAATTCCACCAATTTACAAAAAATGTAGAAAAGCTAGTAATCTGCTATTTATCCATATGAGATTCTCAGTGAATTGCAAATTTCTCTGGCTGCAGGCTAACTTTCAACAAAAACATGTTTGAGCTCAGGATCATCTACGTTCCTTAACAGTACTTTCCAATGTACTGTTATGGACTGATATGTACCATTATTTCCATTTTTTAAGTGTACCATTACCATTTACCATTATTTTTAAGTGTACCTACAGGGTCACTGAATTTAACACTCTCTTCTAAACAGAACTGTCATCCCACTTGAGAATATCTATTACTATAATCTTGTGAGGCTTTCTTCATCAAGCAATACCATCACTGAGCACATTCTGGTTTGAGAAAATGCTTTGTTCATTAAACACTTTTGTGCCACTGTCTTTTCTTGCTTTAGTCCCATCAGGCTTACCATGCATACAAAATTCTTAATTATTGAATGCTAATTTCCTAACAGTTTCTTGCAGTGCATGAGGGCAAATTGGCTTGTCAAATTAAGAGCAAGCACCTTGGAAAGTATTTGAAGAAGTTGGGTGTGGGGCAATTTTCTGCTCAATAAAGTATAGATCTACTTATTGTATTGTTCCTATCAGTAATGTATCAGGGCTGACAAATTTACACATTCATTCTTGATACATTTGTTGCACTTGAGTAGAAAGATCAATTGCTGTCTCAATACAGCTTTTAAAATAAAAGAAAAATTTTAGAGCAAACTCTGACAATGGGCCATACTGTCTGATTCTCAGGTCTGCAATATGATTGCTTCATAATTGGAAAAGAAACTGTATACAGGTTAGAAAAACATCGCTGCCATTACTTTTAATTTATCTCAGGGTAAATGTGACCTAAATTCAACAATCTGATTGTGAAGACCCATGTGTTAGGACTCAGCTATATTTTAATAGAAAACCCCTCCAGATGTAGAGGCATACAAACATCCAGAATCTGGGCACATTTCTTTTGCTTTTTCTGAAGCAGGGGTATGATTAGCAAATTCATGGAGTCAGACACGTTGATAGAATGAAATATATTTAACAGAATACACTATGTATTAAACCTCTAGCCCTTCAAAAGCATCTAAAATGAGATTTTCCTTGTAATTTGTATATAAAGCTATTACATTGATTGGATTATATATGCTCCCTCTGGTGGTTTACTTAATCCATAGAAATACCTTTTTTTTTTTTGTTTGTATTTCAATGGCTTAGATACTGTGACCAATTTAATAACAACAACACACTACTGTCAGTTAAATAGTGTTTGGATAAAAAAAGCCTGAGCATAAACCAGCCAGGCTTCCTCCCATCTTTTAATTTGCAACTGAACTATGAAATATTCCTAAAGCAATCAAAAAAAAAAACAAAAACCAAAACCAAACAAACAAAACAAAAACAAAAACAAAAACAAAAAACCCCCAAAAAACCAAAAAACAAACACCCCCCCCCCAAAAAAAAACAACCCAAACCAACAAACAAACAAACCCACAACCCTTAGAACTTCAAGTAGTTAAATGAGGAAGTATTTAAAAGTCAGCATTTTGAAGCAATTTGAGGCTTTATGATGGAGTGCTAACAATAGTGGAGAAGGAAAGTGGATGTCACCTATCTGGAATTCTGTAAGGCCTCTGGCACAGTTCCTCACAGCACCCCTCTCTAAACTGGAGAGATACAGGTTTGGTAGTTAGATGGTGTAGTGGATGAGGAACTGGTGAGATATTTGCATCTATACAGTAGTGGTCAAAGATCACCGTCCCGATGGAGATCGGTGACAAGAATCCTCAGGGGTCTGTAGCAGACCAGTGCTGCTTAATGTCTTCATCAATGACACAGACAATGGGACCGAGGGCACCCTCTGCAGGTTGGCAGATGACAGCAAGCTGAGTGATGTGGTCTGCCTTTTCCTGCTCTAGTGGAATCGACAACCCTCATTGTGGTGTAACAGCTGAAGAAAATGTAGATATCAAACAGTAAGTTATGTGTTTCTTATTTGCATTTAATTGTTTGCTTTTGTAAATCCAGAGGCTTCTCTAGTCAGATAGAATAGTAATTATTTTTATGGTTTTATTAATTCTGCAGGGAAGGTGCTTTGCTTAGCTGATAAATATTTTAGGTTACATAAGACTGTTACTTATAAATACTACAATATTTGAGTCAACACTTTTCTAAATGAAAACAGGTCTTGTCAATTGGGATATACAGACCAACAAACAAAAAAAAAAAATTTTCTTCTACCTCATACTAAAAATTTCCAGACATAAACTTATATTTGAAAGTTAACTAAACATGTTTCCAATTTCCTTCTAAAGGAAGAAGAACAAACAAGACATTTGAAACTTATCCAGAAGTTCAGAAGACAAGTAATAGGAATTCTTTTTTATCTCAATTACTATGAGGGCACTATGGAAAACTGTCACTTCATATTTCTACTGTAACACGTTTCCTTAAAAAATGCATGTGCCTAAAGATTCTCCCTTCCCTGCTTTCCAGCTAATCAGCATAGAATGCAAAACAAGTTGTTTCTTTATTATCTGCTTAGATGGGAATAGTGATTATCATAATAAAAGATTAGAAGTATCAAGCTTTAAATCACATTATTGCTACTATTCCCAGACACATTTCTGATTTTTCACTTTGCTCAGAACACATTCCATAAACCCCAGCTATAATCTGTTCATTTTCACAACTAGCGCTATTGTTGGCACATAGGACTAAGCACTGAAGTAAAATGCACCACAAATGGGACTTTCATTTTTTTAAGAGTATAAGAAGCTTTGGGAGCTGTGCATACACACAAGGGCAGTATGACTCCCTAAAGTGCATGGAGTGTCCTGCCTCACCACTGCACTCAGTCCTGGACAGTTTGTACAGTCTCTTTCAGGGCACTTTTCAGACTTGGGGTTTGCACTCTATGGGCCAATACCATAAACTGGTATGATTTCAAACCACATTACTCAATGCATACTTTGGAAAACAAAGACTCTTAAGGATGAGAGTGCAAAATGTCACTTCTTTTCAGACCAAGGGAAGTCCCCAGCAGGGTTGCCGGGAGAGCAATGCCAGAATCCAGAGTTTCCAGGCAGCCAGTGACTGAGGGTAGTGGAGCTGGTCTGAGCTGGAGACATGCAAAGAAGTACTCAGGCTTACACACCTCCACAAATAATGGGCCATTCTTCAGGGGTGACTTGTTTTCAGAGGGCCAGTGTTCACTTACCTCCTGTGCTTCTGGGGGTTCTCCGATCACTGACAGACTGTTGTGTCAAGGCAGTGTCACTCTTACTGTGTAGAGAAGCTTCATGGGGCTCCCATGGGGATTTCACTGCTCAGCCCTGCTTAGATTCATCTGAAGATTTTTTTCTCGTACAAAGTGTTGGACCTTTAGAGATTTTTTTGGTCCTACATACTACAGTTCAGAATTTGGTAAAAAGCTGCTTTTAGTACTGCTCTCCTATTCTGTGTAACTTCCCTTGAAAACCTAAGTGAGTCTGCCAGCAAAGCATCCTTGTGGATCCAGCTGTTTGCCTTTTGGGTACCCTTGGCATAAGGCAGACTGTTTTGAGGATTAAAAATTTGAATATATGTTCCAACAGTGACAGCTGAGTAAAGCTATCATCTAAACTGTGTACAGCTCCTGCCGTTAGTACTACAGCCCTCCAGTTCCCTATCTTCAGTGTAGGGGTGATGGTACCACACCAAACCTGACTGATGTTGCAGGCACTGGGAAATACTTTTATCCTGAATTGATGAAGTAAAGCATGAGACATTCATAGCCTTAGTCTCCAGCATGCACAGATTGCAAGAATGTGCTCTGAAAAATCAGTTTCATTTCACTGCCCAAATCCGAGACTTTCCTGAAGTTTATCAGAATAAAAATATCAATATCTAGGGAATCTTTATTTATTGGACAATCAACTTCATATATTTTCAAGGGAACTCACTATCTCAGTATATGCAAACAAGTTTTACAAACTGAAGCTATAAAAAAACAGCAAGGTGGTCTTAAAACTTCCAAAAATTTTCTAGAAAATGACATCTCTAATGTGCAGGCTATATACAGTGCCCAGAGTACATAAACATTTTCAGATGCATAAAGTGCTATAAACAAATCTAACATTAATGAATTCTCCCAATTTTTACATGTCAGGAAGTTAGAGATAATGAAGGGCAAATGATCCACGTTTCAGCCACTGGAGACCAACTTGGGACAGATACTAAAGTGCTTCAGGCATTTTATAGACATAGATACTTGTGTTGGAGAAAGTTAGAATACCATCTTAGCTTGCATATTTATAGTTAATCTCCTTTTGAAGAGTTTTACTTGTGAAACAGTTATGAAATATACATAGTTCCAACAGAAATTAGCTCCTAGGGGGATCCTCCATCTGCTGAAGTCAAAGGAAAATGATGTGCCTTTGCTTCAGTCATGAAAAAGTTGTGTGACACACATCGTATTGGATTTCAGACTGGATAGTTTGATGACCCCCTATGAAAGAACCAATGGTGATTTAAGCTTGTGGAGAGTGAAGGAATAGAGGATTCAGCCCTCAGTCACATCCAAAATGAACTTGCATCTCCAACCATTGCAGAGGTTGCACAGCAACTGGGCTGAAGTTACCGGTAGGAAACAACCCACTGTTGTAGGATAAAGCTATTTTCATTCCAACACAGACTGCCCACATGGGGGAGTAAAGTTTTTCTGGAATGGTCCCACTGGTCAGTTTTCCTTGTGCAGTTAAATGTTTTACATCAAGTTTTGGGGGTTTCTCCCCCCCAAAAAAACCTGTACTTTGCTGTGTGAATGATTCAATATGTGGATTAAATCTAATGCAAGGAAAAAAAAATTAAATGCAAGATGGTGCTCCTGGTAGTAATGTTTCTCTGGCTAAATGGGGTAATAAGTACCTGAGAAAAAAGGTTGTTTCCCAATGGATATGTGTAGGCTTGTTACCCACATGGAAGTCTGTCTGCTTGAGAATATCTCACTTTAGAGCATCAAAGTACTACTGTGGCACCATGGAAAGAACATCTCTGTGTTTTCCAGGCATATCTGACCCTCACTACCTATCAGTGCCCTCAGAAACAAACAGGAATTCTCCCTCTGCACAAATCTGAGTGCTAGGTCTGTCGGGTGATTATTGACACATTGAAAACCCATCACTGCCAGTTCAAAGCCTTCTTCAGGCTTTTTCATCAAAGGCTAATTGGCTTCCTCCTGCTGGGATTTGCCTACAGACAGGAGAGGCAGTCTTGGCTCCTAATCTCTTGGACCAGTGTGTCCAGTCAGATTTGCAACTGAGAAGCATTTCTCAGGCACTGCTCCTAAGCATTCCTCCTACTACAAAAAACCCTATGAGGACACATTTGAAAGTGGACTGTAAATATTAATTTCTTCATCCTTTAGGCACTTCTGAAATGTCTAAGCTAATACCTCATGGAATTCTTTGCCCTTGGTTTTTCCAGTCTGATTTTATCCTACTGCAGCAGAGCAATGTATATCATAATAGGAAATAAAAGTCTCCATTGATTTACAAGGCTAGTGAGTGAAGAGCAGCGACATACAGAAAAAGCTGAAGGACTGTGAGGTAGGAATTAACAACTTTCCATCCTTTATGATTTTTAACCAGGCTATTAGATTTTCCTGTTGAGGACATACTTCTTTATTGCATGCAAAAAGAATGTTTTAACACAGCAAATTTATTTTTGAGGGGAACAAAACAACAATGTGGTACTGAAGCAAATGATTCTGAGCACTCTTCTTTGAACAAGACATTGCCACTGAGAATGGAATAAGATTTTTTTATCTCTTGAAAATGATTAGACATGCTGAGAAAGTGCAAGGTCGAGAAAGAGAGGCACTAGACTAGAAGTCCAGAGAAAGTGTGCAGAACTGGTAGAAAATTTTCAAAGCTAAGATAGAATGATTCCTCATCCCAATAATCCCTCAGTGTAACCAAATAAATATTCAGTTTTCACATTTTGGAAAGCAAGTTGTCTCTTTTCACAAAATATTTAACCTTTTATTATTTCAGATCTATTTCTCCATAGAGATGAAATAGTTGAAATTGCTCATTACAGAAACTGGAGATGAGTAGCCAAGAAAGACAATGAGGCCTGAAGCAGACATCAATCAAAGCCATGTTTCCAGAGGAAGCAGCAAACTAACAGATTAGGTGTAAAATCCTGTATCAGGTGTTCTGGGGAGCGGACCACAGCCTCTGTGGTCAAGTCCTAGATGAACAAAGTCACGAAGAAACCGGTCTGATCTCACAGCTGGCTCTGCTTTGAGTGGGAGGTTAGTCAAGATGACCTTTTCTATTCTGAGCTATTTTATGACTCTATTTCATGACTCTATACAATTCTCCATTTTCTAAAACCTGGATGAATATTGCTCATCCTGACATATAAAAATTGTATGGTATGATTTTTTAAATACTACTGAAATTCCCATGTAGAAGCATATTCTTAGTTTCCTTTTCAGTATCCATACTTTTTCTAAGGAATCCTCTCTAGTTCCTACTTTTGCTGGTAGTCAAACAATGCCCAAAGACAACCTGCATGAAGTGACAGTCTCACTACTGTCAGTAATGGCTTAATTAATAGCAATAAAACTAAGTATACCTGCTGCATCTACTCAAAAGCACAACCATGCTGCAGCGTGGAGACAGCCGGTTTTGGGAAACAGTGCAGAACTACCTCACAGTAGGTTTGTCTTTGATCTCCACATGCAAAACATAAAGCAAGGTTTTCTTAATTCAGACTTTAATTGAATAGAAATAGATCTGTTCAGACTGTGCATTTTTAAGCATTAAATTACACCTTGCCAGTTGTGAGGGGACAGCCAGAAATGAGCAGAAGGAAACACAGTGTGGCTACATGAATGGCTCTGCTTCTGCTAAAGGTGAAAGATAAAACTTAGTTGTCCACAGTGAATTTGTGCCTCAGTGAGCAAAACATATTTCTCAGCAATTTCGGAACTCAGGAAACTCAGGTGTTTGGAAACTAGAGGGAAACAAAAAGGATCTGAAGGTTTCTGCACCTGTTCCTTACAAGAGGTCTGGATTTTAAAATATAAGTGATTTATCCAAGCAAAAATGAGAACACTGGCCACAAAGCAACAGGCCTTGCTCAAACCAAAGCCAACAGAAACTCGGTGCTACAGCATCTATTGATGGAAGGAGACTGAAGCAATACTGAAAGCAAGGAATTGGCTAAGGCAACCAAGAACTCTTCATGCTTTCTTGGAACAGTCTTCTAGAAGTATTATTACTCTGGAATATATTCGGTATGTTTTCTATTACTTTATTTGTCTTAGCTCTACTTCCACTAAAAAGGTTTTTGCAAGACACATGGGGAATAGTTACTTATTAAGTGACTTAATACAGGAGTTGCAGCTTAAGAAAACATTATAAAAATGAGTCCAATTTCCTAATTCTGCGCTGTGTTCTTCAGATATTTACCTGTTCTTCAACATGGTATCAAAATATTCCACTGTTTTAGAATGTTAGTTACCTTTTCTTGTTTCATTATACATCTGTTTCATACAAAGTATTTCTAACCTAATCACTAGACCTGAAGAGCATGGCAACAATAAATGTCCATTATGAGACTGCATTTTGTTTCAGAGAACTGGCATTAAATTCATCATTAAGGTCAGTGAAGGTCAGTGACTGAAAAACTTTTTGAAAAGCTGCAGTTGCAGAGTTTCCATTTTGCTGGCTGTGCTTCAGCTGCTCCACAGTCTAAATCATTCCTGCCATGGACTTGACTGTCCTGGTCCATGTGTCACTGAGAGCCTGAGAAGACCCAATGCATCCACTAAGTGTAATGACAGGTTAAAAAGGAAAGTACTCTGACAGTTTGGATGTATTGGCCTCCCTGCTGTTAGCAGGAATTTTTTACATTAACATTTTGCATCTCCAGGGGGTTAAATTATTTTTCATGAAGCCAATGATGTAGGGAGAAAATATGATTTTTATTATGATATCTTCTTCTTTTTCTACTTTAAAGTATGACTGAAGAAATAAGAACAAGGGTTTAACTCGCGAGTCAACTGTTTTGACTATTCTTGCCTAACTGCTTAAGTGAAATGTGACAATGATGAGTTGCTAGTGCTCACACTTGAGATTTATGTTCATGTGAATGCATACATATAAACCCAAATATAACAGCTTTTAATGCTGAATAACCTGTAGGCAATGGTTTTGGATAGCCTTTGAGCACAGCTCCATACCCACACAGAAAAAAAGAAAAGAAATTATTTTCTCTACCTTTGGAGTTTACTGCACCAGCTGCAGTTGAAACCAATCTGGGCAGTGACACAGGGACCACAGCTGGTAAACTGGAGACAAGCTGGGATGTAGATAAACATGAATTATTACATTAGTCTCATATGTGTTTCACATAAAAAACACAAAAGAAGAATATATCTTCTGATTATATATATTTAGGAAGTCAACAGGTTCAGCCATGTCTAAAATAAGATCCTGAATTCAGCCTGTTATAATGCTTTGCACAATTGCATACACAAAAGGACATTTCATCTGTGGTATTCCATTCATATTCCATTTGTAAATGTACTCCTGCTTCCACATCTGTTCATTCAGCTTCGTTCCTAAATTTTTATCTTTTTGCTCAATATTAAGTATTTCCTTAAATCTCTTTCTTCCCTGGCTGTTCTTTGGTGTTGCTAACATTCAGACATAAGCAGATAATAAGACTGACAGAAATATGTGCAAAAAACTATAACTGAATTAAAAAAAAGGAAAAATAGATGTTTCTACTCTTTTTACAATAGTACAGGTGGCATTTTAAACCTCAAGATTTCTAAGCAATGTAGTTTTACCTTGGAAAAAAGAGCCAGATGAACTGCAAAATATTTGGAGCCATTTGTTTGGGGATATGCCTTTGTGATGCACAGTACACAGAAGAATTCGTGTTTGCATTGCAAGCATGAAAACTGTTCTTTTTTTCTTCTTGAGGAAATGTATTTAAAGGCAATATAATCATTCTTCTGAAAAAATGATTTGGCACAAATTTCATTCAAAACCTACTGGGAGTTATGTACCTATAAACTAACTTGAGATACATGAGGATGAACTGGATAATATATCATCCATACGGGAATCTAGGAGAGGATAAATGAATCTGTTTGTGATTCCAAGTCCACAGATAAAACAAAATATTTGAAACTGTGTATGTGTTGCTGGGAGGGAGAGGGAGATAGATGCTTTCTAGATCTGTCCTGCTTATGTAATGTTTTACTTACTTGGAAGTGGTATCATTTCAACAGCTGAGAGATTGGTAATCTTTGACATCTGTAGCTCCACCCTGTGGTATTCATAAATTGTTCTTCTGCGGACATCTAACAGGAAAGAAAAAATAAACCATATTTTCTTATTTTGCAGTTTTTAGATTGTGAAAAATCGTGGATGTAATGAATGCACACTGTTCATTAGGTGCACATATGGCAACTATTTTTCTCAAGAATATATTTTTGACTTTGAATATCACAAAATAACATGTAAAGATAGATAGAAAATTTTTAAGTGGAGAAACCCTCTGGCCTGACAGAAAAGGTACTTCTCCTGGTAAAGAATTATGAAAATGCTGAGTGTGCTCTCAAGCATCTTAGTCACTGATTTAGGCAGAAATTCTAGAGAGTATACTGTCAGACATTTTAGAGTGTATTTCAAATACTTGCTTTCCTTAGATATCTTTCTCAGCTTACAGATTTGGGAGAAATGCTTTATCAGTTCTTGCCAAAATGTACAAACAAAACTTAATTCATTGCTTAATCAAATTTGTTAGCTACAAGATGGCTCACATCTAAGTGTACTAGAGTATATTTTCATATAATAACATTATATTAAAGAAGACAAACTTCCTAAACAGCTGTTATGCATAATCTTTACACAGGCTGACTGCAACTGTTTCTCAAAGCAGAAATTCAATGTAGTCAATGTACTGCTCTGAAGGGCTTTGAACTCACAAGCAACTGTAAGACCCATGCACAAGATACACGTGAAAAAAATCACACAACTTCCCACAAACTACTTCCCAGAACAATATCCTGTAATGTGTTCTGAAAATTCCAGATTTTATATATACAGTTGCAATATAGACTGGAGGGCTTGTATATCTGAAAATTAAAAGTACAACCTATAACACCAATCTGACACAAAAATGACAGCTTTCTGCTGTGCTGCTTTCATATTTATGTTCTTTTTGAAGGTCTGCTAAACTAACTAAAATCAGAGCTAAATACAATCACTGACCCTCTGCAATCATTCCAGAGAAGAATTAAGGGTTACATACAAAGGACTAAAGATGACCCATTCCAGTCTTAGTCTATATGTAAGAGAAGAAAAGGGACTTGTAGACAGTCACAAATTCAGTCTTTGGAGGTCTTCTATGCTGCCAGTCCTGTATGGATTAGGGCACACCTTATTGCTTGAGGAAGCAGCTTTTCTGCCCTCTCTTACCTCATTAACTGTCAGGGATAAGTAGGCAGTATCTCACTTTCAGACAATAATTCTATTTAGCTCCAAATCAGCACCATTGCCAATCACCTCTTGCAATTTATTTGAAGCTCTGCTATGAGTTCACCTCTCCCGATAGCAGAATTCTCTTTCAGTATGAAATGAACCTATAATTGAACTAGTTTTATGTATTACCTGCAAAGTCATTCTGACTAGTTGAAAGATGGATATGGGCAGGTGCCAAACTTTACCCCAATAAATGCCTCAGCCATGTCCCTCAGACCCACTGGACAGAAAGAGTTTTCAAGACTAAGCTAATTATGTGTTGGGATAGGGAAAATCTCTTGCCAGCTGCAAGGGTTTTATGCTTACAGGAAGATCAGTCTCCTGAAAGCCCAACCAGAGTGATTGTAAAATGTCTTTGAAATGAGCTCTTGCCAATGCTGAAGGCTGTAATTTTTTTCCACAGAAATTTTTAAAATTCTGTCAAAAAAAAAAAAAAAAAAAAAAAAGCAAGTGAATGTGAACACACATAAATTAAAAATTAAAATGCTGGGTGTCAACACTTTATTTGAACTGCACCTCATCACTACTGGTATAGACTAGTATTCTATAATCCTGTTAATGCTGAACCTTTCCTTACAGGTTCCTTATAGGGCTTACAAGAAATAAGGAGCCTCTGGCTTTCCAAAGACTCACTAAGAATCAGAGATTCAGGGCATAGGCACTTTTACCTCACCCAGTGCATGAAATTTCTGAAAAACACTACTTTTAAGAGAATTAAGTGTGTTATATTAAAAAAATTCTAATCATGCATATTTCAGCATGACAGTTTATTCCATTAAATCCCACTGCCTGACATACTCAAATTTAATCTTTTTCTTCAGAAAAATGACTGTGTCAACCACAGGGGGTGAGTTTGCATATGAGGCATCTATCTAACATAAGAAACTTACAGAGAGGTATTTACACAGTCACCTTCTAACATCTTTGTATATACTTGCAGACAGGTGGTTGGAAACCTGAGCATTCAAATTTATCTGCCTGACCAGGCTAGAAAAACATGGAGGCCTAGATTCTTTTGAAAGTATGATTTAAACATGCCATGCTTATATCTTTAAAATGTACTTTTCTCTCTCTATTTTGAATTGTGAGCTGGTTTCCCTTAACAAAATTGGTTAAAAAAACTAAACTCAACAGGATAAACAGGAAAATGAATACTCTGCCCTCATGCTTTCCCTCTAACCTCTTCACACACTCCTGCTTCAACCCAGGACAGACATTGCATTTCACTCAGGTGGAATTTGTTCTTTTTCTTATGCTATTTAGCTCTTTAACAAAAAAGTACTAGTGCAGAATCACAAAGAGCTTATATATACCTTAGTACAGATGTTAACATGACAAGAATTAGTGAAATAATTTGATGCAGTAACATATCAATATTTAAGCATCATGTGCTGGTATTTTGCTATAAAGAAATGTTACATCAGGTCTAGCAGGGAAGGGAAGAAAGGAAAAGGAATTTTGTATGCTTTTGAAGTAGCATTCCCAGTTCTGAATTTCAGAAAAAATGCATATATTGTTTTCCTAGTCATGAAAATATTTTACATTTCTACAAGTCTGGGTTTTTCAAACAAGTTTTTTAACTAAATGGTATAACATTAAATATATTCTTTAATACTGTCTATTTTTATACACTTGGTTTAATTTGCAGTATGGTTCAGACTGTTATTTGGTTTGTTTTCATGACATGTACTTGTGCTGTCTTTGAACACAGGCCAAAGGTACAGTCCCAGCAGAAAAACCTGAAGAAAACACCAGCTACTTGAAGTAAGAACATATTTCTCATTGACTGAGAGAGATAACATGGGGGTCAGAAGGTCATTTGAAAGAATTCTTTCAAGGGATTAAGCAATGGATTGTTAAATTATGGATGTGCAAGATTCTGCTGTGACAAAATAATTCTGTGTAGTTTTATCACAGTAGCATTAAACTAAATAATTCTATATATAAGTATTCTTTGAAACAGAACTGCAAGAGTTGACTAAAGGTACTCGATAGGGAGAGTACTGTGGAGAGGGAGCAGTGCCAGGAGAGCACCAATGATTTCTTAACATGTCTGCAGGGTCAGTAGTTCATAACAAACTATCCTAAATACGTGTCTGACAGATGCAGAATCTCTTTGTATCTTTTCCATTACATAATCACTACTTTTCCTCATACACCATTCCTCAGCTAAAACCTGCAATACAGTGAAATGTGAAAATACTGGAGAAGTCATTCTGAGTTTTTAAATTATATGTTAACACAAATAAAAACCTTTTCCAGTGAAAGATTTCTAGGGAATTTGGATTGGCCATATACCCAGAAATAGCTGCTAAACAAGGCCATATGTATTCATACAGATGTACTTTCAGTTTTAAGTCTTGCTGATAGAGAAAACACAAATGGCAAGAGGGTTCATTTGATTATGCAGAAGTCAATTTGAAGTAAACAATTTATGAAACATATTCAACAAGCTGCAATCAATTTGTGGAAAAATATAAGGCATAGAGAAGGGAGGGGCACAGCTGCTGTGTTGTACAGCCACTGACTTTGCTTGATAGGGATGTTGTTTAACATCACTGGCTGAATAAAACCTGTGCTATCACCACAAAAGGTAAAGGAATCAGAATGTCAAAGCATCTGTTCTTTAACAGCTTTATATTGCTAAATTTATCAATATTAATTAATTCATTCTTGAGGCACTGACACTGGGACCAAACACTAAAGCCTGTAATCCAAACACCTCCACAATTGCTCCTCTGAATATAGCACACATGTAAATCTAGATAAAAATTCAGATTCCCTAATTGTATTAATTTTATCATTATCATAAAAATTACTAAAAATATCCTTTTAAACCTGGGAGCTGCACCTCAAATCTGTGAACAAGTAAACCAGTGAAGTAGGCTCTGAAAATATCTTTATGAACAATGTACTAAGAGCTGTTCTGCCATAATGCTCTGGGCCTACCACACATGATTTACTCTGAAACTCTCCATGTCCTTCCAGATTTGCCCCAATACCTGTTGCCAGCTATAGAGCTCCTGGTATAGGATCTAGGAATCCCACCACACACCAAACTGCCTCACTCTAAGATCTGTCTGTGGCTGTTAATATTTTAAACTTTGATCAACTTGTACCAGTCCTGGCAGTATTGTCATGCTACCAAAGATCAACAGCATGCTCCTGAATCAAACATCTAGTGCAAGGAACCCAGCTGCCTTGATAAACCTTTTTGGACCAGCAGACAAACACACAGACTGGAGCAGCTGGCTTTGTGGGATTAGTTACACTAGTGTAAAGAGGAATAAATACTATGATTTTAGAGTGATAACTTTGGGGCCCATTTTG
This sequence comes from Vidua macroura, assembly GCF_024509145.1. NCBI lineage: Eukaryota > Metazoa > Chordata > Aves > Passeriformes > Viduidae > Vidua > Vidua macroura. The sequence goes on from NC_071571.1 coordinate 19,225,136, forward strand.
CACAGAGGTAAATGATAACACTGCCAGTAAGGCAGCAGGAAATCAGACTTGATTTCCCAAGTGGTGCTGCACCTTTATATAACAGATATCAGAGCATAAATGGCCAGTGGTCTTGTACTCTTCAGGAAGTTAATCCTAAGGTTCTTTTAGGAGCTTCACTGCTGTAAACAAAGTGGTGAGACATCTTGAGCAAACATTTATAACATGCAGAGTTGTCACTCAATTATATGCTTGAGTTACACTACATATTGAGTGACACTAATTGCACTGAAACTGGAATATTACTAACACATAGCTCAGCTACAATTTTATTTCTGTACAGAGTGTTGTTGATAATTTCAGTGTGATTAAATGTTAAGTTGTCAAGGCATGGCTTTCCTAAAAGAGCTGCATCCAATACAGTAGAGGTCAAAATCACAGAGAAGTATGTCTCATTGTGGAGACAGACCTACTACCCATTATCTCTTAGTGCAAGACTGCAATTCACTTGTGTAGATGCCCTGAATCTGGCACTCTCTCATTTCCCAGTGCATTTCATGGTTTTGTAGAAAACAAACACAATATGGGAAGGCTCTCTGGTGGGGTTTTCATTGCTAAAACACAAAAGTGGGTTGCAGGAAATGCTTTTTCATTTCTTCTTCTTGCACAACAAAAAGTTAATTGAAAGACAATAGGAAAGAGCACTGAAACAAAGGAGAGAAACACAGTAACCCTGAATGAGAGGAAAAATGGAGGGAAAGAAAGATGATCATGAAGTTAAAGAGAGATCTTGGGAGTCTGCAGAAGGAAGAGCAAAGGACACCACAGGCAACTGAAAGAAGGACCAAGAACAGAATAACAAGGATGGCAGAGAAATAAACAAGAAATAAAAGGGAGCTGTTTGGAGAAGGTGGGCAAGGAACAAAGGCCCTGAAGCAGTGAAGTTCTTTAAAAAAGTCTTTCTGGAGGAATATGTAAAGCTCCCAGCTTTGTTATCAGCAAGCATGTTTCTAGCTGGAAGACATCCATGAAACTTTCTCACTGTGTTTGTTACAAAAGGAAAAATAGTATGCAAGTGTTCAACCTGTCTGAAGAAGAAGAAATCAGGATGATCACCCTAACTTACACATCAGAAGCAGAGTTCCAGAGCCTGGAACTTCATTTGGATTACCTGGATAGAGCTGAAACTTTTCCTCAGAAATTAATCAGAGGACCTAGTTTGCCATTTTGCTGTCATATAAATCTCAGAATTATCAGGTTAACCTGGTGTCAATCAGAAATTTATTTCCCTTAACATATTACCAATCACTCCAAAACACTTCTAGAGTATATACAGGCCTATCCATATCTAGATATAAAAGATAAAATAGTGGCTAATCTGCAATAATATAATTGTAAGTGGAAAATAAAGACATGGTCTATAAGCAAGAAGTAGTAGCAGATCAAGGAAATATTTATATAAAAAAAACCCCAAAACTAAACAGGCATAAAGCCACCTGCCAAAAATCTCCCATCTCCATGCTCTAACTCTTAAAAGATAAGGTGAACAAGTGTATGTGCCTGTGTGCTTATAGGGGCAGATAAAAGGAGTATTACAGCCAAGTCTTTATATGAAGAAGTATATTAATAAAAATAGGTATGATATTCTCAAGTTCCTCCTTTTAAAAAAGTTCAGAAAATCATCCCTTTTAGCTCTTGGCTCTTCAAGACTTTTCAGCACTCATTAAAATACACTTTTGAAATGAAATGGCTGATCAAAAAGCATGTTTTCTCTTCCCAGAATGAAATAGGTTTGCCTGGCTTTTGAACTCACCTTTCAGAAGTATTAAAAAAGTTATTACCAATCTTTTGGACAGTATATCTGAAAAAAATCTGATAAATAGTTAGCTTTAAACCTTCTGAAATTAATAAACTAGGTCTGTTATATTGAAATTTTAGAATACTGAGCATACAAAAGGCACCAAAGATTTTCAGCATTTTTAAAAATTGAGGGGATATATTTGTTCAAACAGGCTTGTGTTGCTCTTGGCGTTTCTTTCCTTTTCAAATGCACAATATGTACAAAAAGAACAGACAGAGCTCAAACATGAAGCAGTAGAGTTTTGGGTATTTTATTTGTATTATTTGAGGGGGATGATTTTGGCTTTTTTTCTTTTTTAATAACTAGCCATGAACATAAAGGGAGACTGAGTTCTTTTGATGGAAAAATCTTAGATAAAGTGGGAAGCTAGAACTAGTAATTATACTTCTTTGCCTTCTCTTGGGACAAACAACAATTTATATTCTTCCATTGTCTTAAGAAGTCAACAAATAAAGCAAAATAACAATTCTATCATACCACTTTTTCAGTAATTGACTAGAGCTATAGTTGATTTAATACCTCTGAAAAACAAGAATTCAAGAACATGCATATTTTAAGAGCATCTGATACTGGCTTTCTATGGGCCAACATTATTTACCAGTTCTGTCAAGGTGCTATTATATTGCCTGTAAACATCAATATAAACCTATTTCATTGAGCACACAATTCATCTTCAGGAAAATCTACTGTGAAATGATGGTTCCCTTGATTAATATTAGCTCTAGTGTAACCTGCAGTCTAGCAAAAATAATCATGAATTACCACCATCCACAGAACTGGTAGTTAGGGGCAAGAGCAATGCATTGTAAACAGCAATACATTAATAATGCTCTCAAAACTGCTGTAGCGGTAGCAGTAGCACATTTTATACTCCTTACCCACATTATAGTCTCATTTCTGTTAGCAGAAATTGTCATGTGAAAAAAAAAAGTTATGCTAAAACCAGAAGCCTAGTAAGTAACTCTGCATTCATCAAAACCAGTATTATTTACTGGTAGTAAAATAAGGTGTTTGTCTGAAATATTTATACAAAAAGAAACATTCAGACTTAAATAAAGACTCACATCTACCATATATTTTCCATGCAAAATATATAAATCTAATACAAGTCCTTTAGTGTTGTTTTATTATGGAGGCCTGGTATGAAAAGATATCATCCTGTTGCATCTCTTGGCTAGAATTTCTCTATGACTATTCTCATAAACCATTTGCATAAGTCAATCAACCTAATTTCCCCCAAATCCGTATTTGGAGCTCTTAGAAACTGAAGATTCAGAAATATTCAGATGATTTACTTGCAAATATCACTCACATTACTGGTATTTGTTGCCTAGTTTCATTTGTTCTTAAGCACTCAAAACCAATCCATACAAACATAGGCACATCACAACTACCTACCTTACTTCAGAAACAAATTTCTTCTCTCTTAAGTGAAATCTTGGCATGCTACATCCTTCACACTACTCTGAGCTCACAAGTAACAAGTAGTACTGAAATATTCCATATTCCCCAAGACAGGAATGTAAGACATAGGGTTGATCCTCCTTCATGTTAAAGACTGTTTCATATGTGACGAGGAGATAGGATGAGCTGAGAGGCCAATTGAACTTGCTTTGTCAGTATCAGCCCCATCTGCTGTCTGTCTTAAAGATGGGCTGGATCAGGTCAGGCCTTGTGAGCACCACAGATCTGCCAGAGTTCACTTTAGGAGAATATGCCTGGAGTCAGCCCTAGGAGACTGGTTCAAGCACAGCTCCTTCCATCTGCACCCTGCTATTAGGGCTTCATCGAAAACTGATCTTAGTAAATTTTCTCTAAATATATGTAAACCCAGTAGACTTGAAAAGTGAGCATATTCTCTAATGGCTAAACAACCTCAAAGGGTCCTGTACACAGTACGTTAGAACATTGAGAAAGTCACACTTGATTTCCTACTATTTGTTTTCAGTGAAGCCATGCAAAGTATAACTGAAGCCAGACAAAACTGAATGCCACCTGCACTACTGCATGTGGCATGCCACTGCATGGCACTACTGCCATGACTATGTGAGCTCAAGATGTTATTTAATAACTACATCTCCTCTTTTTTCCTCTCACTAAAATGTGTTCATGAATTTGAAATACAGAATAAAGTATCAAGAGCTTCCAGCCTAGATGTTTTTGGATACAGATGGTTTTCCTAAACAGATTGCTTCTTCTTTATTATGGATATGAAAGCATGTTCCAGAAAAGTATCTTATGGAAAACCAAATTGAGCCAGTTGAGAGTTTAATTTGACATTATTTGATTGGCCATTTAATTTTATTTACTTAATTTATCAGCTGAAAAGAAACAATGACAGGAAAAGCCATATTGGGAATTATCATTATTGGGAATTATCAAGCAAATAAAATTGCACTTGAATTAACGAGCTGAAATTAGCTAAGTTGTTATGCAGCTAGTCATCCTTGATGAAATCAGCTTATACTAATTTTTCAGCCTCTAAACCATTAGCACCACTACAATTCTACATACTGGGAATTTGCTGGATCCTGTGCACGACTACAAATGCATCTGAAAGTCCCACTTTCACTGGGTGGTTGGTTGAACTTATCTGTGTCACAGCGACAGGAATCTAAAAGACAAAACAGGAAGATACTATTGAAATATTGTTCTAGAAAAAAAGATTAAAAATAAAAAGCACTGCCAAAATGAACATTGAACCAGTGTTACTTAAAAGTCCTAAATAAATATTTTATACAACATAGCACAATAGAACCACAAATTATTTGAAGATAGAAATTACTGGTTTTACTTTCTATTTTATCTCAATTTTCTTTGCATTGTTTTCACATGAACCCTTAGAGGTAGAAAAAATGTCAGTGACAAGGCAGAAAAGGGTAGGCATTTCCAGTAATTACCCTCAACTGATAAAAAAGTGGGATGATGTGCTAGTACACTCAGGATGAGGAGGCAATACCTCCTGTCTACTGTTGAACACAAAAACTGTGAAAGTTCAGCTTGGGATGAACATTTTAAAACTAATGGCTTAGTTAACTTGCACTGAAAACTGTTGTCTGTAAAGGGCTCTGATAGAATGATAATAATATTTACTATGTTCTTGAATAGCAGGAAAAGTGTTGTGGTAAACATGGAAAATTCCAGATGCTCAATTGCCAATGTCTAGAGGAAGAAATAAAAATATGGAGATACTCTTAGACCATTCCAGGCAGGTACCTTAGGAGTAGAATAAGCCACAGCTTTCTGTGAGCTTCCTATGAGCAATTTCTGCCAGTTGCTGCTTTCAGATAGCTTATGCTTGGATATCTTACTTTTCAAAGCTGCCCTTCAGTTAAGCAGAAATTTCTAGACTGAAAACAGATGGAACTAGATCAAATGTAAGAAACTGAGATACAAGGTATTAGTTTTGTTAACTCAGTAGCTTGCTCTGGCTTTACTTGTGTAAAACTACAAAAATTATGTAGCTGGCCAGTATTTTTCACATAGCAGAAAAATGCTGAAATAAAAAGCTGGTTATTCATCCAGTGACTGAAGATTCAGTTCTGTCTGCGTGACAATTAATAGCATGATTTCTGGCACTTGAGTTAAGCATCTGTAGTTCTCCTTGTTCCCAAAATACCTTTTAGTTTTGCTTTTTCCCAATTACACTGGTAAGTAAGTCCTGGTAAATTAAACATTGTCATATATTTCCATTCCTTTTACTTAAATTAGTGACTGTTTTTTGGGGGGTTCTTGCACACATGATCTGTTGTGGCATAAAAAAGGCTTGTGGCATGTTGTCAAAATGACAGGAAAAAGAAAACTGGCTTGGAAATACTGCTAGCAATACATCAGCTTAAATTTGGCTTATATCAGCTGAGCTCAGATGCAGTTATTGGATAATATGATAGAAGAAGGCCAAAAGCCATATTTTCAAATTCTTCTAAATTTTCTGCAGCATGAAAGCTTAAACAAAATATGGGAATTATTCATAGTCTCAGAATACTGGAAAGAAAAGCTTACATTAACTATCAAAGAAACTGTCTTAAAGGATTTTGAGGAGGATACTCTAGACAACCTATTGAAAGTTAAGTTAGAAAAAGCACTGATGAGGATGATACAATGACTTTCTCTTCAAAGTTAGAGAGGAAGCACAGCAGTTGAAGAAAGGACACAGAGTGTATTTGGAATTGGCATTAGTAGGTGTGTGACAAAAGATGCTGGCAAAATTGTCATCTTAATGCATAAGTTGCGTCTGATGCATGAAAAGGATTATACTCATTTGTATCGTGTGAATGTAAATCAGGAGAAGTTGCACTCTGGTCTTCTCGAATAAGACTCCTTTCTTTTCTTTCTTTTTATTCTAGTGCCTTTTCACATGTTTATTGTGAATTTTTGAATTACTGAACAATCTGCATCTTTCCCTCAAAAATAATTAAAAAAGCAAGCTATTTAATTTTTTGTTTGGTTTGGTTTTGTTTTGCTTCTGGGAAGGAGTGATGAGTACTAATGCCACAAGTGAAGGCTTTGGGTATTTTATTTTATTATATTTTTTATTTTATATTTTTAAAAAATAGATGTATTTTCATTACAACCTGATTCAGACCTTGAAAGTTAATAAAATGATGAATGACACAGTGATATGTGGTACTAAAACAGGATGCAGTAGCCAAATTGAACAGAAAATATATAGAAAAACTTAAAGAGAAATTAGAAACATTTGAAGCAGAAGTAACAATGGATTTTGCCAAAATCCCTGCAGGTGTCAATACTCCAGTGCTGGGTATTCTACTGAGAGCAAGGAACTTTCATAATCTTCTCTAAAACAAATAAGAAAGTAGTAGGGTCCAGTCTAACAGAAGCAGCAGCCAACAGCTTGGATACATGTTTTAGAAACAAGGCTTAGAAGCAAGAGCTTCTGTAAGATCAAAAGAGTTAGTATAGTCAGCTCTTCAAACTGAAGGGCAGCCTGTGTGAAACAATCATACAGTCAGAAATGCAGTCAAAGTAGAAGGCAATCCACAACCCAGGAACACTCTTATTCTCCTGAAAAACTACAGCGTCATTATACCTGTATTTACAAAAACATATATTAGTTTTTAAAGCGTGGAAAAAGAATTTGGTAATGTGTGTACTGAGTGCCATATTACAGGTGAAATCCTTTGCATGAGATGTCAAGATAAAATGAGCTTTTACCATATGCTATTTGATTAGGAAACATTCCCTTTTGACAGAAAGCTTGTAATAAATATTAAAATAACTTATGGAATATTACAGCAAAACATAGCTAGCAGAGAGCTGCTGTTCTGGATTTCTCACCTGAATGGCAAGATATGACATAACAGCTGACATGTTAAATAGTTGAGCAGAGAGCTAGGAACCTGCAAGTGATTGCTAATGGTTGGCAAGGGTTTTACAGCATTGCCTTCATAGAATGGCTTTTAGCTAGAATAATTCTAAACCATCTGTTAGCTCTACCACAGAAAATGTGATCTTTTGTGTTGTACAAGTCACCAGTTTATGAATAAACTTCCAGCACAACCACTGAGGCCATTAATGCCTGTATTTTGGATTATATACTTCAACATTAAGGAGAAGGGTATTTAGAATTTATGCTGAATTCTATGTATCACTGGGACATGTAATCTAGACAGTATTTTTCATCCAACTTCTCAAATTTTATTCTTTTCAATTGTGAGGTCATATCAGAATCTTATTCTTTAAAAAAGGATAAAATCACAGCCTCTAAACTTATTCTGAAGGAGGTGGTAAGCATGTTGCAACTACTGCCCCACTTCAAAACTGAGTCAAAGTTAAGAGCCAGAGTATGTTGCAAAATAATAATTAGGAATACAATAATAGTATTTATATAGGGTTTTCATTGCCAGTTTCCTAAGTAGCAATTAATTAGACCACAGGCTAAATTGCATGAGAATCAGGAGTTTCAATTTTTGTAAACTGACCACCTCAAAATGCAAAAATAATTTCCATGTCTGTATTTTTGATAACAATAAAGGAGGCAAAGAAATGCCAAGCATGCATAATACAGGCAGAATACCCTTTCACATTATGAGATTAAAAAAAAAAAAAAGTGTGGTTTTTTGTGGGTTTTTTGGTTATTGTTTGTTTGGATTTGTTTTTGTTTTTTGTTTTTTTTTTTAACTTTTTTTTTTTTTTTAGTTTTCAGGAAACAGTAGCAAGGTTTGAATTCTTGTTACTGAAAACAAAGTATTTTCTTTAATGTCTAGCAGGGACATCAATTTTATTTAAGTGCTAGCACTTAATAATTTTCATTTAATTCTGTCTCCTTCATAGAATAGAAATTCATTCTACAACAAGCCTCTTTTAGAATTATTTTCCAAACTCACGTATTGGACAATTTTGAGCAAATATTTTAACTTTAATAATGGTTTCTGGATGACTATATAAATAGAGAGTCATTACTATTCAAATGAACAAAGACAATGTTCTCTAATGATATTAAGAAAAATATCCTAAACAATTAACAAGATGTATGGATCCGGTGCCTAATTTGCTCTGTATTAATCATGGATAAAAAAAGAAACCAAATATTACACTAAGGAACATTAGCTCTAAGCATTAATGGGAAAAGACTATATAGAATAGTTATTTTGTTTAATAAGAAGTGAAACTCTTGAGAATTGAACCTCGGTGAAATTTAGAACATAAGAAATGAGTATTCACTACAAATACATAAAAAGTATGCCTTTGCCAAAATTCTTCTTTATTCCTGTGTTCTGCTGGCTTGTTTGCACTGTAATGCATTTCATATGTAGTGGAGGTACACCAGTAAAATTTTCATGCCAGCTGACATTTCCTGACATAGCGACCATTTGCCAGAATACTAAGAGTTGGTTTAAGCAAAATGATATTTAAAATGGAAGGTGTGTGCACCGTAAACTAAGTAAATTGTTAAAGAAATAAATCTTTTACTTGCTATAGGACCTTGTTATATTTCAAATTGTTTTCACATTTTGAAAACTTAACCATACAGCTCCTTCTCCTAAAAATTAACTCTTCTGAAAAATATTCTGACATCTCTACATTTGTCTTTTCTGATGGTTCTGCTCCTTTTCTAACTTAAAAAAAAAAAAAATTTGATAAAAATTGCAAATTTCAGGTTGCTTTCTATTGAGGAAATCAACAGAATGCAGAAGATTGGGCAGAGCAACTCCTTTGGTATTCAGCAAAACTCCGCTGGGATCCTGTCTTCCTTGGTGGTCAACACCAGATTTATGAGGCAGCAAACCTAATTTGGGAGCAGGAAGAAAGTGAAAAAAGGGACTCTCAAACTGTTTGAAGAAATAAGAAATAAAAGGTAAATTTACCTAAAGTGCATTAGACATAAAACACCCTAGTTGTATCTGCTTTAAATGTATAATCACAGTTATTTTAAAATTAGACTCTTCTAGATAAATGCCTGGTGTCACCAATACAGAGCCCTTGTGAGATGTTTGAAGAAGCTGCCGGCAACCTGTTTGCTGTATTTCTTACATGGTGCTCCAGCTTGGGGACTTTCAATGACAATGCCATGTAGACCTCTCAGATTTGCCATATATCGCTGTCATTTTTGATGAACTGTGATGCTAAAGTAAAATGGCACCAAAAAGACAATAGAAATCTTGTGCAACTTTTAGTTATGCTAGTGAGCACTTACACAAGTAATCTTACTGGAGTTAATAGGGCACCTGACAACACGACTCAGCAGCAAGAAAAACGGCTCCAGATGGAAGGACTTCCTCAGAAAGCAATGGATTCAGCACTGGAAAGTAAATCAATTCCTAGCAAGGCTTATAAGAACTTATAAGGACCAAATTTAAAATGATAAGTGACATGTTTGTTCTTTTCAGACAACTTGTGTCTGATCAGTGATTGGCAATCTTATTTAATTTTCCTTATTTATGTGAAAAGCTAAGATAGTGGTGGTGGAGTAAAGGCTGCAAATAAAGACTGTAGTTGTCTGGAAAACTCAGCCTCAAACCCATTCCCCAAGTAATTCTGATGGAATTTATTAGTTGTAACTTTCTAAAATATTTAGAAAAATCTTTTGTCAAAAGATTTATAGATCATTAATACATTACTACTACCACATTAAAAAATCTCTTTCCTTAGTTATGTCAATAGCTTTAAAGTTATGTTTGGAACTTCCATTCAGGACAGGAATAACTCATGAGAGGGGATGAGTTCAAAGATTCACCAGTAGCAAAAAGCATGTTATTCCATTTGCAAATTCCAGTTTTCTGTCTCAAGATTAATGAAAAGATCATTAATAACTCCTACCCACAAAAGCAATGTGGTTTTGGAGGAAGCTTCCAGTAGTGTAATGAGAGCAAGCAGCCTGTGCATTGTAGCTCAGAAATTGTTCATCCATGGATTAGATGTTATACTTCCCTGCAATTCTATGAACCATTTGTGGTAAAGGAGTGGCCCATTTACTCCTCTTTTCCTAAATGAATAATGTTTTCAACTACCTGACACTCTGCATCATCATTTTCTTTTGTGCAAAATGTATGCCAGATACTTTCAATTTAGAGCAGCAACTTCTATCACCCATATTAGATCAAATTTGCACAGGGCTAGATAATAACAGGGAGTGCAGTGCATCTCATAACCAGGAATAGAAGTCTCTTGAAAATGTCGCCATTTTAATGTCAGAATGCATATATAGTTCTTGACAAATTAATCCTAAAACTAGTATCTGTCTCCACCTCTCTAGGTCTTGAAGGCAGGAAATTTTGTGCAGTCTTCAGAAGCTTTTGCTTTTCTTTAAAAAGTTTTCAACAACAGGAGATAAACAAAGCTTTTAGTGCACACTTTTTTGGTCAGGTACAATTGAGCTCCATTGTCCTAAGCAGAGTAAAGCTTACATGAAGTTGGATTCAAAATGCAAATAAATTGCATTTTTCATAGATGAAGACTGTAACCTGCACCTAACATTCAGGAAAAAAAAAAAAAAAAAACAAAAAAAAAACAAAACAAAAAAAAAAAACAAAAAAAAACAAAAAAAAAAAAAAACAAAGCAGACCTTGCATCAGCATGTCTTTTATAAGAAAAGGAAAGCCATGTACATGGGTATACCAGAAGTTTCTTGTTTCTACAACACTGATCCAGTAAGAACACCTTGCAGCAATCCTTTTCCAAGCTGCAAAGACATCTGTCTTAAGTGAAGGTATGACTGCTTCCAGTAGAAAAACCCAGATCCTGTCTAGCTTGCTAGTGAATGGCAGAGGAGTGTTATCATTTCTGCTTCATTAAAGGTGCATAGCTACAACACAGGCATGAAAAATGAGCCTGAAGTCTCACAAGTGTCTTATAGCAGAGAGAAGAGAAAAGAGATTTCTCCAAGTCTGGACAATTGGTTGCATCACTCATTAGAGTTTCTTACCATAAGGAGGATAACTGGGAGTTGCATTTTGAAGAGCAAGTCACAGTGTGCATATCAAACAGAATAAATAAAACAAAACAGAACAAAAAACCCAAACCAAGCAAAACCAAAAAACAAACAAAAAAGAAGACATCATTTTATCACTAGAGATTTAAGCTTGTCTACTTTCTGATTCTTATTTGCATGAATCAGAGAATTACAGAATACCAGACCGAAAGGGGACCTCAAGGATCATCTGCCCCAACCTTTCTTGGCAAAAACATTGAAATTCAAATAGGCCATAGCTAAATTCAAATAGGCTATAGCTTCCAGAGCTCTAGCAACTCTAGAAAAAAATCACTCAAAGCAACAATGGGAATTCTGAAACACTTGGAGAATGCACAAGAGCCCAATTAAGACAACATACTGGTGCTATGAAGGCAAACCAAATGGCCTCAATCTAAGCAATTTTATCACCAAACAGATGAAAAACCTCAGAGCTAGCAATACAAACCAGTTATTTCTTGTTTCAAATAAATGAACTTTGAAATATGTGAGGTGCCAAAAAACTACAATTGCAGGAAATACGTGACCTTTTAACAATAACCATTGATTCTAGAGTATTTTGAAACGGGTCAAGATTGAGTAAACTAAATGAAAAAATTCGATCCTATCTTTCAAAACCCATGGGGAATTTACTAAAAGCCCAGGAATTTACTGAACATTTAACACTCACAAACATCCAAAAAATCCCAGTTGAAATCCAGGATTAGTACATTTGTGTCATGTTGGTGTTTTTAAAGTCCATTATATAAACATCATTTTAAAAATAATGTGTAATTTTCATCAAAATAGTGATCTTGTAAGCAGTATAATGAAATGATCTTATATAACTGATCTTTCAAAAATCTTCCCCCCCCCAAAAAAAATGTAGGGAAATTCCTGACATGTATAAAGTAATTTGTCCACTTAAATGACAATTCTCAGACCCAACTTACTTCTTTGTAGCCGAAAATGATACGCCCATCATTGAGAAGGGTGGCCTGAAAAGTGAAACTCCCCAGGTTGTAATTATCCTGCAGATGTACATGGTCCCACTGGACAACTAGTGCTGTGCCTGTGAACGCCAGAGTGGGGGTAGAGAGGCAAGAGGAAGAAAAAAATGTGAGAAATACATTAACTGACTGTAGGAAAAGTACTTCACTGCAGTTACTTGAAACAAGAACAGTGATTTTTCTCTTTCTACCAACTTTCAGCTCCACACCTTGAAATGCCAAAGATATTACAAACACAAGTTGAAACTGAAATTCTCTGAAATGTAGACACCACAGTGCCACACAAGCACTTCAACTACTACTAAAGCAAGAGTGGTCAAATATCTTTGAAATTGCACAAGAAATCAACTAAAGGTAGGATCCAGTAGTTCAGGTGTGCTGCCATTACCATATCTCTGCAGTGGCATTCTTTATGCTCTATACCTAAATCCTGATGGCTTTGAAATGTGAAGTGCTAACAGCATTGCCTGCTTAGTAAAAGTTATTATTTCAAGAATTCAGATTCTTCCATTAACTATGCATTAATTAAATAACATTATTTTTTTTTCCTGCATGGTGCAAGCCCTTGCTGAGGTTCTGCAAATTGAGAAATGTTAGGTGTTGGCAATAAATAAATGTAGTTTAAATCAAACTCACTGAGAAGTCACAGATGGGGTAAATATTGAGTCTGGTATGCAGAGATTCAGTTGCAAGAGCCTTGTTAATATTCACAGGAGTTCACTGGCTGAAGATGCACTTACCACACTAAAAATATTTCTCAAACAACTTGCATACCCTGTGAGCATATTTTACAGATGTTAAGACACTTACCACCAAAACTGTGTTTACTGAAAGTAACATTTTCATCTTTACATGCCTTCCTCAAAAACTTCTCTTTTTGTCACTAATGGGAGTTATGTGCTTTCGTTCAGACTTTAATTTCCTTTCTTTGTAGGATGTTCATGATGGGTCAGTACATATTCAGCTCAATACACTTTTGATATGTTCTTGAAAAATCTTTTGTTACAGATCTGTGCTGCAACTGTCAAGAACACATCATGACAGGGCTTGTCATGAAATTATGAGCATGCAAATTTTGGGTCCACAGTGCACCAAGTCTAACATGTTATTGTCCCTTGTATTTTTCTGTATAGTAGATACTCATTAATTGTGCACACAGTGCATTTTTTCCTTTGTGACCACATTCATTAACTACTTTCTGAATATTTATTTAATTGCATTAGATTTTATTTTAAATGTAAATTGGTTTCTAAAGTTATTAGAGCAAAAATAGCTAGAATTTCTTTTAGTCAGTCACTGAGTACTTCAGATCTATGTGCACCTCAGAACCCCAAGCTAAAATGACAATCAGTTGCCACCTAAACTGTTATTTAATTCCAGAGGCTTTTATGCAGATTTGTGTGTACCTAAGTTCCTTGCAGTTAGCTCCATCAGTGAGACTTTGATGGATCCCCACACTCTGTGCTTTCCCACTACATATCTGCTTTATGGCAGAACACTTATTCATGGGGACAAAGCACACATGAGTAAGAAATAAGGTGCTGAAGATACAATCTGCTCAGTTCTTTATCCTAAAGCCTATGGAACTCAAAAGATGATGCATTACACATGAAGAAGAATTCAAAATCTCAAAGAACAGTTCAACCTTGTAATGAAAGCCATGTGATACAGCCTGGAACACCTGGTGTGAAGACTGGAAGTCAGGACTGTAATGAGAATTAGCAACATCTTTTCCAGAATCCTCAGATTCTTTAAGTAAAGATGACAAATCTCTGGTCAAAAGGTTAAATAATTTAAAACATGAAAATTATATCTTTTTCTGTTTCAAAATTCTTCATGGAAGGAATAGGATTTTCTCATGTAAGCATTTTATTTGATTTTTAACAAATAAACATTGCAATGACTAGATTGTAAGGAAAGATTATTACTAGATGTAAAAGATACAGAATACATTTTGATAACTGATCTAATTAATAAAAAATACTATTGGAAATATAAAATGTTTTTGAACCTGCTAGCAATTTTTGCTTAAATTCACTATAAATAAGCATTCATAAAATAGCATAGGAGTATCCAGGACAATTTAGAAGTCATGGATGTCATGATATTAATTCACAATACTAAACTCTTTAAGTTTTAACTGTCACTGTAGCTGATCACTAAAGGCCTGCGGTAAAGCACCAGATGCCTTTTAACCACATAGGGTATGTTTCTAAAATATTGATTACAACTGACTTCAAGAGAAAAATATCCACACATTCAAGGGCTGTGAAACTCCTCACAGAGTTTCAAGTACAACACTGTAGCTTGCATTTTCCTCTTTCAATCTTTTTTACAAGGAACTGTTGAGAACTCGTGGTGTAGATGAGTGTATTGGATTCCAATTCTGGGACTCCATGAACACTTAGTCATTGACAGGTTTATTAACCTTATCCCTGCCCTGCTTCTGTGTATTCTTGCTATTGCACTCCACAAATGCTATTTTCATTTTAGGTAGTGGACAGATGGTATCCACTATAAATACTTTGAAGTAACACTTTGAATTTACGCTGTTATATAAGACAGATTTTCCCTTTTAAAACTGATAAAATGCATTGCTAGTTTGAGTTTATGTACTTCAACACCCAGATGATATCTGCTCAATTAAGAAAAGGCATTCATGATTTTTTTACTGTGTTCTAAATTAATAATTGCTTCTGGATGTCAAGTCACATGCTCTATACAGCCTCTAAATTAAAAACAAAAAGCAAAACAAAATTTAAAAATCCTCAAAACTTCCTTCTGAAATAGTTATTTAGAAAAATAGGAAGAGCCAAGGGATACAGACAAGGACTGCTACATACCATTATCAAAGTATCTGACTGTTGAATTTCTTGACACACTGGGGTCAAAATTTGCCATTAAGGGTGCAATATATTGAGTAGCTGTTAGCATTCGATGTACAACTTCTCCAGTATATATGAAACCTACAATAAAAAAAAATTGAGACAATTTCAGTAAATTCTGAAAAGATTTTAATAGAATGGCAGGTTGAATTAGGCATTGCCAGAGCATTAAAGGGTCATCTGAGAGAAATTAATCCCAGCACAAATTTTACAGTGAATTAAATAAGAGCTAAAATTTCAGAAAAACATCTGTGATGGCTGCCAGAAAAACAAGATCCAAAATGAATAATGGAACAAATAGTTCAAGAAGATTTTTTACTGAAATAAAAACTGAAAACTCAAGGAAGAATAACTCCAGTTAAGGGCAAAATGCAAGTATGTGGCACTATGAAAATAAGCCATTTACCACCAGGCATATTCCATAGTGCTTTCTTTCTTACTTTCCAAAAATCTGCAGTTTGTTTTGCTTATGCAATTTGTGACCTCTTTCAAAGTTAGTCTAACCCTTTTTCATATTTCTAGAGACACAGAGTAAAGGACTATTTCAGACTAGATGTGACAATCTTTTTTTAAAAAAAAAGTCAGAAGAAAAGTGGAACAGATAGGACTTTTTCAGCTTTATAATGCAAGTAACATTTCTACAACATTCTCTGCTGTATCAGGTCTCACTAGTCTGTCCTATTTATCCCTGAATTGACCGTACTCTCAGATCAATAGTGGGTTTCTTTCATCTGAAGTGCTCATCCAAAACCTCTTACTGGTTTGGAATTGGAGTCCTTCCTTTGAAAGAAGACCAGTCATCTATGGTGAATACAGTAATTCTGCAGTTTTCTTCAAAGCAAACATCAGTTGTATTTTAATGACAAGAACCTTCTTCTATTTTAAACAATAATTGGTCTACAAATAAACCTGCGTTGTTAAGGTTTGCCAACTCCACTTCAACTGGTTAATGGAACTAATTATTTTAAGTGCCCCAGATGAAAACTTGGCTTAAAAACTCCCATTGCCCTAGAATGAGTCTTTTTGTTACCCCTTGCCTTTAAGTTAATTTGAGCTACAGGCAGATCTTCGATAATGATGTTTGCATATTACCTCTCCTCCTAGTGTTCACCAGATGGTGTCTTATGATATTTTTGTTTTTTCTACTTCCATTGATTCAATGAAGTATTTTCCAACAGCAAACATCTCAACAACAAGAATAACATTAGAGCTGAAAATTTTCTAACATGAAAAATGTTGTTAGAAAGACATATTGAAGAAATATAATTCTTTACTGGAAAATTATAGTATTATTTTAATCACTAATTATGCTGGTTTATGTTTCCTTTTCCATTTTCAATCATATTGAAAGTCTCTCTTCTTCTACAAGGCCTTTCACTGCCAAGAGCAAGAGTTCCTTTCTTCTTACATTTAGTAAGAAGCAATACAACATGTGATGAAGAAGCCTATACATCTAACTCTAAAACACAATTGTGAAATTCTAGAACCAAATACAAACCTGATCAAAACTACTGTTAATGTATAGTATTAAAAACTATTTGTGTGCAACCTCACTTTCTTAACAGTATCTCCATCCTAACCAGTGTGAGATGAAAAAGTTCATCAACAGATTTGTTCAATATGATATAGGAAATCTCTGAGTGCATGAAAAAATAAATTTCTGGAGTGCTTTAGGCATCCTTCTACTCCTGTACTCTCCTGAAATACACAGTTAAATGCTTGACAACTGCTCATGGAACTAGTTCTAGAAGTCATAAGATGCTATAAACAAACAAGGTGGTTCTCTGGAGTAATTCTCCTGCATGGCTGCTTATAGATATCATCCTGTTCTGTGAAGTCAGCTCTTGTGGTGGTGATAGGGGACCTAATAAAAAGTCAAGTGTTGGGAAAATACAACAAAAGATTCAGTTGAAAAGATTTGGCACCTGACAAAGGGGTGACCTAGGAACTGAGATGTTTTTTATTAATTTAAAACATATCTGTGTATTCAAAAGATACAGTATTTTAATGTCTGGGCACTCACTAACAAATAAATTAATTCTTAGGATTAAACTAAAACTTTTTTTTTTCTTTTTTTTTTTTTTTTTTTTTTTTTTTTTAGGGCGCAAAGGGGGATACTGGGGGCAGATTCCACTTTTCTCTTTTGGAAATTGATAGGGAGAGAGAAACAACACCAGCTTAGAAAGAGAATCTGCCCACACATATACAAATAATTTATAAATGTGAGCTTTCAGAATATATAAGTATAGCTGATTTTATGCTATTACTTATTTTAGGATAGCCAACTACCTTGCCAAAATACAGTTCCTGAAAGGCATTTTCACTATTTCCTGCGTTTGCTTCTAAAATATCATTCCCTTGATAAATAATCCCTTATGCTTATTTAGGCATTTTTAGTAAGTATTATTACACATAGTTCTATTTCATACTATGTGCTCCTTATTGTCCCTGTGGACATTTGCACACATATTTTAACACAGTTGTGGGTAAGTCTACAACCTTGAAACCATTCCTCAAAAATATTTTGAAGACAATACAAACAAACCCTTCGAATCCATATTCTTACATTATAATTAGCCTTAACAGTTCAGTACTTATTCATCCCTTGCACAATCATCCTACACTTACACAGTTTCCCTTTCATGCTTTCATCCCATTTACAGTATAAATGTCACCCTTATAACTAATAATGAGGCAGATACAATAAGAAAAGAAAGGACTCAATTGTGCTGGAACACTTAACTAAGTAAATCAGCCCAAGTAATTAGTAACCACAAAACGTATTTCGAAGTATTTGCCGGATGCAGGTCTACTATAGACAAAAATGGAAAGCAGGAGGTGGAAGATAGCTGGGAAGCAGGCAGGCCTTGCATGAAGATCACTCTAATGAGAACTCCAGTCATGCATTGGAACAACTTGAAAAGGAACACAGTCATTTCAAATCATCCCAGAGATTTACAAGATGAAGCCACCGTTGACTGTGGACATTTTATCATTGCAACTATGAATTAAAAAGAACAGCAAAAGTAAAATTAGCTTATTCTGGAATGGAATTCCACAGAAAATTGGCTTATGCTATCTGTGACCTAATTTTCTGACAATGCTTAATGCCCGAGGTTGATTCATTTAGTCAAGGAAGAATTTTTCAGACCTGCAATTTCCTGAACCACTTAATCTCTCCTTTGTGGGAGGCACTGGTAGAGCTCTTTTCCAAAATTCTCCACAAGCACTATACCTAGAAGCATAATATGTTTCTAAATACTGGAATGAAGACAAATAGGGAAAAGTGCTCAGCATTTTGCAAGTTTAATATGCACATATAAATTTAGCTAAAACTAAGGCTGAACTAATACTAAAACCACTTGTAAATCAAGAAGAGTATACTTCTAGTTCTCACAGTGCACAAATTTACACTCACACAAACAGGGAAAAAATATATATATTACCACTTAAGCATGAAAGCACAGTCCCACTTGATGTAAGACCCTGACTTGATTTAAAAATGCATTTTACGCCTGAATTTGCCCATTCCAAAATATGCTTATCTGTTGCATGCTAACATATCAAGTTTACAAAGAAAATTTAATGTACAAGGTTACAACACACTGCACATCAGATTTCTGTGATTTTCTTTTTTATATTCTTAGCTATGCACAAACTCAGTATCACTTAGAAAGTTTTTTTCTGTTTGCCAACAGAATGACAAAACAAGTTTCAAGGCAGCACAGGCAATGAGTCCTTTGAAATGTGTCTAAAGAGATGGTAGGACATGGGATATGCAGACAACAGCAACAAAAAAAGAATGATCTAGGTTGATAACCATCTTCTAAGCTGCCTAATAACAAACTTGTAAGATAAAACCTTGTCTCTCTCTGTGGTGGGTTGACTTTTGCCATCTGCCCCCTATCCACCCAGCTGCTCTCTCACAGCCCTTCCTCAACAGGATAAGGGGACTAAATAAAATGAAAAAATGCGTGTGTCCAGACATAAACAAGAGAACACTTGCAAATTCCTGTCATGGGCAAGAAAGAACTGATTTGGGGAAAGCTAATTTAATTTGCTGCCAGAAAAAATAGGTTTGCATAGTGAGAAAGACAGATTAAAACACCTTCCCTCCACCCCTCCCTTTTTCCCAGGCTTAGTTAGTGTCACTCCTTTATTCCCAACTCCTCTACCTCCTCCTCCCCACTGAGCAGTGCAGGGGGATGGGGAATGTGACTTGTGGTTAGTTCATAACACTTCGTCTGTCTCAGTCCTTTTTTCTCTCATTTTTTTCCTAATCCACCATAGATCTTTCCCATGGT
This sequence comes from Vidua macroura, assembly GCF_024509145.1. NCBI lineage: Eukaryota > Metazoa > Chordata > Aves > Passeriformes > Viduidae > Vidua > Vidua macroura. The sequence goes on from NC_071571.1 coordinate 19,244,584, forward strand.
CTGCAGTCCTTTAGGATGAACCTGCTCCATTGTGAGAACTCCACAGCCCATGGTTCCTCCAGGACATTTCCACCTCTCCCCTGCAGGCTGCAGTGTGTATCTGCTTCAGTGTGGTTCTTCCATGGCCTGTGAGGAAATACCTGCTCCAGCCTGGTCTCCTTTACAGATGCTTTGCTGCCTCCTCCCTCTTCTCTCCTTGGTGTTCACAGTGTTTTTTCTCATGCTTTTTGCCTCACTCCTGACACTGAAGTGCAAAATTTTTTACCCTTTCTTAAATAAGCTCCCCTATAGGTGCCACCAGGGCTCAGTGTCCCCTGCAGTGGATCTGTCTCTGCCTGGTAAGGGCCAGCCCCCCACCTCCTTCCATAAAGGCAGTCACTCTGCTACCTAAACATTATCACAATCCCTAGTACAACTTAACTTCGTATTTGATTTTTTAGTATACATCATATTTTATTTTGTATATCAGCTATTTTACCTAATATGCAAACCCAGTATTATTTACCTGAATTACTGGAATTTCTTGTTTCTTGTTAAGAGTTTTTAAAATTTATTTATTTTAGTTTAGTTATTTTATAGTAGAAGATAGGTGGAAAGTTGCAGCTGAAACAGCACTTAATGTACCAGTCTTATCCTCAGTAATTGTTAGCTCTTGCCCAAGTCAGGTTACTCACTATATAATATCTTTTCTCTCCTAAAAAGAAAAAAAATATTCTGGCCAAAAGAAAATGAGAGAGAAAACGAATCATTGTGTCTGCTGGTGCTAAATAACAGCAGTGAAATAAGTTGATGTGAAATTATACCTTCAAATAGCCATGTCATTGCTATCATAAAGAGCACAAAAACTTATAATTGATTGATTGATCCAGAGCCTTTCTCTTTCGCTGGGGGGATGTAGGATGTTTTTGCAATTGTTTTGATTAATGCTGCTGAGAATTTTGACTTGCATTTTATTTTCAGGGTGTTTCTTATTTTACAACTCACTGTTTGACATACCACATTTTTATCTTACATTCCTTCTCTTCAGCAGTAACAGTAAAAACCTGATGAACCTATTCTTGTTTCTGGAAATAAACTACACGAGAGACATTTACATCCAATGGAAAGATGGCAAGATATGGGGAAATAAAACATCAGGAGTAGTGTTGCTCATGTGTTTGGTGAAACTGAAAAGTATTGCATAGGCGTATAAAGCATAGGCCACAAAACTTTGCACTGTATCTTTTTAAACTATGCTGAAATGTTCTTTGCCTGTGCTCTTCCTGATATTTCTCCACCAACTATTTCTTTATGAAGCAAATTCAAGGATGTCTTTCGCTATTAAGCCCCTAAGATACATTGGAAAGTTGCATTCTAGAAACAGATAATGCAGTTTACTTTCACGCCTTGTCCTATATAGCCATATTAATTTTTCTTTGATATTTCAGTGAAGTAAGCTTTAAGTAATGTCATTTATCCCCAGATGGCTAATTTATTGTTATGACTGTAGAAGAATTTTATCATCACTGTAATTGCATGAAGATTACAGTGTAATTAAACAAAAGGATAACAGCAACTCCAGATCCCTCAGACAATCCATGAAAGTTAAATACCTTAATGAGCTTTCAAGATCAGTGTAAAATGAACCAATCCCTCATGCAATTTTATGATTTTTTTTCTAGCCTTCTGGGAAAAATGAATTTGAGAGAGATTATACATATTGTTTTGCTTTTCTTTTGCTTGACTAGATTGAATGTCTAACCCATTTCTTCTGGCCTGAAAATGTGGGCTATCTGAAAGCTAAACCCCAGAAGGCATGAGCATAACTGTTTTTCTTAATTGCGTAACCTTACAAGGCTTTCTTGTGAGTCTGTGCATGAGGGTAAAAAGAAAAGCTACCCACAATTCTCCTACTCTTTTCTGTACTTCTGTGTTATCTTATGTAGATATTTGAAGGCCAGAAAATTAGTTTTTCACCATTATTTTTCCTGCTGCTTTGTTAATACTTAAAGCAAGCATTATCTGGAAAATTTGGGAATGTGCAATGTATGACATTGAGCAAATGTCAGGAAGTTTTCCAGCTTGCTGGAAGTAGTTTCCTTGCTATTCACTCTCTTTGTGAAAAGTATGTGATCCAGTGGAATAAAATCCATTCTGGTCAAATCCTATTCAGCTCAATGAAGGAATTTAGGGGATAATGTATCATGAAACTCTTCCAGTAGGTTTTTTTTACCTTCTGAAAAACAATGTCATAAGACATATCTTGTCAGGAGACTGTTAGATACCACCAGGTAGAACATAAGAGCAAGAGGACTTTTAAGAAAGGACAATGAAAGAATGCAAAGAACTTGCAAATATAATTGTAATTGAAGTATATGTTCATAAACTTTTAATTACTCTAAATTGAAATGCTCTCAACTTCAGCAGAAAGAAACCACAATGTTATTTAGAGTCTAATGACCTGTATCTGTTCCCCTCTGATCATACTTCCTTAGAGAAAATTCTTGGAAAGAGGCATGAAATATTTTATCTACTCAGTGAGACACCACCATGTGATAGCTCCCAAGAGCCTCTCAGCTTCAGCCAAACAAAGACCAACACAGTTCCTAGACAGACTGGAACCACAGAAAAGAGGTTGACAGGAGGATTATCTCACTTGGGATGAATATCTTAGCAGCTGTGTCATTGTAGTAACTTTGGCGCTGCTGAATCCTTGGAAGAGGCTTGAATAGAGCTGTTAGAGGAAAATCTAATTTTGCAGTCTCTTTCTGGTACTTTGCAGTCTATTTCTGCTATTTACTGGTTGGGTAAAACACCTTCATGTCTGAACAGCTCGTCACCAATAAAAAAATTTAGATGGTACTGGATGATTTTTGGATGGTCTTTTAATGCTTGCAGATATTTAATATAACGGGACGGGGGGCAGGTGGGGGGGTGGGTTCATGTCTGAATCAAACTGTTGTAATATCAAGACAGACTTTTTTTTTACTTGTGCTGCTGTCTCTCTTTTATATTGCCACAGAGTCTAATGAAAATAACTGCCATAAGCTTTTGTCCTTGCTCTGTTTATTCTCCTCTTTGTTCCAGTTAACTTTCAAAGTTATTTCTTACCTGATAAATCACAGGAAACTTGAATCACATGATACACAGGAATTAAAAAAAAAAAAAAAGGCTTTCAGGTTATGATGAAATCATTATTCTCCAATGTTTAAAAAAATTCAGTAAGGAAATAGAGTTTAGAAAAATGGTGAATGCCATCAAACTGGGTTGTCATGCATTCTATAGAAGTTTGAAGCAACAAGGTTGCAGAAGACAAAAATAAAATTTTTCAAATTTTAAAAAACCTGCTTAAAATTTATGCATAACAGAAAGACAGTTTGGTGAATGTCTGGGGTTCTACTGCAAGAAATCAATGTTATTTGAAATATAACTTTGGGGGTCTTATGTAGAGATTATTTTCACACCCCTTGTATAATACTATTGCATTGCTTCTATTAATCCTTCATAAATTAAGCTAATCCCATGTATATAATATTCACATTCATGTAAAACAACAGCACACAGCAGGTCAGGGAAGACTGCAGAGGCTAGCATGCAATATTAGAGAAGTTTCAGACACCACTAAATTACATTTCACATGTATACATAAAAAATAACACTGAAATAGCATATAAAGAACATGGCTTTTATTCTATTGTGAATTTTTCAGAAGGGAATTTAGCTCTGTATTCCTCTACTGTCAACATCTTGCCACAACTACGTGCTGTCCGATGCCTTGCTCTCTCACCACATTTTTTGTGTTGGACACAGAGTTCAGAGAGGTGAGGCAGCGTGGGTGTGCCTCAAGCAGAACTATTCCATAGTGAATGCACAGCTCAGAACAGTGAGCTAGACGCTGGTAAATGTCCATGTGAAACTTGGGCTTCAGGAGAGGCAGCTGTGTTTTTGTGTTCTCAAAGAGGTTCTTGTTCATCTGCGTTGCTCAATTAAAAGTTATGTCAATATAAGCATATTATCCTTTTCTCTTGTTGAACTCTGAATCCCTCCCAAGGGGACTCAATGCAGCTACTGTGAGGGAAAAGCAGTTAGCTCTGCCTCTTTCTGTCACTTCAGCCTGAAGCACAGGACTGGATACACCACTCATCAAATTTCACCACCAATTTATTTCTCATCTTAGTGCATTAATGGCAGACAATACTTTGAATGAGGAACCCCTACCCTGGGTCAAAAGTAAATAAATCCTAAACTAAACCTTTTCGATTAAGATCAGATTGCTGGTCTATCTCTCTGTGCAGGGGACAAATGTTGTGTAGGCAGTGAAGGTGGCAGGCTGGTGTGGTGAGGAGCAGAGAGCAAGTAATGACAACAATATTCAACCAGATTTGTAGCAGACACACTGTATCCTGAAGCTGAGACAATTTTGGACTTATCCATTCTTTGCCTCCTTTGTACACTTGTTACCTCACAATCATTTTGGGCTATGCTCTTCAGTTGTGGAGCTAATCTAGGAAAACATCTGGCCTAGAGCAACATGAGTAGAACTAAACAGAGAAAAGGCAAAAATCTAAGTGGGAGGAAACTAGAATATATTAGCCTCAATGTTTAGAATTTGAGAATTAAATCACATTAGCTTTGGTATCATCAAACAGCTTGTGTTTCCTCTCTTTTGCTACATTAGTTTACATTAAAGCAAATTACCTTACATGAAAGCACTGTATTGATCTGTAATTTAAAGCACACAAAAAAAACTTCTGCAAACAGGTAGGGAAATGGACCAATTTCCCCTCCATAAAGAGAAATATTGCCTGTATAAAGTGTTCCTGTATGATATTTTAGTTTTATAAAATTTCAGCACTAAAGACCCTCATGGTTTTTACCTTCATGGTCATACACAACTTTGTAATACTTGATGGGAATGGGAAGACCGAAATGTCTTCCTCAGTGCAGTTAATACAGGAAGATATTCACCCAGATCCAAAAAGATGAAACTTTCTCTCTAAGCAAGTAACTTAACAAAAGTCCCATAATGATGTCAGGAAAATCTGCACTGTCAAACTGGGTAATTAAACTCTCACTTCAAATGAATTCTTTTAATTAAAGAAAAAGCTTTCCCTTATCTTCATATTAGAATAGGACCTGTGCTGTATCACAGTTCTAAGTCCAAGATTTTAATTATCTGACCAAAAGGAATAAAGGACAAAAAAAATATTTCAATACTAGTCGGAATTAAACAATTACAAGTCTGTCATAGGAAATATACTAGTTTCAATTTAAAACAAAAAGACTGAAGTAAAAGTAACATCTTTACAGTTTTTATTTTAAAATTTCTTTTTTTTTTAATTTTTTTTTTTGGTCTGAATAATCACTCTAAAGGGATTTCACTTATGGAAATAGAAAAAATAAGGAAAAGTCTTTGGTACCATTTCCAGAAGTTTTGAAAATGTGGGTGTCCCTTTAAGAAAAAGCAGCGGTGAGCCTCTTTTGGACTTGTGCATGCAGAGGTTTAGGAGCACAGGGGAATTGATCCTTCCATCTGAAGATCTCAGACCTGTGATAACCCATCTTTTCCATGCAGAGTGAGAAATAGGCCGTGGCTGGGCTGTGGGTGGCACATAGCTGTGCTGCTCATAGTTTAGCACAGCTGAAACTAGGCCTAAATATAGGCCATCAGGACAGAGCTGATTTGTGTGCAAACTCTGCAAAGCCCTTTAGTAAATATAGTTCTGCCTAGTCTCCTGGCTGGTTCTAACAGGTTGAAGTGTATTCTTCAGTGGAATACTGTACATGCTGTGATGGATTGCCTGGGCACTTTATTGTACAACATCAGCCCTGCCAGGGGGTGCCTTATAGCACTGGGCAGCATGCACTAACAGAAACATCAAACTGGTTTATGTTTCTGTGCCTCAGTAAAAATGCATGTGAAAACACATGGTTCATTTTTTAGACATTTGCAAAAGACTGGAAGGGTCATCTTTCATAAATTCAGTATGCATTGGTACATGATCTGAAAGAAATTCTAAATGACTGAGATTGAAAATATTTTGTCTAAGTATTTTGACCATCACATGATGAACTAAAATATGACTATTGGAGGAAGAGGCATAAGAATTAAACAGAAAATGTCTTTAGACTAAACTAGACCAAAAATTAATTTCTAAAAAGCAGAGGACTTCAGTTACAATGCTGTTCTATGTTATGAGAGATATATGATATAATGCACACTTCACTATGATGATGAATGTTGGTCATTGAATCATATGGTAAGTTACAAGCAGCAATAGGATATCTGTGGTAAATGCCATATAATTGCAGGGTACATAAACAGTAATCCCTGCCTCCCAAGCCAAAGTGCAGGTTACAACATAATTATGTTTAGACTTAGTAAAAGTAATCATCAGATGTGGCTGGATTGCATTTGCCAAGGAAAAGCCATTTAGATTCTGCCCAAAGAAAACATGCTAATTCCTTTCAACATTAGGATCTGGTAAAGCATAATTGTAGCCCCATGTCTCATCATCCACCCAAAAGATAAAAGTTGTATCAGGAAAGCTAGAAGTCTAGTTTTAATGCAGAAAGCCTTAGACCCTCATTAGCTGTAATGAGGGTAAGGCTGTTTCACCATGCTTTGGTGGGACATGTCTGTTTGCAGCATGAGACACAATAGGCTGCTCTTCACATCAGATGATAGCTACAGAAGAGTGGTGACAGTTCTTTCCATGAGCATTTTAACCACTTCCTTTTGAATGAATAACAAAATGGAGAGTATGGATTAAATCACCAAGATGCAAGAAGAAAATCTTGCCTCCCACGAAATCCCAGGAAAAAAAATATAGTCATGTTCACATTCTATTATTTTTTTCTAAGAAATAAAGTTCCTGAAAGATTAAATTCAGGAAGCATGCACAGGCAGGTGCAGAGACAAAACTGCTTTCAGCTACCACCTGCACTCATAGTTGTTCTCATTGTTGCAGGTCATGAATGGCAGCAGAGGGAAAATGGAGAACCTATGAATTTTTTTACTTCATTCAATTTGAACAAAATAATGCAAGTTCTACTTATTTCCCTTGAGAGAGTGTAGACATATGGCTTGTCATCCTTCTTCCTGCTGTCATGGCTCCATTAAGGAACTGATTATTACTTTTACTCTGGCACAAATTTTATACCCCAGAAACTGCCACTTTCACAAGTTGCCATCAGTATGGCAACTCACATTTCATTTTTGAGGAACATAATTACTTGTTCAGAGTACATGATCTCATTAGGTAAGGTGCATATATGTCTTAATAGAAGGAAAAAATATTTTTTCACCACAGGATTTGATTACCTTTGTCAAGAAACTAAGAAAAAGGCAGGAAGAAAAGATTTCAAATGTCCACCCTGAGTATACACTTTGAGGCACTAAGACAACAAAGAAAATTTTCAAAGGCTAACATTAGTATTATTTATGCTTTGACAATCTGCTTACAAAACTGTGGCATTATACTCTCTGATCTGGGGACTCAGTTGCAATAGCCAGTCCTCAGTGATGATTACAATGTTTTAAAAATCACCATGGACAGGAAAAACACATAAAAACAATCATAATTTGTTCTGACCAGAGATATGTTTTGTAAATGTAAGCAAGGAAGAACCAGCTTTTTACCCTCTGTTACTAATTGTGCTATGGGTATATGAAAGGCAAGTCTTGGCTAGCAGTAACCAAGATTTTGTTTCTGAGTCCAAGTAAAGTCCTCCTGAAGGTTTGATTCATCTGGAAATGTAAAGAAGGGATAGCTAGTACAAAGGGTAGTGCAACCCTTTTAGTCACACAGGCATTTTATGAGACATTTCAGAAAAACAGGAACTTGGTAAGGGGTCAGACCCAGCTTCATCTGTACACTGCAGATTGACTGTAGGTCAATCACAACAGTGAGTAGTGAAGTCACAGTGATTCCTGACAGTTAGAGCACAGCTTCCTGAGCTCAGTGACTGCTGGTGAGGAAGGCAAAACAGAGTGACTTTGTTGGCATTAACAGACCTACTATCAGGTGCATCCTGACTTCTTTGTGTGGTATCCAACAGAGAGGGGTTTTGAAAATAGAATGTCTTGCAACTTCCTACCTCAAGCAAAGTGACAGAAGGAAGACTCTGAGTGTGAGATACACTAGCGTACAATGTGATAGAATAATATGTTTTATTGACAGAGGAAATAATGGTTGGGACATGTCTGATCAACATGACTGATACATTGAGAAAGCCATCAAATCAAAGCTACTATGATCACCCCCACATCCATTACTCAGTGATAATACTGAACTAGAGAGCTGAGGGATATCCTTTCCTGAACGGCACTGGTGCTTGTTGCATCTTTGGCACTAAGCTGTCTGGAGCAGAGGAGGTCAGTATCCAACTTGTCATGTCAGCTCTTTTCTTCTGGCACCTAAAGCACTGCATAAGATGCAAGTTCAACATGGAATTTAAACAACACATTTCTGTCTCTAATTTCTCTATTCACTACTCATCCTCCTTTATTTGGAGATAAACCTTAACTACAATTTTTCACTCTCTGCACAAACTCAGTCATACAGAATAGAAAACATCTCAAAAGCATCACTGCTGAGGATTTCTGCCAATGTGACTGATGTGACTTATATTGATTTTATCTGTATGTGCTCAACTAAATAATATAAGATGTCAACTAAGACCAGCAAAGCTCCTAACACAAGAAAACTTGATACAGGTGTACTACAGGATGAACGTAATAATGTACAGATCCATGTAGCCACTGTGGCTTTTCCTTCTGCAATACGTAAAAGTAGAAAGATGCCTGTTCTGGTACTGCCCAAACCCAAGCAGCAGTCACCAGAAAACCATGTCTAGTTGCTTTCTCTGAAGCTGTTTGTTAAAATGATGGTTGGTATCAGAAGTGAAAACTTTCCCCTTCCTACGTTTTTGGGGAAACTGCCTTGAAATCTCCATCACAGAACAGGACTGCCTTCCCTTTGTGTACAGTACAGAGGGCTGGCATCAAAATAGAAGCCCAGCATGAGTTTATAACCTTAAAAGTGGTTATCACCAATCTGTAACTAATGATCTTCATGCCAGTCTTTTTGCCTCCAAGACTAGACTCACACTTTCCCACTGAAATTCAACTTCCAGTTCTCTATCTTGTTTAATAAACCCATCAAGGTGACGTAAACTCACATCCTCATACAATGTCATATCCAACCAAAGTGGTCTCCAACCACTTTACCTGCTTTCACATGCCTCTTACCAAGGAACAGAAAATTAAGCCAGCAATAAAACAAAAAGATAAAGCTTCATCACCCCACTTCACTGAACTGCAGTGTAAAGACTTCTGCTATCCCAGGATAGCTAGCAGGCAAGGTCAGCAGTGAGGGAAACTGATTCTTTTCTTGGCTGTGAAGGCTTATGTCAATTCAAAGCCATCATGAATTCCCAGCCTTCCACCTTATGATCAAGGTCACTTCAAAAATCTCCTGAGCTTTCAATTTCCACTTAAGACTCTCATTGGGCTAGCCTACTCCCTCTCAACCTTCTAAAATTTTTGGCCTAAACTACATCTAACAATTTTTTTTTACTGCTGAAAGTGGAAAGTAAGAGCGAATCTGATAGATTTCACTTCTTTTTCATCAGTTCTAGGAACTGAATCTAATCTCCTTTTCCTGAAGTGATATCACATGCCTACATGTCTAAGACTGCTGAACAACCTTATCAACAATGGCTGAAAGATGCTTCTGAAAAAAGGAGAGACACAGGTTTTATTCTCATTTGCAAGTACACAGATTCAGTGATTAGGCGTGAGAAGGAAATCACACAGTATGAAAATTTTGAGCTTGAATGTCTAACATCCAAGGTCATTCAAGATCAGTGTGTTCAACATTCGTGTTCAGCTTCAAAATAAGCCAGTAAAAAGAAATTAAAATATTATTATAACAAGATACTTAAAACCACTCAACCAGAAATGCTTCTCTATTGCAGAAAACATTGGTTCTTAAGAATCCATAACCCCACACTTTCTTTCAGCTTTTGAAAACTCCTTAAGCCTTACCCGGTTGAACACAATGGCTTATAAATTTGATTTAAATGAATGCCAAGTCATTCCTCAATAGAAAAAAAAGCAGATATGTCTGTAATTCTTATCACTTCACAAACTATAGAAAGAGTAGAAGGACCAAGTGCCATTAAAAATACTATTGAAATAAGAGTGATGAATTCACAAGATGGAATCAAAAAGAGAGAACTCAACTATTCAGTTTATGTTAAATATAAAACTTATATTTTAATGTAGATTTTTAAACACTCAGGAAAATAGTTTTTCATAAAATACATGCATGTTATTTATAGTGGAAGCTATACAAAATCCAGCCATTTTATGACAGTATGTAATGTTTCAGTTATTCTGCAAAAGCTGGAAACACAAACAAATGAAAAGTCCTAAAAGTCTGAATATTCTACCAGTTGCAGAGATGGGTTTTCTCATTTAGCAAATTTTAAAAGTTCCTAATGGCCTGTGTCTGCAAGGGCTTGAAGGTCCCTCAGTACCTGTTGAGTTCAGTCAATATTTAGGGTGCTCACAGTGGACAAAAAGGCTAGTGGTTTTGACATGAAGTCCTGCTTTCCACTTACTAATTTTTTCTAACAAAGGCAATGCCTATACCTATCTCCTACCAATATGATAGCACTGAAGTAGAATGTCAGCTACCATTCAGCCATACATGGTATCCGAGTTCAAATTTCTTCGCACTTAAGTTACTACCTTAAAAGATGGTGTAGATATCTGGGAATACCAAGTCAGGATCTTCAGCCCTAATGAGACACTCACACACACTCCTCTTGGCAGTCAAATATGTCTTGCAGCACAAGTGGCTGAATGCCACGGACAGTGTTTCCCATTTTACTGAACAGACTCATAGAAAAACAGAATCCAGCCAGGCCTAGGGACCTTTCTGCCTCAGGCTGCTTCCAGACCTTCCATCCAAGAGAAAATTGTATTTACACCTCTGGCAAATGGAAATCATACATTCACTTAGGCACAAGAGAGGAAGTCTTTGCATGCTTGGCACTGGCTGCTCTCAGCATGTTTCTGAGTTGCAGAGGGGGAAGGGGCCAGCTCTGAGAAGGGAATCCTATTGCGGAGGCTAACAGGCTTGCATCCAAGAAGACTAAATTAGGTGCTCTGAATTACCTTTTTCATTTCATTGACTACATAAGTAAATATATGCCTTAATTGAAAGTGAGTTCCACCTCTCTTGCCCCGTTTCCTGTTCCATCTTCCCATCTACATTTAGAAAGAGGAAAGATTTCATTGCACAAAGGCTATTGCTTCTTTAAAAATCATAATAACAAAAATAATCTTTTGTCCAGTACATTTAATTAAGCATTTATAATGCTCAGATCATATAGCTACTTTTTAGGTAGAAAATATATATTGTAAAAACCTATTTTCTGTCATGTATATATTATTGCTAGCTAGACAACAACTCTATAATGCCACTGATATGTTTTTTATTTCTTAGTATTTATTGAAATGATCAAGCAGAGAATATATTTAAAAGAATCAATACAGAAAATCTGGTAAAGGTCACGGGCTATTTCGGGCAGAGGGATGGTGCTACCTCTCTTCCTAGAACAAAGATGACAATTTTTTTTTTCCTTATTTCATCTCACTTTCTCAAGTTGTCTGTTTTTCTTTTTTATTTTGTACAGATGGCATTAATCATTCTATATGTAGGTTTGTACATCTACTACCATTGCTTTGTTTTCTTCTTCTGGTTCTCCTTTGTAAATTGTTTTAAAACATGGGTGATTTTTGTATAGATCAGGATGCTGGACCTCTACACAGAGAGTAAACAGTGGCATACCATTTATACTAAAATATCACTTATTTGCACGTTTTCTCATAGTACGATACATCTCACTTCCAAAATAAAGATGTGCAGTCAAACACATTTCTGTAGTGAGAATTTAATTTCAGCTACACTTAAGCCTTTATTTGGGAATGTGTCATTGGCATGGATTTGCACATTTAATTTTCTTATAAGATGTGCACGTTCTATCCTTTCATTTAACCTGCAAATTAGTAAACTGGGAGAACTCAAACACTGTAGAATAAGTACCAGCATCAGGTAGTAGGAGCTCTTGCGTAAAGTTCAAATTGAACTGCTGTGTGACAATTTTATTTTTTATAAGTGCAGAGGACAAAATGTAACTACCACGTAACATGAATCATCCAAACTCAGGAACAACTTTAGACATGATGGATGTGATTTTTAGAAAAGCATCTCTCTTGACACAGTACACACAAATCCTACTCTGATATTGCTGAGCTTCCATTGAGTTAGTAATGTGAAACATAATTCACAAGTTTTCCTTGCACATGTTAGGAAGAAAGTTCTAACAAAATCTATTTTAATTGGTGAAAAATTTGGGTATAACTCGAGCACAGTCTTTCCAGGTCTCCTAACAGTAACTAAACATGAAATAAGAAAATCCCCCTGGCCTCACCCCTCCCCCCCAAAAACCAAATAAACCCAAACAAACCCAACCCTTCTTTCAAAAAATACTAACCAAACAAAACAAAACAAATAAAAAACAAAAACATACAAACAAGCCTACGAACCACCCCCCCCCCAAAAAAAAAAAACCCCAAGAAACCATCAAAAACCAAGAAGCTCAAATTTTGCTAGTTGTTACCACTTGCAAATACCATCTTTTGGTCTAAACCAGTGTTTTATTTTAATAAGACACAATTATGTCTAAATTTTATATAGAAAGCTGAATTGTTCATATTGTCTTCATAGAGAGTTCTTGGCAAAATCTCCACATTCGTCGTAGACAGTTCACAAAATTTAGCAAAATTGACTACACAGAAAGAAGATGGCACAAACTATTTGGCTTATCTAATTCATGCAGTTCTTAGGCACAACCCTCTACTGGATCTATGCCCTTTAATGTTATGCATAGTCAGTCAAATGTTTTCTGAATGAGATTCCAGAAGAGAAAGTACTCAGCTGATTTTTGGTACCTTAATAAAAGTTGGCAGGATTTACCAAAGTTCTTCCTGCTTTTTCTTCCTCTACTGGATCTATGCCCTTTAATCTTATGCACAGTCAGTCAAATGTTTTCTGAATGAGATTCCAGAAGAGAAAGTACTCAGCTGTTTTTTGAGACCTTAATAAAAGTTGGCAGGATTTACCAAAGTTCTTCCTGCTTTTTCTTCCTCTTACTGCTGATGAAGCAAGGAATTTAAGATACCAATGTTGCAGATTATGTCCTTTGGTACTACTCACTACTCGGTTGCATATATTGAATATTTTATCTTGACTTTTCACTGCTACTGATCTGCTTCTGCTCAGAGATAAATTTTCCCTTTACTGTCAGTCCTCAACACATCACATTTCAAAGTCCTTTTTCCCATCCTCCTTAATCTGCTCAGTTCTTTCCTGAGGCACTTGCACTGGTCTTTGCAAATAAGTGTTCTCTGCTTTCTCAAGGCTGCATGTTTCCAATACTTTGTGTCTTTTCCCATTAAACAGGCTTTCTGTTTGCCAGGTTGGAATTCTCTTCTGTAACTGACTCTCTGCAGAAATTTTAATAGTTTTTCTGAATTTCACTGCTTAATTTTAAATACTTATTTCAAACTGAGGGAATTTTTTGTAAAAAGATTACAGCAAGGGATTCTGTACCTAACAGAGCAACTCTTGATTTTAACAATAATCTGTGTTACACAGCCTGCATACTTCACAGAATTTATGGCAGTATCATAAAAAACCAACAAAACGGATTCCCCAGCACCACAGAGATATGGAATTACTGGTGAGAGTTAAGTGAAGGACACTCCAGTGAGGACATTCCAGCAAAGACTATTAGGGGGCTGTTTAGCCTACAGAACACAAGGCTTGGGGTGGATTTCATCAAGGTATGTAAATACCTGAAGGGAGGGTGTAAAAAAAAAAAAAAAAAAAAAAAAAAAAAAAGGAGACAGGCTCTTCTCATTGGTGCCCAGTGACAGGACAAGAGGCAGTGGGCACTAACTGAAACACACAAGGTGGTCTTTCTGAATATCAGAAAGCAATATTTTGCTGTGAGGGTGACTCTGCAGTGGTTTCCCAGAGACTTTGTGGACTATTCATCTGTGGAGATATTCAAAGGCTCTGTGGCCACTGCTGTAGGCAACTGGCTGCACGTGGCCCTGCCTGGGAAAGGGGTTTGACTCCATGACTTCCAGAGGTCCCTTCCAACCTCAATGTCTCTGTATCCTGTGATACTTTTAGGTGTAAAAATAACCTTCTCTATGACTGACTGAAGGCAAATGCTTGCAAAATGCTTGGCTATTATATGTATATTTTGTGACATACCCATTAATTTCCAGACTAATAAGAAAAAAGTTTTTTCTGCCTCAAAAAGCATAAATGAGCATTTCATGAGTTTCCTTTCCATCCTCAGCAGTGTAATGACACCAAATTGATATACTAGGAAACAGAATATTTAATGAGGATCAAAGTCATTAAAACACTAGCAGACCTGCTAAACTGGTCCAGTCATGGTCCTTTGTGTTTATTGCTTGGCTACTTAAGTTGTTATCACCTGCCCCACGGGGCAAAACAATTTAATTCTTAAATTGAACTGTTGGACAAACTATAGCTATAGAATAGGGCAGTGTTACAGGATGAAGTTAGAGTCATCCTTGAAAAACATTAAGCAACTGGCTGAATTAGACAAAATATCTGCAGTTTGCTGATAACTATACTGTTTTTGTACTGCTTCAAACTACCTGGAGGTGAGGCAGTGTTTAGATCACAGCACAACTCTTTTATTGATTTTCTGCTGTGTTACCATGGAAACTTTTCCCACAAAAAAATGCACATTGCCTTACAAATTTATACAGACAGTGTTCAATTTGTTGATGGGTTAAAGGAGGAACCAAATCTAAATGCTCCTTCATTTTAATCATCTAGTTAACTGATATCAGCATACTGAGTCCTAGTCAGTAATTTTTCTTATGGCTATTTTATTTTCTCAGCCTTCTTGCAAGGTTGAGAAGTTTTCTGTGGATATCAATCAACTCCTATAAATGAGATTCTTCTACTCAATGTCTCCTTAAAGTTTCTTCCACTCACTCATTACAGAGGCAGCCTTTTATTTGTTTTTTCTTCAGATTTATTGCTGTGAAACCACTGGGCTATAACCTGCTTAAAGGTTGTGATACAAAATGGTTTTATAGGCTGGTGCTTTTAAAGAATTCATTTTCTTGATGAGGTGAAAGGAAAAATGCTTCATGCATGTTTGCTTTCATGAAGTCAGTCAGGGAAGCAGTCAGGCTTTAGATCTTTATATGGTAAGGACCAGTCAACATATGCTTAGAATAACTGTAACAAATGACAGAAAATTGGTTCCTTTTTAGATAAGTCAAAATAAATCACTTGAAAACTCCTGTGTTTATGAAAACAGTTTCATTCAGCTGTCCCCAGCTCTGATATTTTATCCAAGGATCACATAACATCTGATTGAGATGAAAATAAAGGATTAGGCCAATAACATGAAGATGACTTAAACGGTTAAAGAATTCCTGCCTATAGAAATTAGGTGGAATAAAGGGCAACAGGAATGTAATAGGTCCTTGTCTCCTGTGACCATGATCTGACTTGCTTCACTGAATCTACAAGGGCTTCTACCCTGTGACTACAGCTGAACTGGAAGGTTAGATGAATATTTATGAAGCAGGGATGCCTACAGGCAGCCCACGGTTTGCAGAATTCACAGTGCAAAATTCTTTATCACATACCATTGAAACTCACATACTAGTGAGTTTTCCTTGGTCCCTATTTTAAGTAAATTCTGTGTACTACCTCCCTAATATTACTGGAAATGCTGAAAGCTCAAGTACCTAATGGCAAATTTTATTGCAACTCATATTGGTCTCAATAGCTGCCCACCTAGATATACTTTAAATACACCAAAGGAATAATTATTTTAGGCAAGACTAACTTATTAGTTCCCTGCTTGGAGCATATGGTTGGGTGCAGTGATCTCTGAAGGTCCTTCTCCATCTGATAAGCTCAAAATTTCTATGCTTATTTATATGGTTGTCCTATGCATAGTTCACAATCAGCAGTCCAGCTCTTTTTTTTTTCCTGAAGCATGTCATAAACAGAATTGCTGCACCATCCAGCAGCTTTCAGTGTCAGTTAATGATGAGACACAATAAGAGGATGAGGCTAAACTGCACCACACATTGATTCCCCCTCTTGCCAAAGTCAATAGTGACTCTCCTAAAGATTTTGAGGGCACGATGTTGAGTTTCAGCTAAAAGGTTGTTTCAGCCTCTGTTTTAAAGTATGAGAATATGCTGGAATATAGGCAGAAAGTGGCTCCTGAGTGGGAGCATTCTTACATAGAAGCAACATACAGAAGAAGCCAAAGTAATAGCAAGAAGACAACAAAGTGAATAGAAAGAGGAAGAGACAAATCAGGTTGAAGCTCTGAGACTATGCCTGATTAATTTTCAAATATTTGATAAGTTTAAAGTGCTTTTGTGAGTGGAACTGACCTTTAATATCTGTAATAGTGACTGCCAAAATGACTACATTTAAAAGAAAACAAAATGTCAACAGTGCTATACTTCAAAACAATTATATTTCAACCTCAGAAATATTTAAGAATATTCTTGACTGCCTAGCCAGTAATTAATTTTTGTTTGGATGATATGTATTTTCACTACCTGTGAAAAGAAAATGTCATATGAGATTCTTGATAATTCATATTCTTCCACTCTCCCTAGTCTTAACAAGCATATGAAATAGAAATAGTTTAAGTTTCTGAACGTATACAGGAAAGTCTCCCAACCATAGACTTCCCCTACATGGATTTTAAAATATATATTTTCTTTTATGGATCAAGGGCACTAAACTAGTATTTGTCTACTTTAAAAAAATTACTATTATTTAACAGTAAACCAAATACATAACATTTACCACAGAAAATGTACATTTTACCATTCCTTTCTGGTCTGCATAAAACATAATTAAACCTAGTGGAATAATTGAAAATTGCACTGTCAGTCTCACTCTTTTAAGATGTGTATTATGGATCAATATTATTTGTGCTCCATTTGTGTTTTAAGCAAAATTGTGTTTTCTCAATAATGTGATGATAGAATTAACCAAACACAGCTAGCACTGAAAACAGCATTTAAATGACCCCAACAATGCCTTCCAAATGCCCAGAGCATATTTGCTTAGAATTGCTTGAGTTCCTCTTCATGTAGAGTAAAACCAGCTGAATGCCTCATAAAAATCTGTTCTGTTCCCTCCCCCCACAATGGAAATAGATGAAAAATTGTATTTATAAAAATTTGAATAAATGTATTTTGCAATTGGCAATCTAGGGCTAGATTTTAAAGCACCATGAATTCTGAGAAGTACCAGAGGTTGCAAGCTGCTCCACCAAAGTTTTTCACTATTTTTTGAGTGAATACATATGAAGTAATGTCAAATATTATTCCTTGGACTTTTTCACAGCTGAATGCACAACTTTCTCGTCTCTGTGTTATCAGAAGTCCATGTTCATACTAGGAGTTGGAATTAACGAATAAAATCGTTATAAATGCTACAGCTGAAAAAGCACAGAAAAAAAAAAGAAAAAGAAAGCATTTGTAAAAATTCAGAAACTCTTCTTAAAGAGAAATGTTCATGTACCTAATCAATCTGGTGGCTGGATGTTTATGGGCAGTGCATGTTTCCTACAGAGTAAAAAAATGGTTTATTTTTCACATCATTATTTAAAAGAAACCAATAAATTAGCATGATGACTAAGAAAAAAACTTGCTTCAAAAAAGGCCTGAAGATCTTTTTTTCTTGAAAATGTGGACATAGTTTTATAATCAAGGTAAGCAATGCCACTGCTGTCCTAACCTTGCTCTGACGCTTGAAAACAGGTACAGCTCAGAGCTGTTAAGGTGGCAAAAGGCAGCAGTAGGCACAGGCAGGTGTGTATTCAGATAGGAAAGGAAGTACAAAATTCACACAGCAGTTGGTCTGATCATGAAGGAGGCTCAAAAGGCTCTGGGTCTAATGGCTTACAGTGTCCTTCTTAGGGGATAAATTCAGGTTGTCAACAAAGAAACAGAATTTTTTCCTTAAAATATTGGTTCTGATGCAATTGCAACAGAGGTAGAAATCAGGGGGTAGGAATCCTAAAGTAAAATTCACTCATATCTGTATGACCACCAATAACACTACACAGAAATCTACTTGAAAGAAGGAAAACATTTATTTTAATATATAGGATCGAGAGAGATGGAGCTTAAAACTCTTAGTCAATGCCCCATAGATATTTTTATTCCATTATATTTCATATAATGAAACATTCCATGTGTTTCCACATTAGGCAGACAGTTAAAGCAGAACATAAACTGCAGTAAAAAAAAAAGAATGGGCTGATGACTTTTATTGCCCTATTAAGTCATTGCCAAATAACGCCTTGTTTTATTTGGTGTCACTTGCATCTAACAAGTGAGATATATGAAATCACACATTTACTGTCATTCAGCTCAGGATTTAACAATATTGTAACTAGCGCACTTCAATTAATAAGCATGTATTTCTTTGACAAATAGGAATTTTTAGCAAGCCAGTTAAGCCCTTTGAGTCTTTAAAACAGTCACCATTCATGGTCTCTTCAACAGCCTTTATACTCTCTCTGCTCTCAAATGTGCAGGCACGGACCAGACTGCCACGTGTGGCAGCTTGAAGTCAAAAAGTCACCATTTCTACTTGAGCAAATAGCTACAAAAAGATTTTTCTAGGTAAGCAGCCCCAGGCATCATGGGTCATGATGCAGGTTATAGAGTCTGGCTTTCCTTTTTTCAGGTTGGTTAAAAGCAGGTTTGCAGGCTACACTTCAGCCTGCACAGATTTTGCAGTACAGTAATGGGTGAAGATAAAACAATTCTAACACAAATTACAGGGCAAACCCTAACCAAAGTGTTATACCAATGCTGTCTCTGGCAAGACAAGGCAGTGTTGAACCCACAAACACTTGAAGGAGAGGTGGCATTTGCACTGATGATCCTTTATGAAGACATCTATCCTGTTTATCCCCTACTTAAGACTTGAGACCAGCACTGGTGAGTGAGGCAGGGTAAGAATCCCATGCTAGTGATTCTGGCTACCTTATCATTTCCTGGAAACACACTAGACAGACACATCAATAAGCTGCTTTTCCAGGCAGATGTAGCATCACTGACAAAATGACACACACAACATGTGAAATTGTTACAATATTATGGCCTAGTGGTAGTTGTTCTAAAATAAAAGTCCAGTCTACAATAGTCACTGCAAGTGATTAGTGCATGAAGAAGCTCCTAAAAGTAAATGGAACAAAACCACATGAAAACAAATGTAGTTTTGAGGTAAGCTTTCCATAAAAACAACAAATACCTCTTTTTTTTTTTTACAGTTTTTCCTGACATGTCATTAAATTTATGCTTTGTGCTTTATCACTCTAAACCATAAACCTCTAGTGAACTCTTTCCTATGACTTTTGAAGAAATTTAGCCCTAAATGCTTCTTTCCGCTGCTCACACCTGGAACCATCTCCTCAGCAACAGGCATATGCATGAAAAAGCTTGAAGACTGGGATTGTCACAGCCCAGTGACAACATTGAGAGAAGGAAGGGGAATGGGTGTGAATGCAGCCAAGGCCAAGACTGTAAGGGGAGTGAGAAGCAAGTGAAAAAATTAAAGTCTCAATTGAAAACTGACAAAGATCCATGAGAATCTATTTATTTCAATGGCCTTGGTTTCAGAAAACAGACAGATATGAATCTGAACAATTTGCAAGGGTAATGAATTTAGCAAGGACTGGCTTGAGACAGGGTGGTTGCCAAGGAAGGAATGATGACATAATGAAGAGGCTGGCAACAGGCAACTGATTTTTCATAATGTGGCTCAGACAACACTTGCATGCATTCTATTTTCTAACTGTTGATCATGCAAAACACGTAGCAGCATTTGCTCTTCTAAAGACTCTCCAGGAGTCAGGGATGGATAGACATGGATAGTCATCATATGAACATTGGAGTACAGTAAAGATATTAAGAAAATCTGTACTCCCTGTACTGTCAGAGATGCAGAAGAAATTCCATGTGCAGAATTTTACATGACAGATCCAAGTAGTGAAATTAGAATACCTTATCTGAAGCAATGAATATAAAAAGCCTTGCATAGATTTATTAAAGTGCTTTTCACACTATTCAACAGTTAGAGATACAGACAGGAAATGGAAATTATGGGTGGTTTGTGGCTTTGGATACAACAATGCAGAAACTCAATAGCAAAAATATATTTATTTTTACATATTTACTTTTAAAATATTTACTTTTTAAATAATGCTGCTGGTGACATGTAAAACTAAGTAACTAAATAGCCTCTTAATGTGAGCCTGTGTCATCAGTAGGATGGTTTCAGGATGATGGTTTTCTGCTGCTGCCTTCTTTTAGCTCCCACAAAATACTTCTGCCTTCCTCATCAGTGAGGGCTCGCACTGGGTCTCTGTGGGATGATCTGGGGCCATTTTAGGATCCAATTTACTTTGTGAATTATATTTCTCCAGCAATAATTTCAGTGTTCACTTTTAAGTCCTGCATTGATTTTAATTAATCCTGTGTAAGCTTCCAAACTTTTCTTTTAGATAACAACAAGCTGCTTATAGCACAACAACCAGAAATTCCACGCTTGCTAATGCAGCTGGAAATCAAATTTACTGTCACTTGCTATAATTACTTTGGACATATTGCCAATAGCCCAGAAAATGGGTAAATCTGAAGCAAAATAGAGGGGCAAGAAATCTTGTTTTCCAAAATATGACAAGTTGCAAATTAGAACATTGTTTTGAGACTTTAGATTTCTACTTTTCTTGCAACTTGTTTTTGTTATTAATTAATTTTTTGGATGATGGCACTATACCACATATTGATACATCATGTTAAAGATACTAGAGCTAATGCAATGCAGATTAAATAACAAAAGTAATATAGAATAAATGCCTAGCTGTTGTATTAACATTGCACTAGCTTAAACACCTTGATATACATCATCCTGTGAGCTGCTGGAATAGTGTTTAAGGTAATAAAATGCACAGCATAAAAATGGAGTAAGACCCCTTCACTGATAGAACAAAAAATTATTAACTGGATAGGACTCTTACCTATAGCTTTAAAAACATCACTTAGGTGAACTGCTATTGTAGCTGATGAGTATTTCCAAATATAATATTTCTAATATCTTTTCCTGACAGAATTAAAGGTACTTTATCTACACAGGCAAAAACCTTGCCTGTATTACTCTCTTCTTGCACCTAATGCTACCTATGCAGAGGGGAAAAACCCCAACTAAACAGACTTTGACACTTTTCCCTTTGAGTGCTGCTCTGCTACAACTTGTAAACATTCTTCAGAGAGGAGCAGTGGTGAGTGTTGCTGATTCCTGCCGTTGCAGAGCATGTTTTAACAGAGCACAGAATGACTAGGTTGGAAGAGACCTTCAAAATCATTGAGTCCAACCCATGCTCTAACACCTCAACTAAACCATGGCACTGAGTGCCACATCCAGTCTTTTTTTAAACACATCCAGAGATGATGACTCCACCACCTCCCAAGGCAGGCCATTCCAGTACTTGATCATTCCTTCCATAAAAATTTTTTTCCTAATATCCAACCTATATTTCCCTTGGCACAGCTTAAGACTGTGTCCTTTGGTTCTGTCAGCTGCTGCCTGGAGAAAGAGACCAACCCCCACCTGACTACAACCACCTTTCAGGAAGGTGTACAGAGTGATAAGGTCACCTCTGAGTCTCCTTTTCTCCAGGTTAAACAGCCCCAGCTCCCTCAGTCATTCCTCATAGGGCTCGTGTTCCAAGCCCCTCAGCAGCCTCGTTGCCCTTCTCTGGGTGCGCTCAAGCTCTCAACGTCCTTCCTAAACTGAGGGCCCAGAACGGGACACAGCACTCAAGGTGTGGCCTCACCAGTGCCGAGTACAGGGGAAGGATGACCTCCCTAGTCCTGCTGGCCACACTATTCCTGATACAGGCCAGGATGCTGTTGGCCTTCTCAGCCACCAGGGCACACTGCTGGCTCCTGTTCAGCCAGCTGTGGACCAGTACCCCCAGGTCCTTTTCTGCCTGGGCACTGTCCAGCCACACCGTCCCCAGCCATAGCGCTGCAGGGGGTTATTGTGGCCCAAATGCAGGACTCGGCACTTGGACTTATTAAACTTCATCTTACTGGACTCATCCAACTGTTCCAGGTCTCTCTGCAGAGCCCTTCTCCCTTCCAACAGATCAGCACATGCTCCCAGCTTAGTGTAGTCTGCAAACTTAGTAATGAACGACTCAATCCCCTCATCCATGTCATCAATAAAAACATTGAACAGAGCTGGCCCCACCACAGACCCCTGAGGGACACCACTGGTGACTGGCCCCAGCTGGATGCAGCACCGTTCACCACCACTCTCTGGGCCCGGCCATCCAGCCAGTTCCTAACCCAGCAAAGAGTGCTCCTGTCCAAGCCATGGGCTGCCAGCTTTTCCAGGAGTATTCTGTGGGAGACAGTGACAAAGGCCTTGCTGAAGTCCAAACAGACAACATCAACAGCCTTTCCTGCATCCACCAGGCGGGTCATAAAAGGAGATCAGGTTGGTCAAACACGACCTAACCCTCCTAAACCCATGCTGGCTGGGTCTGATACCCTGGCCAACCTGTAAGTGCTGCGTGATGACAATATAAACTGCTCCATTACCTTACTGGGCACTGAGGTCAGGCTAACTGGCCTATAATTACCAGGATCCTCCTTCCCACCCTTTTTGTGAATGGATGTCACATTGGCCAGCTTTCAGTCATCTGGAATCTTACCAGTGAGCCACTAAAAACGGAGGCAAAGAAGGCATTAAGCACCTCTGCCTTCTCTTCATCTGCAGTTACTAAGTTCCCTCCTGCATCCAATAGAGAACAAAGGCTGGTCTTACCCTTCCTTTTGCCATTAATATATTTGTAAAAACATTTTTTATTATCCTTTACAAAAGTTGCCAAATAAAGTTTGAACTGAGCTTTGGCCTCCCTAATTTTTTTCCTACGTGCCCTAGCAACCCCCTTAAATACTTCCTGAGAGACCTGACCCTCCTTTCAAAGACGATACATCCTCTTTTTATTCCTAAGTTCCTTCAAAATCTCGTTGTCCTTCCAGGCTGGATGTTTGCCTTGTCGACTCATCTTTCAGCACACAAGGACAGTCTGTTCCTGTGTCCTCAAGATCTCTGTTTTGAAGCATGCCCACCTTTCCTGAACTCCGTTGTTTATAAAGGCTGCTTCCCAAGGAACTCTCTGAATAAGTCTCCTAAATAGACCAAAGTCTGCCCTTCAGAAGTCCAATGTAAAAGTCCTACTGATGTTCCTCCTGATTTTACCAAATATCAAGAACTCTATAACTTCATGATCACTATGCCCCAAGTGGCCTCCAACCATCACATCTCCCACCAGCCCATCTCTATTTGCAAACAACAGGTCTAACACAGTCCCTCCCCTAGTGGGCTCACTCACCAGCTGTGACAAAAAGTTGTCCTCCACACACTCTAAGAACTTCCTGGACTGCCTCTTTTCTGCTGTGTTAAGTTCCCAGCAGATGTCTGCTAGGTTAGAATCACCTACAAGAACAAGGGCTGCTGATCCTGAAATATTATCCAGCTCCTTATGGAATGAGTTGTCCTCCTCTTCTTCCTGTTTGGGTGGATGATAACAGACTCCCAGTAGGATGCCAGCCTTTTTGTCCTTCCCCCTAATTCTTATCCATAGGCATTCAACTTCATCGTCACTAGTTTCAATACTCATGGCATCAAAAACCTCCCTAATATAAAGGGCCACCCCTCCACCTC
Organism: Vidua macroura; assembly: GCF_024509145.1. NCBI lineage: Eukaryota > Metazoa > Chordata > Aves > Passeriformes > Viduidae > Vidua > Vidua macroura. Next base: position 19,268,490 of record NC_071571.1, read on the forward strand.
TTTCCCATTTCCTGTCTCTTCTGAAGAGCTTGTAGGCATCTAGTGCAGTGCTCCAGCTATGTGAGTCATCCCACCACATTTCCATGATGGTGACCACATCACAGTTCTGCTGTTGTACTATGGATTCCAGTTCTTCTTGTTTGTTGCCCATGCTGCGTGCATTGGTATACATGCACCTCAGCTGGGCTACTGATTTCACCCCTAACTCAGGCTTACCACCCTTGGGCCTGCTTCCAGACAGCCCAGCAGCATCTCCTTCCCCCTTCAAACCTAGTTTAAAGCCCTGTCAATGAGTACTGCCAGCTCAAGAACTAAAATCCTTCTGTCCTTAGCAGAGAGATGGAGCCCATCCAGTTCCAGCAGGCCAGGTGCTGTAAAAGTTGCCCCATGGATCAAAGAACCCAAAATTCTGCTGATGATACCAACCCTTGAGCCACTTGTTGATGATGTGGGCTCTCCTATTCCTTTCACCATTTTTCTCTGCTACCAAAGAGACTGAGCAGAACACTACCTGTGCTCCTGCCATATCAACCACTTGATCCAGTGCCCTAAAGTCCCTTTTCATTGCCCTGATGCTTCTCTTTTTAATCTTATCACTGCCAACCTGGAGTATCAGCAGTGGGTAATAATCAGAGGGATGAATCAGCCCAGGGAGTCTCTCAGTGACATCCCATACCCGGGCCCCAGGGAGGCAGCAGACTGTGGGGTGGGTCCAGTCGACATATGGGGCCCTCTGTTCCCTCAGAAGGGAGTCACCCACTACGACTACCCTTTTCTTTTTAATGTCAGAGGCAGTGATCGCTCTGACAGATGAAGCGTAATTGGGAGGCTCACCAGGCAGATTATTTTCTTCTATGTCCTCTGGCTGACCTTCTAGATTCAGGGCCTCACACCTATTCTGAAGTGGCACCTCGGTAGGTGATGGAGGTTGGGAGGAATTTTTATTACCTCCCTGAGTAGGGACCCATTTTCATTCCCCTTCATCCACCAGGTGCCCTCCTATTGCCTGACAGTGAGAGGCATGGAGTCCTCTGACTCTTGGTGGGCCTCCCTCAAGGATGGAACGGCTGAACTCCACCAATCTATTTCCCTTTCACTTTCCCTAATACTCCTTTAGTCTTTCAACTTCCTCCCTAAGCTTGGCCACCAGTGAAAGGAGATCATTCACCTGCTCACACCGCAGGCAGTCTTTTTCTGCAATGCCCCCTAGAACCACTCATAAGCTCAAACACTCTGCACAGGAAGCGGTCTGGACAGACACATCCTTTTTTGGAGGCTTCCATTTGGCTACATAGACTTTTACTAACAGCAGTTTTTGATAGTTTAAAAACCATTACTAACAAAAATCCCCAAAACCAAACAACCAACAGAAACACAACAAACTAAAAACCCCTCTAGCAGGAGGAAACCTGCAACCCTGCTCTCTTAATTACCCACCGCTTGTGGAAATGGAGAGTTGCCCTGATCTGAGGTACAGTCAATCAGGGAAGCATCCTGTGGCAATCTAAGGAACTTTACATCTCATTTTGATAGCAAGAGGATCATGATATCATTTCTGTGAACACTTGTCTTAACAGTCATTTCTTAAAGAAGCCAAATGATCAGTCAGTGCAGGTGCCCAGATTTCAGCAGAAATATGAGGAACAATATGAATTTCATAAGTACTCTAGGAACATGACATTTACAGATATGGAGGATAACATGCTAAGGAGAATGAAGCCCTCAGTTTCCCTGGCTATTACAAGTAATCATCAATGCTACCTGGTGCTGTGGGGCACTAGGTAGCAATAGCATCACACAATACACAGGATTTCAATTTTTATAATCCAAAATTATAAAACTGCATTTACAGCTGCCTGATTTGATGTAAAATAGGTTTCCCTTAAAAGTTCAAAGAAAAGAGCATTCCTTAAGATGCACATGGGACCAAGTAACTCAAAAGATTTTACTACCCCTGGGCAATAATATTGATATTAGTAGGAATTCAACACAAAAAACCTAAACCCAAACACTATAAAAACCAGGAAAAATAACTTTTGCCAAAGTCAGAAATAAACTTTTTCAGAAAGGACAACTTTTAATAATATTTGGACGGAATTAAAACTATGACCCACCTCTCATTAGAAATATTGTAAACTATAGCAGTCCTTATGTTTAATAATTAATATTATCTCTGAGCTGATTTTTTAACACAATTCCAAGCCTAAATAGTCTCCCAATACTCTATGCTTGGAAAGACTTAATTTTTTGAAAAATGTTGTAACCAAATATCATAATGATCTTAATTTTGGCTTTAAAAAACAGATATAGCCAAGTAGTATTTTACAAATCTTAGAAGATTTATAAACTGGCCATGTTTCATTTGGTGTAGGAATTCTGCACTTATACATAATTTTTATGCACTGTTGTCTTACAGCATCAAATGGTGTGCTTCCCACTCTTCACCAGGAATTTCTTCTTTTAATTAGAAGCTATAGGCAGAAATGCATTTAAGCTTTTTTTTTAACTTATAAGCATGCACAAAACCAAAGAAACGTTATATTTTGTAGTAGCTGGAGAAAATAAAGATTTGTCAAGAGTTAGAAATCTTTACTATGATGTAATAGCATAATATTATTGAGACTTTGAATGCTACTGTAAAGGCTAAGCATAAGATAAATGCTTAATAAAAAATTATACTATAAAAAGTTATGGCTCCATTTTAGACGTAGTCTATACCTAACAACTTCCCAGTGTTCAGTGGAGTGTTTTTGGCTACCCTGAAGGCTCTTTGCCTTAACATTAAGTCATTTTATTTATTATATTTTGCAAAATTATTTAATTTTATTTAATGCTTATTTGGCATTACATGTGGACAAATGCTTTGGCTAGTTATCTGTTATTCTATGAAACAGAATCTTACAAAAATACAAATACGGTCATTATAAGCTGTTACCACTTCAGTTACCGCTACTGCCCATAATCATCACAAAGTTGGCAAATGCCTTAATATATGATGATCAGAGTAATGTCAAGGCATATGGAATGCTTTTTTCCCCTAAAGCTTATCATTCTCTTTGCCCTAAGTGCTTCTGATCAAATTTGTAAAGATAAAGCGTAAGTGTGGGAATGGAAAGGGTTGTAAGGGTTCACCAAGAAAAGGTAGGCAAAGCAGAGTTTCCAGGGAGGGGTTAGTCCCTTACAAAGACAGAAGGGGTATTCCTAGGACACTTGACACAGGAATGACAGATAAAGGAAGCTTTACAGGAAGAAAATTTTTTGTTACAACTGCATGGCAATATAAGACATCAGAAAAAAAATGAGATAAATGAAGGCAATTTTATGAGCTACTCAACAGCCAGACCTCCACAGTCCCCTCAGAGTGACCTGCCCACTGGTGATGACAAGTGTAATCCCCTGTAACAGACATAAACTAATCTGAGGCACTGTTTTTGGCTAGAAACAGTGTTTCACTCTGCTTTGTATCACCTTTGCCATTCAACAGATGTTGCCCATAGGGCAATTTGTATTGTCAAAGAGCTCTTCAATAAGTGATGAACACATCTCTTGAAGGTTCAGAGCAGCAGGAACAGCCAGAAAAACCTTGCTGAAATTTCTGACAGACTCCAACAAAACACTCCACTCAGGACACTGATAATTCAAAAAGCCAGGTAAATTTCCCTCTACCTATCCACTGGTTTGGAAGTTTAAGAAAATAAATACATGAGATGCAGGGAAAATAATTTATTAGCATAGACTTTCTGCAGGCTGCAAATACACAAACATCCTCACCCTTAACAAGCTCATGTCCTCACCCCATGGTCCCTTCTCTTTCCATAGCACCACCAGCTAGGTGGACAAATTTCCCTCCGGCTTAGAGGTATTGCTCTGTGTTCCAACACAGAAAGAAAGGCCTGAGATAGTGCAACATCAGGCTTTATTCCTTCCCCACAGCATACTCTCTCTCTATCATTGATCCCTTTTGCTTGAAAGTACTGCAAAATATGATGAAAATTGTATTAGAATTCTCCACACTTCAGTGCTTATTTTTCATATCCCTCCTGCTACATTGAAAACAGTAAAACTGAACAGAATTCCATAATGATATATACATGTTCAACGTCCAAAAGGAAATTTTAAGTGTTATAGAACTTCAGCTTTTAAGCAGCTAACCAACTAGCTTGCTAACCAGAGATATTTTGCCTTTGCTACTTTTCCACAAGCCATATGTACACTTATAAAGAATTTGATACTGAAATAAGGGTGATTCCTCATGAGAATGAAAGACTACTTTGAATCAGTTGTCCCGACTAGTCAGGGTTTACGAGCCATGCTCAGGTACCACACAGCTGCTCCTCAATGCAAGATCCAATAACATCAGGTTTCAGCAGAAGAATTAGTTCAGTATTTTCAATGCTTGTGTTCCTATTTTGTGTCAATAGACCGTAGGACAGTTGTAGTTTTGATGAAAAGCTGCATGAATCTTGGATGTACAAAGATCTCCTTCTTCCATAAATACAAGTATTTTAAGCATGAGATTTGCCCTTAGGAAGTAATAATCATACAAAGAGTTCTTGATTTCTGATTTAGAAAATTATCAACTGTAATTTGATTACACTGGGATTTACTGCAAGGATGGCTTTTTATTTCTTTGCTTGGTACTCCTTTGATTGACACTGGTAGAAATGCTCAGGCAGCATTCTCAGAATTATTTCAGACCTTATTCGTCCATCTGGAATATTCCTGTATTTCACTACAGTCATCTGGAATATTCCTGTAGTGAAAGATGATTCACTAAATATTATCTAACCAGAATATAATACAATATTTAAAAATTCAGCTGCTTGCTTCAACTTCAGCAATTTGCTATTACACAGGGTAGGTGGACATTTCTGGAGCCTTCTTCATTCTAGCTGGCAAAATGTCTCTATATTCAGCATTATAAATCTAAAAATGTAACCACCTAGTCACTTCAATTTCTACTGTTATTGTTATGTTTCCTTAATGCTGGGCAGTGCTTGCACAGCAAGGTCTTTCCTGCTTCCTGCAATACCACAGAGAAATTTAATGTCAACAAAAAATGTCATAAAAGAAAAAAAAAAAAACCCACCTAAATAACTTACAGTATCTGATATAAAATAGCACTAAAAATTAGAGACTGATAAACAAAACAAACAAAAAAGATCCCACAGAGAATAAACAAGAGGAGCTTACTACAATGAACATGGAAAACTAATACAACCAGCAATGAAGTTTACAGCATGTTGAGTAGGATGTAGGACATAGAGCTTCAAGGACACCCTTGAGAAGGGTTATGGTACTGCATAGAGAGATGTATCAGAAGAGAGGGTTTTCCCAGCTCCACTGAGCTCTGTGAGGAGTATTAGTGACTGGCAACAAGCAGACTGCACATACTCAGCGCCTGGCATGCACAACATGACTCACTATCTCACAAGTTGTTTGGGGTTTTTTTTGTTTGTTTGGTTTTTTTTTACAAAATTACCACATTTTTTGGCCTGTAGGCTACAAACTTTAGAAAGCTTCACAAAAACCAAAATTCAGCTTCTTGTTTGAGAACTATCTCTAGGAATGTGGGGGCAGAGACATGTCTGCAAAAAACCAATTACTAAGTGTGTTAATAATTATTTATATTCTAATATATAATTTCTATAATAATATATAGCCTTTTCAAATACAAACTAAGACAACAGTGAACAAAAAACCCTCAAACTATTTTCACTCCCCATTCTTTCTTGTCTTACTTAAACACAATCAGCTCATCAAAACTATTCAGAAAAAGAAATAAATATTAGCTAAAGATGAAAACAATGTTGAGTTTTAAACCACAGTGATTCCAAAATCATCCTAAGCAATTTGGGAACCCTACTATGGCACAGTGCACACTCCATGAAGAATGGCAGAAACCATTGGGGTTGATGTTTTTATTGTGAGAGGGATTTAATGTGCCATTGTCCTCGACTTCCCTTTTAAGAAGGCTATTTAATTTATGATTTGGATGTAAAAAACAGTTTGTAGTGTTGTCATTAGTATAATTAGTAATATCCCGCTCTCCAGGAAGAGGACATCTGTCATGTGGGAGTTCTGAACGCATTAACTTTGTCATTCTTTTGATGTCAGAATAACCTCTGGAGGTATTCCAGGTCTATAATAATAGTAATGCCATTGTAAATCTTGGTTACTAAGAAATAGCAGGCCATAGAGTATATGAAGCACATGGAACCTGTATTCATCTTCTGTCATCATAAATCATTGGTGGTGAAGTGTGAAGTTTAGCCTAGCAACAAAATTTGCAAATATATCTGAATTAAAACACTTTTAGAGAGTTAGTACTCTCTAAAAGTTAGTAAGAGAAGTAAATATTTTTTTTCCAGCTAGATGAGTTTAGGAGCCCTATAGTTGTAGTAAAGGTTGCATCCTGGACTGACAGAATGACTTATAGTTACTGGGCTTTATCAAGATAACATTTCAAAATCTCTTATTAACTAGATCTTTTTTATGCTTTATTTTGAGATGGAAAAAATCAATGAAATGTCAATGAAAGACAGAAATATCTCTGTGATAATGTCAATGGTGTACATTAAAAGGACTGATTTTTAAGTTGCATTTAGCTCGACAATAATCCATAGATCTATTTACAGCAATAATATTTTATTTTGTCCAAATGGAGCAAAAAGAAAAGCATAATTATCAGCCAGTGTTCCATTAATAGCAAGAGAAAAGAATCTCACAGAGCCGCAGTCATTTTTATATTCTGACTTTTTTAAAAAAAGAAAACAAAAAACAAAACCACTTAAATTCCCCAGTTACTCTGTATCAAAAGGAAAATAACATGTACCTCACAAATTGCTACTACACAGTTCACTTCATGAGATTAACTTTCCTTCCAAGTCTTTTGGGTCTGATGGAGAAACTGGTCAGAGCAGTATATTACTGAAGGTGGTAAAAGTAGTAAAAATTAAGGACTTCCATTAGATGGGAAGGCTCAGCAGAATGACCAGACAAAAAAAAATTTACTTGAAGAGACTGAACTTTGTGAAATTTTAAGGAACCAAGCACAGCAGTAAGAATAAAGGCACATTTAGAGGATGAACCCTGTCCCCACCACTGCTGTTTTAACTTTGCAGGATCTATCCCATCCTTTTGTGCTACACAAATCACGTGCTTGATTTTGGCAGCCTGTCAAAAGCAACTCCTCTAATGAAGAATACAGAACTAGGCATTGATGATCAAACACCAAAATGAAACTAACAGCAAAACAGAATGGGAATCAGAAAAATCTCAAAATCAGTGGTTCTTGGCTCATCTTATCCAAATCAGCATCAAAATGTTATTGCTGATCAAGAAGAGAAAAATGATACTGAAGTCACTTCATAATTCTGCATCCTTTTTTATCATTCTGCTGCAAATCACTTTAATATCAGCCTTTATTCACCTTTGTCCATCACTTGTATTCTGCTTTGTTGGCTCCTCCTGATGAGGAGCATGACAGGAACCTTTGTTAGAGTTCCCACTCTTGTTGAGACACTGGCTGCAATTTTACCCTAATCTTTTAGTCATAACCTCCCCATTTAGGACTCCAGTGAGACATGGATATCCCTGATCATGTCCATCTGGACCATGTAGCAAGAGAAGGAGAAACTTTGATCAGGGACAGGGTAGAATTGTTCCTGATGATGGTGGCTCCTATTTCTGCCTGCGACATCTCTAGGCTGAGCACCACCAGCCAAGGTCCATGAACTTTCTGAACGTGTTGAAGGACCAGAGGATCCTCTGGGTGTGCTCTCCATGATGCTGCCTTTTGCCTCCCTGATTTCATTTTTTTACTATTACTCCTTCTCCTTCTTTTTCTCATTTGTTGTCTTCCATGTCATCTACTTTTCCTCATCTCATTAAAATCAAATTGTCTTTCAAGGAGTTGGAGTGGGAAGGGAACAGAAGGGGTTGATGGCTGTTCCCAGCACAGGAGATTGGTGCAAGCAGCAGCCATCAGCTGTGGGAGGGAGAACCCCAACCACGAGCCATCAGTGGTGCCCAGAGCTGCCAGACTGGGAGCACAAGCTGGCCCTACCTTCCTTCTTACCCCACTCCTCTCATGGAAAGAGGAGAGGAAGGCCATGACACATTTTCAGAGGCCATACCACACCATGACAATTCACTGCAATTCACTGCCTTACAGGTGACACATGCCATACTTCTAGCAGCACTTCTCATCTTTAGGCAGGAAATCCTCTCCCCTCGTGCAGGCAAACCCTGTCTCCCTCCTGGTTCTGGCTCCAGCACTCTCACCTCCAGTGCAACTGCTAAACACACACACATCTGAGTTCTGGGGGAAATACCTAAACAGAAAAGGATGAATGCTATAAAGTCTTACAATGAGATGGGTTTATAACAGTTCAACTAAGGTTTTTCATCATATTGATATTTTGTGATTTTCTTTTTGTGGACAGGAAAATTTCCTAAATAAAAGCTGTAGTTTATCTCTTGACATATACAAGCAGGCGGAAAAAAGTATTTTAAATAGCTGCATGAAACTCTTCTCATCTTACTCAAAGTAAATGGCTAGAAAGGCACTTACCTCCAGTTGCCACAGTAATTTCACGTAGAAAATGTCCATAAAATGGAAAATCAAAAGACAGATTCACTCTCTGAAAGGAATAACAGCAGAAAATAAAATCAATATTGAGCAGAACATCAAAAGAAAAAAAGACAAACAGTCATCTACTTCAAATATCTCTTTCATTGCCTTTTATTTTTCACTGGAGCCTTGTTATTCTTAATTTGGGATTGCCAGTAGCTAACTGGAAAGAATTTTGAGGAGCACTTAAACACTTAAAGCGGCGGATCTTTATAACAGACAGGTTCAGAAAAGAAAAGACATGAACAGACATTGCAACTCAATCACAAGAATAAAATTAATAAACTATTTGTAGAGTTTGTCCTTAAAAAACTGTCGCTTTAACCTCTTTCATAGAAGGACCCATCAGTATCAAAAGCCTTAGCAATACCCATGTTTTACAGGACACCTGCTATTTTGGTTGCTTGTTTTCTGCTGCTCTGCCACACAAGCCTTCAGATTCAAGTGCTGTCCCTGACATTCTGCTGCTGCCTGGGAGCTTATCTGATGAAGGCTGGTCACAGGAAGGCAATTCCGCCATCAAACCCATATGACACCATTCCCTAAAACTCTCTATACTGTCAGCTAGGAGATGGAATGATGTATAAAAAATATTCAACAGAAACAATAACAAACTCTACTTAAACTACTTATTGAAAAATAAAATAAAAAAATAAAAATTTAAAAGAACCTTTTCTTTCTCCATCTACCTACAGGTGACTGTCCTCTATCAGCTGAATTCATAGCAGAGAATTGTAATTTGGGGAATGAACTCTTCTCAACTAAGCTCACCATAAAGCAACATTCAAATTCAAACTCATTTTGCCTTTCTACTTATGGCTTTATCTTTTTCCATCTATTCCATTCTGTTTCCAAAGCTCAATGATTTTTGTGGCCACTCATAATTATCAGCTTGTGTACTACCTGGTTAAACTCTGAATAAATTAGTGGTCATGGCAGAAAGGAGTGCTGAAATCTCAGCAAGGTCTTTTCACTGTTTAAATATAATATCCCATGAAAATCACATCTCTTCTACAATGGTCCAAACAGTAAATATGAAATGACCATGTGGTCCATTATTCGTTCTTTTGGAGGATTTACTACAGTAAAAACTGGTGTGAGGATGAGTTGATGACTGTCCCTCAGCCGTAACTTTTGATGACTCCACTTAAGAAAGGGCAACAACGCACACATTTTAAAAAAGTGGAGGGGGAAGGAAGAAGAAAAGTACTCTTATGTCTTTATTTTCTCTTCCATTATTTTTGACCTGTGATTATTATTTTCAAATTATATCTGAGTACTTCTTCTCTCAGGAAGAATTATATTTACATGAAGCAGAAATGTTTAAAGAATTATTTAGCATGAAATTAGCAGTTGAAGACTTACATTAGCTTTAAGTATTTGGAAAGGGATGGAAAGATTTTCTTTCCATTTAAGTGGAAGGCAGAATTATGACAGGATTTATTAGCACATTTCTTGTTTTTCTTGCTTTTAATTAGAATGCAAAATCCATTTGCAATGTGTTAATTGGACTGAATAGGTTCTAATGACCTTTTCTGTATATACATAAATATGGATGTACAACTGAACATTTCTAATCAAAAATGGCATATGCAAAAGACAGCATATGAATTAACTCACACAAATATTCCTTTACCACGTTCTACAGTTTTCACTGCTGAAATGTATGCTACATCTATGAATGCACTCCATTTAAATTATGTCCTTGCTCTACCAAACATAATTTGAAGAACTCTGTTGAAAGTACCAATATTCTGACCAAACTTTCCCTCTTTCCTTTATATACCATCCTCCATTTTACCTATTCACTTTAACTTTCTGAATCATAGTAACCATTGAACTACTTCAAATGAAAACTGCGCCCCCTTATCTGTCTTCTAAAAGGCTATAATATGAACATTACTACAAAGATGTTTGCAACAAAAACTTCATCCCATTCCCACTCAAGCCTGATATAGATCTCCCACTGACTTAAGTCAAAATGTGATACCTTGAATTCTGACAATGTAAAAATGTTTAACATACGCAATTTTTTAGCATAATACTTTAATAAGCAACATGATTTAAATATTTTGAAACACAATATTCTATAGCCACTAAAATTTTGCTTTTATTTTAATGCTAGAAAGCATACCTCATTTTTAAGAAAGAATATCAGAATTTTCAATTCACTGAAATAAAAATGTTCTCTCCATGAATAAATGATCTAATGGACTGACTGGAAGAAATGGGAGTAGAGTTCCCAAATATGACATATCCTGTATCTTAGTCCAGTGTTTGAGTAATCAGCTCTTAGATATCTAATTTGAACACACTGAATATCAAAGTCACCTCTAAAATTTTATTGTATGGTTAAGAAGATGGTGACAATATATTTAAAAACACCCTTACTACTAGAGTTATAAATCCTGTAGTGTTAGACATTTTAATTGTTCCATTAATATATGTTTGCTACTTTCTACACACAATTACTATGCTGTTTAAAAAAAATCAAACCATCTCGTGGATCCTCTCCAGGATTCTCTCCAGTCCTTATGACTTTTCTTGTAGAAGCAAAACAAACTGACAGCTTCTGGGAACTCTCAGGATTATTTACTTCCAAATGAAGGAAAACACACAAATTGAGTGTAAAATTGTTAGCATTCAAAGAATCCCTGACATCGTAAATTAATTCCTTAATATTAAGCATGTGATAATTTAACTCCTGATTCTATTGTCAAATTGGAGAATAATGTTTAGAAAATACAATGTAAATCATTGAGTCTCAGCAAGAGGTGCAAAATGGCCTTTTAAAAAGAGTAATGGCAAAGTTTATGGGAGAGAAGGTAAGAGATTGCTACTGAGGTATGTATGATCTCAAAATATATATTACTCTGCAGTTGTACAGTTATAAAGATCACATCTCTCTGTTAAACACCTTTGTTGTGTAGTACATATGGATGTTGTTTACTTGGACACACACGTATAAAAAATCAATTATACATGCAAAAAAATAAGGAATAAAAACCTTACAGGATGACTCTCTGGTACTTTTTAATCTTTGGGGGGACAGAAAACAGATCTGAAAAAGTGGTCTTTAAGACTCCATGTAGATATGGCTGCAGCCACTCCAGTTCACAGTCCAAGATACTTGGGTAAGCATGAAAAGAGATGGATATCAGTGTGCTAAACAGGGACCAGAGCTTTCTCTGCTGCAGCTGGAAGAAAGGCAGAGGGGGCACCTGACATTCAGAAGAAAGGCCTTAAACCACTTGCTTTGGGGAGAAACAGTTGAAGCCCTCAAGTTTCCATTTGCTATGCTTAATGGCCCTCTACACTGACCCCACACCAGACCAGACCTTGTTCTAGGCTCCAGTTTAATAACTCCAACAAAATGTCCCCCTTGGGATAGACATTTCAGCTGCATAATCTCAGGGATCCAACTGGAAACAAAAGTGCTTACAACAAAGACATGGAAGGGTATCATCTTTGCTAGTCATTAAACATGGGTTAAATTTTTTTATTTATTTATTAGCTTTTCTTTTGGCATATTTCCATTCTTTCACTCAACACAGAGCACTAGGATCCCACATAAAGTAGACAAGACAGACAAGAGAGGTCTTCACTTTTAGGTACCCTTGAGGTTCTTTTTTTCTCATTAGAATCAAACTTTCTTAGGAAAATAGCCGATATGCTGTTTCATTAAGTCTACCCCAAAGATCTATAACTGTCTGAACCCTATGCATTTGCATTATACCTGACTGCCTACACTTTTTTAACTATGAAGGATATATTTTTTGAATTGGACTCTCTGCCAGTTACATGTGCTGGATTTATCATCTCACTCTGTTTTCTATATTCTGACTAAAATACCACAGTATTTCTTTCTGCTGCCTCTTGCGTTCCTCTGAGCAGTCACGTGGCTTGTGCCAGGGAGAAAATAGATTAACTAAGGAAAAGATGAAATAACTTGTGCTTTCTCTCAGCTTTAAAACTGTTAAACACATCTGCATCTTTTAAGTAAGGCATTCACAACTTTTAAGTAAGGCATTCACTTAGGAACAGAGGAAAATTTTAAATGTATGTTTAAAGGCATCTCTGAAGGACTGTTACAGAAGGTTCAAAAAGTTCAAGGAATCATTTGACAACAATAGTGTAAAGACTTCCATAGCTTAACTAGAATTCAATGACATAGCTCTATGAACAATAGCCATGGTACCTAGTAATACTGCTGTGTGGATCTCTGGGGAAAAATATCCATGATTGTCAAATAAAAAAATTATAAAATAACTTACTGCTGCTTGACGATGGGTATTGGAAAGGATCCCATGAATCTTTACTTTGTCCTTCTCCATTTGGTCTATATTGACCCACAAATCCCGGCTGGTAGAATCGTAGGGGCCATATGTCCTTGATGTATAATAATTATGATCTGTATCCTCCTAAAAAAGGGAAAAAACACAGAAAAAACAGATTTTAATGGAAGAGGCCCCTTAGTTTTACATAAAACTCACCCTTAAAATACTGAGTCCTGTTGCTCCTCTAAGAAACTCAGCAATCAAGGAAAAAGACTAAGAATTGTAAATATGTTGCAGAGATAGCTTTGCTCCTAACCACTAGCAGTTGACAAGGCAGTTACCTCATGCAATCATCTTATATTATGATTATAATGTTCACTATCCCAAGTACCAATCATACAGGTTGTGTAATAACCACATCAGTGAAATCCATAGCAAAATGTCTGATGTCTTTTGAGGCAAGATGGACAGTTCCTGTAACAATGACCACACTCTAATGAAGCCATGAGAACTATTCATGGATAACACCTTAAAAAAATCATAGTTTTTAACATTTCTGAACATAATTCACTATTTAAGAACATCCGAAACATTCCTAATAGCTGTAGGCTTACAATGCTATGTTATTTTAAATCTCCAAAAGTCTGGTTTACTGTAGATTTGTCCCTCTAAGACAGACAAATATAACATAATTGTGGAAGAAATCTTCCTAATTCTTGTGGTTTTAAAAAATACAGTAGCTGCTGTCATGCTCCCATCACAGGAAATTTTTGTTAAGGTTAATTACTGTGAAGGTCTCTACCTTCCTATCTAAGACAGAAAAAAAGAAAAAAAGTGCATGGTCTGAGGCAAGAAATGAAACTCATCTCAGATTCCCACTCTTCCTTTACTCAAATCAAGCTTTTGTAACCACAAAATATTTAAATCAACAGCATTTCCAGCTTTCTGCTGAATAGCTACAAGTAATTCTATAAAAGTAGTACATGCTAGTATTTCTTAGTTCCTTCCTCACTTCCTCCCCTTCTAAGACAAAATAAAAAACTCCCAAAGCCTCGATGATAGAGTTTGAAAATTAAAATAAACTCAGAAAATAAAAAGTACAATAGAAAATTGAAGAGGAGGACTTAGAATTTGGAATGACCCTGGTGATGAAGATGTTCCCCTCCTGCTGTACCTCCTGTATCCAGTCAGCCGCATGGGAGTACCCTCAAATCAGGCTGTGCTGCCACGCAGACCTGACATCCCCTCCACACAACCCCAGATCATACATAACCCATTCCTGTTGGCATGATCCTGAGCTGGAGACACACACAGCAAGGACTTATATTCTAATGACATCATTCATGTTCTAGATTAAACATATTGACCATAAATCCTGTTTCAGCTGGATTTGACCCTACATTAACATCATTACTGATGCATCTTATTTTAGCTGTTGCAGATATAATCAGGGTATTTTCTCCTTGACAATTTCTGTGTCTTCTGCTGTACTTTGCATGCCAGGATGTACTTTATATATCCGTAAATCTCAGTAACAATTCTGAAGCAACTTCTAACAGCTTCACCAGCTCCAGGTAAGTCACACAAGTAAACATAATTAAAACTATACTGTCAGAAAGATGACAAGAGCCAGCCACCGTACCAAATTCTTTCCTCCTTTAATGGTCAACAGAAACAGTTATTGCTGTCATGTATACAATAGAGGTACTCTAAATTAAAAGGTTTTGAAAACAAATATATATATTCCCAGCCCAATTTATCGTTCTGAAAAAAATTTTCTCAACAAATAATGGTCACATTTAAGGCATACAAAATCTCCAGGAAAGAGCTCCAGAGACAAATAACAAATAATTACCAAAACAGCTGGTTTCAGATAACCATGCAATATTTAAACTATAGTCAAAATTGTGCAAAGTTTTTTGCATTTCAATTTTTACTTTAATGGCTAATAAAGCTACCCCAGTTAATTTCTAGTACCTAAGCTCCCACCTCCACAACTAGAAGGCTCTAGCACTGAGCCTAGTTAGTAGCTTTATAAGAATGTTTTAAATGGTATCTTGACCCACACCTAAAGAGGATTCATCATACAGATTGTAAATCAAACACTTAAATTATAGCCTTCAGCTCAAGATTTTGGCACTGTGTGAGGAATTGTTTATGACTACCAAATTTTGTGTATAAAAAGTCTTGTTTAATATTTTAATTCAAGCTAAATAATCTTACATTAATTATCTATTCTGGAAGGAAACAAATTGAATGATAGAAGGAAGACAGAATTCCTCTTCATAGCCTTCATATAGATGTATTTTATGAATATACTATTAATTATTTCTCTCTCAGATCCTAATTTTTCTTAATTCCATCTGTAAATTTACAATCTGAAACAAAAAGGCACACACAGCTAACTGCTAAAGTTGATGTGAGCGGCTTGGGAGCTCCAAATAAGGTTAGGATCCAAGCTTCTGTTCCAAGTCACTGCTTTCATAGTTCCTAATTTGCATTACCATGGAAATGAAATTCTTGGAATCTTTAATAAATATGATTTTATTGGTATCATTAGATACCAATGACTTTTCATTCTGTCAGACCTTTTTATATTTTTTGGCTGATTGTACCTGCTTCATAATACATTCCATTCCCTACAGGTAGCTACTATGTAAGAAGATGGAAAAATGTTTAAGAAATTTTACTGAATTTGCATGTAAAGTACTCAATGCAGAAAATAATTTCAGTAGCTATATGAGACAGATTTAGGGTTTTACTGATAATAAGAATTTTATAAAGATACAATTATGAAGAGGAAGAAGCTTTTCAGTATCTATTAGTGACATAGAAGCATGTTACTGAAAAGAAAGCAGAGAAAGTAGAGAACATACCCTTTACTGCTTCAAGAAAGATTTTCTTTTTTCTTTCTTTTTCAGGTATTTGAAGGATATGAGCATTATCTCCCACTGGATCTCTAGATGTGCAATTCTGTCCAAATTCTGTTTGTATATGAAGTACATAGCATCTTTCTTCTATGGAACAGTACAGCATTAAAGCAATGGATTTTCCCAGATATTCTTTGCACCAGCTATGAGGACTACTGTTGGCAACCTTTGTGACTACAAAGGGAATATTTTTTATAACATCTCTCACAACACTTTTCTTTTGGGGAAATTAGTTATTTTTAACCTCAGGCAATATTTAATGCTGAGTTGCCATCTTATTTTTGATTGTAGAAATTAATTTCTTAGCTTTCACAAGGGGTATTGTCTGCTGACACTTTGAATATATTCCCATACTTCTCCAAATACAACTGAATTTTTCAGGAAAGCTGAATACATGCACTACTTATAAAAGCTCAGCACAACTGAAGATTAAGCCTTCTTTAAATACTTCGTGTTCAGTATTTGTCAAATTCAAAGACTTAACATCTATTCCATACATTACATATACAGAAAATCCCAAATACAATCCAAATGTCACATACTCATTTCATCAGTAACTGCTGTCCCTTAACAAATTAAGGCTTCCAATGTGTGATGTGATCTTTCATAATGAAGTAACATAAAGTAACTATATGTGATATTTAAAAGTAACAACTACATTATGCCTCCAACATTAGTTCAAATTATTAACTGGGATTCTGGCCAAAGATAGGCATGAAAATACTAGCAAAACAAACATGAAACAATAAAGCTTCCTCTCAACGTGTTCTGGGTTGCAAGATGTGGATAGGGGGCTGTATTCTATTCCCATCTGTTAGAGGTGGGGCAGTTATCTTCTGTTAATTGGGCTGTTTTCTTTATCTCTTCCACAACCAATCCTCCCACTGGGGAGATATCATCTGTTAATGGGCCATTGAGTCTCACCACATGACTGATAAAATTACATCATCCCCTTGTAAGAAGCTCCACCCAGAGGAAGGAGCCAAGCATTCCTACCTGGATATAATCTGAGATTCGAAATACCACAACAGCCTTTCCCCATGAGATTCCAAGAGCTTTCTACTCTGCTGGATTCCCAGAGGAAGACCAGGCCTATCTACACCACCACTGGACCTTCAGAGGAAAACGCCACCCTTCTACAGGATCACTGCTCCAAAAGAACCACACCTGGCACTGCAGGAGGGCTGCAGCCACCATTTAATGGGACTGCTGCCAACACCCTGACCAACAGGGTGTCAGGTCGTATTCTGACTCAGTGAGTGTTGTTTTGTAATACTGCATTTTTATCTTCTTCCCTAATAAAGAACTGTTACTCCTGCTCCCATATCTTTGCCTGAGAGACCCTTAATTTCAAAATTATAACAATTTGGAGGTAGGGGGTATACAATTTCCATTTGAAGGGAGGCTCCTGCTTTCCTTAGCAGACAGCTGTCTTTTCAAACCAAGACACAATGAAGACACCATGATTCTATGATGATACAATCACATGAGTAAACATGTGACTCTTTAGATTTAATTATTTTCCTGTCACATTTTTTCTTTAACAGAAATTGAAAAGTAATATTAATCTCTAGGAGACAGAGGATATTATCAAACAAGATTTAGGAGCAAGAGTTGCTGTTGAATCCATCTGCATGAATATTTTGTTTTTAAATACTGGATTCAATTCGATTTAAACGACAGACATTACTGAACAAGAAGTCCTGCCATCTCTCAAGCTCTCTCTGTGTAAGACTGTAATTGAAGCAAACTCATAACTTCAACCAGAGAAAAAGCAACTGGCACACCCAGGAATGAGCTCTGCTGTTGCACAATAGTATGTTGTAGAAAAAGTCTTGCTTTCTCTGAGGAAGGAGAGGAAGACATCCACAAGGCAAATTATTATGGATCAGCCAACCAGATGGCCGTTACATTTCAGCAGATTGTTTTGGCTGCCTTGTCCCAGTACTGGAACATTGTTTGTGACATTATCAATGAAAAATCAATCAATTGATTGATCAATCATCCCATCCAAGGATCCTTATCATCAGATCTTCCTTATCAAGTGTCATGAGTTATTGCCAGATGCAGTAGAAGACAGGAAGACTGCATTTAATTTGATAACTGTTGTCCCTTTAAATATGCTACTTATTGAAATTGCATTTCCAGCTTCAACTGAGATGACAACATAATATAAAAACTCTGAAGCTCTCAAAGATTTTATCACTGTGAATGGCAGGTCTGGTATCAGATTTTTAACAAAAAAACATTAATAAATTGCTCAAATATTGCCAAACTCACAGACCAGGTTTATTTTTAAATTAAGTGAAATTTCTATTAGTATTTGCCCCCCAAAAAATAGTTCCAAGAAAATTTCTCACCAGTTACTAATTTCAGAGTCTTTACTTCTGAATACAAACATTTCTAAATTAATACCCTATGAAATTAATCAGAGAATTGTGTTTTCTTTAAGGTGCATTTGTAGACTAAAATCAAAACACTGAAAGAAGAAAACATGCAATTATGTATTTTAAAACAGACTACTTTTCAGCAAAAAAGCAAAGATAACAATACTTCTTTGGACAGTAAAAGGATATAAGGAAATAGGCTAGCAATTATAATTATTTCCCTAAGGAATAAAGCGGTTCTGGCAATCCATTTTGCAGAATCAAAACACCCTTTCTATTTAAATATGACAGCAACAATGTGCCCCTGCACACATACAGCCAAAATAGCTTCCTCAAAACTATTTGTACTTTTACCCAATCACATGTAATGCTGGCTACTCTCTTATGGCATCTCTACCTATCACATCAGTAAAATACAGCCAAAAGTGACTTCTGAATAGTTTCAGACTTTTGCTAGAAAATTGCTTTTAGATTTCTGAGCACGATTAATCCCCACTAGCTAAAAGCAGCCCAAGGGGGAGAACAGAGGTGACAGCTTGGATAGGACTTGAGCTAGCTCTGCATTGCAGGTGATGGAAAGCCTCTTCTCAACAGCACGTTTTTGGGCCCTGAGAAGGGGCAAGAGAGATGCATGGTCACACTCTGCATTACCTGGGCAGGAGAAGCATGTGTGTATGGTGTTGCAACTGATTTTCCTCATTTATTCACATTTTCTTTAGGCAGACACTGACTGAGACAGGGGCAGGTAGCAAGGACACATGGAGAATATCCCCAGTATAATAGCCATTAGCACAGGAGATGAGACAGTACAGGAGAGGATCACCTATCCTGAGATGGGGTCCTACTGGGAAGATTAAGGCCAGGGGAAATGGGGATAGAGACACTATGCATGCTGCTGCCACATAGCTCATTCTAACAGAATACTGCAATTACAATCATAATATAGCAATGCCCTAATTTACAGGTTTATAGGATCTGATAATCGAAGAACCTAAGGAATATTTAACTTGAACTGGCCTCTCAAAACATGAAAGCTCTAATTTCAGTAGATAAGGTACATGTGGATTACAACATGTACATAGTCTTACTGGGAAATATATAGAGGCTGCTGCTTAGGAAACTCAACTGTTCTGAGGTGCTCAGAATTAACAATTTCATAAGCACTTTGCATCAAGGATAAACTCTCTACTGTTCAATTTCTTAACAAAAGTCTTTGTTCTGTACAAATCTACTGAGGAAACACGTAATTTAGAGAAGTGCTTTTTCAGTGACTTGCTGCTTTCATAGTGACAAAGCTGCAATCTGCTGGGTTTTCTATTGGTGTTTTTTTTTTTTTTTTTTTCAATGTCTGATATGGGACAAACTAAGGGAATACACATATATATTGCCCAATAATATATATTGCCCATATATATATTGCCCAATAAGGGCAATACATACATAGTTGACATCAACTACTGGCTTGTGAATATCACTGTTAATGACAAAAACCCTAGCAAAATCCACTTTGAACAGCTAATATAATGACTAATGAATGAGAGGAAGGCAAACTAATGGAAGAGGAGATTCTGTATCTAAGTGCTTTGGTATTAAAAATGTCATCTCACTATATTCTCCAAGAAGAGGCTACATGAGTACTCTGCAGAGTCCTGAAAGCCTATTTTGTGTGCGTGCAGTAGTCCTCACACTCAGGTTTTCACTAGGACCAGTATGGAAGTCACTTTGCCCAGAATCTTACAGATTTACATCCAGAAGTTGTTATGGTAAACATTAAAAACTGTCATCAGCTGGGATGAAACAAAGGATTTATATCACATCTCTCTCCCCCATGCAGACACAAGGCTTTATGTGGCACTGTAACAAGCTAAATTCCCAGGTTTTAAACTGCACTTATCTGAGCTCCTGACAGCACCTATAATGGCGAGTCACACATGCTGACAGACATTCTGCAAGAGAAGGATGCTATAAAACTGTTATTAATCCAAAAAGCCATTTAGTCTTTGCAGCTTAGTGAGAAGTCAATGTGGAGTCACTGCCGTTTCCATGATATTCAGCTGCTTTTGAAAGGAAGCTTCCCTCTTGGGTACTGCTATAAAACTGTCAGCCTATTTAGGGGTCATTACAGCAGGCTTATAAAGCCCTTTGGACTGTCTTGTCATACGAGACAAGCTTCAAAAGAGCAAAATTCTCTGCAATGCCTTACTTAAGAAAGGAAAAAGGCCAAATCACCAGTCACTCAAAACCCAATTACAGTAGGGAAATATTTATTATGTAGTTTTGTTCCTGATTTGTTGGAGCAGAAGTCTGAGAAATGACATTCTGAAAATGCATCTTTATTAACTGCTCCATGTAGCATCCTCTCCACTAAAAGAAAATAAGAAAGAATTAAGAAAAAAATAAGAAAGAAAATAAGAAGAACCATTTCAATACAATGCCCAAAAATAGTCTAGCAGAAATTTTATTTTGGCGTAATTATAACACAGGTTTTGGCATTTATATTCTCATATGTATAAATGACTGAAGGGTTCATGAAACTGAAACTGCAAAAATGACTTTTTGTAAACATGAAAACCTATCTGCCAGGTCTAGACTACAGAGCATTACTGGTTATGGCACCACATCTGTTACCAGCTGCATTCTTGGGGGCTTATACTCCAGATAATACCATAAATAACTACATTTTTGTCAAGTTGGCTTTTAAAGATTTAATATTTTAGTCTTTTAAAGATCCACTTCTGTGTGGAGTATAACAAACTGTGTTTCTGAGCATGTGTACTTTGACCTACTTATAGCCACACTTGGGCAATTTTTTTCCTCCCCTAAATATATAAGTTCAGTTTAGTATTGTACACCCTCTTCTTTTTATCCATCCAGGTATTAGAGCAACTTTAAACTCTCTGTAGCCTTTGTATTCCTCCACTGTATTTTTAAATGCCAGGAGATGCAAGTCATCCTTATTTCCTGTTCTTTGGCACTTGTCTATTGGAAGAGATACGAGGAAAACAGCAACTGAGACCCAGCCAAGAGCCCTGAGGCCTCACATGAGGAGGGGAAATGGCAAATATATATTGGTATGGAAAGTGCTACAGATCTGAAGCATTAAGTTGATATTAGCAGATATAGTTTGTAGTTGATCAGGGCTTTCCATGGGACAGTGCAGGAAGCTGCCTCCATGCTCACTGGTATGAGATGCCGTTCCTGAGCTGTTGATATTGTGTTTCAGGGATCCATCAGGGTTTTGAGCAAAAACTGTAGGACACTGAGTTGTAGGAACATGTATGAACAATACAAAACTGATACAGACAGGAGCATGGGTTAATTAACGCAGCAGCATTTTACCTGTAGGGATAAAGCTTATTCTGAAGCTTTTAAAGGTGTCCCAACATACACCTCACTTAGCACCAGTCTTTGCCAAAGTCATGCTGTTCAGTCCAGCTATGTGCTGGTGAGCATATAGCCAGACCATGCCCATCCGAGAACCTGGGCAACACAGGACAAACTGTGTCACCATAGCTTCCCTGGGGTGCACTGGTTTTAAATAGATTGCAAACAAACTGATAATTTATTTAGCCACAGAATTTTCTAGTTTAGCTCTCATATACAACACACATGAAGCTTTAGTAACTAAAACATGGGACTGGCTGAAATCTGCAATCAATAAGCAAAATTTCAAAATCACTTTCAAGGCTTACAAAGAAAGACTGTGATTATGAAAGTGGTTAGCAGCTTCTACCAGTCTTTTGTTTGGAAAAAGTATGCATTTTGCTTTATTCACATGTCTTTTTCTTTATACATCTGTAAGAGCATTTCAGTCTGGATTGTGTACACAAGAATATTGAAAAAAATGATATGTACAGTTTTACCAAACTGTTCTCACCAGCCACATTTCTTAAGGACTTGTCACAGAAATGCTTATTTATCAGATCTTCCAGTCACGCTCAATAAAATAAATAAATCCCTTGAGAACTCTTGTGCCACAACTCTAAGACATCATATTTAATTGAGATGCTTGATGAGTTACATGTTGTCTAGACAGGCGTGTCCAAGTTGCTGCCTTTGCCTGACATCAGGCTCCAAACAAGATTTCTGCAGAATCTACACTGGTTTTTTTTTAAGAGGAATACTCTGTGCACTTCACAATTACCCAGACAAGATCAGGATGCTAAATAATATCTTCCCTTTGTTGTCTCTGAAAAGTACTCCCTTCAAGGTAACCTAGAGTGCTGTTGAACCAATATACTCAAATATTTCAAAATTATACTAACACATTGTTTTCGTTTTGATGTTATTTTTTCTTGTGTCTAAATCTATATTGCTCTTCCAGAGTAGATTGATCTAAAGTGGAATGTTGCATAAACTTGTATTTCCTTTTTTGTCTTTCATCTAAATACAGGACACTAAGAACATAAATCACAAGGCACTACAGGATTACTTTAGACTTGAAGGGTGTCTTTTGACAATTTAAAACAATGGAAGGGATGCAAAACATCTAAGCACTAAAAATCAGTGAAAGATGAAGGCATGAGATTTTACTTGTGTTTCAAATCAATATTTTCTTACTGGTATGGGGTTGGTGGCATGGCAAGTTAGATAGGGAAAGGGAAAAGAGGAGGAATCGCAACATTTTGACCTTGATAGAATTTATTGGTGTATCTGTAAAAAAAAAAAAAATCCATATTTTGTCCCTTCAGACTCAGATGAAAAGTAGGTAGATGAGCATTATGTTATTTGGAGTGAACGTTGGATACTTCAGTGCAGCTGTCTATAGGAGCTGGGTTTGTAAGCACTTGTTATCAGAACCACAGATCTATTAAATGCTGTCAGTGAAGATTTGCCAGCTCCTTCAGCTCCACTTTAGAACAATCCAAATACACACTTTAACTGCGCTGCCTGTACTGACCACAGATGAGATCCAATTACTAAGCACTGGAGGAACCCAGGGCCATCTGAAAATTGCAGATATGATTCAGGACCTGCAGTTGACCTTTATCCTACAGGAATGGCAGTGGACCATTCAGTATAACCACAGCCTAAAATTATATCAGACATCTATAGCTAGGCACCTTTCACCTTAAATTTCCACCAACTTTGATCACAGAATAGTTTATATTGGAAGAGATTTACAGATCATCTTGTTCCAATTCCCCCAGCCATGGGCAGGGACACTTTCCACTAGACCAGGTTGCTCAGAGTCCATCTAACCTGGCCTTGAAATCCTCCTGGGACAAGTCATCCAAATTGCTTTGGACAACCTGTTCCAACCTGAGCCTTACCATCCTCATGGCAAAGACATTTTTCCTAATATCTCAACTAAACTTACTTTCTTGAAGCCATTTCCCCTTCTCCTACCACTACATGCCCTGGTAAAAACTTGAACATTCCTTGTCTATGCCACATGAATCTATACTTACGTTTCCAAACTCAAGAGCTGAATTTCACCTCCAATTTCAAGATTACCTACAAGTAAAAAAGAAAAACACTACCTGTACAGACTCCAGTGTCTTTTAGCAATCAGAGTCACCTAATATTTTGTATAAATTTCATGTTCATTATTGGAGGAGTAAACAGATGTGTACTACCCTTTATTGAATGTTCATATTAGAAACAAAACCTCAGCAGTGTATTTAAGAAATTACCTTGATTTCCAAGGTTATGGAATAGTCTGCTTGATATAATATAAGAAAAATCAACATTGTATACACTGCTAGAGACTAAATGATTGAATCAAAATTCTATTTCCAGGTTTATTGAAAAAAAAAAAATTCTCAGGAATGAATTGCTGTTTCTTTCAACTACATAGCCAGTGATTTTGACTCAAAAAGTTGGGGGTTTGTTTTCTAGACAAATAGGGACATTGGGGGCACTAGCTTATGACTATGAAATGAAGATGTTCTAAACATCTTCACCAAACTTGCTATAATCCACTGTGCTAGACAATATAATACCCCTAAAGTTATACCCTCAAAATGAACACCCATCAAGTTGTTGACCTATGTAAGCCAGATCTAAGCAGTAGCACTTTGGAGCCAGATGATGTCTGTTCTAGCACTGAAAGGAACTTTTCATACACCAGAAGAGAGGCATCCATACTTTGCCTGGAGCAGGAAGAACCTGAGAAACAGCTTGCTTTGTTATCTGTACTGGAGCAGAATACCCCTGAGAGATCTTGGCACTTTATTCCTCAAGACATTTACTGCTCCGCCTAGATGAGATCAGACAGATAGGATTTCCATCTGCAATTTCTCCCTCTTCCTACTTTTGTTGCTAAGGTTACAGAAAGAATGCTCAGAAAATGATGCTTTATTTAAAAATTGTAGTAGGAAATTGTGAAGAATTATGCAGCTTACTACAAATGCAAGAAGCAAGCCTCCAGTAGCCATGTCACATCTCTCTAACTTTTGTTAACTGTTGTGCCACGTTTGCTATTCTTTTTTGTTTTTTTTCCCCTTGTTATTCACTCTGCAATTTGTTGCACACTCTCCAAGATTTTCTATTGCTAATTTTGCTTTCCAGAAATAAATATACTGTTTCTTTATTGATGGATGATCTGTGAACAGTTAGACATGCTGTGCATGAATGCATGCTAGTGGTATAGAAGAAAGAAAAAAAACAAATAAATCCCTGGTATTTCCATTAGTTATTTCTGTTTTGTGAATGAAACAGTACAGCTCCTTGAAGAGTTTCATCAACATTTTCTTCAGCAGTCGAAAACATTTAACTGGCATTTTCAGAAGAACAAATGCGCATTTTACAAATAGAACTTTCTTGACTCTGATTCCCCTCTTGATATGAATTTTGAGCATTGGCCCCATTTATTATTCTCTTTGCAAAGTCTGTATAAGTCATACAATCACAGTGAGGATAGATCATTGACTTTGGCATAAATACTAAATTTACAGAGAGTGACAGGAAGTGTCTGACCAAATCTGAAACAATGGACCCATCTGTTTACATGCCATGTTGTTACTGTTTTGGGAAAACAGATAATTGACTTTCCTATATTAAAGAAACATGAAAGATTTGGAGAGACACTGAGTAATCCATCAATGTCAGCAGAATTCCTACAGCTTTGAAAATCTATCCCTAAGGACTGGTACTATCCAAACTGGAATTGTGTGGCTTAGCATGACAACTTTTTACTTACTTACCCAAATTCCTCTGCACAAACAACTTGGTAATGTATTCACCCTCACTCCCTGCTCCAACCAACTATGCACAATTTGCTCAGTGCTGTTAAATTAGCTAAGGCTGTTCACTTTGCATGGATAGAAATGAACATAATCTTCTGCTTTTTGCATGACCAAACTGATACAAGTCTCCTCTCTTGAGGACACTCCAGGTGAACATGGTGAAAAGGGTCAGAAAGGAAGTGTCTGGGAAAGGAGACTTTCCTTGAGACCTTCCCAGCCTTCACAGCCACACTAATATTCAGCTTCACAAGTTGAATCTATTTTCAGCAAACCCCTGTAAGCAAGTGCTGAGGCATGTATGACTGAAATAATTAATTCAGAAAGTACAAGGTCTGTTGATTCTGCTCATAGCTCTTTTCAGTCATGAGTTCCACCATTCTGGAATACGCTTTAGGAAGTTGGAGATGAAGGTTATGGAAAAGTAAAATATTATCATTAAGAAAATTCAAAGGCAGATGCCATTAAATTCTGAATTTCCTGTCTCCTTCCTTTCTATAAAGATTCATTCTCATCAATGTGTTAAATTAAATGCCTTGTGTGCCAATGTAGCTAAGCATGGCGAGATAAACTCAGGATTACAATGGAGTTCTCTTATTTAGGAATGGGGAAGATAGTTTTTAATTCCTTCCCTTCCCTGTCCTCTCCTCCCATGCTTAAAGAAAATAGAGAATGAGTCTTTCCTCCAGCTTTTTCCCTTTTCAGCTATACCTGAGTTATTAGCAGAACCATCACTTGACTTTAGATTGAGAATATTGGGAATGTAGACAGGGTTATTGCTTCAACAGCTTTTACAGAGTTGGCAATGCATTCAGTCTAGCTGAACATTGCAGCAAGACTTAGTAAAAGTGTTAAGATGACCTTGATATAAGTAAGCAATCAGTATGTTCAAAAGAAAAAGATATATGAGGTGTTTGCCTAGTTTACCATTTTGAAACAGAAAGCCTGGAAAAAACCAAGACGGTGATATTTCAGTCTGCTGGCTGGCTAGAAAGTATGACATCACTGGTAAAAAACTCAGCAGAAAATAATGAGTAAATTAATGATCATTCCAGATTCTGTTTCTAATTGCAG
Organism: Vidua macroura; assembly: GCF_024509145.1. NCBI lineage: Eukaryota > Metazoa > Chordata > Aves > Passeriformes > Viduidae > Vidua > Vidua macroura. The sequence goes on from NC_071571.1 coordinate 19,294,980, forward strand.
GTGACATACTTTTTGGTGTAATTTAGCAATAGCAGAGAATTAGGACATTTCATGTATGATCTGTGCTGCTTTCCAGATTAATTCACTCCCTGGCTCTTCTTTATAATGATTAAAAATTATCAGTTAAATACTAAATTTAGCAGTAATTTCCAGACATTTTAGTTTGTCTTAGGATGTCACATGAATAGAAAGTTCAAAAATTTCCCTAAGATCATATGAAAAGGAAACATATTTTTTCCCTTGTCTCACTTTGAAAAATGTGTATTTGATTTTTGTGAAAATAAATTACAGTCTCCACCTCCAAAGTAACAAGCTAATTATCTAGAATAAACTCTCAGAAATTGTGAATAAAAGCATTTCAAAATAACAATTGCAAAAAAAATTAAAATACAGCAAGAAAAATCTATATACAACTTAGTCTTCAATTACTATATTGGCTATATAATTTAACACAAAATTTTAGCTCTCCTACAATAAAAATATGCTATCTAAACATTCTGCTAAATGGAAAACAATGGTTTCAGTGCAGTGGCACTGTTTCAGCATATCCCAAGATCCTTCCTCCAATACATTCTTAATCTCCACTGTAACTTTCAAGCTCCCAAATATGAAAATAATAACATGATATTTAACTTTATCTAGTAAATGGCTACCAAAAAATGCACAAGAACAGCTGAACTCTCTCTCTTAAGTCAAACATCTTCACGTCGTCCTCAGAACCAACTGGGAAAGAGAATTGGATTCAATGATCCTTGTGGGTCCCCTCCAACTCAGGATATTCTATGATTATGTCTGTGTGATGCCCAGTAAGCATTGGGGACCCAGAGCAAACAATGGCAATTCCCCATTTTCCCTAGGGTCCAGTAATCTGCCCTTCAGAAACTCCCTTTGTGTTTAATAACCTGTGACAAATTCGTATTCCGAAAATATGCCTCATTCTGTAAATTTTGACATCCACAACATTCAGTGCCAATAAGCTTCAGAGTTTTTGCAGTTTCATGATGTGCAGAAGAAAGGAATCATATGGGACATTCGTTTAATCCTCTGGAACATTATGGAAACACCAGAGATGTGAACAGCACATATTCCAACAGAGAGTTCTGGGCTTAAGTTACTCTGGCTTAAAGGCTGCAAGACATCTGTGTTAGAGGTACAACTGACACAGCTCAAGGCAACAAGATAGGGCCTGAAATGACTGAAAATCTGAAATGCCACCTTCAACTGTAAAACCATGTATTTTAGTCACAGTTGTTTTAGCCTTGGAAGTTCCAAGTCTATACTAGGTAACTGAAGTTGGATCAAAAATTGTGGAAAATATTTGCAGGCCTACAGGAAGAGCCCAAAATTTTCCTCCTTATCTTGAATGAGTCAAACACAAGAAATCACACATACACCAAAAATCATGTGAGGTAGTAATTATTAACTGTAAACAAGAAATAATTATACATCCCTAAAAGTGAAAATAAGAGTGAATATAAATTTTGTTATGATAACGATATTGCAAGTAGACCTGAAAAGCTTCAGCCATGTAATTAAATCAATTACAGAGCATTTCTTGACTTAGAAATCTAAATTAAACTTAACCAAAATCTGATCTTTCCCTTATTTCAGTCAAGGGATAAATATTATTTGAGCTTGATAATATAGTCTAGAATCTGTTCCTAAAATAAAACCACATCAGAAAGCAGGTATCAAAAATTGATTGTTGCTTCAGATTTTTAGTTATTTTTTCCCCTCCAGACTTTTGTAAATACAAATTTAATAATAGAAGTGTTGTTCTTTTGCTCTCTAAAGAATCAGCCAATTCCTGTGACAAATTTCTGTTCTGCAAAGCTTCATTCCTACTCACTTATATGTTAAATGCTCCAAATGAAACCTAAAATCTAGTTAAACCTTTGTACTGAATATGCGTTACTTTGATATTTCATAATCTGCATTAAAATGTGACTATGCACTAAGAAAAGAATTCCATCCTAGTGGTGAAGGGATCAATAGCATCCCTGATATTAAACTAAATGGCTGCACAAGAAACGTTGCCCATGGAATCAACTTGCACTGTTGGGGATCACTGACAGCAGAAGGAAGATACAAATAATATTTAAAATAAAATTTTAAACTATAAATTTAAAAAGTAAGTAAGCGGGCAAATTTACACAGGCAATTAAAGGCTCTAAAAATTGCAAGTCAGAAAACAGGTTTTAGAAGTAAAGGGGGACACTCTCTTAGCTTGGGATGAGGAAAAAGAATAAAAGTACTCATTAGACTGTGATAATAAGGATTTTTTTCTTAAATACAGAATATGGTTGTCAATAACTTGGAGGGACCATGGTTTCTGAATACAGTGTTATTAACACTGCTTTTTATAAGTCCTTCAAACGCAACTGGCCTTAAAGAATTGGGATGGGAAGAAAAGAAAAAAATAAAAGCAGGAACAAAACAGAGGCAGGCTTGGCCAAACTGACAGCTCACTATGAGACTACAATACTCTTTAGTTTTAAGGCTTCTCTTTCACATGGATGAGTTTTTCTACTTTTAATACAGTGCATTAGAGAAGTAATCACAGAATTGCCTTATCATTTGTCCAGCTGAAGGAAATTTAATCTCAACCATTTATTTTCTTCCTTGCTCAGACTTGCAGTGGGGACACAGCAACGGGCATGATGACACTGCTGTCAGTAGCTGAGAGTAATTGCTCTCAAATCCCAAGGGCTGTAAAACTCAATCCCTTCTGTTGTTTTTGCCAGTCAGAATCAGACATCTTCACATCCATGAGTGACTGGGACTGATAAGGGAGAAGTGCTCTTTTCCACAGAAACTCTGAATCAGAATGCAAAATCCAGCAAAAGACTGTTTGTTATCAGTAGGAAACCCACAAATGTTGTTTCAATAGGGGCAAGATGCTTTTCAGGGATAAACTACAGGTGCTGCTAAAATTTACATTTCAAACAACATCTAGAGAAAGTAAAGAAAGGAGGAAAAAAACCCAAAGGGTGACTTCAGTTGGCAACAACTATTTTAGTTAAAAGCAATACACAGCAGGAGACATCAGTGATATCCACAGGAATAAATGAATAACTTCAATACAGAAAAAAAAAAAATGCACTGAAATAGCCTCAATTTTCTATGCTTGAAAGTAATATATTAGTTGGAGTGGAGAAAATAAGATACAGTTGAGTTTGGTGTGATTTAGGATGCTGGTCTTTGCTCAGAACTGAATCTTCTGTCATACAGCAGCAATCATTCATTCTGTTCTGAGTCTTTATATGAAAAATTATGTTTTTCCTCACATTTTTGCTGGTGCAAGGCAATAAAACTTTACTGCACTCAGCTCAAGCTTGACTATAATTTAATCTATTATTTTATTGCTGGATTTATTTCTGATATTTGAAGTTTGTGAAAGACAATTGTTTTGATGTAGTATCTCTATACAGCGGCAACAAATTCGAAAGTAATTCACATGATCTAAAGTTATTCTGCAAAGTTTTTCACCTTCTGCTCATGCCAATGCAAGCTATATATCAGACACTTCTCCAGTTCAATTTCTCTGTGTTTTTCTTGCCAGTGTTTTACCCTGCCAGTACTTTTACCCTGCACTGGTGTGGAGGAAGATCCGCCATAAAAAGACCAAAGCTAGACGTACAGAGGGAGACTGTTCTGAATGGAGCTACACATAGTTAAAAATCATAGGAAATCAGTTGAAAAATTATGCACATTTTAAACTATGGAAGAAATTATCATGCAACATTTGTGCAATGCACAATTATATATTAATGCATTAGTTGTATATTATTGAGTTATTAAGACTTTTCCAGTGCTCAGTAGCCAGACCTGCATTCGCAAGTACTATGACAAAATAGGAATGCATTTGTGCATCCCTTTAGCAGTGAATACTGGGGAACCAGCATCCATAGGAGATTCATTTCAGAGATCAGCTTGTTTCTCAGTAATGCAAAAAATAAACAGGCAGAAAGAACCTCTGATATCCACCTTCATTATCTGTATGGCCACAGGCCTTTGGGGTTTAACAGAACAAATTGTCACATCATCACCATGAAGCTGAGTTTATTTTAACCATATTAATACTAATCTACTTAATAAAAGTGAGTGATTATGGAGCATACTTTTATTTTACAAGAATATATGAAGAAACAGAGTATATTTATCTTATTTTTCTCCTTGCTTGAAAAAAGACATGCCAAACTACACATATTCAGGAAGATATATTTTCACACTCACTGCTTTTACAAGAGCTTATAGTGTTTGCAGTAACAAATTCCACCTGACACATTGCATTTCCTAAGCTCTATTTATCATAAGTAAAAGGCACTTCTAAATGTCCTGAGCACAATAAACAAAAGCAGTAGATTACACAACAAGCAAAAACCCAAAACAGCCCTGACCCTCAAAACAGGAGAGAGCCTTAAGAGATGGGAGAAGAAATAAAAGGAAAGCTAGGCTTGAAATCATGATATTGTGAAATCCCAGAAATTTGAGAAACAAACTTTCTAGAAAGAAGAATTCTAGTCCCAAAGTTATTCCAGGCAGAAGGTTTTAATATTTGACTTTGCGACCCTTGGGAAGAAATATGGCTTAGCTCCTGTCTTCAATGGAGACCTTCTGAAACTCTAATTTGCCATGAAGCCAAGAAGACAACTTGTTGCAGTGCATCACCAGAACCCTGTATTTTGGGGCTGCCCCTTACAGTTGGTTTTGATGGCTGACAGCATATTGCTCTACCTGTCCAAGGCTATCTGCTTTGGGGATTTCTCTCAGACCGTAACATTTGCACCCATCTGTATAAGATTTCACTCTTTTTATATCACTATTTTATCCCTCTGCAGAGCTTTCTCTCTCTAGCTATTTGATATAATGGGAATGAAAACATAATAAGTCTCTTATAGAATATGACCCTCCTCTACCTTTGAGCTCTAGAGGACCAATTGCAAAGAAAGCAAATGGGACTAACCTCCATCCCTGGGAGGCTTTTTGGATTTGCAACATTATAGTCTCCAATTGGCACATCATAACAATCCTTCTAAAATAGGATGAGTACTTTCAAGGTAGTAGTACTGCTTTAAGAGTGTTATCTATTAATTTTACTCTATAATTTACAGTTAGCTATCAGGGCTTCTATCTGGTGTGCAGCAAAAACTTGTTTATGTCCTTTTCTTTTCTTTTGGCAACATCCATCCTTATGGGTTTGTGCCACCACAACATTCCTATTCTCCATCAACACAATGGGGCCTGGAGGTCTTATCATCTTCTTCCCAAGGCCCTGCTCTTTTCTGAGGGCCCAGCACATTAAATGTTTATAACCACTGCTTCTTCTAGTCTCTGCAATTTAGTTCAAAACAAGTTCAAGAGAACAGCTTTACTTAAAAAATGCACCTGAATGTGTATATCATTTTGTATGAGCCCTTTCCTGAATCACAGTGCCAAAAGAGACAAAACAGATATGTAAAGAGAGATACCCTGGTGGCTACGCTGCTCCATTTTTGGAGCAGAGAGGCTGCACCCTAAAGAGAATCTCACCATTATCATCTTTCCCATACACAGGAGGTGGTCCACCCTGACTACTGGAAAGGTGTGACAAATCAATCTACAATGCACATGCATGAAGAGCTTTAGATCTGCACTTCATGCTCCCAAGCTGATGTTAAAGTAACCTCCAGACCAGGGCTGATAGCTGATCCAGTGAAATTACAGAAAAATTCCAGTAACTCCAATGGGAAAAAATTAATCAAAAATGTCATTAACTTAAAATAAATGGAAATCTAGCGGAACTAAGCTGTGCTCCACACAGGTTTGATTTTATCATTTTTCAACTTATGACTGTATGAATTGATAACTCAAGGAATATTTAATGTTAAACAGTGTCCAGACATTTCTGCCTACCTTCCCTTTTTCCCTTGGCTGTTTTGGGTTTTTTGTGGGTTTTGTTTGTTTTATTTATTTATTTTTGTTTTGGTTTTGTTGTTGTTTTGTTTTTATTTTTTTTCAAAAAGAAAAAAAAAGGGATGGATAGATGTGAGAGAGGGAGCAAGGGTTTGGATTTACAAAGCTGGAGAGAAAATAAACTCATCATTATAAAGAAGGACAGCAAATACTATCAAGTGAAAACATGTCATCAGTGTCAGTCTTCATATTAAAGAAGTCTGCATTTGCATGGTAAGCCTACAAAACACTTCAGAGAAAAGAGTATCTGTAAAGGAGAGATGTCATCCTGTAGCATCACTAAATGTAAGTGGCAGCTAATACTTATTCTCTGGATTTTCTTTAGCAAGTACTGCAATGTGCACAGAGCAAGGATTTAAAATAATCAATAAGGTCTCCAGCACTGCTGATAAGCTGCCAAGCTGCAGAAGACTGCAACATATGGATTCTTCCTCTGTGGATTTCTGTTGTATACTCTACCTTCTCCATAAGGCCAGGCATCAAGGGTTTTTTTGTGAGATGCCTGTGTGTTGGAGTGGGGATTTTCAATGGAATCCGATAATGTGTAAAACCACAACTCCGTTATCTTATTGTGCTGAAAAGACCTTAGAAAAAAAAGGTTTCCAACAGAACACAAAACCTGAATTCAATAAACTTTTCAGGTTAAGACACTGTAAAGACATTAATCTGTCAGAAAAGATGTTCCTAGAAAATACCATTCTATGTATATCCATTTGCAAGCATTCCTTTTTTTTCCCCAAGGCTTGCTATACATAAGTGTTAGAGGGGGACATCTGACCATTTTGCTTCACAGGAGCTTGGAACCCAACTGAATGGAAACACTGCATAGGGATCTATGGGGTAAACCATGGAAAGATCAGCTACTACAACTTCCCCATACCTGAGACAGTGTGCACTTTACCTACTAAAATAACTAGAAACAAGACTGATATGTGTTGTAGCCCAAAATAATTGCTACAAGTGTGGGCAGATGAGGATTACACGAGGCAAAAAGGAAGTTAAAAATGAACATGAAATTCGAAACTACAATTTACCAACCAGTGGCTTTCATGTTAGTACCAGAGGAAATGTAATTAGTGCTGTACAAACTGGGAACCTTAAAAACAACGAGCACAAAACACACCTCTCTGAAAGCACTATTTTTTTGCTCAGGCAGGAGAGATTCCATTGTCTCTACAGATGGGTTTTATATTGCATTGTGGTTTTTTATTGTGTAAGTAACAACCCAAAATCTGAAATCTGTTTTTTTTTTTTCCTCTGAGAGTGAGCTTCTTGGAACTGAAAAAAACCTAACACCGTTGTTTTGGAAGCAGATTATAATGACTGAAGATGTTAAGTGTAGTTTATTCCAAGGTGTATTTTATTGAAAAACAGGATGTAGAGTCTATTAACAGGAAAAACACAGATTCAATACTTAAAAAACCACCACCACCACAACAACAAAAGAACCAAAGAAAACAGGACAGAGAGGTATCTGGCAGCTAAACAAGAAATTAGGTTGAATGACACAATAAAACAGAGGGAGAATGTCCCAAGGCTTCACAACGATGGACTCAATCCATCTTATTCTTTGGAAGATCAAAAATCAAATAGTATGCAATTTTTTTCAATCACCAACCTGAATTTTCTTCCAATTTCTCATTTCTCTAGGATCTTCTCCCCTTTGTGCCTGGAGAGCACTCTCCAGAAAGATCAGGCAAAGTCTTGCAAATTGAGGTGTTTACATCAACTTCAAAAAAGAATTAAATTTTATTCTGTTTTAATACAACTTCCTTTTCCAGTTTTCCAGCAAGAACTGTTAAAACATGGGCCTTCCCTTAACTGTTTTCCAGCAAAAAAGCAAACATCCTCAAGAGACTATCTTCAAAAGTCATAAAGGACAGGCTCCAGCCTCAGGACAAGAGAAAACTCCAGCTTCCATGTGCTGATAGGTTCACAAATACCAGAGGTACTCCTCCCCATAAGTGCTTGAATACCGTGAAAGAAATGTCCTAATTTTTTACTTACCCCCAGTCAAAAACAATAAAATGAATTAGATAAAATTAATATCTACCTCAATCTGTGTAGTGTTGTCACGTCCCTCCTCAAGCAGCAGATCTGTGAAACCCCCTGGCTCCAAAGAATCCTGCCCCATGCTGGCTCTGTTGGTGTCGACTGATTTGAGGGACTCTGAGTGCCTCCTCCACCTGTGGTTGCTTACAAATGAATCCACCTCCACATTTTCCTCCACTTGAGGGAAGCTCTGAACAAATTCATAAAACACACCTGTGTGACAAGAAAAGAAAAACAAAACAAAGCCATGTAGTAAGTGACCAGAACACTGGTTTGCTAATCATAAGTGAAAACACAAGAATTTTTTATAAAGGTTTTGTACACTTTGTAAAATAGCCATTTGTATCCCTGATAAAGATTTTATGGCAACATAAGTGTTTAAAAGAACTATTATACTTTTACAAAATTCAGGAATTTGGACTAAGTTTTGTAGACTCATCTAAGCATCCTAACTATTTTATTTTTCTGCTTGTTTTCTGTCTGGGAAAAGCTTTTCCTATAATATTTTTAACTTTAATACATGTTTACCCATAGCTGACACTTTTCAAAATAGAATAAGTCTAAAAAAAATATTTTAATCACCTAAGAAAACAAATGTAGAAGAGACAGAGAAACTCTTGTACAGACTTAGTTTTCCTACTGATTTTATGTCGAAAGAGCTTGGAAGCCATGGTGAAAGGCAAATAAACATTATGAAAGATGTGAAATTCTCATAAACAGCTGTTCCAGTTCATAAATAAAGCTGTCCTGCTGTATATGTGATAAACATGAATGATGTGTGAAGTCTGCAGACACTCACTATATCTTCTGCAAGGGGTGACCAGTTGGGTGGTGTGTTTAACGTATTAGTTTTGGACGTTTTCATGCTCATTTGCAACTTTTTCATGTTAGTAAAACTAGCAGCACAACAAACCTATAAAACTATCAGCAGACAAAACCATTAATTCTCCAGAAGTTTTCATTTTGCCCAATCCAAAACCCTATCAAAGTATTTTTCTGTTAATTTAGTTTTGTTAACACCATCCAGAGGGAGTGAAGAAAGTTTGCATATTTTGCACTAAAACTCAAATGTGCTTTTCATATTGTCTTTGTGTCTAAAAGGAGAAGTAGAGGGGTGCTCTGTGCTTTTGATGGGCCAGGAAGAAGGTGATTTGGTTCAAAAACAGAAAAAAAAAAAAGACCTCTCAAAAGCAGTGGCAAAGTCTGGTCTATCTGAAAGGATAGACCAGTAAACAATTACATGCAGAAATACTTCCATTGCTTTTTTTTAACAGAATCTTCTGAACAAAAGATGGTACCACTTCCAAGGTCCTTAATAAGCGACACACATGTTGTCAAAGTACAGAAGAGATGAACAAATAGAAAATTAGCTATCAAAGGTTTAAAGAAGTGAGGTTTTCCTGCATCACAGCAGGAACAGGTGTAGGAGCCATGGGTATAGAAAAATCTGTCAGACATTGTTCTTGGCAGACCAGAAAGTCTTGCAATACAGAGACAATATCTAATACACTTGAGGCTCTATGTGGTTCCATTTTTCTATCAAACTCTCTCAAATCTACTAAACTTATTTCCTAAGTTATTTGATCAGTTTCAACCAAGCTGAAATTATGTGAGACAAAGGTGTTTGGTCAGCTAGATAAATCAGAATTTAACTGACATGCAAAACAAGCAATCTCAGGCCATGTCTTTCCTCAAACCCCAAGAAATCAGACTTCTTTTCTTCTAATAGGTGGCTTTTTGAAGCCTGTTTCCTTACATTTCTTAAAAGCCTTAGAACATTGACTTCAACAAATTGCTACTGTGCTCCCTATTTTATCAGACAGTCTGCAGCCCAATGCAGAGGGACAGCTTAGCGGATGAACTAACTTATTCCTCCACATTCTTTATCAAAATTTATTCAAAGCAGCCCTCCCTGCCTCAGCTTGCAGCCTTCACCACGCTGTTATGGGGATCAGCAGGCTGTGGGACATGGCCAACTGCTCAGAGCCATGGGCAGATGGGGCTCCCTGCCCGTGCCCGCGGTGCCTGGGGCTGGCTCCAGGGAGGCAGTGTTTGTCCTCTGCTGCCACCGAGGCTGGGGCACCGGGACACCACAGCACCTTCTGCAAGGCCTGGGGAGCATCACACACCTACAAACAGGGCGCCCAGGCTACAGCATCTCAGCTATGTCTGTGCGACCCCTTTCCCTTCCCCTGAAGCACCTTTCCTGCCTGGCCTTGGTGGCTCAAAATCCACACTCAGAGGCAAAAAAAGCATTTCACCCCCATTTTGCAGTCCCACTCCAGTCTACTCTTTTCATGGCTATCATACATGCTTGACGTGTTGAGGCAATCACCTAAATTAGCAAATAGAACGTGTGAAAGTTAGGGGAGGGTTTTAAATCCCATTCACCTCAAGTTGAGATCCATTTGTAAAGAAAATCAATTACACCTTGTTCTCCCACATCCTGAATAGAAATTAATGAAGTTTCTAACCTTTAAATTCTACACAATTTTCTCCATATTTTCTTTTACAGTATAATTGTGTCATGGCATCTGCAAAATTTGGCTTGCCCATTCCCCGTTAAAGAGATTTTTGATGTCATTAGTGCACAATTTTTACCCCCTTTTAAATTTTTAATTACGTGATTTTTCTCTTTGAAACATAGAAAATGTTCTGAAAAAGACTGTTTCTGCCATTACACTGATAAACATTTTTTGCAGGTACAAGCTATACTGACATAAGGAAGCTTTAGAATCATCTAACTGTATTCAGAATGCATGATATCCGTTTAAATAGAATAGTAGCAAAAAGTAAATGCAGGAAGTGATAACTATTCGGTTTTAAACTAATCTTTGGAGGTTTTTCACCATAAAATCTGTAAAACACAGTTATCAATAGATTAGTTAACTGTCCTGGACAGTCAGTGTGAGGATACTGAGCTACAATGTGAGATAAAATCTGGATGTGATTTAAGGAATAAATAAAGAAACATACTCTGTGATTCATCCTTCATTAAACCTTTTCCTTAAACTACAGGGGATAGAGAGGGGTGATGAACTTGGCTGGACCAGCTCTGGTCCAGAATGTTCTCTTTGTTTATCCCAGCACATCTCTAATGCTGAGAAAATGACAAACATTTTTGAAATAAGCTGAACAGGATGTTTTACTTTTATGTAAATAAAACTTATATAAATTTTCAGATAATGGATAGATTAACTATCCTTAAGTTCTAAAAGGAGGCATCCCATAAGAAAAGGCATTCAGAGACCTAAAATTCCAACACTTTGCAAGTTAGAAGTATTTGATGTTTCTGGTTGAAATCTCTGTGTAGCTAAAAAAAATCATATAAAAGGCATTTTAGAGGAAATGTACTATAGTATTATAGTCTTATCTTTTAGATCTTGGAGCTCTTGCTTTAATTAACACTGAAGGAGAACATGTCATTCAAATCAATTGAAAAGAAGCCAAATGCTGTAATGTCTGATTTATAATAAAATCACAATATTGCCAAACACAGATGGGCAGCAACTTGTTTGACTTATATCAAAGGAGATACAAAACTTGGTTCTAACAGATCAGAAATGCTGGGCTATACAAGAAAGATTCACTGAAAGGGAAGAAGACACCTAAATGTGGTGGGGACCTGGCTTCTTTGCTTTGCTAAGCCTTCCCTCAAAGAAAAAAGGAGAAATTATAACCAAATAGGCCCAAAATGCAACAGCTGAACCTGACAAGTAAGATAGCTCTGATTTTGCAAGGAAAACACAAAGTTTATTTATAAGGAAGAAACAACAAAAAATATATATATTTTTTTTTTAATGGGTGGCAATGTAACCAAAGGAGAAAGAAACCTTCTTTGGAAAAAAAAAAAAAAGGCAAATACATAGATCTTCTTCCATTAATTCAACCAGTTCTGGATTTTCCCTCCCTTTTCCAAAGTTCTAATAAAGTTTTGTGGAGAGTTTCAGCACATCAGAATTTCAGAACTGCATTTCTGAAATGTGTGTGTTATTTCATGATTGCACACATTTAAGCCAACTCTGCAATTTGACTAATTTCATAAATGCATCATAATCAGCAAGATTTTTTTGGAAAGAGTAGAAATACTCATACATTGAAACCTGTATTCAGAAGATTGCTTGTGAGACACATGATCAACTTTCTAAATATGCCACAACACAAATGCTAGCAAAATCAAGTATCAAATACACAAATTTTTTCATCAAGGGACAGAAAATGCCATGATACTACTTCAGCTTAAGTAACTTTCTACAGCCTGTCTTATGAGTCTTTATTTCTATTACGGCCCTTGAAAGTCAAGTGAGAATTTCAATATGTCCTTGATAATGATGCAATAAATTTCTTAACAAATTAAAAAAATTGTCGATTTGTAAAATCTGTCCCATACTGATAATTAGCACACAAATAGCTGTGTCAGTTTGGGTCATGATTTGGGTCAACCAACAAAAGACCAGATCCTCATAATTTCTTTTTAAAGCTTGTCTGTAACTGCTAACAGAACTGTAACAATATGTGGGAAAATAATGCATAACATGATCCTATTTTTTCCAGCTAGGGATGAGAATTTATGAGGCCTGCAAAGGGAATCAGAGGTCAACAATGAGAAAACTCTGAATGATGGAAGATGATGATCACTGTACTGCTGTTGAATTGTTTGCTCAGAATAAAAAAATAATGTCTAAAATAACAACACTAGCTTGAGGTACGTTTTCCATGCAATTATATAATGAGCAGTGACTAAGACTCATATCCAATACAGAATCAGTATCAATAATAATAGATATTATGGCAGGGAAATAACATAACTGGTAATTTCCTTCCACATCCATTTTATCAACAATATGAACTCAGACCTTCCCCTTCGCAACTGCTTTCTATTCAGTAACTATTTTTCACCACTACAAGTGGTCCCAAAGAGCATATTACCACACTTCTAGAACTTTATCTTTGTCACAACTACAACTGCTGCAGGCTGGGTTTTTGAAGTGTATTGGGGTATTTTGGTTTTGTTTTGGTGTTTTTTTTTAAATTTTTGTTTGTTTGTTTTAATTGCCTGATTTATTTTCACTTTGTAATTATTTATGTAATCATAAGGTAAATTAAAATGGTATAAGTAAAGTCAAGATCTGAGTCCACCGGTAACAATACTGTTACTTTGATTAGCCTACATCAACACTGAGGAATTATTGTTAAATTCCAGCTTCATTCGTGTTCTCCAGCTACATAAACACAATAATTTGCATATTGAATTTACAAGCAAACTGATTATGCCTTTATAATTTCTCATAGATTTGTTTTGCTATTCTTTTTGTCAGTTCCACTTGGGGACCAAGATTTAAATTTATTGCTAACTGCGTACATACAGAACAAAAAAAAATACAACTTATGTCTCAAAGAAGGCTTGCAGTTTTGAAGATGCTGGATAGTAAAAGGAGGGGGAAAATTTTGGTCAGTACACAGTGATATCAGACAAAAAAAAGCCTAGCCAGTATCAAGATTTTGAAGCTATTTTAGTAAAAAGAAGATTTAAAATGGAAAAAAAAAAAAAGCAGTTAATTTTTTTACACACATATTCTAGAAGGATTTAAGTTGCTTTAACACCTCAGGTTAGAACAAGAGGGAAGCCTGATTGTAACAGAAGTGGAAGTCATAAAACATTTCACATCTACTAGGTGCTTACAAATCTTATGCACATCTGCATCCCACACTTGCAGACCTTTTTAGTATTATTTTTGGAATGATAAAAACAAAATTATGATTAAGCTAACAACATGGAGTGTAATCCTTTATTTCAGCTCTCCACTTTTGGAGACAGGAAGACAAAATCACCTTGAAAGGAAAGATAATGAAGTTGGAATTGATTTTGGTTTAGCCTTTCCTTACAAAATAGAAGGAAAAAAAAAAAAAGAAAAGAAGCTCTAATAGACTTAGACGCCCAGCCATGGCAAATTCAATTTGAGTACTATTCACTTAATCTTTGCACCCTATACTAATATGTTCAATATCCACATCTCCAGTAGCACTTGCAATAATTATCAGTAATGCAGACCCCCAGCTGTACATAGATGAATATTTAGCACATACTAAGCTTCCAAAAGGAAGTATATCTGTAATGTTCTTATGTACTTGGCACACAACTCGCACTATTAACAGTTTTATTTTCTTGTGGATTATCAACTACAGCATAGAAAAGGAAGTAGTTAACACATTTTAAATAATTTGATGTTTTCTAATTTACTTGTAGCAATAATGTCAAAATGTTAATTCATGTGTAGTTTATGTATTTTCTGTCCAAACCTCCCTATAACACAAACCCTTGTTAAACTACAGAATTATTTATTTAAAAAGCAGTAAAAAGTAAAGAATTCAACAAAAAATGCTCTGCCAAGAGAAACGGAGATCTCTCTATAATATTCTATTTATATGCAAATTCTTGCTTTTCCAAACTCTATTCAAAGGTTTGCCAGAGAATACTAATACCAACTGTACCTTTGTAAAGAAGTTTGTTTTTTTTTTTTCTGGTCAGTACCTGGATTACAGTATGATTGCTGGTATTGGACAGTAGCATTAGAGCTGTCTCCTATGCATACACTTCACTGTTCCAACTTGAAGGCATCTTTCTTTTTCCTGAAGGATCTAGAAAACCTAGGCACTAGAACAACCCAAGGATATGAGAGAAAAGCTTACAAAAAGTGAATTAGGTATTCATAGTTTGAGCTGCAGCATATGTCTAGAACTCATTTTGCATGACTTGTTGAGAAAGAAGACAGTAAATATCTGGAATGTACGAACCTGTAATAGCTTGGCTAATTATGCCCTTCTGAGCAGATAGTGCCAAATGCAACTTTGGTAGAAGGGTTATCTTTGGTTTTAGCCTGAGGAAAAGCCAAAGGCTAAGGCAGATGGAAGCCCATTGCTCAAAAAATGGATTAGCACAGACAGCACACACAGTGTCTCTGCACAGCAGCGCTCAGAGGAAAAGAGCAGCGATTGCAGGGACACTGCTCTGGCCAAGACACCACTGGCCAGCTCCCCACAGGCCTGTCACTCACTGGTGCTGGAGCAGCACCAGAGGGTAATTGGCTCCCTGGGTAGCCCTGTCAGGCTGACTTCGAATCAGGCATGAGGATCAATGCCAGCATTCACCCCAAAGGCAGCCACACAGAATTGGGCTGCTGAAGCAAAGAGATACAGATGGACAACAGGGCTCCCATACCAACACAGCGGAGCTGCCCATACAGACAGGTACAGGCAACCTCACAATGTCAGGGGCACAGGTTAATGTCCAAGCAACCTGGCACAGTGGAAATAAAAGAAGAAAATTGGCACAATGACATAATCCCTCATCAGGTACAGCAAACACTGATGGCACACAGATGAAGGATTTCCTCTCCTGCTTAGTCAGTGGTGCCCAACAGACTGAAACCACAGACTGGTAAGTTTGTCTCAAACAAGGACAAACTCCTAAGCCTCTTACTATCTCCAAACAGACTTATTAATGAATTTGTGGCAGTGTGCCAAAACACAGCCTACATACAGAGTGACATTTCTGAAAACTCAACACATCCTGGACAATTCAACCCCAGCATGACTTAAATATGGCACATTTCTCTCTCTGCTTCCTCAATCCCCTCTGCCCCCATCACAGGAGGGGAAAGGAAGTGGTTTGCAGTAGTAGATGTTTCACAGAGCTCAGGATTTGGAAAACTAGAAAATGAACAAGCAATTGCTGTTGCCCAGAAATGTGTAGCAGAGAATGTAATAGTAATCTGATGTTATAAAAGCTGAAGAAAAAAACTGCATTATTTTTCTTCCAGTAGAGTGGCAAAAGAGAATTTTTTGAAGATGGGAAAATTAGAATTTACAGCTGTTTATGGAGACATAACTTGGATTTCTTTTCAGCTCAAGATCACAAATTGATTTCCATCAGAGCCATAAATTTAAACCCCTTCAGTTTCATTATGGATCAAACAAGGAAACTAAATATCTTCTTTCATTTTCTGCACACAAAGTCTTCCTAGACAAACAATGATTCAGGATTAAGAAAGATTAATCCAGCTACAAGTAAACAGATTGATCATTTGTAGAATTAATGAATTCATTTAATAAACAGTAAAGGTTTAGTGCCAGAACTCACTACACTGTGGTGTCAAGATGTTTTTCATGAAGTTTCCTGCAAAAAGTAAAAGAAGTAAATTGTCATGTTCAAACACAGAGTTGCTTCAAGGGTCAGAAGTAAAGGTTGTCTCACTGGGCTTATATGGTATGGTTACATGTTTAGGTTAGCAATGATTGAAAAATACATTAAATGCTAGTATTTTAGAATTCTTAAGATATCTTTACCTGATTTTCATGCCTCTATAGATGCACTGAATTATGCTTACAGTGTTTTATCTGTGATGCCTTTTTTTTTTTTTTTGTAAAGATGAGATGGTCAAGAAATGAAAATGGTATTTTATTTAAAAAAAAAAAAGACATTGAAGCTTATTTCAAGGTCTTTTCACCATCAATTTGCAATTGCTGTTCAACTTAAATTTCTCTCTCTCTATATATAGATACTCTATATCTCTATATACACAGTTCCCTCATTTCTGCATATTTTGTTCCAAAATAATAGAACAAAACTCTTAAAAAGAAGACCTACGGCCTTCCATTTTCACTCACATGCATTAAGTAAGTGTCCTAAGGACTTCTGAATACATAGTAGAGATTCTAAATAATAAGGGATCCAATCTGTCCCAGTGCAGTACCATAGATACAGTCCTCTGTGAGAGTAGCCACTACAGAAGTCAGAACCTTTCAATTTTTGAAGAAGCTTAAGAGAAACCTAAGTAATTATAGTAGTTTATATAGTGTCGAGATGGATTCTCTAGAATAAAATAAATATATGCCATAAAAGAGCAATTTACTGATTTTTTTTCATGTTTTTTTCATAATAGCTTAATGAATGCCTCTCTTTTGTAATCTGTAAGATGCAGATAATGAAACGAACTTTTTCTCTTAAACATGGTCTGTGTTACTGATAACAAGCACTAGATAATAGCTATGTACTATTTTATTACCAAAAGGCCATTGCTTATTTCTTCCAATCTCTCTGTTGGCAAAGAATTTTCTGTCTTGTCTAATAAATATTAAATTTGTCACTGAAATCACAATGGGTCTAAATGCCTTCATCTTTTTTTTTTTTTTTTTAATTTTTATTTTCTGGAGAAATTATCATTTTAGCTTAAGCTAAAATCAGCTAAAATCCTAGCTTAGGATATCTGCTGGAGAAAAACATCATGTTTCTAGCACACGAATGGGAGGAAATTAGAGCAGAGATTGTTTTTAAGCTCTGGCACAAAATCTGTCTTGCTAGACTTGATGTGAGATCAAAACAAAAAAAATCATAGATTGAGGAGGAATTGTTGTAGAAATGTGTTTAGAGTCAAAGAATAGCTGTATTAAAACCATCAGAAATCAGAGGCATAAAAATACAAATTAAGTCCATTTGAGATATGAATTATAGAAAGACATTCTTTGTTTGGCAGAAAAGAAACAAACCCTTTGAAAACTGGCAGAGATACTGTAGAAAGAGAAGATAAAATATTGCATCGATCTTGCAACTTGTCAAAGCAATGAAATTATCCAGAAAATGTTGAATTGGACTGCCCAGTACATGGAGTATTGAATATTTTCTTTGTCTTCTCCCAAAAGGCAGACGATCTAGTTCTGTGGATTGTGCAGCTGTGAGGAGTAAAGTGCAGGAAGGGCAAGTTTTCACAGTTTTTAACAGATGAACAGGACTGGAATGACTAAACTCCTATAAAGGCATTTTAGAACTTACAGATAAACCTGTTTTTTTTTAATGTATGTTACATTTGACACACTCCCACCATACCAAAAAAAAATTGGGGAACTACATTGCTGGCATCCACTTTTAATATACACAAGTTACATGGAACTTAGGCATTTGGATAGACATATTCTGGGAGAAGACTGAATAAATGTGTTTTTTTTTTCTTCTGTATTAAACACCTTCCAATTCAAGCACAATTGAATTTCCAGGAAAAGAAACATTATCAGCTTTGCAGCACTCCTGCTGGGGTAGGTTTGTTAGCATGCTGTGGACATACATTTCCTCTGTGCATATGTTTTAAAAAGGAGGCAGAAATGGATACTGCCATTACTGTTGCAAAGCACATGGTATTTTGGAAGCTGTGCAGGGATGAGCCAGCTTAAATGACATCAGTCTACACTTTATGAAGGGACAGATTTGCAACTCTGCTGTGCCAGTGTTTTTCTAAGTGGAAGATAGGACATTATGGAATGTGTGAAGATCACTACACATTAATCATCATATGAAGAATACGTTATTTTACTTTTCAGAGGGTAAAAAAAAATAGACATGACACATGGAACAAGAGAGCTTAGTACATTCCTAAAAAAACCACAAATGTGCTTAAATGCTTAGGAGGAGCTTATTTTCAAAATGAAGCTGAGCTTATAGGAATTCAGACTTGGTAGACTCAGCGATTGGATGCATGCAAACACTGCCTAGTGCCCACAGAGAGCTGAAGGAATGACTCTATGAGGAAAAGACCTTCTTCACAAGATGGTTGGTTTTCTGTTCAGGTAGTTACTTGAGTACAGAACATTTTTACTTTATTGAGCCACTCACTCAAACTGTTGCTCAGGTTCCTTATTACAACTGGCTAGAAGGCAAATTCAAAGAAGAAAGGAGAAAAATATCTTTAAGTAAGAGAGAAAATAGAGTGTTTTAGAAGTTTTTTAGATAAAATGACATTTCAGGATTTAATTACTAAACAAAGACAAGAATATACATGTACAGAATGAGTTGGTAAAAATAGTCAAAATTTGGCCTATTTTGCTAGACAGAGATTGATATTTCTGTAAAATATACTTGAAAAATCACCTTTCTTCTCATTCTATTCACCACAGATTTTATTCCTAAGAAGCACATAATAATGCTGTCTCAATGTGCTATTTCTTTTCTCTTTCCAAAGGAAGAATAGTGCCAACAATCAGCTATGATTTCCCATGCCCTGCCCTTGAAATTCAATGACAAAAAAGCACTAGCCAGATGCACAAAAAGGCATCTTTTAGAGCAGTCTTATATTTCTTTGTCACATCATCTTGCTGCCAAGGTTTTAACCCACATCCTGGCTGACAGCCCATCCAGAGCCAGAGCAGTCACAGTAAGGTTTGCAAACCAGCACTTCACATCTTGAAGCAGGGATCAGATTCAAAACCAGCCCAGCTACATTCAGTGTTGTAAGAGTAAAAGATTTGCCTGATTCCTGGAAATTAATATAATCCTAGAAATCATACTTAAGTTTCTCAAGAACAATTTGGTTTTGTTTCCAATTAGCTCAATGCTAATTTAGGGCACAAACTCTCACTCTGTACCACATGTATTCACACTGCCAAAGCACTTGCAACTCATGCAAGTCCCAAGCTGGTGACCTTTAATGGGACTTTAACAGCCCTTAAAACTGCCCATCTTCTACAGGCCTGTCAGTTCCACTCCAAGGAGGAGTTAATTTTAAATTAATCTGTCTTCTTGCTGAATGCTGACTGCCTTCCTCAACACATACATCTCATTTATTCAAGCAGAGAAACAGCTCAGTCACTAAAGATGTATCATTCCATGTCTGAATTATAGAGACATAAATTACCAGTTCCTGGATATCTAGGTGTCTTGGCCAACTGACTGCTGAGCTTGCACAGGCTGGCTGTCCTTTTGCAGTATGTCCCACAGACCCATCACTTCCAAACCGGCTACCATTAACAGGCCTGTTTACAGTATTTTCTCTTCAGAAAACTGTAAGGGCAAGTCTATCTAGTGCTAAAGGATGCAGTCAGGCTCAGTCAGTAAGGATTGGCATCCCCACCTAACCAAAAAGCTGGCTTGGCCACCTTTCTTACCTGTCTGAGCTACTCACTTGATCCCGCTTTCCAGTTTTGGAAAGCATATGCCCACTGTGACAGAACTGTCTCTTGAAATTCACAATAAACTTTTCTTAAATCAGGGCTAGTTACAGTCCTTATAGATTTTATAAACTGTCTGTCCTGCCCTCTGTCCTTTGTTTGAAGTAGTCTTCACTATTGTCCAGAAAAATTTCAAAAGCAGGACACCTTGCTAGGAGATGGAAGACCTTGCCCAGGGTAAAGGTAACCTTGAACTCTCTGCCTCACTTCCCTGGAGAGTGCATAACCACCAGGATATCATGAAAGCACAAGACACCAGTACTTGGGCTCAGAAGGCAAGTTGAGAGCTTCTCTCATTGGCAAAGACCAGCTGCACTCTCAGAAGTGCATTGCACGTGCTGGAGCCCAAGGCAAGCAGGTCTCTTTTTGCAAACTACTCTTAAGAGCAGTTAAGTTAATCCCTAGAAGCAGGATTTCAGAAACACTATGGGCACTGGTTATTTTTCTTTTTAAATTTCAGGCCACTCCCGGATCCACAGCTGAGTGCTTGGGATTGCAAACTAAGTGATAACAGTAAACAGCTCACACAAAGATATAATTCCACTTAAGAATTACAAAATTACAAATTTGCCATGAGAACTCAGTTTGTAAGTGCTGAAGTCCTTCATCACATTCACAACCTCAAACAAATTTGGGAGGAAGAGTTTGTTAAACACTAACCAGTGTTGACAGCAAATGCCCACTTGCTTCAAAGAGTAAAACCAGTTTTTCAGCCCCTGTATCACATGCTTGTCAATCATGTGGAAATTTCTCATAGTTTGGTGCATTTGGGCACATTGTTTGGCTCTAAATGAGCCCACAAACCCACTGACACTTCCATGAATCAGGGCCTTTCAAAGATTTGTTATTTAACTAAACTTTATTGCATAATTCACAGTGGACATTTTTCCTCTTTTCCATTAATAGTAAACCATAACCTCACAACTTCTTGTGCCCCAAATGAATTTCCATTTCTGCCTGGTTATACCAAAAGCAGCATAACATAGGCATCCATTCACATGATTTAGTTAAACTGTTTCTAAGCATCTGTCCAGTATAATCTGTTTATAAAAAAGTATTAAGCATATATCACTTTTTACCTGCTCCTGGAGGAGAAAAGTAATAAAAGACAGCACATTCAGCCTCCTCCTCTCATATAAATGCAGTAAGAGGAGAAAAGCAACAACTTAGTTTATTACTCCCATCAGTTTTGCTGAAGTAAGGAGACTGAAAGCTGTGGGCAAAAACTTTCTGTGTCATTATACAGACTCTCCACAGGAAGTACAGGCTCATCAATATATTGTTTTTCATCTTCAGCTTTAAATGTGAGTGATTTCACATATACCAGCTCATACAATTTCTTTCAGATTTGTAGTGCACTTAACCAGGGGCAAACTGAATCTTGCTTATTTTTTTATTTTTTATGGTTTGTTCAGTTTTTTTCCCCCTACATGTGAATGTGACCCCACTCCTCACTGTGTGCCTTCCTCCCTCCTCTCTGCAGGGTACAAAACCCCAGACTGACATTCCCTCTGATGTCCTCAGACGTCAAATTAAGTCTCTCCCCATACAACCAAAGTTGTCTTTCCCATAGCTTGAATGACAGCTTTAACAGAGTGTTTACCATCCAGTGCCCTGACAGGTCAATCCCACCAGGAACCGGTCTAGACTGGGAATTCCTCCTTTTACAGCTTTACTCAGGTTTTATTCTGCCATGAGTCCAGTTATTCAGCATCTTCCAGCCTTAATCTGATCATCTCCTTTTCCACAGCTGCTTGGTCTCTCCAGATCACCCTGTGCTCTCCCAGGAAGAGCACAGACCTCATGTTGCACCACTTTTGTTTAGCCCTGTTTCAGGAATGAGGAGCAGAGCAAGGAGGAAAAGGTGATGTTGCATGCAGAGACTGTCTCATAGCCTTGGCCATAGAATTTGGCCCTACTTGCCTGCTACCTCTTCCCAACTATAATGTCTGAAATCAGATGCTATCTTCTCCAGTGACCTGTCAGAGGAAGATAAAACAGCAAAGGGGAGAGTAAGATTGCATGGAGCTCTGCAGTCAGAAAATCACTTCTCTGAAAAGCAATGTGACAAGCCTGAACTCTATTTTGCTGTCATATATTTTCTCAGTATCACAGAAGGAATCTTATTTCTTGTTTAAAAATTTTAAAATTAAGACCCTTCTTATCTGAACTTAATATCAGAAATTTGTTACATTATAAGTGCATAGAAACAACACTGGCTTTACTTCACACTGTTCAAGGCTGTGGACAAAGAACTTGCATGTTTTAATTTACAGAACAGTCTATATGCATACTATGATCTGTTACTTACTGTTCCATGAATATATGGGACATAAATCATTAAGAAAATCACTTAGTCAAGGCAGTGACAAAAAAGCAAAATGGTTTGCATGCACACAGGGAAGGAATGAAATGACTGTGCATGTTGAGTCCAGTGGGATGTCTAGATCTCAAGAAAAAAAGCAAAAGGTAATTTACTGATGAAATCTAATATACAGCAGCACCATAAAACTGCTCGTCATGGGCTCCTCTTGCTTCTCTTAGAAAACTCAGACATTAGAAAATTCAGAAAAAGAATTCTAATATTATTCTACTGCAAGATACATCATATAGCAAAT
Organism: Vidua macroura; assembly: GCF_024509145.1. Taxonomy (NCBI): domain Eukaryota; kingdom Metazoa; phylum Chordata; class Aves; order Passeriformes; family Viduidae; genus Vidua; species Vidua macroura. The sequence goes on from NC_071571.1 coordinate 19,317,599, forward strand.
AAATTGGCATCTTTAAATCTCACAAAGTGATCTAGAAGCCATACATTTTACATTATAGTTAATAGAAGCACTTGCTGGTGCTCTGCAGAGAGCTGATTAGTCGCAGCACACAGTTTCCTTTAGTTTTCAGCTATTAAACAACATTTAGAAAGTTAAACTCATAATTAATATTTATCTGATATTTCCTGTTCCACGCAAGTAATTGCTGCAAATGCCACAGGAATACAATGCTGTTGCCAGAAAGAGGATGCAATGGCAAATAGTTTGGGGAGCCCATGAGGCAACATCTGAGTTGAAACATGAATTTGTGAACCCTTTGGCTACGATTGCTCAATATGACTGAAAATTTCACATTTTGCAGATGCCTAACTGCAGCATCTTAAAGAGGCATAATTTCTGCAGGGTGATCTATTGACCCTTTCTGAACATCATTCCATCCAGAACCCCAGAGACATCCTCCAACTCTTGACCTTCTGGTTCTTCTCATTAGTAAGCTCAGTTACTTCCTCACATTATGCTATCCTCACATACTTCAAGATTTAGAATTATAATCACTTTGTGATGTGTAAATGCAAGTGTGCAACCTCGTGAAGATCTTATGATTCAGTGCAGCTGTGGATGGTTAGAGCACCTTTGATGTCAAGCTGCTCTGGTACAGGGTGGTGTCTGACTGGAGGTGGTAACCTTTCTGAAACATCCAACTGAGGAAAACTGAATTGAAATCAACTGCAACAGACTCGTGAATTTCTGGAAACAGTTAGTGCTGCATTCTCATAAATGTACGTGCCTCATACAACATCAGGTGGAGGAGATCATCTCCCCAGCTATTTACTGCAACTGTGAAGGTTGCTCTGGCTCTAGTGTCACTGAGTTAGTTTTCTTCCATGGGAAAAACCTTTTCTGCCCTGACTAACTTGAAATCTTTTAAACATGAAATATTCTGGGTGATCAATACCATTATCTATTGAAGGTATTCAGGTAGTCTGGCTGCCTTACAATAATAACTTCTGGTTAGATGTTTTGAAAAAATTCTAAACTTCAATTTAGCATACAAGTAACCTCATTTTTTCTCAAACTAGCGCCCACTAACACATTGCCTGCTCTAAAATTCCCTGTCATTGCTAGGAAAGTCAGCACTGTGTCAGTGTTAGACATCTGCATTTTCAGATCAGTAACTACTATTTGTGGGGAGAAGCAAGGCTTTCCAGAAAGGACAAAGTTCAAGAACACAACATCTCCCCTTAGCATAGTTCAGTTCTAGTCAAAATAACTTTTTAATGTCTTTATTTGAAATTAATCCCTCCCCCCATCAAATCCAGCTGTTTTGTGTTTATTTATTCATTTACATTTTTTTTAGAAGCAGAAAGGGGTGTAGGAATGGTGAGAAACAGTTTGAAGCTCTGAGAAGAAGCTTTGATCCCAGAAGCACTTTTAAAACTGTTGTAAAACATTTTGTTTTCTCAACCTAAATGCTGTGAAGTGTATATACCTAAGCTAACTAAAAAAAAAAAAAAACCCAAAAAGAAACAAAAATTCTTCTAAACGCTTTCTATGTATTTCATTTATTGTGATTCTAACCAACTGCAGCTGCTTTCTCCTTTACTTATTGAAAATGCAATCAGCCATTCATTTACGTTAAATTAATTTGTGTCAGACCAATGTTCTTGCACTAACTGATTACTTACAGATGTCAAATCTCTAAGTGAAATTTTTGCCACCTGTTTTCAATTTCAGGATTGGCAGTTTTGTATTTCCACAGCTTACTGACCTGGTGTGGGTCTATATCATCTGCTGTTGTATTCTCCATGCTCAGTTTCCACAAGACATCAACAACATCAAAATAGTTTTATCAGGAAGTTTTCTCCTTTATACAAGAAGGCATCCAAAATATTGTAATGTGGAAGTATCAAAACTGTCTTCCACATTAAAAAGAAGCTGTAGATGAAACAATGATTACTTTTCATTAATAAGTGGTTTCATTCAAGGTGTGAATATAGTTTATTTGCATGTCAAATTAACTATTTCAAGATGCTTCCATGAATTGTCCAGGCCAAGCTTCACTGCATTTTTATCTGAATATCAATTATCAAACACAAACATTTTGTATGACCTGAAGTTCTTTAAGAGAGCCCATTTTATTTATGGAAACATTGCTGTCAATATTAAATCCATGTACTAGAAAATACAATACTTTATTTAATTAAATAGGGCAATAATAAATATTTGGGAAATAAACTGGGATTTTTGGTGATAAGCACTGATCAGAAATACAAAATTGCCTTTTTTTTTTTCACTAGTCTGCAAAGGTTACATTGTTAAATAGTTTTGCAAAACATTTTTTTTCTATTTTAGATGAGATTTGTTCTACAAGATGTATTACCAACATTGTTTTAGCCATGATTCATCTATAAGCTAATTGCAAAATGTATTCTCATTATAATGATTACTAGATAGTACTTTTAAGAGAAACCAGTTATGGAAAAGGAGCAATTTTCCCATCTGTAAGTTACAGCATGAACCTCTAGGGGATGCTGTGTATATTAAATTTACACTGAATTTTTACTTTTGAAATCTTTCCAGTTCCAGCTAATACTAACCCAGATGGCTTGTGGTTGGTTGATGATATTATTTTTTGCTTGTGTGGCCATAGTGGGTAAGTTCCTTTGCTGTTGACAATGTCCAGGGTGGAAGATGCACTGCAAATGTAGGATAAAAACTGTCCCATTTTTTCCACTGCTGCATAAAGAGTTAAGCGTGTGCTAAATTAGGCTGTGCTCTGAGGTATGAGCTCCTTCCCTCTCCTTAGGTAGCCCACGACCAGAGGAAGCTGTAGGGCTTTGGAAGAGGAGGAGGAGGTCTGAGATGGGAATTGTTTCCACAGCACTGGAGTGGGCTGTCAGAAGTGGAAAGGCAGAAGCTCAGACATGAATGGCAGAGTGGGCATGAGTCACAGACTGTGGACATGCTAGGGTGGGAGAGAAGGATGACTTTTTGCTAAGACACTAAAATTCTTAAAAGGATTGTTTCCCTACTTTAACACCAACCACAGAGGTTCTCTCAGTCTCTTCCCCACTGCAGTAAATGGCAGGTTAACCAGTCCTTTCCCTCGTTCATGAGGCAATTGAAACCATTGTCTCCAAAAGAAACTTCTGAGCATTCCCCTTGGTCGAGTACTGGTAGATACAAGCGACAGCACAAGATCAAAAAGCAGTTTCCAGACAGCCACAGCTCTTCCAAGCCTGTCAGACTGCAGTTACAGCTCTTGTGCTAATGCTGATAGACACAGAACCCTTTACTCCTCCTATAAGTATTTGATTAACCTTCTGCCATACTGTTTGCTATTGCTCAGTCTCTAGAAGTGTGAAGGAGACTTTGGCTTCAGTTTGGAGCCACTAGAGTTTTTATGTATTTTTCTTAAACACTCTGCCAGGCAAAAATTAGGCAGGATTGTGGCCCACTCACTGCAATGTCCTCTGACCTCAGTTAACACTGACATAAAACTAGAAGAATGCTGTTGACTGGAGCACAGCTATTGCCATTGTACAGGAGTGCATCCGAGGTCAGAATCTGACTCAATCTGCTTGCCAAAGACTGCAAAATATTATGAAAGAATGGCTAACAGAAGCTACCCACACCCACTGAGCTGTGGATGTTCAGCTGAGAAGCAGATGTTTTAAGGGTCAGTACTTCTGTAATAAGTAAACACATTTATTGTAATGTAGAACACTGAGCTAATAATATAAATACCAAGTAGGATACTTGAAATACTGTGCAAACAACAACATACATCTGAAAAATAACTACAACAAATGCTTGTTTTTCACTAGAAAGATCACAGGATCAGCAGCTGTTTACTGCTTCAGCACAGCAATTACAACATAAGCTTAGCCAATGTTTCCAATAAAGCCTGCTCCCATCCATCCAATTTCTAATAATCTGTGACATTTTTTCCTGGGTCTAATATTCAGAGAGTATGCTGTCCAAAACACTAGCTGAGTTACTGTCAGAGCAAGGCTAAAGGACCACATGCTCTCCTTTTTAGGTGCAGTTAGCTAAAACTAATTCACTTCATTCTTTGCAAAGACCCCCTGCTTCCTACTCAGCAGTATAATTGTAGAATGCAAATAAGGGAGTTTCTGAAGACTAAACATGTTAATTAGAAACAAAAAAATCTCCCCCACATACACAAAAAAAAAAAAAAAAAAAAAAAAAAAAAAAGAAAATAAAATCCCTGCCAGAACAAAAGAAATCTTTGCATTTACTTTTGTTTCTGGAATTTGGCTAAATAAAGTACACTGATATGATAGCCAAGCTTTCAGCTAAGAAGACACCCACACAGATTGAAGAACAGATCCAATATTTGCACTTCTGCTGACTTTGGTGGGCTCTGGGCCAGTGCTCAATAAAGCAAATAAAGCATCACTTTCACCAGGGTTCCTGCTTATCTGCATCCCCGTGCAAGTTCTCCATAAGCTCTGACCCTTTCAGAAGGAAGCCACAGAGCCTCTCTTGCACCATCAGCAGAAGCCTGAGCAGTGACTCCCGAGTGCCAAACTGGGGTGAGGAGAGGTTGTAGGTCACAGGGGCTGCCTGTACCCACCTCTGCCCCTGTCCCAGAGGTGCCCTGCTCTAGCTGCATCCACCCATCCATTTCAAGACTCTCCATCTGGGGTACTGGGTATGCTGGAGGGTTAGAAATGGGTACAGAGCCCAGCATCATAGTCAAGAAGATAATGCAGTGTATACACTGCATTATCTCCTCAGACCTCTTCTAAACTGCAAAAATACATTAAAGTACTTAAATGTGGGAGCAATATTCTCACTAGACCAGTCTAACTATTCCATCTTGTAGTATCCTACATGCCAACTATTTTAGTTTGATTTTGCAGTTTATTCAACATGTAAAAACAAAAGCATCATCCACTCTCTCTTTTCTTTTTTTTCTCCAGGAGAAAAAAAGGCTAAAAAGCACAGTGGAAATGTAGACATACATGTACATTTTTGCTAGCATATCTGAAGTTTTGCAGACATGTCTCCCTCCTCCTTCCTTTTCCTTGGCTGAAAAAAAAAAAAAAAAAAAAAAAAAAGACATGTCCATTATAGTTCAAAATTTTAAAACCAAAGCCATGTCCCTTTCCCAAGTTAGGACTTCCATGCTAAGGAGTGAAGCTACTACGGAAGCAAGCAAACTAAGCATCCCACTCAAAGCCAGCAAAGAACTCCTCCTAATCCATATCAATGTGCCTAAATCCCTGCAGTTTTGCATGCACTAGCCTGGGTTCACTTGGGGTGAACAGAACTAGTTTGCTGACTCTATTAAACAGGCAAAAATTTGGACCAGCTCAGAAAGAACCTGCATGTAGTGCATCATCTAGAATTGTAGTGATTTATTTTCCTCTTTGAACATAAATTCTGTCCATTTGTTTATTTATTTTAAAATCAAGAATGTACTCTTCTGTTTGGATGAAAATATTTTCATTCTTTAGCTTCTCTTGTCTATAAAGGTACACATGTGTTTCTGATAAACTGGGAGATCTTCCTCTGTCCCTGAAGTAAGAAAGATGAATACAAATGTTGATAACAGTTAAACAGAATCAAGATTAGAATACTCAGGAGCTGGACTAAGCAACCAAATTTAAAAAGTGATTTGGACAATGTCAGACAGCAGGATGAAAGATTAAATTTTAGTCAGAGTATCAGCTAGCGCCCTCTGGTAAATGGCATGCAGGGGAGAAAGACCTCAGGTAAATGTCTCAACACCAGCTCTATATCTGAATTTTAAATCAGTTCTAAGTTATAAAAGTGCTTGCAGAGTTCTGCATTACTGACTTCTCCAAAGATTCACTCCTGATGTTGTCTAGGTCTTTAATGAGGTTTTATCTATAGTTCTCCCTGTTTTCTACTGCTTGGATAAGTTTTCTCAAATAGAGTTCAGAAAGCCCTATTTTTAATCAGATGTCAGAAATGTTGGGGGTTTTGGGTTCAGGTTCTTAGGATTTACACAGTTATGCACTTACACCTTGCAGCTCTGGTGTTAGAAAAACACAGATAAGTGAAAAGTGATGAAACAGATACATGGATGACTTACTTATTTTCATTGGCTGAGTAGTATCACATAGAAAAAATAAAAAGAGTTTAAAAAACAATTAAGATTTAAAACACAGCTGGACAGTTACAGACATTGTTTAAAAGCATGAATTATGTGTGAGCTCTAATGCTTGCTCTCAGAATGCAAAAGGTGACCACACGGAAAAGAGTATAGTCCAGTCTACCATGAAAGATTGAATTAATGACTACAGTCACTAACTTCAGTTGTACTTCCCTAATTCAGAGTGAGATTTATTTATTTATTTGCACTGCAGGGGCCTGCAGGACAAGGCCAATGACTCTGACAGAGGCTTTCACAACACAGCTGTGTACATGCTCTGCTTCAAAAGGAAAGATACAAACAGCTGGAAGGCTAATTCCTTTCATATACCAACATTTGATACAAAATTTATAATGTAGTAACCTCATAATATGCCTTTAAACATAGATTTCAACAAAAAAAATCACTTGAAAAAATATACATAAACCAAGTATCCAGCTTCTTCAGGAGACCTGGATACAAGGATGTAGTGATGTACAAATAAGTTCTAAATGGAAAGCTTGTGACTGGAAAGAAAAACAAATAAAGAACTTAAGTGTAAGGTTTTATTCAATATAAGGAAGTTACAAACATATTGGAGTTTTATATTAGGGCAACATAAACACAGATGTTGGTAAATCTCTTAATTATATTGTTTTTCATGTATATTTTCTTCCTTTTCAAAGGCAGGGGTTTGCGTGCCTTTTAAACACCTATTGAGAATAAGGACTCTCATCATTATTCATGTCTGTTAGCTGAAATTTTATCAAGTAACATTTTACCTTTTTAAAAATATTTTCTCCCTATTTTGGTAAAGCAATTAATCTAGATTAGTGTAAATTGACTGCCTGTTAAATTAACTCAAGAATGCATGGGAAAATCCTTCAGGTTAATATCTAGTTGTTCAGCTGTGTTCTGGAAAATGTTGCAAACTATATTGTCCAGGATGCAAAACCTCTTCAGCAAGCTAAGCAAGTTTTACCAGTAATTATGTTATTAATCTTCAGTGTGACTTCAGTGGTTTTGTGATTTCTACAAGTGTCAAAAGTATAATTATACATTATACATTAGCCTCTTTAATGTTGTAAAATATTGATGTAGAAACAAAGATACTGTTCAGCACAAGGGAAACTCAGTCCATGCAGGGTGTCAACATATTATTTACTCTCTGGATTTCCAGAGGTAAAAGAGAGGATTTAACCATGACAACTGCTATCACAGTATTGAAGCTCAAATGTATTCAACATTCAGCGAGTCCATTAGGAGTAACAGACCAAAAAAATGGACAAATTAATATGGAGATTTTTGTATTTTAAAAGCAGAGTTGGCAAAACTCCATGAAATCTAGCAAGCACTTTGCTGCCATTACCCATTCTCAAGGAAATTGTTGTTTTAACAGACAGCTGAATATAATCCTATAGTTACTCTCAACCCATTTTCTATCTGTTCTCAATCATTTACTCTGCAGAGACAGACAAGTTACTATCTATTTCCCTTGTCTAGTATTTGTGTAGAAAAAAGTCTCCTGCTATAGGCTATTGCTTCTTGGCCTGGTGTACATGTTAGAAGGCATTTATGGACCTGAAGAATAAGGGTGTGAATATGAAGAATGAAGGATAGTAAAAGTATCTCCACTCAAGATATTTCCATTTTGTTTCACAAAACATGAATTTGAGCCTATGCATGAGTGCACTGTAATGAAGGTGAGGATTCTTGGACATGCACTAAGACTAATGGCATCTACAATTAATTCTCACATTAGTTAGGGAAAAAAAAAAAAAAGCAAAATTATTTTAGGTGATATTTGGGAAGTATTTTATCTATACCTTGTAATTTCCTAGCTTTCGTAGTAAGTTTGTACTTCAGCATTAGAAAATACAGATAGGTAAAGCATCAAGTGCATGGCTTTTACCTTCCCATGACACATCCACAAGTCTGAATAATAAAAACACATAGCAAATCTCTGAAAATTAATTAGCTCTACATGTGCTCACATGTGCTGTATTCCACACAAGAAGAATACAAAAGGTATCAAAAAACTGGGCCAAACTTGCTCAAGGGGAGCAAGTAGCAATCAACTGATTGGATAAATCCCCTCCAAAACAACCAGCACTTCTGCAAAAGTAAATACAACCTGAGTACGGAATACAGAACTGAATACAAAGTTCTCACAAATACATGGCAGCTTCCTTGGCACTTCAGTGGTCACATAAGATATTTTCCAGGATTTATAACCTGGATTTTGTTGTTTTGTTTTTTTTTTTTTTCCAAAATGTAAGTGCTGAATATTTCTTCCCAATTTTACCTGGCCACAGCATTTTGTGGGGTGTTATCAAACCAAGTCACTCTGTGAAGTTCAATTCTACAGGTAAGCTGGCAGTGCTGTCAAGGGCTTTTCAAAGAGCTTTGCAAAGCACTGCAAACCTTAATTTCTAAAGGCAACTCACCAAAGGATGAATATAAATTGTGAGATCCAATACAGTGAGTTGTTGTAAATAAACTACTTATCAGTGATAGTTTAATAGCACAGTATTTTCTAATGCCTCTTAGTTCCTCTGATCGCTGAAATAATGGTGTCTTTATGCCCTAGATTCAGATTCAAGTAAATCCCTGGTGTGATTTGGAGGCAACATATTACAGACATTTCCCTATATTTTCAAAATATCTCTAGAAGGACAAATTAGGTAAATTATTAACTCTGAAAAAAACTGTGCTATGTTCTCAAAACAAGAATCCAGCCTTGCCTCTTGCTGCCTCTTTCATTCACGCCCAAAGGATATATTAGGAACATGAGAAGGTCTCAGCTGAGCTGCACTGGCAGCATAAATTGCCTTTTCATGAAGAAATATAAAAGATTAAACTAGGGACCAATGGAGTGAGTGATTCAAAGAAAATTTCTTGTCAGAAAAAGTTCTCAAAATATGTCAGTGGTGTTAAACCAGCTGGAGTAGAAGGGGGAACTTTCACACTGCCTTACACATCACCTCAATCAATGCATTGCATTCCCTGTGGACACACCGACCAGTGATAAAAAACACTTCTAGTTGCAAATATCTGGAGATCTTCACATTAATAATGCCTTGTAAGAAGTTTTATCAGGATGAAAATAATTCTAAAATTTAAAAATGTATCTTGGTATTTATAAGATCAGGAAAGTATCCTGTTTGCTGTATGATTGTCACGGTTTGACACTGGCGCAATGCCAGTGCCCTAATGAAAATACACCTTCCCCAAATAAATGCTGTGAGATGTTATCAGGAACAGAGCAGAGCAGGCCCAAGCTTACTAACAAAGGGGAAAAAAAACTTTATTAAATTACTATTACACAAGACACACACAGACTAAATCCAGGATGAAGACTTTTTAAAACAAACACCTCCTCCTCCCAATATCCAAAGACACCCACCATGAAACATCACCCGGGATTCCTGATCAAATTACCACCCTTCAGATAATCAATACTCAGTCTATCAAGGGAGAGAGAAGTCTCTCTTGCACCACAGACCCCCCAGGAAACACAGTTGCCACACCCTGTGTTTCCCTGTCACACATGGCAACCGCCCGGAGAAAATCTGCCAGTGTGACACTCTCCATTCCATGTCACAGTGCTCTCACCACCGTGCATGGACAGACTGCTCATAGGGCTCCTTTAAGGATGCTTTGCCACGGACCCAAAGATACAACAGTTCAGCTTCTCATCTTGGGACTACAGTCCCTCCCATTTTCCCCTGGGGCCAGGGGTCCAAGAACAGAGATCATCTTCTTCCCGAAGACAGAGGGCATCACCATTCCCTCCTCAGCTTTCTTCTGTTCTTGCCATTCCTGTGCTGTTAGAAGCTGAAGCAGGTCTCCTTGGGTCACCACTGCATCCCCCTAAAATGCAGTCTCTATTGCAGGAGATTTTGGTTCAGTCTATGGCTAACAAGAAAAGTCCAGCCAAAAGCTACTTCATCATCTCCTCCCACCTAAATATTTCTTCTTCTAACATCTCAGGTCCCAGACTGTCTCTCTTCCACTATAAATCAAGGAGGAGTAATATTTTACAAAGCCCTCATTTCCCGGAAAGGGTTAAAAGTTCAGACTCCCTGGACGGCTGAAATCTCGATCCAGCGTCCTGTCTCCCACACTGGGCATCATCCCCCCCTCTTTCTTCTTCTCCTCTGCCGGCAAATTTCCAGGTTCCATCAGGCTCTCTATCACTTTCCCTCTGGGGGAGGGGGGGGGGACAAAGGCATCTCCACTTCTCTCCACCCTTCCGTCCAGGAGCTGGCTCGGTTCCAGACCCTCAGCCCCTCGGCCTACCTGGACAAGGCCGAGTGGCTTCCCCTCCCCCACCCAGCTGATGGCTGGGCAGGGGAGAGTCTGCACTCTCTGACGACCGGAACCAAAGAGACAGTTCTCCTGGGAGTTCTTGATTTTAACCCCCTGTGTTCTCAGAGGCATGTCCATACTTTCAGTGGTCACTCCAGGTGCCAATATCCAAACCTGACCACTGATTGGTTTGACCAAACTTCCTGAAAAAAAATTCACTTCCATGTCAAACCACAACAATGATTAATTTTAATAAATTTTTAAAGAGAAGCAGTATTTTTCTAGATTCACCTAGGAAATATTATCAAAATGACAGAATCTTACAGCCCTATTGTTAATATTTTATTTTTCACATTATAATTTTGCTTGCATTCCTGTATCTTAGAAAGCAATTTTTCCTACTGTCTACCCACAAAAGAATTTAACTTGTCCATAACCATTTTCTCCTCTTGAGAGGAGACTGTATTATTGTTCAACCTGAGGGCATCTTTTAACAAATAAACTTTGAAGCAATCTACTTTAGCTTTTTACTTTAAAATGAAGTGCATGAAATATAGCAAGTTATTAAAAAAATTAAAAGAAAATAATAATACTAATTCAGAAGTAATGGAGCCCTTTGGAAACAAATATAGTCTATTACCAGAACCACTAATATTGGCTCATTAAATAGAAACTTATCTTAGAGCAATTTCTGGATCAGGCAGATATAATCACCTAGTGTAGACACAGAAATTTTATACATTCACTACAAGTATCTCTAAGAATGATTTCAACCGTGTAATCTAGCAATTTTGCAAGCTAGGAAATCAAATTTTGAATCTGCCACTTCACTGGAGATTAGAAGACCTTTTGCTGCCCTTGTGTCCGTGTTTCTCTTGCTCCTGATCCTGCAGCCGGCTGTGATCCAGACAGGCAGAGGTACAAGTGCAAGCAGAGCTTCATTTCAGCACTCACTTCTGCATGTGGGCTGAGGAGGGGTTGGTACTGTGCAGGACTGCTCTGACACATACGAGGGGCAGCATGCTTTCCCTTCCCTCTGGTATCAGCTGTTGGTCACCACCAGAAGCATTACAGACATCAGGCACTAAGACCACTGAGGCAGCTTGATGTTCAGAATACTCTTGGCCTTAAAGTTCATGTGTCCAGCTGCTGGAAGAGATGAGGGGTGTGGGTTGTGCAGACATCTGTAATGCTAGTATGCTGCAGCATTTTCTTTTAACATCCTGTTTATCCTGGCCTTAATTTTAGCTCATTGCTGGGTAATGATACAAGAGATTATCTGATGAAGCAGGAACTTGGAACATGAAACCAAATTTCCAGACAAATCAGGTTTTCCATTTTCTCCTTGCAGCTCAAGAGCCCCTTCTGCTCAATCCTGGTAATTGTGTACACCAGATGAAGAACATGGCATTGACAGATGACTTACTACTGCAGTCTTTACTCCAGGATCTTCCAACAAGTTCCTAATTTCTCTTGCCAACACAACCACAAATTATAGAGGACCTTGACTTCTTCAGGCTACATATCAAAGTACCTAATATTGCATCTTTAAGGTATATTTTTTCTTCAGTATAAATCATATAGTACATTCTTACTGACTAAAAATCTGAGCAGAAAAAGGAGCAGAGCTGGAGAAAGTGATGAAATTGATGAGTGAAGGGAAAAAAGTTTCCTTTTGAGCAAGTCAGAGAGGAGACATTTCTCTCTAGCAAGTGAGAAATCATACAGAAAAATAACATATAAGCACAAGGCAAATAGTTCTTCTCTTTATATAGAAATAAAGGTGCTTTAAGGAGTTGAAGGACTTTGCAAATGAAAACTACCAGAGGCTACAACACAAATCATAATTAGAACAGAAAGGAAAGGTATTAATAGACTCCCTGAGCTGGAGTGGGTGAGAGGAGCCTCACTGCCATTGGCATTGTAAAGTCTGCAGAGAGCTCTTGGCATTTGCCAGGCAGGAGTGGAACACAGAACTCCTGATGTTTCTCCTGGTCAAGACCCAGGATGGCTGCCTTTGCTACTAACCATCCCTGCAGCCCCAGGATCATCGTGGTTCAGGGACAGACAGCTGGGACAATCCCCCCAGCCCTGTTCTGATGTGGTCTGTACTAAGTGCAAAGCCAGCACCAGGTCACTTCCAAGTCACAGGGCTGTTTATTCTCTGAGCTATTACTTTGGCTATTAATATAGAAATTTTCTGTTCAGTGTCTCAGTTTGAGAGAGAATAAAAAAAAATTGAAGTGAAGGGTTTAATAAAGTCTCAAAAAAAGAACATATAAAACAGCTTTTCTCAAATGCAAAGTCATCCAGCATACCAGGGCTGTGCTCCATATCCATGGTCACAACCACATGCTCAGGCTTTTTCACACTAAAGATATAGGTACACAGCTCATTTTCAAATCTTCTGGACCATGCCTGAGTAAACAAAGTTGCACTTTCTGGTTATTTAAGTGTTTTATTTCCTTTTATCATCTCAGCAGGCTGTGGTCCCAGAAATGACAGTAACTGCTGGTGTCATACAGGCATTTTGGCTTCCACACACCAAGCTTATGATTCTGCCATCAAACTGTAAGTTGTACACATACAATTACAACTTTTCAGAAAGCAACTCACAGTATTTGTAGGAAGCAGAAGATAATAGGCAGTGTTACCCAAAATAGCAGTCAATATAGATATTCACTTGAATGGTGGGAAGACAGGCTGCAAGACAGAAATCTAGAGCATTGCACAGCAAAGGAAATGGCTTGCCTGCACTGATGTGTTAAACTCACATCTGCTAGGTTATAGAAAGAAGGGAGTATTTCTCTCACTTTATATTAGGAAGTAATTAAATCAAAGGGGTGCAGTCAAATGCAGCTCTGAGAATCATGTGACATATTCCCTTAGATACCTCACTGGTTCACAGGAGAGAATACAATGCCCATTTGAACAAAACACTTCTTTTTATACAGCAATTTCATACCTAGACTAGTCTATCCCAAGCACTAATTTGCCAGATTAACTCTGCCGTGAACAGCTGCTACTCCTTAAAAATATTCTAGGTGCATCTGACTGAAACCAAAGGGACCCAGTATGATTTTGTCTTTCATCTCAATAGAAGTAGACCATTCTTCAGGAGAATTTCTCCTTCTAAATCAGGCTCTGATGAAAGACCAATGCCAAACGCGGGCTCTAGCACTGGTCATACAAATTTCTCTGCAAATAGCATTATTTCTGCCAAGTTTAATGAAACAGATGGCAAATGCTGCAGCATGTACTTCCCAGCACATATTGGAAAGAATTTGGAAGCACATGTGTAACTGCACCATGCAGTGACATCTGTCTTAGCACTTATCTGTTGTCAATTATGTAACATAATAAAATAGAGATAAAAAAAACCCCAAAACATCTGCTGGAACAAGAATCTAGCTTTTAGGAAGTATTAAGGACTTTGTTTTACTTTCTATGAGGTCAGCAATAATTTTGTTATTTATGTTAGTAGACACACAACTGAGGACAAAAGCTTATTTTGAGCCTCAAAATAGCTGCTGACTGAAGATAAATTATTTGAAGAAGTATTTATTGTAATGGTGGGGCATTTTCTTGGGATGATTAACTAGTTAGTGTATAACAGGCATAAAGGGAATAAGATAACAGCACTTACCAAATTATTATATACACAGATGATTTAGTTTAGTGTGAAGTATTTTAGCTACATGATGCTTCTTTTCAAAATCAGAGCGTAGGAGGCTCTGCTGCATCTTCAGATTAACCAGAAAAGAGGTTGAATTGTATAGTGAATATATTTATCCCCTTGGATTTTACAGGGATTCTTTAAATTTAGAAATAGATTTGAATCTGTGTGCAATCTACAGGGACAATTTTGAATCTACAGCTGCTGCTCCGTTGACAATTTACTCTGAAGTGCAAGACACTGATTTTGTAGAAGTTAATGAGAATTTTGAATTAATTTAATGAGAGCTGAATTTGTCTTCCCTGTGTTGTTCTAACCTAATGAAGAAAATACATTAACTACCTGACAGTCCCAAGGCATTATCTACTAAACGTCTTTGGAAGATGAGGATGGACGGACATTTTGGGAACTAATTTGTGAATACTTTGTATCACTTTGGGAAAACCATGTAATTGCTCTTGTTTCAAAGATGTTAAACTGAGTTGAATAGCATAAGTTTTGGTGGTGTTTTTTTGTTTGGTTTGGTGTTTGTTTTTTTTTTTTTGTTTTTTTTTTTATTGGTTGGCTTTGTTATGTTTTTTCCTTTATTTTTTAAAGAAAAAATAATTCTTTCACTTATTTCATGTCTTGATTCAGGCTTTTAATGATATTTAAACACTATCTGTAGAACAACAGATTTAGAAGTGGAAAATAATTCAAGTTACATCCATTCAATTTTTGGCAACTTAACAGAGTGAGCTAAAGAGGGGTGACAACTAGTATTGGTAGCACTCTGAGTTTTGCCAAGCCCACTCCAAACAATTGCAGTTATAAAGATCAAACATCAAATATAAAATCAATTAATATACAATTAATGAAACACCATATGTACAATTTATGCTGTCACTGGCCAGATTTAGACAGAATTATCCATATTTTAGAAAGAGAGTTTGCATTTTTTGACACACTGCCCCTCAGCTGCTTTTATTCAATGAGTATTATATGTCCCTTGTGCTATCCAAATTTCTGCTTTAAGTACCAGCACTTCCTCTCTCTTTAAGCCTAACCTTGCAGGCTCCCAGAAGGTACGCAGATGCCACTGCAGTTAGGCAAGCAGATGTCTTTGAGCTCAGGGTGAAGTTGCTGCCAGCTGTAATAGTTACTGGGAATATTACAGAAGAGTTAGCATCCTCCATGAAGCCTTGTAGATTATTAAATCTTTGTAATAATGGCTTTATTGTAGTAGACTAGTACCTTGATTTTTCCTATGACTACATCAGTTTGTTTCAACCTGTCTTTTAGAAAATTAATTCTAAGGATGTTATCCTAAACTACACATGACTGTAGAATACATGCCCAAAATTTACAGAAAGCAGGATTGAGAGTTCCAGTTGTGATAGTCTGAAACAAGGAGCTCACAATCAGTTTTCTCTTCTGACATTTGTTTATAAGTGCTGTTACTATCCATTAAAAGATGGTTAAGTTGGAGTAGAATTTAAGCAAACACTTGACTCTTAATGTACCATATTTTTCTGTACCACCTTCTAGAAGTCCCATGTCCTACCACTAATGCTGTCTAGGACACTGTTCTCCATCTTGATAAACAATCTTTTGGACTTAGCAACACATGCATTTGTTATTCCAGCTTTATAGAACTGAAAACTGCAGAAACATGGAACTAACACTCATTACACTCATTGTCAATGCAAACATCGCATTTTCTCCACCATATGTGTTGCTGCAAACACATTCCTTTAGACCACAGTTACATCAGCAGGCAATATTGAGCGAAACTATATGTAAACATATAATTTAAAAACACCCAACCATTCAGAAGTTTATAAGCATTAATCCTTTCAAGATGCTGATTCTTTTTAAAATACCGTGCCCAACTGATTTTATTCTTTGTCTTTATTTAGGTAAAAATTTTGCCTAGTTAGGTTGAATGAGGCATATCATTGACTCAATTTTCAGAACTCAATTCCAACTGATCAAAATGACAGGCTTACAAAAATGCTTCTGAAAGTCCCAGTATGCCTGCTTGCATCCTCTAACACATCCTTTGAAAACGTGATCCTTAATGATTTCTGGAGTATCTGAAACATTTGTTCAGACACTGGTTTAAGGAATGCAGTCAGGACGTTCTACATTCCTTTCTCCTTTAACTTGACAGAATATGGATCTCTATACAAGAATACCGGATGAAAATCTGTTTAATCCCAGCACCTCACCCACACATGCTATGATAAAGACCATTTTTTTCAGCATGTCTCCCCAAATATTTTCATGTGCCTCTCTGTATATGTATGAAAGTGTGACACACTTTCTCCTGAAGATGATGAGAAAGAAAGAGTAAATGAAAAATTTTTATGATGCATTATAGTTATACTAATTAACAGGTCTCTGAAAGGCACTTGGATACCATAAAAAGAGGCACAGAGTAGGAAAAGAAGGGTGGCTTCAAAGTGTACAACACACTCACAGCATGAATGTAAGGCTTTAGTCCTCAAGTAAAGTAAACCTGTGGTAATTTTGATAGATCAGGAAACTCCTACGGAAAACATCTCAAGCCTTATATATCCAGTTAAATGCATAATAAAAATTTAGATCATCCAAAGGTATAATTTTGTCTCTTTATCTTGTTCACTCATGTAGAAAACTTAGTATCTCCATAATTCACAAGCTCCTTCATAAATTGATAATATTGGTAGGCAAACAGTAGTTTGGTCTTACTAAACTAGCAGAAAGCTATCCAAGAATGTTTTATATATTTCTTCTAAACTCTGATGTAGATGTATTCAAAAGTTATATACATGTATTTTTTCTTGAGCCAGTATAATTCTATACCTTAAATAGATCTTCTCTGTTATTTACCCACCTAATCATGCACGAAAATCAACCAACTTAGCCTCCATTTGAAAAGGCTAAGCAAGCCAAGGCCTCTTGGTGTTTTTTTGACATCTTTGTATTTAATTTTTCTCCTCCTTCACTGCCTATTCCAGTTTTAGTTAATCCCTCCAGAAGACAGAAGACTGAATCTCCATGCAGCCCTGCAGGAAAAAAAAGAAAGCCTTACCTGTTCTCTGCACAACATAATGAGTTTTCATTCACCAGAAGTGCCTCAGATAATGCACTTTATGGTCACAGCACCATTGGAGCATATTTATTGCTGTGACCCTGCTGAAATTTTCTTCAAGAACTGGGACAGATTAAGTGAAGCCAAAACCTAATATATTCTACTGGGTTTCTGTTCTGAGCTTTCTAGATTATTCAGAAACAAACTGGACTTTGTATCCTAGTGAGATGGCATTGCCAGGTTTTCAAGTCAAGTGAAATAAAAAAAAAAAGTCAAGCAAATGAGGGAAAATACATAACAGATTTTTCCAAGGAACCCATATATCAGGCTTGAAAAGCTCTGCTACTTACTGACTTTTTGCTCAAAAGGGATAAGAAATACCACATCTTTTTTTAAATGCCATAATACACTCTAAGATAGTGAAGAACTGTCTTAAAAAGGCTCTGGATGCAAGCTACCACTACTTCTCAGACTGTCCATTTCATTTGCTTAAAACTTTATTCCTCAGATATTCAAATAATCAATCATATATAACAATTTCAGATCACAAGAAATTAAAATCTTGAACATTACCTCACAGACCTAGTCCTTTGAGCAATCCATCTGGCTAATTAGAATTAAATTTGCTTTTAATTTACCTGTACTGAAATGAGACGGGACATATCAGAATGTATTACAACCCATAGTACTATCAGCCAGCATTGTTAAATCCCAAAAGAACTGAAGACTTTAAGATGGGAGGATTATTCAAAGGGATTATACACTAAATTCCTGCATGTTAAATAATTCATCAGAATTAATTCTACATATATTATCAGCTTTTCTCTCCTTCTCACCAGTCCCAGTTTATAAGAATATGAAGTGATTCAGTCTCTATGATATTTTTAGGACTTTTTTTTTTTAAACCACCACCTTCAGAATGGCTGTAAAAAGGGGACAATGTATGTCAAAACAAACAAAAAAACCCCAGTGGTAAGAGCTAATAGTTTACTTGAGCAAGTGAAAGGGCCTCATTTTGGACAAATCTTGATTTCTTGGATGTCTGAAGTCTATCTTTTTAAAAAAATGTCACAAATCATTTTTATTGCTGTCTTCTCCTCCAACAAAACAAGCTATCAGCATAACTCACTTTACAAGGATAGTTTAATACACTTAAAAGAGCACAGCACGACATTTCTCAGATGACTGGAACTAAGCCAAAGCAAAGCAAACACAAATTGTGCTTCCAGTCTTCAAAAGCACAATTAGACAAGCAGGGCTGACCAAGTTGACAGGTTTGTCTTACCTAATATTTCCTGAACAAAGTGCAGGGCTCTTATTCTCTTATTCTGTGATGGTTGCTGAACACCATGCTTAAGCTATTAAACTAAAAACCTTTTGGTACAAAGATTTTCAATATTCATGAACAGGCTGGTTACATGTTGAACAACTGAAATCAAGAGTACTCAGGTGATGAGTTGTAGTAAATGTTGCCTTTTTTGTCACCTCTGTCACAAGACATGACCTCTATAAATACTGTCCATGTCTTTCAAGAGATGATCAGCAGGGTCCTTCCAGAGTTTACTCACTGCAAATCATAACACACTTTGTTCAAAATGTGACTATTTTAATTTAGGTTTTTTTACTCTCTCCCTACCACCTGACAGGGCTGGACTCTTCCACCTCAATCTTAGGCAAGATCCATTATAATCTAGTTCTTCTTGGCTTGGATCAGGAAAAATTCCTGTACAGTACTCCTGAGAAGAAAATCCCTCAGCTACTCTACTTGAAAAAAAACCTCCTTCTCTCCAGAACACAAATATTTTTAATGATACTCAAAGTGTTTCAATAAAATAATGTATTAGTTAATAAGGATTAAAATAGTAATTGACCTATACAGCTTGATCCAGAATTTCAGAAATATTTAGAATATTCAGTACTTAGCATCACTAATTCCCACTGAAACAAAAAATGCATTTAATAATTTGGGCTGTAAATTCTTATGTAAATATTGTCCTTTCACTGCAATTGAAGCTGATGTAAAGTCAGAGTCAAAGAATTATAACCCTGCTGCAACAGGGTTATAATTAACTCTTAGCTCTTAGCAATTAATCAGAAAAACATTTCCAGAAGTTTTGGCTGATGTTCTTTTCTCTTGGGCTAAGAGGCACTTTTAAGCTTCTCTGTCTTTTAGTCCTAAACTTTATGATCTTGTTAGCCCACCTGGACTGAGGTTGACATTTCCCCATTATTAGCACTCCATCTACTCTCACAGGGCCTCACATTTCTCTTGGAGACATTTCATCTTTGAAACTGTTCTGTGTCTTTCCTGTTTTCTTCCTAACAGCTTTGTCTGCAGCTCCAACTTGTCCTGCTGAATAATATCAAGCAGATAAAATAATACTAACTAGCACTGATACTACAACAGAAAAAGAAAATATACTTTTTATTTAATTCACATTAAAGTAAAGTAAAGCTTAAAGCAAAGGTGAACACTATCTTCTGTGAGAGTACAGTTGAGAAAGATGGCAGTGTACCAAATATAAAAACAGAAGAATGTATTAAAAGTAGAGTCCCCATTTTGATATAAAATTAAGATAGAAACAACTACTTTGTATTCTTGGCAGGATTGATCTCACTGTCCTTCTGCCACTTCATTTACTGAGAGCCTACATGTCTATGCCAATTATTCCATTGCTGACTTGATACACAGAAGTATAACCAATTTCTGAATGTTTCTTTTAGATAAATTTAATTAAATTTAATAAAAATCATCATTAAAAATAACCATTCTGTGTTATTACATCGAACTGTAGATTCAGGACATATGTACATCCATCTGATTGAATCATGGAAACACAGATGTGCACAAAGGACAAAGGTAGTCAGCCTTTCCTCTCTCTGAGAAGTTTGGTTTCACTGTGATTTGAATTCATTCATCCTCAAATGTAAACACCTCAGCTAGTCTCATGCTCCAGTGAAGCCTCTGACCATGGCAGATGGACAGACAGATGCCAATCCTCACCATTCACTTACAACTCCTGCCATGTTTTCCTTTCATCCACCTTCCTCCCTTTTTTGCAGCCTAATCTTTATTTTCTGTTTCTTCTCCTTTACTCCACCCACTAGGGAACAAAAACGCTTCCTGGATTCCTGAAAAATTTTTTGGAACTTAAACCTGACTGTTCCTAATGGAAAAAAAAAAAAGCCAAGAAGCTCAAACAAAGGAGTATTGGCCTTGCTTCTTCTCTAAATTTTCCACAAAACCAAGAAATGCTTTTTGTGTCCAGCTGGAATAAAAAGTCACTATGAAAGGAGAGGACAGGTGTAAATTTTGACAATTATAATGCAACTAAGACAAAATGATCAATGTGAAAAAGGACTATATAAGAACTAAGCAACTTTATCTCCAGGCTTTAATCCACTCTGAAGGAGTTTATATCTTAAAGAGACAAGAGATTTCTTAAAAGACCTCTCCTAATTTCAACACTTGTTCTCATTTTAGGAGGTGTCCATATGACTCTCAGATATTGGGTATGCAGCAGACACACTCCCTTGCACACCCACTGCAGAGTACCTCAGGATGTGGAGAGGTGATGAACACTCCCACTCTCAACGACACCACATGAGAATGTACTCTGCACACAGTTTAGGTGAAGCTTTTATTAATAAGCTTTTATTGGCTGTAAAGTCTGTAAAGTCAAATAATGAACATGGAGAAAAATATTGAAAAGAATAATTCTGACAAATTATTACAACAGCTTCTGGAAACACACCTTGATTTAATTCCATCTCCTGCTGTACCCTCAAGAGTGAAAAAATGTCTGTGGGGAAAAAGAAGCCATTTACTGTCAGCAAAGACCACTCCATGATCAGAGATTAAAGCTGTACTCATCACTATGCCTTTAAAAAACAATAATTTTTTTCTCTTATCAGACTTAAAAATGTGTAAAGTGCAGGAATGTGGTATATATTCAGAAATTCTAGCGTGCTTTCTCTCTGCTAAAAATGCAGACCCGTGATGTTAAAACTTTTGCAGTATATGGTCAATAAAATATTTATACACTGCATACTTGGAACAGAAATATTTTGTTTCCCAGTCTCGTTTCACAAGAAGTATAAACCATGACACAGACCTGATTAAGTGCTATACAGATAGCAAGTATAGATAATCAACACTTTCTGATTTTGCAGTATGTATTGTTGATCCACATCATAATTCTAAAAACATTTGGCTTGAGGAGCAAGTAACAAGGCATCTGATTATTGAGCTGAGAAAGATGGGTTAACTTGATAAAAATTTGTTGCTGACAGATGCTCACCACTGCTAAATTAGATACTTAGGAGCCCACTGTGTGAAAGATCCTGCTCCACACACCTAAATGGTGACTGCCACCAAGAATTCAGGCTTCTTCAAGTGTAAGCATGGCCCCAGGATCTGCTGAACATAGTAAATGACTTAATGACTTTGTCCATGGAGTGTAGCCTTGGTGCAAACCTTTGGAGAATGATAATTATAGAGATAATACTAAACTCAACTTGTGACAGAGAATCATTAAAAAAAAAAGTGATGTGTCAACCACAGCTTCAGCAGTATGGTGTAAATATAATGAAATTCAATTGCCACCCTCAGATCACTTAAGAAGAGCTGGGTAAGAAGGCTTGATTTAAGATGAAATGCTGTTTCTTCTGCTATCATTTACTAAAATAAAATACTTATGCATTTTCTGAAGGGCTCAAAAAATGTGGGTTTTTTTTTTTTTAGGAATGTCAGATGTAAGAAACATTTTCTATGACAGAATATTTTTAGGTATCAGTCATATATGAGTGGAGAAGAAGATATAGGGAGAAGGGGAGAGGAAAAGGAAGAAGTAGAAAGGCAGGGAGAGAATGTTTGCATCTAGATCAGTTCTGAAAGGTCACTTCAGAAATAAGTATGAAAAATGTTTTCATACTATTTTTAAAATAGGAGGATTTTGACAGGGAATCCTTGAAATTTCTTCAAAATTTCCAGAATAAACTAATTGGTTAGATGAAGGAAATGAGGAAACATAAGTATACATCCCACTGGCAAAAAGGTTTCTTGTAACTACATTAGAGAATGTTAAAATAGGATCTCTGTGATCCTACCAGGTTTAACAAGACTCACAGATCATCTGTGATTAAATGCAGGTCACATAAAATAACATCTGTAATGCTGCCAACTTCAGTGAGGCTCAAGCATGACAGTGATTAAATGCCAGTCACATAAAGTAACCCCATGACTCTAAAAACCATGGAATAGATTTGCAAATCAAAGGCACATACACAAATACCTAACATATACTCAGATTATAACTGCTGGAGATTAACTAGCAGGAAATTCTTGTGTTCTTTAACAAGGCTTAGAAGGTTGCAAAATAGGCATAAAGATGAACAGAACTGTCTCATGAAATCACAACCATTACTAACACATAGGAGCAGGGATGTTGCTCCTCTTATGCAGGAGTGCTTTTGCAGGATGCATTGTGTTTCACTCCACAGAATTAGTAATTAAAGTTATTCCACACTTCAACAGCACGTCATCTAAACATCACACTGTCTTTATTGATCATGACAGGTATTTATATGAAAATAAATAAGAGGACCATTTTCCTCCCCTCTTTCTTTCAATCCTTTGAAGTGCTATCACTAAGAAAAGATAAGAAGGGCAGAACATTGCTGCATGACCGGAACTCCACAAGGCATGGCAAGGCAGGGGAATAACTGCTTCCTGCAGCAAACACAAACCAGAACAGGATGTCAAAAACATAGCTCCTTGCATCAGCTGCTGCTGCTGCCTTTGGAACCATGAGCTGAGTAAGACCTATTCATTCACATGTGTGGGCTGAAAATGAAACATTATGTACTTCTCTTAAAGCTGTTTTCAGAATGGCTGCTCAGGATGCATCATAAAAAAAATGGCAGTTTCATAAGTCAGATCAAATCAATCTCCACTACATTAAAAAAAAAGAATTCTCTTCAAAGTCCTGACATGTCAAGCTACTTTTTCTAAGTTTTAGAATGCCAGGTGCCACACCAAGATATCAGCAAGTTTGTAAAGTCCTGTTTGTCTTTAGCATAAAACATTCCTTTTGTATCAGTTTAAGAGATAAAGATGCTTTTGCTTTTTCAAGATAAAGTCATGCTGATGTACTGAATGCACACATCCTGCAGTTCTTCTGAGCCTAATCGAGCTTTAGCTGATGCCTTTAATTTACTTTTTTCATGTGCAGTAAACCACTGATGGCTTTTCTTTGGAATTCTTATTTCTCTTTTCCTGACCTACTTTTTGAACATGAGGTTTTGGGAACACTATTACACATTTGCCTACTGGATGTCTGGAACTCTGCTAAAGTCATCTCTTCTCTCTGCTACTCCTGCATAGCTGCTATGTTCAGAGGAGTATTAAATTAGTGTGTTGGACTATTCACTGCCAGCATGAAAAGGCTAACTTTAAATATTTCAGGAGGATGCCACAAGTGAATGCATTTGTTGAAGGCATCTTTAAAAAGCTGACATTATCAGTAGATTAATTTTAACTGCCAAGTTTAGCAGGTTTGCTAGGAGTACTACTAGCAAGCACATTGACAATATGAGTAACTCTGTCAGCTGTCATCGATTTAGTCCTTTGACCTTTTCTGCTGGAGAATCTTGCAAAATGCACTACCTTAGTGAATTTATTTAAATCAGAAATACAATACAAATAACCTGTCAATTAATCTGGCTTCCAGTCCTAGCATAAACTTAAATTTCCACAGCCAATTTGCACTGGCACTTTCTGTACTAAAAGAATAAAAATTAAAAAAAAAAATTAAAATCTCTCCCTCTTAACCGGCTTAGAAGTCAAAAAAGTGGTTTTATAAAAGCACAGATACTCTACTTCTTTACTCCTATCTTTCCTTAAGTTTTGCCTGTTTCACAGACCATCTGTTGAAGGAAAATGGCAAAATATTCCTGTGACTAACTTCAGTCACTTAGAGAATAAAGTCTTCAACAAACCCACTACTGACATAAAACTTGTCGATGAAGTGGTTAATATATGCACTATCTTTTAAAAGAAAATATGAAACTATAAATTAATAGCAAAAACAAGACTAGCTAACAATTAAAATGGAAACCTTTTGCTCCAAGGTTTACCTTCTGCAGACATAAGCAGGTGCTTTGTTTAGCACATAAAATAGACTCATTAAAATTAATGGGACAATTTACTGTATGTAAGAGTGCGCAGACTTAAATCAAAAAGATTGGAATTACCAAATTTAATCAGGAGTTAAATGAGTCAGCAGAAGAGTATGACTTAGATCTTCAAGTTTAATCTTGTTTTCCATTTTTTAGGGTTTTTTCATTAATGAAAAGTTGAGTCTTTATAGCTGGTATAATTTTTTCTCTCTTCCTGCAATTAGGGAACATTATGCCAAATATACTCACAAACAGTGACTAACAAAACCTTGTCACTTGGTAAAAGTTATTCAAATCCCTAATTTTTTCTTTGATTAACATTGAAAATAGTGAATAGAGAATTTCTTACTAATGAGATAATGGTTATTCTTAATTTGTGTCTATACTTACGCATGGAAAATTTTATCTCAGTTTAAGCTAAGCAGAAAAAGGAACTATTAAGCCAATTTAGTCAGGGAGCAGTCGCACTTGACTTCACCCATCTAAAAGTTAAATACCTGATCCAAGCAGGTAACCTAGGCTTGGTTTGCAGTCAGCAGAGGCAAGAGGCAACTTCAGCATGTGATTCCTTATTCTAATGATGAAATGATCTGCCATCTGTAATGGCTATATTCTCCCTCTGACTAAAAAAAGGAAGACAAACCTTTTGCTTAGAATTCAACAACTAATGTTAGGTAGAATGATTCTTACTCATATTATTTAATCTAAACACCTAAGTGCATTAGAGACATTAAAAAAAATCCACCTAAATTTACAGTATTAAATAAAGAAAATTATTGCAAATGCCGAGGGCATACTAGGTCTATTTTGCAATTTAAATACATTGATTTTGGTTAGCCCAGTCTTTAAAATTTTAAAACTAATAAGCAGCAGTTCTCTTGTATTTTAGCCAAAGACTGAAAATTAAAAATATGGCAAATTTTCAGGCTTTTAAAATTTCAGAGCATTTCTTAACTTTTAGGGATCAAATCACAGAATAGAACTTACTGAATAAACTTAAAAAGATACTTGCTGTGAAGATTAGGACACTTCTGTCAGAAGCTGATTTTACACTTTTCAGCAAACCTATGTTTCAGGTGGTCAGGTTTCAACTGGCCAAAAATTTCCAGTTGTTCACCCAGATACCTTTCTAAAAAAAATCTACTTCAAACATAGTATGCTTAAATATGGCTTTGGTTGGTTTTCTTTTTTCCTTTTCTGCTGGGACTTGGCTCTCAGCAAAACAAATATTCAGGAAGTGCTTGTGCACAGGATCATATCAGATCATTATAATTTTATGGTTTGTCATTATGAGAACGTAAGTCAGAGTTAAAATAAACATTTTGCAACCTTCACTATAACACATATTTATTTAAATTTGTACAGTTCTTGTGGAAAAATGCAGTAAAGACAAATAAAAAGAACAAAAATTTAGTACATTTCTTGTAGTCTCCTCAAAGAAAGTAAAAATGTAAAGCGTATCTTTCACTTCTATTTCAAAACATTAAAATAAAGAATTTTAGTAGTGTTTGTTAGTAACTGCTTATTAAATTTCTTATGTCTGATGAAAATATTATAGGAGTATAAAAAACAAATAAACAAACAAACAGGAAAAAAAACCCAAAACAAAAAGAGATGGAGAATTTGGCCTGCTGGTTCTTCTATTAAGTAGAAAATTACATCTTCCCTGCCCCTGAGGCATTCTGCTAACAATGTGCTCTTTGGATGCTTCCTCTTTTCACAGCAATTTACAGCTAAAAGTAAAACCAGACTTATTAAAAGCACACACCACCACTACCACCACTACTCAGCTGAGACCACTGAATTGTGCCTCTGAATTGTGCAGACATTTAAAAACTCACAATCTCATAGGAAACTCTTTTTTTCCAATCTCATAGGAAGCCCAGTTAATAAAATGAAGCTTTATTGGTGAAATATGCAATATTCTTAGAGGTCTTCTACTCATAGATATACATTTCAAAAAAAGGAATGTATCTTTCCTTCTGAAAAAGATGAAAAGAAACATCTATTGTGATCAGGATAGGGCTGTGATGGCATGTGTAGGATAAAGCAGTTGATGCAACAGTACCTGAAATTGTAAATACTTCAGTTGAGGAACTACTGCAGAAGACATTTATTGGCTCCATCTAGGCAACACATGAAAAAGGATTCCTATCATAAAATTTATGTGTGACAACACCACTTTGAAAATAACCTCCTTCCTAGCTCTGAGGTAGTCCATTTTGATCTATTATCCTATTGTAAACACTATGATAACATTAGATAATTAAAATTAATTAACAAGCTTAACATCCTTGGATTATCCTTGGTGCCTTTTTCTGTTTCCAGTTCTACTACAGTGTTTCTGGGAGGAGACCAGTACTCGGTGTAAAAGGGCCTTATGGAATGTTGCAATCCCAGAGTGATGCTGTTTTGTTTAGTTTTCTATTGCTTTTCCTAATAAGCCCTAAATTTCTAATTCTACAGGACCACTTCTATAGATTTAACTGAATCTTTCACAGGACTGTCCACTACAACAGTAGTAGCAGTAATGGTCAGCATGTCAAGGGCCATTTGTGAAGTTAGTTTTTGGTTTTTCCCCATAAGCACCAATTTACAATTGATTGTACTGAATTTCTAACTACCTAAGATTAGCTAAGATAATGAACATTGCCAGCCCTCCTCCTATTTTTTAGATTTACAGTTGCCCTGATTCAGCACTCTGAACACCTAAAGGTCTCATCTTCATGGCATATACAGGACCCAAGTATTAAACATCTAGGGTATCTATTTCCCTATCTTGGAGCCACACACTTTTCTTCCCAGTTTGAAACACAAACACAAGAATAAAACCTCTGTGTTTGACACTAATAAATCAACAAACAAAAAAATTCATAGTGTAAGGCAAGAGAAACTTTCTGAACTGCTAATATACTCTTTAAGCATTCCTGGGCACTGCCAAAGTTAACATACAAATAGATTATATGCCACACACATCTCAGCATGAAGTTTTATGATACAAAGGTAATGTTTATATAGATGTGCCACCCTTGTTCCTTTTTCTCACAAGCTATGTCTTAAAAAAAAAAAAACAAAAAAAAACAAAATTTGTGTACTACAAAAAATCTATTTTCAGGACTCTTACTTTGAGAAATGTCAGGTAATAGCACGGTCCAGGGTGTTTAAAAAAAAAAAAGTCATATTTTTAAGGTTCAAATTTCACTAAACTTGAATTTAAAATCTAGAATCACCATTTTGTTGCTGGCGGGTAACCTCTGGTTTCACTTATACATCTGTTCAAAAGTATTTTGTTCAAGATTCTGGGTAATATCCTTCATTTTTAGGTCTATCCTCAAAAAAAACTAGAAACTGTGTTTCTGGCACTGATTCGAATATTTTCACACTATTATATAAATGGCATTAAGGATGAAAAACTATTTGATGTTCAAAAGGCTTGTGAGCCAGGTGTATTAAAACCACCATAAAGTTCTTTGCAAAAACAATTAACAGCAATAATAGTAAAGTTAGGAAAATATTAATGTCTGAAGGACTTTTCTTTTGTATGGGCTCATGGTTCATCTGGACTGACATAGGCAAAATGTCTACCCAGAAAATAAATTCTGAGCATGAAAGTTTTTGTCCACAGTTGTGCAATGTGATAGATTTAATCTAAGCCAGACAGGTTGCCAAAGACAAGCTCCAGAGGTGTGCTTAGGATCAATGCATTCTTGGACCACAGAGCATTTGCTGCACTTGCACTTCTGCTGGCATGGGAGCTAACGAGATTAAATTGAAATTGTGCACGCCCATCTTCTTTTCTGTGGACATATTCAAAGCCTAATTCAGGGGGTTTCAGTGGCACATAATGTTAGGTGATTAATTTCAGCCACATGTAAACATAGCAGGAAGTATTCAAATACAAAAGATAAGTAGAAAATACTTAACATAAAGTATGTCAGAAGAAAATTGTGCAACTTACTATTTGCAAAGCAATGCAAAATACTCAGAGGAAACATTTACAGATGTTTGAGGCTATTAATCATTGTATAGTTCACTTCCTCAGGGAACAGAGTACATATTAACAAAATTCTTCTATTATTAAATCAGAAGACAGATTCTGAACAGAACACGCACATCATGAGGGACTGTTGACAAAGTGCTGAGAACAATGCCCAGCGGGTCGGGCACTTTGCATCTTCTGCCATGAGGCAAAGCATCATCTATCAAAATATCTAACTAGGTTGCAGTTTTATAAAGAATAGATTTTTGCTTACAATGCAAAGTGGTAGCAAAAACTATGGCATATTGCAAACAACAAACACTACATAAAAGACTTAAAAATACAGCTACTTCATGTTCTCCAACACTTCATATAAAGCCACAAATTATATATAAAAATAAAGAAATAAAAAGTAAGAGAACCAATCAAAAAACTATTTTTTCTAGTAAGACAATACAAAGCTTGCATCTATACTTCATGATCTGAAGCATTAAGCTTTCATCAAGAAAGTAAACAATGTTCCTATTATATCTCCACCTCAGGATGGCACTGCAGATATACAAGGCTGGCAATAAAATAAGACATTATTTTTTCCCCAAGACTGGGAAGTGTCAGGAAACTTGTTCTGAGCAGATTTTTCAATTCCTTAACTTGGGCATTGTCCCTTTTGCAACAGGCTCCTCATCAGGCTGAGCAATGGCAGCTTGATTCAGGAGTTCTCATTCCCTCCAACAAGCATCTGCTCACAATATAGTGCTCTTTTAATTTATGCCATGGACAGGGCTGACATAAGAACAGCAGCATCTATCACTAGATATCCCTCTGCCTCCAGCACTGAACTCGGGAAAAGAGAAAGCAACAGATTTGGGTTCACAATCAACCATTCTAAAAAAGGCAAAGCATAAGACCTTGGCTCTCATAACAGCCTTTTAGCTGAGTAAAAATTCTTTAAATCAGGTAAAATTTTGGAAATGTTGAATTTTATTCTGTGTTATGAAGGAAACACAGAGATACATCTCTATAAAATTGACATTCACATACAAGAACCATATAAACATTTAAGTAGTTCTTTAAAGTGCAGAAATATTACACATTTTTGTACTTATACTAATTTCCTCTTCCAGAGTCTTCTCCTGTACTTTCAAATTTTTTTCCTGCAGATTAATTTTGCCAAGTGTCTTTGCTGTCTGTATAAATATTTTAAATGCTGCCTTGTTCTTTCCCATTATTCACCCATTATGACACAGAGCAGATCTGATGCTGAAGTAGGGCTATACCTTACTAAATTTATTTTTAGTGGCTTGCATGATTCCTTCCAAGCAAGGATCAAGAGAAGATTAAGTATAGGAGAGTACTTTCTAAATCATGTATCTTGTCTTGAAAGATAGGAGAGTCCAGAGCTAAAGAAATGTAAATCAATAAATCAGTAAATCAGTTCAGTGTCATTTCAGTGTTCAAAAATGCTTCTCTTGGTAGCAATTTGCCAGTAGGAATATCTGCTCTTTAACACTTCAGTCTTGTTCCACTGAAATTAACAAACCTCTCTGGTAATTCTGTAGTGCCAAATTGACCTACTCCATAGGATGTGCAAATATGGCAGCATTTTAATTCCCTGATTCAGAAAATATTGTTTATACTCCTAGGAGTGATATTTTTCTCTAAAATTAAAAGGCAAAATCAGTGTGAGGTTTTCTTCCACACTGACTTTAGTAAAGCTCCTTGGGAATTATCATGACCAAATTTTGTGACATCACAACAAATTGACCATCCTTGTGCATCCCTTCTACTCAAAATATTCTGTGAAACAGATGAGCCATCTCATCATTCCCAAGACACACGGTTAACTTTTCCTTGTGCGGAAAAAGAATTTTTTCAGTGTAAAACAGCTAAAAATGAAAACAAAACAAAACAAAATAAAAACTGTTTTGATGAGTGTCATGTTAAGTCACACCTTAGTACCACAGGCCAGTGAAATGGAGCTGCACGCAATATGCATTTAGCTTCAAAGCTGCAGATACTTGGCTCTTGATCAAGACTTATAAGAAGATGAGAATGAAGGCAGCAACCAAGGATGTGAAAAGCCTATGCTGATCTTCCATCAGACATTATCTAGTATTAAACCTCTTGTTTCTGATCTTTCCAACTCAAAAAACCCACAAAGGTATAACACCAGGGTTACTGACAAAAAAATATGAAACCCACACATGGAAATATTAGTTGTCATTCCATTTTAAAGTAAAACAAAATAAAATACATCAGAACAAACTGATTTTTGAAATACTGCTTTCTCTGATGGATTAATTGTCTAGCTTGCATGCTCTTCAACATAAATAGCACATCTCACATGCTTGCACACTTACTGCAGAAGCAAGATTGTCAGCTCATTTGAAGCCCTTGTATGTATTAATTAATATATTAAAATAACAGAAATGTAAAAGATTTCTTGTGATTGTAAGACTTAGAAGAATAAGAATGTAATTTTTAATATTTTATAACTGTTCTCTTTCAAATATTTATCTGGTCTTCTATAACATATCCCATTTTTATTCTCATTTTTTCTTTTTCCATTTCTTATTTCACTCTGATACCATTTCTTATCTGTTCTTGCAGTTGCTTTTAGAAACGGAACCTAGAAAAACCTCCTGCTGAAAGATAACAGCTCTGTTTGCAGATTAAATAGTCCATGAGGAGATTTAGCACCTGCAGGGGAGCTGATTCTGCGTGGTGCGAAGCATCATCAGTCACGCTCTGAGCATCAACAATCACAGCCAGCAACACTGGGCTTAAAAGTGGCAGTGTTTTACTGGATCAAACCATTTCAAAGAAGATAGAAATAAAAGCAAAAAGAAAAATCAAGCCATGGCTTAAATACGAGTTTACAGGGGCATGTAGTGACAGGATGAGGGTAATGGCCTTGAACTCAAAGAGGGTAGGTTTAGATTGGATACTAGGAAGAAATTCTTTACTGTGAGGGTGGTGAGGCCCTGGAACAGATTGTCCAGACAAGTTGTGGATATCCCTGGAAGTGTTCAAGGCCAGGTTGGATGGGGTTCTGAGCAACCTGGTCTAGTAGAAGGCATCCCTGCCCATGGCAGGGGGGTAGAATTAGATAGGTTTTAAGGTCCCTTCCAGCCCAAGACATTCTAGGATTCTAAGAGCAACAGAAAATGTTGCAATTTAGATCTAATGTAATGTAACGTAAATGTGATGGGAATATTTTATACATCCTAAAGCTAGAATCACCAATGTCATTTTAAATGAAGCATCTAATAATAAATAGCGTATGTACTAGTTGACCTCACTCTTGTACAGTTGATCTACTCTGCCAGCCTCTTTCATCAAGCAAAAATCTGAAGACTTAGAAAAAACTTAAGAAAGCACCTGAAACTTAAGATAAATGTCATAACAGTGACAGACAATCATGAAGGAAAAATTCTGTATGCTGATACTCCTCTCAAAGCAAATTAAATTAATTAGAGGGTATATCTAAAATTTTTTTTTACATTTTGAAGAAAAATACAATTACTGGATTTTCTTTGATTCAGCCTCCTAAAACATTCTCTGGTTTCAGAGAATGACATACAGCCTGAGGCAGCTCTTTAGCATTTCCCTATAGGATATCCTACTTAGAATTACCTAACACAAAAAAAAAACCCAAACCAAACCCAAACACACACACAACCCCCAAAACCAAAGTGACAAAACAAAACCAAAAAAACACATAAAAATAAAAATGTTTTTAAAATATGTTCTTGAAAATCAGGCATACTGGATTTTATGCATTACATTTGGTTAAAAAGACATACAGGTGTTCAGACTTCACAGTGGTGTGAATGACAAAACCAGTAGTAAGTCTCAGTCATTGACATAAGCACTGAACAGTTCCTAGTGCTTTTATTTTCTCAGTATCTGTCTACTGTCCTGACCATAGAGAAGAATGAAACCAGATGGATTTACTTCACTTAACTTCTGTATCTCAAAGCTGCTAGTTATACTTGGTCCGAATTAGATACTTTAATTCCTACAACGTTGAAAAGACAACACACCAGCAGACCCAGAAGTTCATTTGTTCCAGCACTTCACACACCTTCTTTAGACTGGACCAACTCAAACCTCTCTCCACTGGTTACAAGGAGATTCTAGGTAATTAACCAACTAGACTCAGGCTAACCCAGCTCCATAGGCAGCTACAGTTCATGACTCCCAAAAAGTAAGTCAGACTCATACCTAGCAATAAATTTATGCACCCAAGTTATACAGATTTGCTGATTTTGACTACAATAATCTGGCAAATATCAGACAGTGAAAAAGGAACAGAGTAAATCACACAGTTAAGCCAAGCCCTTGTCTAGTATTACACTCAATGGATCATCCTCCTTGGAGCTGCATACATTTTTAGATCAAGTATATGATGGAGCCTCCTTATTTTCACAGGACTACAAGGTGTTTATTCAGTATAAGTACAGCTGTTTACTTGACTATCAAAGTGGAAAGTAGTGAAATAACAAATTGGCTCTGCTCAGGAAGATTAATTTTACCTTTTTTTCCTTTCTTTTTCTTTATTATTTATGAAACCACTTTTGACACCTGAAATCGGGTTCTCCTTTGCTTATGTAGTAATAATGTGACATATGTCTATAGTCAGAATAAAAGTAAAAACAGGATAAAAACATTCTTTGAAGATACGCAGAAATGTTAAAAAAAATGTGATTGTTATTACTATCAACCATCTTCACCTGCATGTCACATTAATCAAAGTTCTGTAAACTCAGCACAAGACCCAGTATTACTTTCACAGAATATGTTGAGTTGAAAGTGAACCACAAAGCCCAAAGAGTCCAGCTCTTAGTCCTGCATAGGTGACAGCCCCAAGAATCAATTGTATCATGTGTCTGACAGCATTGTCCAAATGCTTCTAGAATTCCATCACGCTTGGTGCTGTGACCATTTCCCTGGTAAGCTGTTCCAGTGCTCAACCACCCTCTGGGTGAAGAACCTTCCCCTAATATCCAGCCTAAACCTCCCCTTCCCCTCATGAGGAAGTTGTAGATTGCCATGAGTCTCTTCTTCTCCAGGCTGAACAGACCAAGTGACCTCGGCTACTCCTCACACAGCTTCCCCTCAATGCCCTTCACCATCCTCATGGCCCTCCTTTGGACACTCTAACAGTTTAATATTTTTATTACACTTTGGCACCCAGAACTGCCCCCAGCACTGGAGGTGAAGCCGCCCCAGTGCAGAGCAGAGCAGAGCAGAGCAGAGCAGAGCAGAGCAGAGCAGAGCAGAGCAGGACAATCCCCTCCCTTGCCCAGCTGGCCATGCTGTGCCTGATGATCCCTGGACAGGGTTGGCCTTCCTGGCTGCCAGAGCACTGCTGGCTCGTGGACCAGGACCCTCAGGTCCCTTTCCATGGCACTGCTCTCCAGCATCTCATTCCCCAGTCTGCCTGTACAGCCAGGGTTGCCCCATCCCAGGTGCAGAATCCAGCACTTTCCCATGTTGAGCTTCAATGGTTGGTGATTGCCCAGCCCTCTGATTTATTGAAGTGTCTCTGCAGGGTCTTTCTGCCTTTGAGAGAGTGAACAGCTCCTGCCAGTTTTGTATCATCTGTGAACTTGCTTAGCGTCTCTTCCAGTCCTGGTTCCAAGACATTGATGAAGCTGTTGAAGAGCACAGGGCTGAGCATGGAGCCCTGTGGAACCCCCCAGTGACAGGTCACAAGTCTGAGGTCACCCCATTCACTGTCACCCTCTGTGCCCAACCGATGAGCCAGCTGCTCACCCGTCACAGGATGTGTTTATCCGGCTGGACATCTTGTGCAGGACTCTGTGAGAGATGGCATTGAAAGCTTTACTGAAATCCAAAAATCTCATTACATCAACTGGCTCACCTTGATCAACCCCACGGGTTACCTTGTCACAAAAAGAAATCAGGATGAGCAGGACTTTCCTCTCATGAAGCTGTGCTGGCTGTGACCAGTGAGTGTGTTGTCTTTAAGGTGTTTTTCAACATCTCCCAGAATAATCTTCTCCATAACTTTACCAGGCACTGTAGTGAGACTGACAGGCCTGTAGTTTATGGGGTCCTCCTTCTTGCCTTTCTTGAAAGTTCAGACAGCTTACACCACCTTCAGTGTCAGTTGGGACCTCTCTGGATTCCCAAGACTGCTCAGAAATCATTGAGAGAGGTTTTGCAATAACACTGTCCAACTCACTGAAGATTCCTGTATGAATCTCATTAGGTCCCGTAGAGATCCAGAAGGAGCAGTGGATCCCACATAATTTCAGGGTCAGGTGGGACTTAATTATTCTCCCACCTTTTTTTTCCTCCTTATTTCCAAAAGAAGATTTCTGTTCTGCCAAGATGGCCTTCTGTCTCAATTGCTTGACTTCTGACATCTGGGAATTGCCTGCTCCTGTGCCCTTAGGAGGTGATGTTTAAAAAGTGACCAACACTGATGGACCCCAGCAAATGCAAAAACACATTCCTAGAGATCTTACTCACTAATTCTCTGAGCAGTCTGAGGTCTGCTCTCCTCAGGTCCAGAGTCAAGGTATTTGCATTTTTCATTCTGTTAACAGAGATTTTAAACTCCATCACTGTGGCCAAGACGGCTTCCAATCTCCTCTTGCTCACAAGATCTACCCTGTTGACAATCTGGAGATCAAGGAGGGCATCTGTCCGAGCTGGCTCCCTTAGGACCTGTTCCATAAAGTTGTCATCCAGGTTTTTAGGAATCTTCTGGCCCAGGTTGCACCAGCTGTGTGATGATCCTGGTTAATTTCTGGCAAGTTGAAGTGTCCCATAAGGACAAAGGCAGTTGACTTGGAAGAGTCTCTTGATTCCTCGAAGAACAATTCATCATTGTTCTGTCCAGAAGGTCTGTAGTGGACTCCCACGATGGCATCTGCATTATTTGTTTGTCCCTTGATTCTTATCCAGAGGCTTTCACCTGTGCCATTGCCAGCTGTGAGCTCCATACATTCTACCCCTTCTATTCCATAGAGTGCCACCCCTCCACCTCTCCTGCCCTGCCTGTGCTTCCTGAAGAGCCTGTAACCATCCAACAGGGCACTCCAGGCACAAGATCCATCCCACCAGGTTTCACTTCTGCCAGCAATGTCAAATCTCTGGGACTGGGCCAAAGCCTGGATTCCCCTTGTTTGTCCCTCATGCTGGGTGCATTAAGTGTGGACACATTTCAGGTGTGGCACATTGCAGCCAACACCTGCTGAGGCAGATTGAGGGATCCTGTTAGTGCTCCTTTCCTCAAGTACTGACACACCATCCCATCACTCATCACTGGCCAGCCTGGCTTTGTCCCTTTCCCCCTTTCAGGCTCGTTTAAAGCTCTGCCAGTAAGCCCTGCCAGTTCCTGTGCTAGAACTCTTTTTCCCCTCTGATATTGGTGCATCCTGTCAGGTGTCAGTAGACCAGGTGTTGAATAGATCATCCCATGGTCAAAACCCTAAATTTTCTTTGATTACACCAACCTCAGAGCATTAACTGACCTGATAGATCTGGCTATTCCTATCAGTATTATTCCTTGTTACTGGAAGGATCAAGGAAATCACTACTTGTGCTCCTGATCCATCATGCCAGTCTTTTTTGATTTTTGACATTGGTTAAACCTGTACAAAAACTAACTTGCTAGAGATCCACCACAGCACAAGACAGTCAGCTGTGCATCCTGAGATGAAGTACAGATGATTTTAAATAGCAAGCCCTCTTCCTGCCTATCTCTGCCTCCTACCTGTTTTTAGTCAGCAATGCAGTTCAGATAAATCCGATTTTCATTAACTCTGCAGGCCTAAAACTGCTTGTAAAACCACAGATTTAGAAAAATCCAGCACCCTTGAATTCAATAGTAGAGAAAAAAGATGCAGGACAGATCACTATGAACACCTCAAAGTGTCCCAGCTTTGACTTTCAGGAGGCAGGCATGTGTACATGTCTAAACCACTCATGCAGTTAGAGCTATATCATCAAGTTATTACATCTTTAAATAAATACATGTTTTGAATGCTGCAGTAAAACTGGTGATTTCAGCTACATTAACTGAGGGAGCTTTGTGCTGAATACATCTGCTTAAAATGCTGTTACAAATGTCTTATGTGCAAATGAATGCTGTCTATCCACCAGCAGTGTTTTTTACTGTGTTTTGGGGTAAAGCACAGGCAATCAAACATACCGAAGGGAGAAGTGAAAGTTCTCTTTTGCAGTTTTTGCAGCGCATTCCAAGAGGGACTGAGAACCTCACCATCCTTACTGAGCATATGATGCAAAGCCTTAGAATTCCTTTCATTGAATTTTACAGGAAAATAAGAAAAAGTGGTGGGGATAGAAGGAAAGGGAAAAGACAGACACAACTCTAAAGAAGTAATTTAATTGTGCACAGTGTGTCTGACTGTTGCTGAGTAAAACAAAGACTATTTGATTCATTAAATGGAGATTGCCATTTTTGTAAACATAGACTGCAGGCTATTGATTTAACTGAGTAAATTCCATCTATATTGGGATATTGTAGGGATGTCCTACACCGTTTATATTACTCCAAGCAATTTGGTGTATTTCTCTGTGTTTTACCTTTAGCTCTCATTAACAAGTGTTTATTTAAGTTAATTTAACAGCATCTGTGGTGGGAGTATTGAATGTGTGAAAATTCTTGTAACCTCCATTAACAGGCTTCCAGCACAGGGATAGAAGACTCAGTTCTAATAAGCAGCAAAAGATGGTCAGGTGCCCTTAGCAAGGAGCAGGCCTGACCATGCTGGTCATCTTGTTTTGTGGTGGTGAGATTATAACTGGGAACAATTTGTCGAACCTAGGCCAGACCCCAAATCTAACAAATAATTCAGTGGATATGAGAACTGCAACATATTGGTTATCAGAGCCTAAAATTAAAATGTCATGGTGTCTCAGCTTGGAACTAGAAGAAATTCAATGCCTGAAACTGCATTTTAGATAATAATTTCCTCACAGAAAGGAAAGTGTCTGTAAGCCTAAGAATGCCACCACATCTTTCTATCTAAATTAAGTTTGAAATTTGAAAGAGCTGCTCTGTTTTCAGAGAGTAAAAGAGAAAAACTGGATTAAAGAGAGATTTCTTTTAGCCCAGTTGTCATCACTTTGTAGACCAATGTACTTGATGATCCTTGTGGGTCCCTTCCAACTAAGGATATTCTAGGATTCTATGAAGTCATGCTTCACTGAGTGCCTCACTTTCTCTACTTGGAAAAACGTGTATTTCCATGGAACTGCTTGCCTGCTTTTCATCATGTTCCCAGGGATTGCTCAGCACTTTGCTATG
This sequence comes from Vidua macroura, assembly GCF_024509145.1. Classification (NCBI taxonomy): domain Eukaryota; kingdom Metazoa; phylum Chordata; class Aves; order Passeriformes; family Viduidae; genus Vidua; species Vidua macroura. The sequence continues at coordinate 19,355,236 of NC_071571.1, forward strand.
CCCTAGGAAAGTACACCTTACTTCCATTTCCACAGAAGTTCTCATTCATCATCTCTTATTAGGTCTCAAGGTAAAAATTTCCATCTGTTTACTTCAGTTGTTGAAAGGAAGCAATCCATCACAGTCTATTCATTCTGCATGAACTACTGGCATCAAGTGTAACAGACTTACTGTGGTCCCTGCTCTACAGACTAAAAGGTAATTTCTCAAACAAATGTAAAAATTACTGAAAAATTTCTAATGTAGAAATGAGTTAATGTAAATTCTCTTCTGCTTGTTAAAGTAAACTGACTTTTTTTTTTTTCCTTTCTTTTACTTCACAGGGTCTTGAATGCATTCATAATGAACAACCATTGGGAAAATGCTATAATGATTAAAATCAGCAATTCTTGTAGCACAGGAAAAAAGTCACATATAGTTTACCAAGAGCATGAAAAAAATAGCAGAAATTTCGATACTATAGAATTGGAATTTTGCAGCTTTCCTAAAGATGTTTTTTATGTCACATGAAGAACGGGACATAAAACTACAAATCTTATATACATCAAATATTCTCAATATTAGGAAAATAGAAGTGATACTCACACAAATTATAATCTCCTAAGGACATATAGAACTACAAAGTAATGAACAATAAATTAATCATGTTTAGGTATTTGCCATTATTAGGGATAGATAAAAAAGTCACATGTATTGATGTCTTCTTTTCTTCCCAAATGATGACCCAACTTTGTTTCTTGACAGCTGGCCTATGATGGAGCAATTGAAGCAATCAACTGGCAAGGAACTCTAAGCCAAGAGTGATAGTGATCTTTGCTTCTACAGTGACAAACTTTAAAATGCCATCTCAGCTTCCCTGTGCTATTTCTTTCAGCCAAGAAATCTAATGATCTCCTTCTGTAACAAGGCTGCTACAGCTACAGACAGAAGAAGAGTTTATCACAACCAGATAAAGCTCAGCTGTGCAGAAGAAAATTTTCAGACCAGAACAATCTTCAGTGGGAGCTAAAAACTTCACTGTCTTGTTTTTTTCTAAGTGCTGTAGGCACTTGTTGATTTTGTTAATACAGTATTTTATAGCATATATGTGGTGCATACATAATTTACAAAACCATCTTAAAAGTACAACACTGTTGGATAAACAATCTACCACCTGGAGAAGGGAGAAAAAGAATGAACTGCATATGACAAACATTTGTCAAGTTACTTACCACATTTCTGCAAGGCAGTGAGAAACTCCCAGAAAATGGGAGTAGGAAGCATATAAACAGTGCAGATGTAGAGTAGACAACTGGACAGGATAAATTATTTACAAGAAAATGTGGCAAACATTTCTATTTTTATAAAGGATTAATAGCACTCATTCCGTAGGTACCTGTAGATAGTTTGCATGGAAAGTAATAAATATATATTGCAGGCTTATAAACAGAGTTCACAGTCATTTCTGAAAGGAAATAAGGCAATCCTGGCTTATTAAAATTCAAAACGAAAGATTTGTAAAATCCCAAGACGTCAGCTTTTGGTGTCATGTAAATCAAAGTAGCCCCAGCAGACACAGGTAGGTCACTACCATTTAAAGATGGTACCAGTTAAAGATGAAAACTGTCCTGTTGTAGTCAGTTGATTTGAACTTATTAGGAGAGCACTTGCCAGCTCATCAAACTGTGGTCTTATTACTGTTAAGCTCCTTCTCATCCAGCTTCATCTGGATTATTAACATTCTTATTCAGGTACAAAAGCACTGCTGCTAAACCTACTGCACGTCACCTGCTATAAATCTGTTTGGAAGTTTGATTTTGTGGTCAGGGGACTCTGACAGTGCTTTATGCAGTAAACACACACATCACACCTACATATGAATTTCTTTGCTTCAGCCTTCCCATGCATTTACCCTTCTATGTCTCTCCAGACTATGGATCTCTGAAACCAGAACTGGCTTGGTATTTCTGTCTGGCACAGCGTCAGGGTTTAACAAACAAGAATTAGTAACAATATTCCAGAGGGTGTTGTGCCGCGCTGGAGGAAAGCTGTTGTGAGGTCACATGTCAGCTGTGTCTGCTTGCTGCCAACAGGCTTTAAGGGGTTTCAAGGAGAACCCCTGCAGAATACAGAGCAGGAGAACCCCTGTGGAGTCATTCATACAAACCCTGCATCCCACTACCAGAAATAACATCCTGGGGAATAGGGTTGGGGAAAGAAAAACAGGCAGGAAAAAAAATAAGCAATAAACTAGACACACACGTACAGCTAAACTGCTCAAAAGTGAAAACTCAGCAGGGAGGTAAATGTTGCTACATAACTCTGAGACCACATACTACGCAGAACCTCCAATTTTCATGCAGTTTAATTGTGAGTTCTTCCCTCCTTCGGGAGTTAAATCAGTGAGAACCATATAACTTAAAGTGGCTTGTTGTAGGCTCTATCTCCGGCAATCGGTGCCTAGTTTCATTTTTTCATGAATGCTCCCTCTGTTGTTGCAAGCATTGTTTCTCTCCTCCTGTATAACTGGATTGCAAAAAAAGGTGTGTGGGAATTTTTAGATAGAAAAGTCTGCTGAATTTGAATGAGACAGTTCTACTCTCTCATTTCAAACCATGCCAAAGGGTAGATGCAGAGGGTGTAAGAGACATGCAACTAAGGAACAACAAGGAATCCATAAAAAAGATTGAAATGCAAACTCAGTGGTCCAAATAAAAAAAAAAGCTGCCTTGCATTTTATTTCTTTAATTAAAAATCCACTGCATGATGGCCTTGTAATAAGTTAAAAGGGGTGAAATAATGATCTTGACAATATTTGCAGAACAAACTGGAACATTACATTTTTCTGTGACTGAAAGGGATGTGGTGAAAATCAATCAGAACCAAAATACATTTTTCCTCTTATTATAGTTTATTAATTCAATTACTGATTTCTTTGAGACTCTCCTGCTTCCACCCTGACTCCAGAATAAAAATTTTCATGTTGACACTACCTTTTAACCCCAAAAAATCTCTGCATTCATGGCTGGTGTAGAATTAGCAGCCTCAGAGAATGGCATTCCCTCCCAGTTCACTGCATGGGAAGAGGATGGACAGCATAAAATGCTTTATAAAATGCTCCCAGGCCACATATGAAGATGATAATTTTAAAGTCAATTTAGCTGCATGTTGCTGTGACATATATGTGAATATGAGAATTTACACATTCAAGTAACTTTTATTGACATAGGAAACAACTAAATAACTCAAAATTACCTGCCTTTACTTCAAAGTATTATAGACCAGAGCAATTTTTGACATCACTTCTCATGATTCCAGGAGGAGGAATGTTTCCTGCAGTTAGTGCTAGAAAGGTACAAGGAAAAACTCTACAGAAGAAAAAAAACCCAACCTAGCTCCTTATTAAGGCAGAAATTCACATTAAGAGTTGCATTTACAATGTGCTTTCAAGACAAATGCATTTCCAAGCTTTTCTCTCTCCACAGCCAGCCATACCTCCCTCCATGTTTCATGCAAGTTTCTACAGCAATGCTTAAAATTGAGTCCCCTGCACACAGACAACAGCAAAATACCCCTTATGAGTGAATGAGGAACACAACAGCATTTGATGCTGCCTTGATCAAAATGCAATTAAAATTATAACAGTGCTGTCTTTCATTCATTCATTCATTCATTCATTCATTCATTCATTCATTCATGCATTCACTGATATTCTCTAACAATCAGTTAATGTATTCCTTTACAGAATTTGAAGATGCTAAAGAGAATAAAAAGATCCACAAATCACCTTCTCAGGCAAAAGTGCAGCTTTGTTGTGGATGGGCAAAAGAACAAAAAAGCAAAGGAGGGGGTTACACAAATACCTGCTCAGGTGCTGTGTGAGCTGAGTCCTCCTGCCCCATTCAGCAGTCTGGGAGAGCCAGACTGCAGGATGGCAGGGCAGCCTCAGCCACCTTCACCTGCAATGGCATCCCCTGCCTGGCCCTGGGACAGGACACTGCACAACCCTGCAGGTGAGTGCATGAAAGAGGACCAAGCACCTGTGGTTTCCACATGGAGTTAATGCCCTCAGAGCTCCCCACAGGCAGCCTGGGCCTGGGGGCTCTTCTTCTGGAAGGCAGCAATGAGAGGTGAGGATCCATACATCACCCCCCAGGGATCACCCAACATGCAGGTGCTCTCTTTCCATTTTTGTTGGCTGAATAGAACCTGTTCAGATTCACACTTAAGTAGATTCAGAACTGGCCACACAAGTTAAAAAGCTGCTCTAGACCACTTTTCAGTGGGTAGTTTGTGTCTGTCACCAAGTTTCAGCATGGTTTGCCTTCATGCTGTCCTTAAAACAAAGAGAACTTTAACTTGAGCCCTTGACTTGTGCTGACCCTAAATTCTCCATAAGTTTTCAAACTATAAAAGGTGTGCAGGTCCAGGAATGGATATTCTGGATGCTGGAAGAAACTGGCAGAGGACCAGTGTTGCTCAGTGTGCAGACACACACTCCATCTCCAGATCAAGCCTACAACCTCCAGTTAGCTGAATGCCTATAGCATAGATTGAGGCCTTCAGTCATTAGGACCCTTTATGTCCTTCTGCTAAATTTCTGGTTCTCTTCTAGAATAAATACTTTCACCAGGATTTCTCCGAAATACAAAATGTCACCCTTTTGTTTTTTCATTAATAAGGTAAGCAGATCAAGTTTCTCACTGCAAGAGGCAGCATCTTGTCAATACTGTCAACCTTATCAGTATTATTTCTAGAGGGAGAATGTGATGGTTTCTAATGATGCACATTATTTCTAGTCCCTTTCAGCTGGTTCATGCATCGGCACTCGGTGTTTGGTCTCCAAGTCCCCTTACCACACTAGAAATTATATTCCACTGGCCACCACCAAAGCTCTTAAACCAACCTAATGTGATTACTTTTAAAAACACCTGCTTTTCTAAACAGATTCTTTTTGTGTTACCTTGTGTTTAGTGATACTGGGAGGTACTGATTTTTTTTGAAGTTTACGTATTTCAGATTGAAATCCATCATAATGTCATATTTTTCTTATATGTATTTAGTTAAGAAGTTCAGGAAAAAAAGTTTGTGGAAAAAAAAAAGTAATAAAGTTATATTAGCAAAAATGCTTTCTGAATTTCCAGGAAGTTCCATTATAGTTTCACTTATGTACTAGTATGTATTAGAACATTATCCCTCTTTTAAAACAATATAATGTAGTCTGTCACTCTGGCCACGTAATAATTTTTTTTTTTTAATGCATCTAAAAATATTCCCTTTTTGTTTTCAGTATGAAGTGGAATTTCTGAATATTGCTGGGAAAAAAATCCAGAGGAATGAAGATTAACCTGAAGCTCACTTTCATTATATATCACCAGTCCTGGCAGGACCTTGATCCTTTGAAGAAGCATTTCCAACTTTAGGGAAAACAAAAACATTAAAAACCCCAAAACCTAGAGAAAACAAAAGAATCCATTCAAAATAAATAAAATCAGAAAATGTCTGGCTATGGATGTTACAATGCACAAATCTGATGCAAAGGAAGAGTGCAGCTTAAAAGGCAATAACTTGCGGAGTTATATTAATTTCTGCAGTACTGCAACCAATTACAAATAACAGGGATACCATCTGTTCTCCAAAGAACCATGTAAAAAAATGCCTGCTAGCAATTAAGAGGTTGTACACAAGACACAATTTCTGCAGTTTTCGCTTTTTTTACCTGTTTTGTTTTGGTTGCTTGGTACAGAAACCATGTCATCATAAATACCAGTAGATTAGATGCTCTTTCTACTATTTTTTTTTTTAATATATTTTAGCCTACTTAGTTTAGACATGTCCCTTTTTAATCAGTGTATTTGGTATTCATGACTAATGTGAATTTGTAGATGAGATCTGAGAGAATTATGTGGATTTAGGTTTAGAGCTTTTCCCATCCTGGCAGACTGATATTAACTGAACATTTATTCTACACTGACTAATGAATTTTCTCTCTCTGGCCTCTCAATTATTGTTACTTTTCCCATTGTCTTTTTAATAGTTATGGTACATTAGTGTAAGCACTTCTTCTTTCGTGTTATACTGTTATAGAGACTTTGCTAATATGTAGATGGGAATGTTGTCACAACTAGTTCACTGTTACAGAATTTCACAGTCCTAGAGGGCTTAAAGTTAAAAGAAACTACAGACTTGATTGCATTAATGTATTCAGAAACGTGCTCAGATCTTTGGAACAAGTCTGTGGGCTTGGAATTGTATTTGAGAATGATTCTTATGTACACAGTACCATTCTGGCACATGACATAATTGCTATCCAGATAAGTCAATAAAGACATAGTGAAATCCAAAACAAAGTCATGCAGGAGAATTAAATGACACAGGCTGCTATTTTACTTGCTGCCATGCAGGCTCTCTTTGGCCAAAACAAGCTTTCCCTAAGAAAGTGGTTCCAGTACACTACTACCATAATGCCTTGGAAAGTTTAGCTGGGCTTTGGCAGCAGAGCCATGATGATTATTTTGCTTTCCATTGAAGAAGGTCTATTCAAGATCAAATACTTTCTTTTAATGTGTGCCCGCCCTAGAAAGAGCACATAATCCTCCTGTAGCTAGAACAGCATAAGGATAAGAATGAGTAGGAATTCATCCCTAATTTTAAGCTATGGGAACACCTGCAAAAATCTATACTTGCTGCAAAAAACACTTCCATAGACACTGTGCTAAATCAATCCTCCCTGCCAAACCCCTTGAAAGCCTATATCAGTGTGACTAGTAAGATATGATTGCATTTGTCAGTCACACCAAAAACAGGATTTTCGCTTTCCATAGAGAAGAAGTTAAAGACCAGTTCCTTAGGGCAGAAGATAAACCAGAGCAGCACCTTCAAAACAACTACACAGAACAATCCTGACCCGAGACACAGACAAAGCCAAGGGGCCCTTTGGCCACACTGGCATTAAGAAATAGAAATTTGCAATATCATTACTTCCTCTTAGCTGCTAAGAGGTGTCTTTCATGATTGAAAAAAGTGAGCATGTGTAAATTCAAAACTACACAGAGAACATATAAAGAGACTTCACATTCACTTACTGTAATATTTTAACAGCAGAGAATTTCATACTTGGATTTAAAACAAGAGCATTTTACAGCTGCCAGTAAAATTGCTTCAATATACCTAAGCACAAGCTTGGATTTCCTGGAAGTGAACCTTCATTTTGAAGGAATCTTGCTATTGCTGATGTCTGGTAACAGCAGTGTCTGGTAACCCAGTGGTGGGCAGAACTAGAGTTTGATCAATGAGTAAAATTCAATTGTAAGCAGCAATTAAGTGGATCTGAGATGCATGCAATAGATCTATTTTCAGTGTGGAGAAAGCCAGCCATACCAATTGCACTAAATGGGACTTAGGCTTTTCAATTTTATTTGTACTGCATGCTGGAAATCCTACTCTCTTTCACTGATCTACAAGGTACATGACCACTATACCTAAAAATGGAAATTGAGAATGATTATCCTGTTTCATTTTTGCTCGTGTCAGTGTCTGAAAGTTTAAATAGAAATGAAAAGTCCTAACTTATCATGTTATATAAGAGTTATTTATGTTTATAAGAAATGGAGAGGACTGGATAGGCACACCCTAGGCTGGAGCACATCACAGGCAAAGGAAAGCACAAACCTGAATTCCTCTGGCAAAGACAGTGACAGGGGGATGCAAGGAGATGCCAGGGATCAGAGGCACTCATTTTCCTCTCCAGTTCCAAAAGTTTGCATACTTTTCAAAGTGAAAAATTGTTCATTTTGGCACTTGAAAATTGGGCTGGGAGAAAAATAGGGAGAGCACTAAAAAAATTAGTCTTGTGGTGATGAAGCTGCAAAAATAAAGATTTGTCTAGGTAAGGCAGAAAATATCTTTTTACAAATTGGTCTAACAGCAACTGATTTCTCCCAACAATTTAAGGTTTGCAACAGGCAAAGATTCTCATTTGCACCTGTGGCACCAACTTAAACCTCTATTTTCTGTATCTCTCTCCTTTTCATAACCTATGTCCTGCTCCTAAGGAAATAAAACAAACAGGCAAGAAGCAGGCTTGGTATCAGAAGAACTGCAGGTCATACACTGGCACAGCAAAGATAAAGCATCTCTACTGTAAGAGTAGATGTGTTCTCCAGGTGAGAAACTTTGTGAGAACCTGGTCCAAAGCAGCATGAATGACCATGACAACGACCACCACCTCCTGCCTAACCTGTCCATGCACAGGCCATTTCTCTGTTGCTTTTCCCCTTTTCCTCACAGGGCTGTATAAACTGTGCAGTGAGGCAAGACACTGTCACCATGAAAACTCCATGGCAAACATCCCTGTGAAAACAAGGCAGTGCACTGCAGTCACGTGGGTACTTTCCCTCTCCACCGCTTGGAAGAAGATGAGGGGATAAACAATGTGCAAACCCATATTCTGTTTCACATGGCCTGATAGCAATGGGATAAGAGTCTGTGGAGTACAGAAAAGCCGCACACAAGTGTAAATACTAACGTGCACAAAACCCTACCTAACCAGTACCATTACTGAAGTACTGGGGTGGCACATTGCTCCTATGACTAGGCCCAGGTTCATGTGCCAGCCTTGCTCCACTTACTGCTCTGTTCTTCAGGCTCCAACCTTCTACTTTGGGACTGGAGCGGAGTCACAGTCCTCCAGGGAAGTTTGGAGGAATAAGCAGCCAATGCAGACAGCATGATCTAATGTTGCATACAAGTCTTGAGCAATTCCTAGGGAAGAGCAAGAAACATGATCTTTGGAACTGGCTCCACTGCAACAAACCATCCATCACCTCTAAAGAAAACTCAGGATGGGAATTTTGCTTTTACAGGTACCAGATGGGCCCTGTAGAAGTCAAATATAGTTTTACTACTGATTTGTTTGAAACACTTTACCTCCATGACTGATTTCAATGAGATTGTTGTTTTTCATGCTCCCTTCCTCCCTTGGTTAGGGTACACCTGATGGACCAATGAGGAAGAAAGAATCTGCTACTGTTTCTCTTTGAAGTGTATCATCCAAAACAGCTGCTGACACTTTTAAAGAATTTCAACAAAATATTTATCACTCTGACTACAGCCAAGCTTTAATCTGAACTCTGTCTATGATGACCTCAAACAAAGCACTTAAAAAATCACTAGAACCCAGAAAAAGAGAAATCTGATTGTAACTCTCATTTGTAATATGCCATGGAGACATCATGATTTATCACAGAATACCAAAAACTGGTGAGTTCATTGGCAGGCTACAAAAATACTTCCCTACCACTCACGTAGCTACTTGGTTGCAGTAATAAATAATCTGTATTGAAATCATGGGTTCACTACAAAAAAAAGCATGCAAATTTCAAAGCAGCTGTGTAGCTTTTGTGTTCTCTTTCATGAAGGAGGCGAAAAAGTAAAGAGAGGAAAGAGAAAAATCAAAAGGAAAAAGAAAAAAAAGGAAAATGAAATAAAGTGAAAGATGGTAGGAACTGACTTAGCGATTTACAGTTTAATTAATGGTGAAATAATTTGTTGAACATCAGCAAGGTTTTAATGCTGCCCTGAAGGACTATCTGGAAGTTCAATAGTAAGTTAAGACTATAACACACTTCAGTGATCAAGACAAATCAACAAATCAGGGATCTGTATTTGAAAAATGTAAATCTGCTCTTTTCTGCTAAATACCGAAATAATCTGTATTGTGAATCAATATTATTCCTGTTTTCAATACCTCAGAAAAAAGTAACTCATTATTCATTTGTTATCCCTTCCCTTGCAAAGCTGTTAACCTCCACAAAGATGCTAGTGAGTTGAGAAAACCAGGAAGGAACAAGAGCAAATGGCACAAAAGATCATTTCATTTGCTTGACTAGGCACATTAATGAATTCCACTTAGACTGGAAAAATGCAGGGAGCACCACAACATCATACATTGCTTGAATGATTCAGAGTCTACATCTTTAAAATGTACAGTAAACTGTAATTAAGCAATTAGACATGAAAGAGCATAAGCTGAGCTGAAATAATGTTAGACCCCCAAATGCCTTGTTTGTTTTATGCCTATAGCAGTTTCAGCTTTAACTCTATTTCAAAATGACATATGCCCTGTCAGAGCTGTCTAACTGTGGTTATAAAAAGCTACTTATTTTTCTTTCCTACCAAAAGGCAATTCAAAGTATTTTGTTCTTACACCCTTGTATAAATCCTTTCAATTCCTGTTAACACGTTTGCTGCTCATAGAAGCTGCCTTCCAAAAAGTGTGATGATGGCTAAGAGGCAGGAAATAAAGGGCAAAGATAGGAAAGCTTTCTTTAGCATGAAAATAATAATAATTTAGCCTCCAGGATAGTTTTAGCATAACCTAAAAAGGGTGCCAACATGAAAAATTATTTTAATTAGGACTACAGGTAATTGTAAAACCTCATTGGAAGAGACAGATTCTCTGCACCTCTCAGATCAGCATGCAAAATGGATATTTATGGAACTTTGATGAAGGACATAAACAAAGACATGATAAGGTAAACTAAACTATAAGGGACAGTTATGATTATATGTCATTTTTACAGTTTTTCCAATAATTTCCTGATATAAAAAAATTCAGGTCTCACAAAGATTCAGTGATGAAATCTAACCTATAGGCAGCAGCAAAGTGAACAGGGGAATACATTTTAGTAAAAGAAAGGACAGATCAATGCAGGAATCTTACAACAAAGGACTCAACAGATGACAGTTTAACCCCCCAAAACCCCCCCAAAATCCTATAGGGTTTAGAACAACCTGTCACAGTGGGATCTTGAAACACTAGCTTTCACATTTTCATTTGTGTATTAACTTATTTTTAGGATCCTATGTTGTATCCTAAAGCACACTTCTTTTGGCAGAAACAGGTAGGTACATATCATAAAAATTATTATTTCAGAACAGCTACTAATCAGCAAGATACACTTCCACTTTTATTAGCCAAGAGAACAAAACACAGACATAACATATACAAAACAAAACAGATCTGTAGGTTTTATTTTTTCATTTTCCATTTTTTTCAAGCAGAGAGAGGCTATTTCAGGCATTAAAACAAGATATTAAAACAGGCACTAAAGCCTTAAAAAGTAACGAATGAGATGTGATTTAGGGAAAAAAAATTCACACCAACCAACCTCAACAAATTTTAAAATTAGAAAAAACAGGTCTGTAAGGTGCATCATAATGGGCTTCACATCTGAAGCAGCTGCCACAAAACACCAAAAGAGTAAAAATCTAATAAAACTCAACACTGGCCTGATTCAATGCCACAAATTTTACTGTATGAGACTGTCTCCCAGTTTTCAGCATTTACTTCTGATCAGAGGCAGTATAAGACCTTCCTCCACACTCAGACAACACAGGGAGATTGTGATCAGCAAAAGCAAACAGGGTTTGTGAGGTATCAAAACCTCTCTCCTCTGCATAACAGGAAAAATGTCTGTGCAGGCTCTAAGACAGAACTTAGTTCCCAACAAAGCAACTGTCAGGAAAAGCACATGAACCTGAACCTTTTTACCCTTTTTTGTAGCCCACACACACACACAAACTTCTTCAAACAGGTTAGTCATTATTCTCTGGGGAGTCTTTCAGAGCAGCTCTAACCTCTGTGCAGAGTTAACTCCACAGTGAGGAAATTAGTGACATTTGTGAGATCATGACATACTTTAGAGACAGTGAACTCCCATTTTTTTCCTACCCCAGTGACTGTCTAGTCATGTTCCTGCCAAAAATTTGTTTTTCTCTTTCCATGTTTTCTGTTCTTCCTTTTTAAATTAAAATCACATTTGAGACAAAGATTTAACACAGTTGAGTTTTCAGGCTGGTATTGAGAATAGTAATTTACCCATTTGAGCTCTCAAATTCAATTTTGTTTATTTCCTCCAAAATTTTTGTCATATTTCTTCCAAGTAATTTTGGGGAAAAAAAGGAAGTATTGAATAATTCATATTTGGATTTTAGCATAAATAAGTCTGTCAGCAAAACCACAAAGTTCAGTTTGAAGATATCTTTCCAAAATAAAGACATGAAAATAAATGTAGAGGTTACGAAAGCACTTGGCTCACCAGACTTGCAGACTCATGTCCTCTGTTTTTCAGAACAGGAGGAATGTGGAGAGTGGCCAGGACATTTGTCAGACAAACTCCATCAACAACCATAACTCAGTGAGCCACATGTGTGCAATCTAATAATCCTGGCAGATGAATATTATGTAACATTGAAGTTGGTGGACTTGCTGTACTGAAGAATTTATCTGTGCCTAATCATGATTTGTTATATAGTGTGAGAAGACACAATTATGGGATTGGTACAGCAGGATAAATCAAACTTTTTTTTCCTTTATTTTAAAAAGACAAATTCTAATCACCAAAAGCAGCAGAAAGAATAAAAGACTAAAAAGAATTATGTCTTATAAGCAAAAAATAGGAGCCAGTGTGATTTTTCATAGAGATATAACAAGTCATCAGTACATGACATAACATATCAAAAGCCCCCTAGAATTGTTATTCAGAAATTAATTACCTCTGAAGGTCTTGTGGTCTAATCCGTTGCTCAGACCACGTCTGATCTTGTGATTCCTCTTTTCCCTAAAGTCTAACTAGATTTCTTTTGTTGCCACTTGTGTCCATTCCTACTTGTCCTATCACCTTTCACTTTTAGCTGCAGACAGATGTGAGGTCCTCCCTCATCCTTTTTCCTTAGAATTCAACAATCCCACTCCTCTCATCTTCCTTTCACCTTTTCCTTCTTCTTCTTCCTAAATAAGCTCTTTAGCAATAAACCTTCATAAAGAATGGCTCTTGAAAGGTAGGAAAAGCCAGTGAAAAGTTACCTAATTCCTGAGTATTCTTTATTTCTGAATACACAGTTAAACTACTTATGAGAGACAACTCATGTTGATGAGTGCACAGAGCTCATACATTATTTAATTCAGGACCTCTTCTATGCAGTTTCCAGAGCTAGGTGACAGGCAGAGGCTCAGGAAGCAGATATTTCCATGGCCCAGAGCCTGACCTGACAAGACCACTGAACAGAATTTTCGTGTCACTGTCACCAGAGCCACTCTTCTCTCTCTCTTCCTCCTGGTCACATATCCCTTCTGTTGACTAAATTCAGTCTGTAATACAGAATCTATCACTGCAAGACTTTAGAATCAGGTAAAAATCTAGACATCAGAATTTTGCAAAAGCACAGTCTGATACACTGGACATACAGAATGTCATTACTGCTCTCTGCACATTAAAAAAAAATCCCAACAAAACACCAAAAAACCTCAAAAAAAAAAAATCCACCCTAAAATAAACCCCCAAATCCTGTTTTGACTGGAGAGATTGTCTTGCATATAAAATTAGCAGATCATATATAAGCCTGTCTACTATGGATCTCTAGTAAGAGTGTGCACAATAAGTTCCCATTTGACAAAATCCTGTACAGCCCATGCTTTAGGTAGAGAATGAAGGACAAGAATGTGTGAGAGCTACAGAACTGCACTACCACAACCATGGCTAAAGAAGGAGAAACCTCTCCCTTCCACCCAGGTCATACATGTTTGCCTGCACATATGACTAAGCACATCTCCAGAGGTGTTCTGACTCCCAAGTATGTTCAAAGCCACCCATTCTTCCCTACCTTAAAGCTTAGTATGTAATTCATAGAAACAAGGGGAAGGCAAAATGTCATAAAGTCATACATTATTTTAAGAGGTGTTCAAGTAACCTGAACTATACACCAGTTGAAGATTTGGTGCCATCCTGTCATGATACTGGTTCTCACAGTAGGTTCAGGGACCTATCAAGGTTTCCTCTCAATAAAGGCAAAATTCAGTTTTGCCGTATCAGTAATAAAAAGCCTGTTGCTGGAGTCAAAGGGTTCAGCTTGGATGACTGAAATAACATGGATGACTGAGAAAGGGCAACAACCACAGGGAGGTGGGCTTTGTCCTCCCACTGCCTATTGTGTGATGCAGCAGATCTCCAGGTCCTCCTTGCCTGTGGGACTGGCCAAGTAGAGAGCACAGCCATGCTTTTTGGATGCTGCTGCCATTTAGCTGCCCTGGGGTAGTCTGTGACCAAAGCAAGCCCTGGTGCAACAAACTGCTTAGGTTTTCTTTCTTTAATATGAAAGATACAATGACATTCACCATTTTATCCCTTGTAACTACTTCTTTCTCAATACTAAATGATATTTTGTATACATTTTACCACACATGTTACATTTTGGTTAAAGTGATAAGATCCACTTGCGCTGCCCTATGTCAGTCCCTGAACTGTACTCTCACTCTGAGAAGCCTATGAACAGCATAAAACAGAGAAGGTCCTGCTCCAAACTTTAAATGCTTTGGCATAAACTCATTGCTTATCATAGGCAGAAGGCAAAAAAAGCATGTGTTCCTCATTAAACAAGTAGTGATACCTGCTATGAATCAAGTTGCACTGACATACACAAAGCATAGGAATTCTGCCATCAGGTCTATTACAGGAGTGCTCATCCTCACCTATATTAACTTCTTTAGTAATTTTTTAGCAATTGCTTTTTAATGACATTTATTAAATGCCCCTTTTTATTTAAAAGACAGAACTGGACAGACATTAAGGTGAGATTTCATCTTTAAGTCATGTATAATGCTTACTATGTGCAGCTTGTCACATGAGCATAGAAGCACACATATAGCTGTATCCAGCAGCAGCTAACTTGACAATCCCAGATGAAAAGCACAGCTGAACTCCTCCCGCCACACTAAATGTTGGCAGCAAAAGGAGTTTGCTCCTTACTGTAAGACAATGGTGGCTCAGACTGAAAATATAAACTTCGCATTTTTGAAACCCCAAGAGATTACCAGTGTGTTAAAAGAAATATGGCATCTTTATGCCAGATTTTGACTTCTCCACAAACCAAATGTTTGTCTTTAGACCCAAACCACTGCAATAAAATATTTGAGATTTGTGTCATTTCAACTTGTAATAATGGACGACTCTCTAAGAACATGAGAATGCTAATTAGTCTGCTAAGATAACTACACAAATAAAGGTAGACTGCATACAAAACCACACTCTTAGGTGTTCTTAAAATATTCCAGATAAAATATTACAAAATTTACTATTATGTTACAAATTTTGCATCATGCTTTTTTCTATCTCTCCTAAAAAAGTATTGAGAACCCAGCTCCATGTAGATACTTTATGATAGTTCTGGCTCAGCTAATTAACTGAATTTAGTTTGTAATTTGTGGTTTGTGGGTCTGAAGCTCTGTGGACTCCATCCAAGTGGCTGTCAATAGGTAATTAAAAAAGAAAACCAGTAAAATAAGATCAGTTGCACAATCAGTCAGCAGTCATTAGAAAAAACATAGTAGTCCATAAATTTACAGTGTTAAAAAATCTCCACTTTACTGGGTCTTCATTGTCTAGTGCATCAGGTAGATGAGTAGAATTATGAAAAACAAACAAAGAAACAAACAGAACAAAGGAGAGAAATTAAATTCACCTCTTTACAGCATTGCTTTTGAAGACATGCTGATATCCCCCTCACTGCCTCACTGCAATATGACCAATTTTTGGTATTTGCTACAATGCAGAGGGGCATCTCATGCAAGAACTTGAGGACATCCACATAGCAGCATTTTTGCTCACCTTTCCTCTCACCACCTTCAGAGAGTTTGACTCCTTTTCAAATAAAAACTAGCACTACTAAAATTAGCACTACTACAAATACAGAGCAGGTAAAATCAAATCAAGATTATTAAATTCCAGCAATTTCTTTTTTGGGGCAAACCAGAGCCATGTCAGACTCTGACAATATAAATACATAGAGAGCCCTGGAATTAGAATGGAGGAAACAAGCACTCCTTACTTCTAGAGTAGACAGAAATATAATCTTCTTTTATTAATAGGTCAAATTTCCCTGTACTTATCACAACTGGGGCAATAAAATTTCATACTGTGAACAATCACACATCGGATATTCTTAATTATAATCTGAAAATTTGGAGTTACTTGATTCTTTAATTAAATATTCTCTTAATGCCTTTAACTTATCACTGACTGGTAGCATTCTCACAGCTCAAATACATCCGTTTCAGAGGTCTAAACTATCTGTACTCCTAAATGAGATGTCATGTTATTATAAAAGCAACAAGTAAGACCATTGATCATCCCAAATATTTACCAATGAACTGTGAGCAACACAATTCCACAGAGAGCAATATTGAAAGAAGAAGCTGAGCAGACAGCAGGCCAGACATGAGTGCAAACCAGAAACTTTCAATTTGCATCTGGACTTGTTATTTTCCATGTATTACACTCATTCAAAGCTTCCATCCAGCCAAGGCAATCAGAGAATTGAGAGAAAACAAAAAGGATGCAGTGACATGACTCCTACACGATGCTGGAGAAATCCAAAGGCCAGTTTTGCTTTTTTCATTGATTAATATCTCAAAGCAATCCTTTCAATATAGGGAGGGCTTCAACAAATGTTTGTTTTGATTGCAAATCACTTTAGAAATCTCTGAAATATAAAATGGGTAAATGAAATTGCCGAAGTCAGGACTTTGTCTCTCCCACTTGTGGTGGAGGAGTTTCACAGCGACACTGAGGGCAAATGTCTGTTCCTGCATGCAGAACATTCTGTGCATTATTAACATTTTGCAAATGCCCAACTGATTAAGAGGTCACTACCACAAATACTTATTCACAGAAATAATTGCTATTCAGATAAGAAAGCCTAATGAAAACAATGGGTCTACTAAGATGCTCACAACAACTATTGACAGAGCAAGATTCTGCTTCAAATGAGGAGCTAAAAACAATCTAAAGAAGTCTGGCCTATTCTCTGCCTTTAAAAATAGTGACACATAGGCCTGAAGCAGGGAAGTTAAGCCTTAGTTTTAGGTCAGATGTTTCCTTGATCATATTTTGTGCTGTGTTGTGCAAGAAATATCCATGATTTAGCTAATCTGCAGGTGAACAACATTCCCTGAAAAATTTAGCAATTTCTGCCAAACATTCTGGCAGATGACACAATAATAAAACAAAATTTTATGTCCTTTTTACATTGAAATGATCTGATTGCAAAATTTGACAATATCTTTAAAAATAAACTTTTTTCATTTTATACTACACAATAACAAGAAATGAGATACAAAACCAAGATATGTCACGGGATTACAATAACTATGTCCTTTTGCATTTTGCAATACTGGAAATAAGAATTAATACTGCAATGCTTCAATCCTATTACTCACTGTTATTTCAACAAGTGCTTTAACAGAGTACTCAGCAAGATAGTTGACTTGTGGCTTCCAAACCAGAGTTCTCTTGTGCTGATTACAAAGCAGGTACCTTTCTGGTGTATGGTTGGCAATATAAACAATCAGTCACAAAACCAACTGAGAATATCAAGGGGGAGCTGCTGAGACCAGGTTTGCAGGGTTACACAAAGCACAGCAGCTCGCCCAAACCAGCCAAGTCCCCAGCACACCATGATGCAGCATCAGCCATGAAACTGCTTGTTGCCTTTGGGCTACACACAGGCTGTATCCTCCTCTTGCCTTCCTGAATCAAATGCTGTGCAACTTGTGGCCACATAAAAGCTTCCTTGGGTATCATAGGGCCAGAAGCAATCTGAAATATATCTAATGCTGGGATCGAGAAATGAGACTTCTGTAAAGCTGCTTTAACATTAAACTTTCAGTCATGGACACATAGGTCTTGGTCTACAACTCAAGATGGGTGATCAGTGTTAAATTTGAAACAAGATGTCTTCAACAAGATGAGCAGTTGCATAATTTAGTCAGTAAAGTTCTGGCATAGTTTTTGCCAGATCCACAGGAATAATTTCTGTTTATGTCAATGAGAACAAAGTACACACACAGAAAGGTAAATGGAAAAAAGTAATAATTTCACAAACTCATAGAATATTTATCATATTCTTCTGAATATGTTAATGTAGATTCCACACAGCAGTCATGGATTTTAATTTTCATAGTCTATGACCTGTTAATATCCATATTTTTCTGCCTCTAGGTGTAGCATTTGGCAGTAAGCCATTAAACTGTGAAGTACAAAGGAAAAAACAAAACAAAAGCATGCTCAGAGTCTCTATAATCAGCAGTGAAGATTTTGCCAGATGGAGCAAATGATATGGTCAATGAAGGTGCAGAAGGTGAAAAAATTAATCTAAGGGAATTAACAGGATGAGTGACACCAGAGCGCTACCCAAAATCTCTTGTGTCAGCTTTAGCTGTCCATGCAGAGTAAAGTTCACAATGTGGATATGCACTAATTATGGGTCTCCCTCTCTGAAGTTACTGAATTTATTGATTGTTTTTACTGTGCTCATTTCACTTATTTTCCACTATTTAGTTTGGCCAAGAAGTCTCCACCTCAAACACTTTGAATTTCAAATCACGGCTTCCAAAAACCAAACAGACATGTTTCTTGTGCATTTTCCACATTCCTTCCAAAAGCATCAAAAAATGCACTTTTTTGAGACCTCTCACTACCTTAATCCCATCTGCAGCATTGCTTGCACAGTGCCTCTACAATTATTTCTAGGGTTTCCAAGCTTACAGCCTTCTACTATCCCCCACACAATACTGTGGCTGCATTTTTTCATCTTCTTTCAAGATCCACTGAGGATGCAAGAGAAGAAGTACATACTCCAGGATGACAACAGATTTTTTCAAAATAGGCTTCTGTGGCTTTAAATATGCTCTGTTTTCAATATTTAGTCATCAACTTCAGAAAGCCTGGATTCTTCCAGTCCACTTCCTATAGCAAGGGCTAATTTTGGGGTGTCTTGTACTACACTCTCAGATTTTTCCTCACAAATTACAGAACAAAGAAAGTAAGTATCTATGTGTAAAAAATGTACAGGTAATAACTTGGAAGTGATGGAGTTAGCCATATTCCCACAAGGCATATATATGTTTGTGAGCAAGTTAATTCAGAGAAAAAGAAAGGCTAGCAACCATTTTGTTATTTCGAAGGTTCACACTTGCTCCCTGCAGTTTCCTATTATTGTTTTTAACTCTACTCCATGTTCTTCCTCTTAAAACTTCTGCAAGTCTCTCAGAGAGCCCGTGACCCCTGTGTAGCAGAGCGGAGGTCAGAGAGACCGAGAAGCTCCTTGGCTGGGCACATGTGCAACTGCAAGCAGTGTTACTACTCGTGGTGACGTCAGAACTCACCTAAGAAGGGCAATCTCTGAACTAGTGGTTCCAGCCACTGCTCTCAGTGGAACACATTGGAGGCAGAAGTTAGCCAGACTTATAAACTGGTTTAATGATGCCCTGCTATTATTTCAGAAGAACTTTTGCTTACTGCTGCACTGTGCAACCAAGAATGCCTGAGGGAACCAGTTTGGCTTTCCATGAAACAGGGCAGTCCGTTCAGACAGCACATCCTTCCAGACTCTTCCACACTCACAACTTGTTTAACCTGTTGGTCTGAGAAAAAAAATTACAGGTATTTATCCTTCTTCTCCATCTCTCTCCAAACTTGTCAGGACTTCACCTAAACTGAATAAACTAGGGATCAGATTCTAGTCAAAACTACTGTTCAAAAGAAAAGCACAACATAGCATCTCTCCTTTCTCAAACCCTTTGCAACAGAAGATTGTGAACTTTTTCTTTGAAACATCCCAACAGTCCCATAAATGTGTCAGGACATATAGTTTGAAGTCTTATTGGCAGAATTCATTTTTTTAAGTGGTTGGGTTTTTAGGTTTCTTTTTTTTTTTGTAACTATAGGTGAGGTGAGTTCAGTGAAAATGAAATTTTTAAAAATGAAGGTATTTGAAATCTATCTGATGCAACAGTTGACATTTCTATTATTTTCCACAACATCTAGATATTGGTACTTTTAATCTTGTTCTGAGAACTCTGCCTCACTGCTGGGAAGAAACCTGTGGGCAAGATATGTCCTTCAAATTTCACCCTTTCTTATCTGCCACATGCTGGCAGCCGTTGATCAAGAAATCGATGACAGCAACAAATTCTGCCTTTTGTAACACTTTCCATACCACATATAGAAGTGGAAAATGAATATGTAAAAACCCTGAAGAAATTATCTTTTGTTTCATCTTCCCCTTTGTAGATTTGTCAGCCTACTGAATAACTAAACTTGTCAGAAATGCTGGCTAATTCAGCTTGTGTTTACAATTCCTGCTTTTTTAACTAGCTGTAAGTCCAAATGCAGCAATAACAATTATTTGTTGCCTTGGAAACACATGAACTATGCATTTAGGCCTTTCTCAGTGTATACCCTTTTTTCTATAATGCTGTACCACAGGCCTACCAAAGCTTATAATTTACTGGTTGGAATGAACACAACCTTCTACAACTCAGTTGTTTATCAATTGCTAATGGCCAAATTTTTCTTTAACCAAGGTGCAGATGACTTTTGATAATTCTGTCTCTGACCAGTGTCACTAACATATTTATGAAACAATGTGGTTTTTTTTTTCCAGCAAATATAAAAAAAAAGATATTTTTTTCCCTTATAAAATAAAATATTTGCTAGAAGTTCTTATTTATCCTCTTCATATCCAGAAATTCTTTGGCTTGGCAAATTGAGCTAACAAATGGCATGTTGAAGGACATTCCTAAACAATTTCTTTATACCTATTTTCATATACTTTAAAAGTCTTTGCCTTCCCTACAGTGTACTTTCAACTCTATTGTCTAAGAAAAGTAGAACGTCCTTTACATTACTTCCACATAAATCATACCACAGTAGCTACAGAAATATCAATCAAAATCATTGGTGTCAGAACAGAGTAACCTCATGAGTCTCTCACATTATCAAAATACCCTTACCATCCAGTCTAAACACACCCATCAGTTTAGCACAGGAATGTATTTGCCTTACTAGCCAAATAATAATAAACTGCTTACTTTCTCAGTTAAAGGCATTTCTCAGTTAAATAATTAATTGTATCAACCAAATCTCACTTCCATTACACTAACCAACAATGCTCTCTATAGCAAAGGCTTCTAAGCAGTCTACATTCAGTTCTGCATTCTGCTTTCTCTACCAAAATATCTAAAAACAGAATAGTCGAGAACACCATTTTGTAAATGGCTTACATCTCATTTTCTAAAAGGCACAGACATGAACTACAGACAGGTTTGCCCTGCTCCAAGAGCTCAGGGAGAGCAGGGAAGCCTCGGGGTACGCACTGATGCTGGCACCTATGTGAAGAGAATCCCGCAAAAGGGGGGAGAAAGTTCCCTGTTTAGAACTTTGTGAAAACTGGGCCAAGATTTAAATAATACCTGGACCTCCCAGAAGGCATTATGTTATTTAAAAATATGAAGAACCAAAAATCTAATTAGATTTGTAGCACACTGTTCAGGCTCCCCAGGTACAAGCAAGGAGCTTTATAGCTTAGGCTGAAAAGCTACAGAATGTCATTTTACTGCTGCTCCCTGGCTGGCTCCTCAGAATACAGTATTACACTAATAGGAACAATTACACCTTCTTCTGAAGTTTCAAGAAATCCTTTCTTTGTAATCTTAATGGGTTTTATTAATGGTATTTATTACTGTGAGTGACACATGACAAAATAAAGATACTGAAGAGTACAAAGTCTTTGACTGAGATGTACAAATAGACCTAGCAGTCAGGTCTCAAGTTCACATGCTATGGAAGCGACCCAATATATTTATGATTTTATTAAGACAGAAAAAACCTTGATATATGCACAATGTAAAATCCTCACTTTTCTTCCCTGCCCATTATTCATCTAGATTTCCAAAGGTACTTTATGAGAAATTATTCTAAACAGCAGGTGATTTGGTACCTTATACTGATAAAGAAGAAGGAAAGCAATTTCCCATCAGTTCCCAACCATCAATCCTTTTGAAAAATAAGCTTGACCGTAAGCTTAAGACACAATGCCTGAACTAGAAAATATCCAAAGGGCATTCCAAGCTGTGCCAGAGAAACTGCCATTTTTATGTGATATGTGATTTCTAAAAACTTTCTAGGTGAAAAAGGCTTTTAGTAAGGTAATAATTACCTAGTGCATACACAAAAAAAAAAGGGGGAAAATAAAGATATTTTCTCATTAGTTTCCTTATTTTCAGGAAAAATTTTCACTCCCCTAAATGAGACCAATCATTTTTTTTCTCTGCACTAGGAATTTCTTGATGATCAGGTCTAACTATCAACAGTTATGTTGATTTGTGAAGAACTTGAAAAGATGGCAAAAATATAAAACATTGACCTTTCAGAAAGTACTATTGTACTGTGTTATATACTCTCCAATGCATATTGATCATCTCCTTACCTACTTCAATAGGAAAACATAATTAAATTTAAGTTCAGTAGGGTACTTGCTATTTTTCACAGCTTGGGATTCTCTGCAGTGGCCCCAGTTGACATAATCATTAATATGAAAAGATACTCAACAACAAAAGTCAAGGGCAGAAGGTGACTCTCCAGTTTGATTCCGCCTTTTTTCCTGGACAAACCTGCTGCTAGCTTCAGAGAATTCAAGATGTTAATGCCAAACAGATTGGTATTTTGAATGATTATCATTTTAGGCAGACAAATTTCTCCATGAGCTGGTCCTACAGAGGTATCATATTCCAGATAAAAGGATTATAAATTTTGCACAGATGTGCAACTGATTACTATGGGCACCCCAAATAACTCAGAACCCTCTTCTTTTGTCCTGATCATATCACAGGTCAGGTAAGGACAACACCAAATACCTACCACTAAGAAATAAGACAATAAAAAACTCTGTCTCTGTGATGGAGTACTTAAACTAAGGAAAACTGATAGATGTTTCATAAAATAGAAAGGATGCTAACTAAGATTTGCTAAATTAAGGCAAAGTGTCCAAGTCTTTAAGAGCAAAAATAATACCCACACCTTCTCTTTTGGAGTTGTGCATAACCACTAAGAGTTGGTGAATTTATATTCCCCAGATGTCACCAAGGCAGTATTCACTAAAGAAGGTACTCTAGTCAGTGAGCCTCAAAAAATCCTTACCTGCATGTAATTATCTGGCCTGCCTACTCCTATCATTTCTACTACCCTTATTGCTAATTATTTTCTTCTAATGAAAATCAAGGGACACTTCAAGAAGAGTAATTTCCTTTACTTGTCAGCTCCTTTTCCCTTTCCCTTTCATTAGCTCTTGCTAATGCCTGCTGCTCCAAACAACCCTCCCAGCACAAATATCTCAGAGCTCCTAGATGACATTTCTGAGAAATGAAATCTTTACCATCCTTACAATATTTTTCTGACCCATTTAAAACTTTTTTATATGTTATTATATTTTATTTTTATCTATATATATATATTCTTATATTTTTAATGTAGTGCCAAAATCTAGATCAATTTCTAAAGAAAATGGCTGCTGTAGACAAATGGCAGCATAACTTAATGTTGCTTCAGTTGTTAAATACCTTCTTGTAACTGAGACAAAGAGAGTACTTTGCTGACAATTAGTCACTACTAGGATATTGCTTGGTTTAGATGACTGGCATAAAGCTTTCATTTTTTTCTTTGAGTAAAACTAGGTATTAGGAAGCATTTCTTTACTGAGAGGGTGGTTGAACACTGGAACAGAATTCTTAGAGAGGTGGCCAATGCCCCATGCCTGTCAACATTTAAGAGGCATTTGAGTATTGCCCTTAATAATATAATTGTCCAGCCCTGAATTGGTCAGGCAGTTGGACTAGGTAATCATTGACAGTCCCTTCCAACTGGCACCATTCTAGTCTAAATAATATGCATAAATAAACAGGAGACTGAAAAAGTCCTAAACTGACTCTCCCTGGGAAGTGAATGGTGCCCAGCAATGCACATCAGGGGTGTTACATTCATTGTGAGAGTTGGAAGGTGGGGATCAAAACCTTGACTCATGTCTCTTATTGGCCTAAGGGATTTCAAGCACAGCAAGACTCTGTTGAGCTTGCATTTGGAGAAAGCCTGCTTTGTTGACAGTAATTAATGTCATGGTATTTTTTCCCCAGATAATGACTCTTTCCCTTGCCTCTGAACACTGCTGTCATTTTACTGACAAGGTTCCTTCCAAGCTCTGCATCATACCACTCATATGGAAGTATGGCTGTTGGAACACTGACATCTAGAAGACGGAGAGGACAGCTCAGAGAAAGGTCTGGAGTGACTAAAGTGTAATCTTAAATGGAACCTGGGTGATTTTTTCAGCAAGTGCTCTTACTGTGTCAAAAGATGGCAATGCTCAGCATTTTGTTGGTCATTACTTTGCTTTAAAATAACCAAGAAGCCAGTACCTAATTCAGTGAGCTAAGACTGTGAAGGCTTTGATATAGAGATATATACAACGTTTCATTATCAAACATTATCAGATGGAGCCCTACTTTAGCTAGTGTACATTTTTGAAAGATAATTTTCTAGTTTTCAAGCACATTGCCTGAAACAGATGTATCCCATAGCTATCTCTCACACTGTCTTTACATTGTCAAATTCAGACACGTAACATGATTTGCAAAAGCTAAAAAAAGCAAACCAAAAGCGTGGCATGAATTTAGATGCCTAACTATGCATTTAATAACCAGATCTTTTACCTTACCTTGAATGAATGGACAAATATAAATAATCTTGACAGAATGATGCATGCTTTATAATTTTTTCATCAGAAGTACATCCAAAGATTCAATACATGGTTTTTACAACGTAATTCATGACAAAGACATACATAACCCACAAATACATTACTACTTAGCAGCTGTGTATCTCCTCCCATCATCCTGAGCGTTGAAAACTGAAAAAATAAACATATTGGCTTGTTACCCTTTAAAAGGCATTGATGGACACATTCTCTTTCTTTTTTTTTTTTTCCTACTGTTTCATCTGTCAAGCATTAATCACTGCCTTAGTTGCAAATGAAACTTTTATTGGGCAATTATCATCTTGGTCTATACTAAATTCTTTCTCTTTGCTCCATGTATTAGGCAAAGGTGGCATTGCCCGTAGAATACAGCAATAATATATTACAAAATGTGAAACCTAATGAAGGAAGTGCTGTGTTTCTTCTACCATCATATTCCTGGATATAACCAGTGTATAGAGAAGAAATGCCTGATGTCTATCCCTGACAGGTCCCACTATTAAATCAGTGAAAACAGAATGTTCTCCTGGCCCTAGAATACATGCACAAAACCCAAACATACTGCTTCTTAATCTTTTTCAATTGAAAAGGGGGAAAAAAATCCCCAATAGCTCCTCTGGTATCCCCTCATATACTTTTTGAAATTGAGAGTAAGGAGACATGAAGCAATAATGGAAATTAAATGGTGTTCCTTAAAAAATACAAAGCAACTTTAATTTAACTCTTTTAATTGAAGATGAAACAAAATATCAGTGACTATCCTTAGTAATAGACTTTGATAAGACAGAACCTGCACTAACATTGGAAAATTACTGTATTAACTTTACTTCCCCCCACTGCTTGCTTATATGCAAAGGGATGTTATGGTGCCTCTATGCATGAGCAAGATTTGTACAGCTTCCTGATTTTTTGGATGGAGAATGATCACAGTGAGTGAGCAAAATCATGCTAAATTAATGAGGAGTCAGTAGCACACATGCTGACTAGAATATCTGGCCCAATCTTTCATTCTCTACTACATGAAGTGCAATTTCTGGCCAAATCTGCTGTCTGTACAAAACAGGCAGAAAGGAAAAAAACTGAGGTGTGTGCCAGCCTCTCCAGCCTTGCAGTGACAGGATGTCACCTGGCAGCTGTTTCTCTAACTCCTCCAATTGAGTATTCTTTTGAACTGGGATTCATGCAAATGTTTATGTCAATACAACTTTAAAACAAATATCTAATGGGGGATGAAGCAAGAGCTTTCAAATAAATAATTTAAGTTTGCCCCTGGGATGATGAATGGAAAGACAAGGAAAAAAAAAGCCCAAAAACCAAAAATTCCTGTAACAGTGAAACTTCAGCACTTTTTTTCCTCACATTTTTTTTATCAGAAGCTATTCAAAATCAAAATTTAACATTGATACGGATGGAGCTACTCATCAGCTTAAACAATTTTAGCTAGAGATTTTCCTGCCAGTCTTTATGGACAGCCAGGGAGAATCTTCCACACTCCAAAATGTTCTCTATGCCTAAAACAGGTAGCAGATTAGAAGCTTTCAGAGGTTCAAATAAACAAAACCAAATAGCAATACAGTTTAAATAGCAGCTGATACAGGCATCAGTTATTCAACATGGTTCAAAACTTCGTTAGTATCCAAAGTCCATATGTGAAAAAAAGCATTGATTACACTAAATCCAAATAAAATGGCAGAAAGATTTTCACTGAAAATATAAGATTATTTGATTGCATTCTTTTATTTTACTGTCTACAATCTCACTGCTATGAGCCATATTTTTTTTCTCCCTGTGAAGATTGCTTTCAAACAATGAAATTGAAATACTATCAAGTTTAGCATATAATGAGGTTGGCATTAATACTAGCTAAATCTTTCAGATGTCTAACGTTGAGATGCATAATTTTCTTCATAACATATTCACATTGCAAAAATCTAAATTGCTTCTCTCTTTTTTTGATCTTTTGTTTTCTCTTCTGATGGTTTTGCTGCTTGCATATCCCAGCATTATAAAAATGACCTAGAT
Source organism: Vidua macroura (assembly GCF_024509145.1). Taxonomy (NCBI): domain Eukaryota; kingdom Metazoa; phylum Chordata; class Aves; order Passeriformes; family Viduidae; genus Vidua; species Vidua macroura. The sequence continues at coordinate 19,381,882 of NC_071571.1, forward strand.
GAGAGGGTGGGTTGTGCAATTCTCCTATCTCTTTATTAAAACCTGTTATTTGGGTTTCAATACTCTGATTGACTGTTGGATCTTGCCTAGAAGCAGAATTCCACAGCAGAAGATGCAAGAAAACTTAGGCACAAATAGCAGCTTTGAACCAAACAAAAGAAACAGGCTGTCAATATGCGAAAAGTTTAACCTTATGGGATCCTCACACTTATTTTCACTCAGACAAACACAAAAACTCCATGGAATTATATGCCAGATGAAGTGAAAGACAGATTACCATTTTACTATAAAAAACGTTTTTGCTAAGTACTGGATCAATACTGAGAAAAAGCAAAATTACAGGTAAGAAAATTATTTTTTCTTTTTTCTGTGTTATATCCACTCTTGTGGGCGGAAGTGATAATTCAAGGGAAGTAGCAGAGAATGACCATCATTTATCAACTCCACAGAAATGGTGATGATAGAGTAAAATAAAATAACTCTTCCTTCCTCTCCAAACCTCAAAAAGGCCTGTTTTGAAGATTTTTCAGTAAATGAAAATTTGTGAAAGACTTGGTTTTTTCTGTATGCAAAAAAGTATGGGTTTTTTTCCAATTTATACCATATAATTTCTGAATATATATTAAATATTCTAGGAAGAGCAAGATATAAACAGAAGGGAATTTTAGACCTCAGCTTTCATACAGACATCCCTTTTCATGCACAAAGCCAATAAAGTGTGTATGTATGCAAAGCTTGGTTTCTATTAGTAGTAGGCATCTTCCTTTCAAAGGTGTTTCTGAGAGGACAGAATGACTTGATATCTAAATACTATATTTAAATACAGTTCTGCTGCAAAACTAATTTTTCTCCATCCAGGAGCATCATACCTCCTCATAATCATATACCTGGCAAAACTGAAATCTAAAAGGCTCCCAGCTTGCCACCTTTCCTGCCTGAAAACAATGGAGCAATTTGGCCTGGCAAATTCCAGCACAGTTTTATATACATTTTTCATGAAACTGTCATACACCATAGGGAATGCAAATAGGCTTCTTTTAGGTTTGATTGGTTCAGATAGACATTATTGTCAAGACTACTCCCAAAATCACAAAATACCATTCAAAAATTTTGAAAAAAATTCATACCACCATTTCAAATTAAAAAAAAGGTAAAACAATTGTATGCTTTTGGTTGAAATCACCCATGTGTTGGAAAGGCCTAAGAAGCTACAGGCAGGTTTTTTAATATATCAAACCATTAACACTGGTTAGGAAGTAAAAAAAAAACAAAACAAAACACCTCTATTAGGGCAATACGCCTCAGTACATGCTCCCTGTCTGCTCTGAAGAAATTATTTTAATGAATAGCATAACGGGAAGGAGAAGATATTGAAGAATGAAGATGAAGTACAGCTAGACATGGCAGGGGTAAGTTTACCAGATCAGGCTTTCAGAAGACATGTCTCATTCAAGCTCCTTCAAAAAAGAGTTACAAGTTCCCTCCCAAAGGCAAATAATATCTTAGTATCTTCATTATTGCCCCACTAACTACTAGACAAGACACTCCCTGGATGCTTTACACTACATTGCCGGATATAGCTATAGTGCATACTCTATGCATTATTCCTGATGGCTTGAATAGCATATAGAGAAAAAAATCTTAAAGTCTTTTCTTTAGAAGATATCAAATTCAGACTCATTTTCAAAAGATGAGCATACTTACATAATTAACCACCAGTCTCTGAAGGAGGAAAAATGGGTTTGTTTTGGTTTTTTGTTTGATTTGGTTTCCTTTGTATTGAGAAGGTCTCATTAAATCATAGAGAATAAAAGGAATTCAAGGGAGGATTAAAGATGAAAAAATAAAATAATTCATTTAAAAAGGACTTAAGAAGTTTTAACTGAAGGTTGTTCAGTACCATCACAGTGCAGACAAAAAAAACCTGCACTATAACTATTTGGAGAAGAAATAGTAATTACGAAAATAAGTTAAATGCATCTGTAAAGAAAGATGTTTGTTCCATCTCTCTCAGCTTTGGGATAGATCTATCAAATACTGAATCAGTCAGACCCTTAAAAATAAAGAAATTTCAAATCTACTAATTCATGGGAGACTAGGATTTTCTTAAATTCTTATGCAATCAAACACAACTGGTCTAGAATATATATTAAGTATTAATCTGCAGGTACTCTGTCCAGCCTCCACTGGCTTTCTGAGGGAGGATGTTTGCCAGATAAAAGTTGGGAGCCAGGGCAGCTGTCTTAATTCGGAGCCAAAGTGGTACTGAATAATACAGCACAGAATGTGAGTCCAACCAAAACTCTTTTGGGTTATACAAGGTACCACACTTGCTAAATAAAATATGAATTCAATTATTTTATTTGTTATTTAAAGAATTAGTACTTCAGGATTGGCTGAGCAACAAAAGCAACAAAATTCTTGTTCAACAAAACAACAGTTATCCCAGAGGAGTAATTGCAATATGTGCTCTAATTCTCAAATTTGAAACTCAGGGTGATTACACAACCTGGAATTCAGAACATCTGAAGGACACTCACAAACATATCCATTATTTACTATTCTGAGGAAAAGGCATGAACATGTCTGGCACCTTTGAACATCTGAGTTCCAGAGTCAGATTTTATCACAAATAAGCACAAGGCATTTGGCACTAGCCTAGCCAGCTCTCAGGAGCCTGTTCATATAAGGCTACTCCAATTCTGATTGATATGTTTTTATTTTTAAGAAAAATTTCCATGAGTCTTAGGTTTTATAAAGTCCCTGGATTTCTGTCTACAGCACTGAAGGCAAGAATACAAATGAAGAAAAGTCCCACTATTATAAGAGGAGATAAAGACTGGAGACAAAGCCTTGAACTCCTGCAAGATATTAGCAAAGTTTCTAGACTAAGGGGAACCCTAACTTTAGCCTAAGGCCCTTCTGACAGCACATACAGATTCAGACTGTCATAGCTGACATTTTAAAATGGAAAGACAAAGAGATAAAAACTGTTGACCAGCTGTTGGGATATCAACTTAAAATGCAACTGTTCCAACTAATCTTTACTCTGGGTCTGTTGAGATGATGTCGTGGATTACTCTGCCTCAGTCACAAGGTCCATTTAAGCAACAACAGTCAAGATTTGGCCCACAGTAAAGTCAACCAAAATGTCTCAAACTAAAATGATTTGAGAAATCTAAAAGTGAGTATCTTTTCATGTATTTCACAGAACGTTTAGAAAATTGAGGAAGCAGATATATATGACATCCTTCTGCATGAAGGAAGATTCAATTAAACCTCAGATATTCTTGCCAGATATTTGTTTAATACATTCTCAAGTATCTCAATCTCTACCAGTGGAGACTTTCCATGTCATTAAGTAATTTGCTGTAGAGCTTAAACTGCTCATTCAGCCACAAGGGTTTCCCTAACCCTCTAGTCTGATATTCCTTACTGCCATCTAAGTCCTGCACTGCTTATCCTATCCACAATGGACAGGAAGAGAAAATTACTGCTTTTCCCTTTGCAACTGTATTTTAAGCACCTGAAAAATAATTTTTTGTGGTCCACTTCAGTCTGATATCATTTTAGTAACCAAGCCCCTTTCACATTTCTCTTCACTTTCCAGACAGGTAAGATCCCATTTGCTACATATTTGCTTTCTCCTTTGTTAGATGGCTTATGTCCCTTCTGAAGGATACAATGTGCAAGCCTGGATGCATGATTCCTGTTGAGAATATATGAGCTCAGACGAGAATAGACAGCCTTATCTTCTTTTTTTTTTTTTTTTTCTCTTCTTAACATCCATTTTAGCCTTTAGAACTTCAAATATGAATCCTCTTTCTCACTCCTGTAATGTTGCAGTCACTATTCTGAGAAAGACACTCTCACAAAGTTTCACATTGAATTGGCTTCTATTTCTTTCAGAATGCTGCTTTCATTTGTCATGATCATCCCAAATACAACACTCCAGTATAATTTTAAGCCTCTCACCTTTGCTTCATCTGCAAATTCAGTAAGTATTTCTCAGCTGATATCATGGAATTGCTCTTTTCTATAAGTTTCTTTTCAGCATTATAGAATCCATAGCTCCGGAACAAAATATACCTATTTCCCTTCCATTTTATCCTGAACACTTCCCCTCCCACCAGACATAATGTCACTCAAGTAATGTTCCTGGTTTTTATAATTGTGTTATGCAATAAGTACTAAATCTCTCATTGCTGAAGTAATGTTATGACAGCTTTCCTCTACTACCTTTGTTATTGTGTAACTGAAGGTAATATTTGCCTCTAAAAGCCTAAAATGTTTCTAATGTTTTATAAGCACGGCATTGTAGCTGTTCCTTGATGCAGTTAATCCGCTTTATATCAATGCAGTTGTTTATAGGAGTTACACAACAGATTTCAAAAAAAACTTTTTTTTTTTTTTTTTTGGTCATGAAGTTAACACATGCATAATACAAAACCAGTCAGGACATATTTTTGGGGCAAAGCTATGCATGTTTCTTGCTCAAAGTCCCTAGTCTGTTGGGCTGCACTGCCTAGTATCACACAGGTTTGTGGGACCCAACCTTCATGCAAACAAAACAGATTGCTTCAAATAATCTTTCCTGTAGCCAAGGCTTGAAGGATGGGTCAGTAATTTCATTAACATATCCTACTCTGGTATGAATACTCTTAATTGAAGTCTGGAGACTAAAGACATTTCAGATGGGAGGTTCTGTGAAATAAGGCATGTAATTAGGGAATGTCTCAGAATGACTGAAAGGGTGTTTTTCATCAACACCATCTCTGCTGTTTGAGGCCATTCACTGAACTTTGCAGAAAGGACTTTCTGAACAAGAGAAATGTGGAACACACCTATTATTACTGTCAAGTATGACACATAGGTGAGAACAAAGACTATCCCTCCATTAGTTAGAAAATCAGAGCTCTGGCTAATAAAAGCTCTACATTTAGTCTGGGGCCTTTACTACAGAATTGTTTAAAACTATTAGCAGCATCTTCTGTTTTTCTCAGAATGAAAGTTGATAAATTAACAACAGAGGGAAGAGCTCCTAAGCTAAACAGTTCACTTGGAGTCGTTATATAAATGACCTTTCTGAAATGTGTCCAAGACTTAAATTACTCTGATTAGTTGATATCTGTGGAACTGGCAACAAGCCTTTTCACTGTTGCTCTCATAGTAATTATTATTCTTGTTTCACTGCATATTTTGATAGCATTTCTCAAGTGTCTAGTTATAAATCTCTTAGAAGCCTGAGGATGGTTGAATCAGTAGAAGTAAAATAAGAACAGATCCCAGCTGATATGGTCCTTGCCTTCTCTGTACATCTATTTTTGAAGTTGAAAATAAGTGTCTTCCTACATCCAACCCAGAACTGATCAGAATGCGCTTAAAAAAAGGAACAGGGGTGCTTTTAAGCCTATCCATTACATTTATATATCACAAAAGGATGTATAATTCAGAACAACAAAGTTATGAGCACAGTTTGCTTCTTTTTGTTATACTACTTTTTTAAAAATTAACTATAAAAATAGCATTTTTAATAGCTATAATCACCACACATTTTTCCATGCAGATAACAGCTCTCTTCAGATTCAAGAAAGCACTAGATCTCATTTATCTAATCTTTCAGAGCCAATTAGTTTTACCAGGAAAATATTCATCTCATATCCTCAAACATCAAACCTTTCATGTTCCCATAACTCATCTCCCAAACTGCTATCAACTCTGCAACTAGAGTTTTTGTCTCTTTGTTCCCACAGCTCTTCTACACACCCCTTCAAGTCCCATCACTTCTCATTAACTAGTAACTTCTCCAAATCTCTTTAATAGAAGAGTTAAATCCCTCAAGTCAAAACTTTGTAAATTAACAGTTATTAATCCATGTTTCACCCTGCTCTGCATTATCTGCCACTGAATCAGAAACAGAAACTGCTGTCTTAGTTCCTAACATGTTAAATTACTTTAGAAAGTTTCTGTTTTCTCTGTAAAAATCATTCATTTGCATCCTGTGCTGCCTAAGAGTGACACAATGCACAAGATATTCCTCTAACAATATGGTATGACATGCCATGGAAAACCAGCTGTGAAGTATTTTTTTTGATAGATGATGCAAGAAAATTTTCATGCTGTATGATGAAAGCGGATATAAGCAACCTTTTAATACCTTGCACCACATCTTGATTTTTTTCTTGATCACACACATCCGAATAGGTAGAAGACTTAATTCTGGTGGTTTTGAAAGATAAAGCTGAAATAATCTTAAATTAAATATATCTTTATACTGAAGATAAAAAAAATCCATATATAAATATGCATCATTATAGAACTCCAGTTTCCATTTCAGTGCATCCAAGTGGAAGTACATGGCTGGCAATTGACAAAGATGCCAACCATAAATTTTGGTAAAGAGAGCTCCAGAAAAACTTTTTTTATTCCACTAACACATTTTCCTGTTCAATAGTACAGAACTAAATGGCCAGATAATAACTACATATATGAATGTCATGAATGTCACCATAACATCAAGGAGGTGAGAAAAAAATTCTTCATTACCAAGAAGTTAGATTATTAACTGAAAAATTTTCTACATGAAATACAATACAATTATATTGCAAAGGAAAAAATGGTGAGTGGGCTGAGGCACTCAGGGAGCAATTCCAAGAGCTACCAGTACTGACAGACTTCCCCAAGACAGAAGATGATAAATGTGCAGAAGAACTGTTTGTAAACAGAAAAATCATCCAGCAGATTAGGCAGAAACAATCTTTCCTTAAGATCTTAGCAGGGTTTTGTTTTGCTTCCTCATCCAACAGTACTTTCAATTATTGAGACAGAATGACAAAGGAGCATATGTGCTCAATGATCAGAGGACCTGCACCATCAAACTGGGCATCTGCTACTCATTTCCAAAGGATGCTGCAAGTGAGATACAAGTGAAAACCAGAATACTGAATAGTCCTGAGCCAGGCCAGCTGGAGCAGGACCAGGCAACTGGGCTCTTTTCAGAGGAACTCAACACAAGTGGTGTATAGAAAGTAATTTGTACCTGGGACTGAACCCTGTAATTGTTTCATTGTATTTGATCAGCAGTGTTACAGAGATGATTTAGGCATACATATGGCCAACAACAGACCAAAGTGTGACTGCAAATTTATGCTTGGTCTTGCTCCCAAACAAAGTTAAAGTGCATTATCATGACCCAGCCATTAATCTGTGAACATATGACTAGATCTCAAGGAATTGTACCCTTGAACACGATGCATCACAGAAATAATCACCTAATTTATGAAGCTGAAGGGTCTCCTCTGACTTGACTTCATTCTAGCCTGACTTGCACCTGCCCGGTTCTGTCCTGAATTGCTCACTCATTTTGGAAAACATTATGGCTACCTACTGCATTCACCAGCTGTAACTGCAGCTGTTATTTCTGCTGTCCTTTTTTCCACCAAAAAAAAAAAGTGTCTTTTTTATTCCATCTTCCCATGTTAACTGGCAGCCCAGGAAAACACATTTTGCAAACAAAATTCTGAAGTGTTGGATTAATTTGATTCATGATATAATAGTTGTTCAGTGACAGAATCACTAGGGTTGCAATGTTACTTACAATTCTTTTTTTATCAACTGCACAGCATTTACAGAGAAGATGGTTTCACTTCAATTTTTTTTTCATTAAGTTTTACAAATATTTTTTCTTCTTCTTTCATTGTTTTAGATAAATTCCTGAATAACCTTATTAATAATTCAGTAAGAAGGACATAATTTCTCAGTTTTATGGAGATGGTAGCTCTTCATAAATGTGTGCTAAAACAGCTTCTACTAGAAACCTTTGTAATCTCACTACATTGTGGGAAAGGGAAGAGGGAAAGAACTCCTTTTCATGGAGAACATGGTTACCAGTGAGTTTTTTCAAAATGGTGAACAGAATCACAGAATTGCAGCAACTGAAGTCATATGGGACTTTCAGGAACATCTAGTCCAAACCCTGTCTCAAAACAGGTCTGTTTAGAACAGGCTGCTCAAGCCCATGTCCAAGTGAATGCTGAGTTCCTCCAAGGACAGAGGTACCACAACCTCTCCATAAATCCTATTCCAGTCTTTGACTATTCTCATGGTAAATACAAAAATCTCAATAACGAATCAGAATATTCTACATTAATATATTTTCTTACCCAAAATTTTAAAATCTATGACTGATTTAAAGTCACACTAATTACAAAAAAATCAGCTTCTTATTCATTGCTTTGTGCCCCTCAAACCCTTAAATGCAAAGTTTGACTTGAATTTCTTTTCTCTCTTCATTGACTGAGTGGCAAATTAAATTCTATAAATAAAATGCATACAGGAATTCTAAACAGATGTAAAGGTAAAAAAGGATCCAGAACAGAGCATGAACATGGCACTAAATCATCCCACAGACAGAATAAGCCTGATAATTGTCCAATTAAACATTATTGCAAAAAAGGTCATTACCCTGTCTCCTACCACTCCAATACATAGCATGCAATAAAATCACATGTTATCCTGCTCTGATCATCAGGATGACTGGAAGTAACACAGAAGAAAGAAATCAGATATTCAACCTGCTTTCACCTCAAAGTAGTTTTTTTTTTTTTTTCCTTATAACTACTGCAGCTAAGGCTCTAAGAGGCCTGATAAACATTTCCAGTCTTGGGTAATAATAATTTAGTAGTGTCCAAGCAATTACTGTGTATGAAGTATCACCCATAGACATAAAAAAAAGATTGTTTGAAGAGTTTTTTCCTTATAAATGCTCTCATACAAATGTGGCCAAATGCAGATGTGATGGTAAGAACAGGAGGCTGAACAGAGATGAATCTATAAATTGTTATCTGGTTTATCTGGATCCATTTCAGCATCCATCTGCACCTTGAAAGATGGAAGAGTTGGGTGGTTGATTTGTGGGGTACAAATCATCCCTTAACAAAAACTTTTAGATCCTTAACATCTCTCTTGAAGGAAGCATAACTTCAGTCTCCAGTGCTAGTTTCATTGCCTTATTTTAGCTGCTAATTTAAAGCTAATTGTAGAGCAGGTCACATTTAAGCCACTGGAAAAAAAGCCCAGTTACTTTTATGGTGCATGGCCAAGATCTGAAAGTAAATAATAAAACCATTAATTGAATCCATTTAAAAGGAAAAAAACAGCAAGAAGAAAACACAACCCAGCTATGATTATTCGGAATTACATCTAATTTTTCTAACTGTTTCCCAGGTAAACAGAATGTCCATTGCTTTCTTAAGCTTTATAAAATCCAAACCACAAAGTATCTCCTGTTGTCTCACACTGCCATACCTGGCTTGGCCCTTGTAATCACAGAATGTGGGCTGCAATTTGCAGACATGTACCGGCATTTTTCTTTTCCCCAACAACATGGAAGACATCTACAAAACCAGAGCTGAGAACTGAAGCAATGCTTCCTCTGGGTACCATTCAAAAAGCCCATTATCATCAGAAGGCAAACATGCTCCTTTTTTTTTTCATAAATGGGGTAATTCAAAACATGAAATAATTAACACATTCCTGGGAGTATGAGTGCACTCAACCCAAAAATACTTGCTACAGAATACAGCCTCTTCATTTTATATTCATGATAACGTAGGGAGTTAAAACATTCCCTCCCTTATTTATTTATGTGCAACAATAAACATCCTTTTCCAAGCAGCATGAAACATACCAGAAAATAGAGTTCTATCTCCACTTCTATTCTGTGGCTCAAAATTGAGAAGAGAAAAATCCCAGCAGTGTGGCACAAGATAATTAAAATACAACAAAATATAACTCAGCTTTACAACTAAAGTAATTTGTTCAAGACTGACAAGATACGAACGCTCTGACATCTACAATGCCCAAACAGGCAACATGTTCAGACTGGGCAGAGCACAGTTCTTTGCTGTTCACAAAGCTATGTGAAATGCTTACTGAGACCTTGGATAAAAAAGTTTACCTAGTGCATTCCTTCAGTTCATCCACCATCAGGTTCACTAAAATGAACAGGCTGTGAAATCAATGGCTTCCCAATTGTTCATTTGTAGGAGAGGCACAAACTTTTATATAAAAGAGACAGAACTGCCAACATTTCAATGAATCTGAAAGAACTTACCCAAAGCCATTGACCCAAAAAGATAATCAGCACATGGTGGTGAGCACTCAATGCTCCCCCACTAGAGAAAGTGTTTAGTAATGGTGACATAACCCCTGGATTCTGGGTCATCAGATATAAAATATCATTACTGTTCAGTAACTATTCAGTGACTCAGAGGACACAAGAAGAGTTGGCAATCACAGTCCCTTTTTTTGTGCTTGTGATGAGCAATTTCTGGCTAGACAAGTGGTTCTCTACAGTGGCAGGCCAGAGGATGCCAAGTCTATTCTGTTCCAGCCAAGGACTCACACAGGTATTTCAATGGGATTACCTGAGAGCTTGACAATTGATTACAAGTTTGAAGGTTATGTATGTTGGACTGGGACCAAAGTGCTCAGCACTAAATCTCTCTTGATGAACTTCTCTGTATAAACATGTATTGAGAAATGAAAAGAAAAAAGAGAAAGACCTAGATCCTGAATGGTGTTTAGATACCAAAATTATTAAATACCAAAATCCCATGTATGTTGCAACATCCTTAAATATCTTCAAAGATATGAGGCAAAACCACCCTCTATGCTCCCAATCACTCTGTTTGCTGTGAGCCTTAGCGAAGAGGCCAGTGACAGAACAAAGGTGCAGAAGGCAATTCCCACATGGCAACCTGGCAGACTAGAGAGAAACACCATAGTTTACTGTACCATAGCTCAGACTCTTTTGTAACCATCTGAATTTATGCTTCTCTGATTTGGCTGTCAACCATAAGCATTAAAGACTCTTTGTAACATAAAAGAAAATGCTTCCTATACTACAACTACCTTGCAAAAGTAGTCATAATTTAATCACAGTTGCTAAACAACCAACACATTACATTGAGTCATATTCATGACTTTGCCTAATCTGTATCAGGGAAATATCTACTTTATTTATAGAGACTTGTTTCAGTTTAACTAAAACTCTGTTATAGCTGCATGCCAAGGAAAGAAGCCATACTGGCTTCTTAAATGGATAGTCACGTAGCACTTCCATCTGTTGAATGTGTTTTCTCTGTAATTTCCCTTTTAGCATGGAGTCTTTGATATGCAGAAGAATGGACAGCACTTGTCAAACTATGATTACTTCAGAAATTGAAATACATAAAATAATAACCAAGGCAATCAAATGCACACACAACTATCATTTGCTTGGAACACAGACAAGTAGACAGTAAATGACTCAATTTATAATTAATTCAGAAAAAGAAGGAGGAGTTGAAAAAAACCCTATATAAATACATTCTTCAGACTTGGCAGAAAATAATAACTGAACAAGGATCTCAAAAGGAAAATTAATGAATGACAACAGGAGCAGCACATGTGTAACGTGAAGATAGACTACAAGAAAATGAAACATGTTGCTTATGGGAAAATAACCACCTTCTCCTTATTTTACTCAGAAAAAAACCCACATAGTTCCTAATGGAATTCAAGGCTATTATTCAATCAGAAGATTCTCATGAAGGCAGAAACTGTGAAAGTATGTTTCCTAAAGCAGAGCCCCAGGAGATAATTGAAGCCCTAGAAGCATAGCAGTGATTTTCTTGAACACTCATCCCCAGGTTACCTTAAAAAAATCCATCAGACAAGAACACCCAATGCAGCAACATAAAGGTTGCAGTCAGTGAGATGTAAAAAAAGAAAGAGGAAGAAAATAAAATGCCTAAAAAATCTTTGGGGAAAATTATGGGTGAATATTTGCATATGTACAAATGCTAATTGAACTTTGCTATTTAAACCATATACCTGAAAAAAATAATATTAAAAAAAATCCTAGTTCCCTTTTGAAAGTACTGTCCAGAAATTTCACATATCTTAGCAGTGTTTTAAGAGCCTCTCAATAGCCACAGTTTTTGGAACTCAAGCACAGTTCTCAAGATCACACTCAAGGAGATTTGCTAAAAGGAACACTGAAAAACATGGACTTGACATGTAGGAAGGCCACAGATGTCAAAGCAATCCTGTGTGAAGAGCCCCAACCTCTAGTCTAAAACAATGGAGATTTAAATGGAAGCCACTCTAACAAAGCAGGTCCCAGCCTGACAATTCACACACTGCAATGATTTCTCTAAAAGGAAGAAATATTTTTATGGAAGTTATAGAGGGGGAAAAAATTGATTTAAAAATTCACTTCATAAATCCTATGATACCACAGAACTGGAGAGAGAAGAAAACAGAACAACTGTTTTCTTCCTAGGTCAGATGAAATTAAATCTGTAGTCTTCTCAGTCATGCAGCCATTTCTCAAGGACATCCAGTGATAAATCAAATTATTAGAAGAGCCTCATACTCCTTACATGAGGACCAGATCCCACTCCGTGCTCCTCTCCCAGATGGCATCAAATAATGGTGTGCTAACCTTATTATTTGCCTTCAAAGTTCCCCCACCACCAAAGAACTTAGTCACCACTGCTCTGAAGTTACGGTCAGAGGACAGTAGGGACAGAGCTGTGTTTCCAGCACTTGTCAATTAGTGCTACATATAACCACTGCACTTACCAAAGCTGAATGACAGCCCTGTGAAAATTCCATCATCCTAAGTCCTGCAGCCAGAGGGGCTGATGCAATTTTTTTCCTAAATGAAAGAAATTTCAGCCGTTCTTCAGTTCCAAGCTATACAGAATGCACACCATACATCATACAGGGATGCAAAACCGGCTCCCTCTGCAGCAAGGTGAAGCACCAGCAAGGAAGGGTTAGAGAAAGGATTATCAACATACGGTATAGCACATAAGCTGGCACAGTCTAATTTATGAGCTAACAAGTCTGTGGAGATACCTTAAAATAGGGAAGCAATACAAACCATTCAAAGTACCTAAGACTCAGAGAGCAACGGAGGCCAAACAATGGCAAGAAATTAAATAGGTTTAATATACTACTGGGCACTCACAGATAAGTGCCATTAGTTCCCACATACTTCATTTTTTAAAAGACCAATTACAGAAGTCCTGCCACCGAATAAAGATTGTGGCTTTTACTGTGGCTTCTCAGGGAGAAAAGAAATTAGTCTGGACAACTTAGAAATTATACAAGCAAATAAAAATATGCCAGTATTATTATTTCTTAACAAATCCCATGATTTCTTGAGCCTCGTGGCATTTAATTTTGGAGTCAGTTGCATGGTAAAGCTTGGTTCATGAAGGCAGGGATACAAGGCTGTTATCATCTGCATTGAAAAAGCCTGAACACTTTACAAGAGCAAATTTATTGTTACTCAGTCATCACACTGGTGTAGGAGATATATATTCCAACATCACCAAAGAAAATCTAGAAGTTTACATTCCTATTTTCTCCAATTACTAATAAAAGTCACTTTGAAGAGTACATTAAACTAATGCCAGGCAAAACACTGCAGCACTTGCTCCTCACAAAGATGAAGCTTCCAGCCATAGCAAAATTTGGCTGCTAAATGCATGTCCTTATTACCATAATGTTTTTTTGTGACATCTGCTGCCCTATAATCAGTGCTTGGATGCTAACAATTACATGGGATATGATACTGTACATCTAATCAGTGCTTTAGTGAACGAAAGAAAAGGATCAAGTCAGAAGAAAAAAAATAATTCAATACCAAACTTAACACAGAATGGAAATTTTGGTTCTCTCTTAGGTGTTCCCATTATCTGATGTTTTTTGATATGTGGTAAAGAAATTTTAGTTATACTAATGAGGCACTACCAAAAATCAACTCCTAAACCACAACTGCATTTAAAACAACTGCTGCAACACTTGCCTTTTCTGGGAGTCCTGAGGGCAGAGGAGCTCTTAAAGTTTCTCTTCATATGAGGCAGAAATATATGCAATTTGATGAGTCAGGGTAAAAATGTCCCTTAGCTATCCATCTCTTTCTTGCTAAACTCTTTGGACCTATGTCTTTATTTGTGTGTGGAGAAACACAGGCAACATAAAAAACAGTTACCCTGAATTCTGGAGCTCAAATAACACAACTGTGATTCCACTCCCCCTGTGATTCAAACCAGGCTGGAAGTTTCCTTGCTATAGAAATAATGCAAATGTATTAAAAATTGTCACCACCCTTGAAGAAAAGAGCCATAAAGAATGAAACACTGTTCTAAAATCTGTTGGAGACCAAGCACACAAATTGATTTTTATTAGGTTCTTTTACAGAGACAATACTAGAAAGAACTGGGATTGAAAGTGAAAGTCCTGAAAACTGGTTTGGCCACTATCCTAAAACTGTAGGATGAAATTATATGTCATAGTCTTCATTACTTGAAGTCAAGTCTTTAAGTCAGATTTTTTGTAAGATACATTTATACTCAGATTTTAACAAAAGAACACTGAAGTTACAAACTCCCAGTGAACCCTAGGAATGGACTCTCATTTGTTTAGCTGCCCACCACTAGCTTGATGATGACATACATATATTCTTAAATCTGTCTTCCAGTTTTTAAATTAGCCTGTACAGCCATGCTATCCCTTGGGTGCTCTAAAGAAAGACACTGAGACACTGGACTATGGAAGAGGTGTTTAGTGCTCTTTGTCCCCTGTAAACAGATTTCATAAGACTGAAATAAGTTCCAAGAAGACAAAAGCAAGAAAGCACACTCCCAGCTCCTCCAGTTACAGTTACTTTGTCAGACTGATCAGCTAACTTTCTTGGTCTCTCTGAAGCAGCAACTTGGGCCACCAATTCCACCATTTTTTCAAGATTCTTTCTGCTACTGAACCTCATTTGGAGTATTTCTGCTTTCTTTTGTTTTAATGACATTTCAGAAAAGGGAGGAATGGCACAGAGTAATGAGCTGGAATCCTCTCACTATGTTTCCCAAGTTCAAATGGCAGAGCACTGCTCATTTGTCCTTTCAAAGGTGGCTCTTCTCCCGTCATTGGGTGCTGGGATGCACAGATGTGATTGATGTCCCTGCCCCATCCCCCCTGGATTAGCTTTAAGCTGCTTTTGCTAGTTAAAAGACTAATAAATAATGATAAAATTTTACTATTCATTACCACACCAACTTTGCCATGACACTTTGCATTAGTCCCATAACTGAAATTACATCATCTTCAGGAGCCAACACAATCTAAACATGGTACTTGAGCACAAATTAATCACAGGATTAGGGAACAGGTTTTCTGATGTGTGTGACATACCTGTATCCCTTCAGGGGAATGCCTGAAGGACTCAAACACAGTGCTATGATGCTTCATTTTCAATCCTCCACTAAACAGTGGTTTTAAAATCCAGTGACCAGTCACCCTTTTGATATTCATACTGCAAGGTTTGGACAGACTGCAAAGTAGTACAGCAGGGTTATCTAAGCACCTATCATAGTAACACTATGGGAAAACCTTGAGTGAAATCTGTAGATAAACAGTCGTGCCACAAAGGCTGAGCAGAAGCCAGCAGGTTAGACACACAACTGTGATGCTAAGAAACCACTCTCTCTGGGAGATCTGGAGCAGAAACAGCAAAGTTATGATATAACCCATGACCACAGACAGCACTGTCAGTGAAACTGCAAGCCAAGTCTCCTGGACAGAGGCCCAATGGGATGTTCTCCAGGCAGCAGAATCTGTGGCACTTGTTTTAGAGTCTAGCATACATGATTTTAGTGTCTTTTCAGATTACAGCAAAAAGGAAATTGCAAGGCCAGAATATGCAAAAAAAGTAGATTGCCTGTGAACATGTCTACTTCTCTTACATCTCCAGTCACAGACTTTGGGCAACACCCTTCCCTCATACTGCTCCCACAGGTGTTTATCTGTGGAACACTGAGCAGTGTTGAAAGACTCATTTATTACCTCCCAAGATGGACAAAACATTTTCCTCTGCACTACTGCACTACAGGACTCAAAAGGAGCAGGAAAAGTTATGCAGCAGTAACACCAGATTTAGGACACCAGTACCCTGCAGATGTGTATCACCTATATAATATTCCATAATGTTTAGGTGTGCACTCACTAGAAATCTCTTTGACTTTGAAAGGGAACCACATTCAGAACCCCCCTTCTCTACTGGTTACTGATCTTTGTATTTGCATAAATTTATTCATGGCAAATATATATCTATTTGATCTTTACCTCAAATATCTCCTCTTCTCTGTTTTTTCTCCTGAAATATATTTACAGAAAGGTATTATGACTTCTTCCAGACTTTATTTTCTGAGACTAAAGAAATTTATCCTACCTCACAGAGAATTTTTTGTCCTATTCATCCCAAATAGGCTTCCTGTGCACCTTTTGCAATTTGAATGTGTTTTTATAGCAAATGAATGATCAGAACTTTATGAAATACTTTATGCTCAGTTATATCAGCAAACTTTCCCACTGCTGAAAAATATGGTTCTCATGTCTTTTAGTAGCACAGCCACATTTTCCACATCTATCACACATTTTTATGGTCCAGTCTTTTCTCCAGTAAGGAGGTAGATGATAAGGGCTTTTTTTTTTCAGTTTCAATCAACAAATGTGAAAATTTTGACTATGTTATATTTCATGCCTTTTTCATACTTTCACATCTCCTTATTATTTTTTTACAGGAATTACTAGTCCTCCTCTGACACTGATTAAAAGGAATCATCAGCACAAGAGCAGAATTTACTCCCATTTTAACAACAATTTTATTATGGAAATACAGAAGAAGACCAGTTCTCAATGCCAATTTAGGAGAATCTCTGTTTGCTTGGAGAGAAGCTGTTTCTCCTTTGTTCTTCACAGAGTCTTGCCATGTCCAGTACAGCTCCTCTGTGAGTAACCATTTTCCCTATTTGAACTAACAATTTCTATGGGATACATAACAAATGCTTTTGGGAACAAAAGTAAAATAAGATCTACCACAATCCCTTTTCACTAAACAGTAAAGAAATAATCTTCCCTAAGTCACCTAGATATTAAAAAAGAAAAAAAGAAAAAAAAAGGAAAAACCTTTATGTCAGTATGTAAAAGAAATTTTAAAATAATTGTTTCAAAATGTCTAAAGCTTGTGTTTAATTGCCTGCATCACTGTTTTTCTCATTTTGACAAATTAAATACATGGCAAAATGGCACATACTATCAAATTAAAAGGTTTTTTTTGCTAGGAAAAAACACTGAAAATCAAAGGATAAAAACATAAAAGCTTGTTTTTCTTCCCTAAAAGGAATATATTTTTATGATTTAGTCATCTTTAAAAACAAAACAAAAAACAACAAATCATGTTTCTTACAAAACCATTCTGCAAAACAAGCAATCCATCTATTAAAATATAGATTGAGCCTGGACTGATATTCAGTTGAAAATGCTTTTTATTTGTATTATCATTATGAGGTAAAAATGGTAGGGAATTTGTTTGCTCTAACTATTGGATAAACTGTAACAGATATTTGAGTATGGATGTTTTCAAAGGTTCCTCTTTCAACAACATTTTGTATAATTTGCTTCAACATCTGTTGGCCTGCTGAGTTTTTCTTTATTCACATTTCACAGGACCTATAATTAAACCCTCTTAAATAATGTATCACTTCAGGTGTCCTAATGAAGAATCTTGAGGAAGCTGGTAATAGTTTGCTAAGGGAGAGCAACAAAGCTCCTTCTCTTCTTACAATTATTTCTTGCAAGATTCATTCTCTTCAGCAGAGGGAGGGCTGCAGTAAAAGACAGCAACTCAGGGCTGAAGAGGTCATAAAACTCCCAAGAGCAGGAAATTACATAGGCATATCTGCCAATGAGGTCTATATATGAAAAGTCATTAGGCTTTCCCAATCTCTTCAGTTCCTGCTTCCCCAAATAAAAGAACAGTATTTTAAGAGCAGCAAACCCCAATCATCTCGTTTCAATTTAAGATTATTCCTCCATTTTATTTTATATGATAAGCATATAACTCATACCAAACACAAAAAGTATCCACCTGCTAACGAGAAACCAATTAGATGTATAAGCAAGTAGGGGATTTTCCCCCTTGAAACTTGATCCTGCAGCCCATGCAGAGTTTTGAAGCAGTAAATACCTACTACAGTATTGATACCACATGATTTGGCATTTGTTCCAACGTGAGTTTTAGTCCCCAGGTTTAACAACCTTGGAAGGCCCCACTTCATCATGCCACAGACTCAGGGAGAAGAAGTCACCCACCTCCCAAGAGCTGTGTCACCCACTGGGTACCAGACTCATCATCCTCCCAGGCTGGAGAGTTCTGTGAGCTTCACCTGCCTTCCTCCTCTTGGGACTCCAGGCTTCTCCATCAGGGACAGGCATAAACCTCAACAGGCAAATTACTACTGAAGCCACTAGGATTTTTGCCAGAGTAAGGAAAGCAAACTTAGACTAACATCCGCAGATATAGCTGTGCACGACGATCATCAACATGTGAAGTTGCTTGTACAAACACTAGCAAAAAACAGTCAGAAGAACCCTGATGTCCCTAAGTAGTCACTTTATTTGAATGCACTGTGAGGTACCATAAGAAACTGTATGAGTTACTAACAGAAGTCAAAAGTGGAAAAGTAAAAATAAACATTGAGAAAAGATAATTACTAGATGCTCTTTGCAGTTTATTGAATTATGACTTTGATTAGTACTGAGTATTAAAAAGATGACAAAATACTGAAAACAGTAATTAAGCTAGGATAAAGAAGGCTGTATTTCCTTAATACATGACATTCCATCAATAAATAAAAGCAAAACTTGGAGTGGAATATGCTCTGAGAATAGTAAAAGGAATGGTACTTCTGGGAAGCAAGCACACCAAATATTCAAAGTAATATGCTTATTATAAGGACTGTGAAAATCAATGTAGGAATATGCAAATAAAGAATGAAAACAAAGAAAATTTACTGTATAACTGCTGTGCAGCCTTATCTTTAAATATGACAATATTTACACATATGCATATATAACTCAATCAGTCAGAGCCTGGTGCTAATAATGCCAAGGATTCAACCCCTGTATGGGCTGTTCACTTAAGAGCTGGACTTGGTGATCCTTGTGGGCCCCTTGCAACTCAGAATATTCTGTGACAGAGGTACCTACAAACACCCTCCTATCTTTCCATTTTTATAAGAGGTTACATACTGAATGTCAAAATGGGTTCACAAGTATTTTCAATATGTAAATTCACAATGTCCCACAGCTCCTTCTAAATATTTCTAATTTATTTTGCATCCTTCTACGCAGCTGGGACAGTTAACATTTCTTTAAAAATTATTTAGCAGTGGAAGAGACCATAAGCTCTGGCAACCTCTTGTACATAGAGCTCTGTGCTTCCCAGACCAGCAGCTTCCCCCAACCAGTGAGAGCAACAGAGCTGAGCTCTTCAGGAACCAATGGGAAATGTTCTTCGAGAAACACATATTCAAAAGTCCTGTTGAGTACAGCAGACTGCTGATCAGAAGCTATTGGTCCCAAGACTGACTATTCTCTTTAATATTTTGATTTCAAAGACTAAATGGCTGAAACACAATTTGCTCCCAAATGAATTGCTTACTAAGGTGCAAAAACTCCCACATTACCTGGCATTATTTTGAAATTGAATAGAAAATAAATTCATGCAAAAGTAAATTAAATGCAAAATATAACCTTGCATACCACACATCTAGAAGTGCTTAAGGAGATTTTGGGCACTTAGTTCCCACTGACGTCAGTGGTAAATGCCCAAGATTAAGCACTTAGGGAACTGTACAGTGAGAGTTGCAGAACTGCATGGCATTACTGTAAGTTATATTCATCTTATTCATTAAAGTTTCGTATTTGCAGTTTTGTGGCGAGTGTTCCAAATGCATTGTGGTTGTTGTAAAACCAGACATTCCAAGCTAAATGGAGCGCATGTCTCATGGAAGCTATTAAGTAAAGGATTAGAAAACATTTAACAATTTTTTTCCTAGAAATCTACTCTAAATATTAGCACAAATGTATATCTTTCAGAAATGAGACATTAATTAAACTCAATGGCTTGATTAAATTTCCAAACCAGATAACTGTTCTTTAGAAAAAGAAACCCAAAACATCCAACTGATGCATCTAATTTATAGCAGACCTTAAAAAATAAATCATACAGGTCATTAATTTTATATCACATGAGACCTTTATATTAGATTAAATGCTCAGATGCTTTTATTAAAGAAGAAAATTAACAGGTCACGTTTGGCTGCCTTTTCTTGGTCATCATTTATTTGGGAACAGCTCTTTGGTGACTTGGCATATCTTTCTCAAGGTAAACTGAGGTGAGGAAGGATTCTGTGATTCTATTTCTAAACTACACCCTCGACTTTCCTTGATGGAAAGAATCTCAAAAGTTATTGTGGTGGATTCCACATCCTAAAAATCTTCTAATACCAGAGCTTAAATTTTGCAGTACCTCTGTTGCTGGTAGGTCCCAAAACCAAGCTCAGTTACAATATTAAGTCATTTTTCCTGCCTGTGTCTATGTAGTATAATTTAGGGAAAGACCAGATATGTTTTATACGTAGGCCAGAAGAAATATTAGGGAGTCACATAATTTTTCTTTTCCCTTTGCACATTGATGCAAAGGACCTCATCCTCTTACTGAACAGTATCTGAAGGCAGCATTTAAAAAAAGATCTTGGTATATGTAACTATGCCTGGGCTATGGCATTTCTCCAGATTTCTTCTCTTCTAAGATTTGTAGGACCTTCATTATATCCTTCACAATGATATAAGAGATGCTGAAGGTAAACCTAGACCCTTCCAGGCCTCCACTTCCCTGCCAAACCTGTTCCAGGACAGTGGGGGTCTCTGCCTGTTCCTTTGGCCTCATATAACTTCCATTTCTACTTCTTGCTCACAGCACTGAAGGAAAAATTTAAAAAAGTAAGAAGAGGAGAAAAAGGAGAACAGAAGTGGAAGGCCTTTTTTTTTTTTTTTGGCAAAATTCTTTTTGTGGATTTTTTGGTGTTGTTTTTGTTGTTGTAGTAGATTTGTTTGGGTTTTTTTTCCTTTAAAGCATATGTTAGTATTCTCATGGAAGCAAAACAGATTCCATAATTTAAGAGACTGCAGCTCTACTCAGCAGTAAGCTTGAATGCCATCTTGCAGCAATAGGGAGAGTAAAAAACCAGTCTTGGATTGCCAAATATTTAAATGGAAGTTCAAGAGTTCTTGGCGGATGGTGGAGTTCTGACAGAAATTGTAAAGATGCTATTGGCTTGTGTTTTAGTGAGTAGTTCTTGTATATTCAATTTTAAATTTGTAGTTTCATCACCACAAAGCATACAGTGTCTGCTTTGAAGGTTTAACATGAAAACACAAATTTAAACTGTGGGATTTTTTTCTTGTTTCTACACAAAATTTGCTGTGTGTGATCTTGGCAAGTCATTCAATACACAGGTGCTCCTTTGGTAAAATGAAAAGAAATAATAACAGATATTAGATGTGGCAGTTCTATTGCTAAATTCATCAGTCTTTAAAAACACCTTTAATAAATGGTGATGATGAAACCTATGGAAAACATTATAAACAGTTATTTCAAAATTCAAATCCATCTATTCTAAATCCACAAATGGTAAGTAAAATACATTACAGCATAAATACCAAGAGAGATGGGAGGGAGAAAAAGCATATGACATGATTTTAAATCATGAAATGTACATGGAAGTTTTCATTGAGTATGTAGAATGGATGGCCATCAGATGCCAGCTGGCTGGATGAATATAAACAGCAGGAATAGGTATAGGTCAATGAACTTCCTACTAATACCTTGGCAGATGGGTATCAAAATCCCAAAGTGAGTAAGAGCAGAGATGCCTCGTTACTGATAAAAAGAGCAACCTGAGGGAGATGGGCACCTCTGATCAGAAACATGTTTTAGGATTCCTGGGAATGTTGAAAATTGGAGAAATTTGCCTCAGCAAACAAAGGCAAGTGATCTACCATGTCAGTTAACAAGTTAAGGAAATACAGTCCACAACTGCAGGGGGATATGCAAGGAGAGCAGAACATGTTTTAAATTCAGCATCTCGTGTTTAATGAAGCATTATTTTGGGTTATAACTTAGTGCTTTCTGCTGGGATTTACTGCCTCAAGGATGGTCAGAGGCTACTCTGTCAAGCTGCAAGTTAAACCACTATTGCCACAGTACAGGTGGAAAGATACAGGAAATTACCATAGGGCCAAGCAAACAGCCTGTAGTTTTCTTTATCACTATTATTCAATTTTTTTTCCTCATTTCCCCTCAGAAAACATGTTTACAGAACATGGAAACAACTGGACCTTTGAAGAAATGCCACAGACCAGAAGGGTTCCACTTTGCCTTCCTGGCCTTTGCTCCCCCCATCCTGTGATGCCTGGCTGAAACAGGTGTTCAGTGATGAAAAAGGAAGCTCCTGAATGCCTAGAAGCATAGCCCAGCAGACCCAGACAAAAAGTCTTTTCATTCCTCATGTATTTTTTTTACAAGGCAGCCATTGATAATAGCAGTCACCTGGCAGGGAGATAAAAGTTGGGAAGTTTTCCTTCCCAGTTTACCTGTCCTATATAATTTAGAAGTTAGTAACACTCCTAAAACTGTGCAACAGACACTTCTTTCTTCCTTTCTCTGATTTTCAGGAGAACAGAATCAGAGAAGGAACCTTTTTTTCTTATTTTATTTTTTAATAATTACTTTTTAATACTGAAAAAGAAACCAAATTAGAATAGCAAATGAAGCGTTTTTTCTCTAAATGGACACAGCTTCTCTATAGAGTTCTACAGAGCTTCTGAATATATCTTTTCCTATCTTCACTCTCTGGCTCCCTACAGATTTAAATTACAGAAGCAGAATATTTGTCCTCAAAGTAACCTATTTTTTTAATTCACATGGATGTTTTGATCTCTCTCCCTAGACTTCAAGGCTGAATAGCCCCACAGAATTAATACAGCTGCTAAAATGTATAGAGAGAACTGAATCAGGTCTTTCATTCCTGCCCAGCAAATAGTCTTATAGCTCTCACAGCCGACTCATGGGCTCCTCTGCTTGCTCCTCTTTTTCCCACTTCAAGAGTCTCAAGCACTCTAAAACCAAATGCATTTCCTTTACCCTCAGATATAAGCAAACTAAATTATCATATATTATAAATAAATAATACAAATAAAAACATCAACAAAGAAACAGGCATTCAGAAACCTTCAGCCTTCAAATCCCAAATGCCTTCAAAGAGTATAATGAACAACTTTGAGGTATGGAGTAGGTTTTCAGCAACGAGGTAAAAATCCCCCCATTCATTCATTCATTCTCTTCCTGGGAGCACACAAGCCATGCTCACTGCCTGTGGGAAAGTGGCATCAAGCTGTCCTGTGAGCAAAGATCCCACACTGCAATACATCACATGCACTGATCACTGCTGAGCACACTACAGAATTAGAGGCAAGGCTTTGTGGGCTGAAGACTCATTCCAAATAGGCTCAAGCTGCTCTTTTAGCAGTAAACTGTGGCTGTGTTGAAGCATGTAAGGCTAGAATATAACCTCTTTCTTTTTCCCTACGTTAAATTCTACATATAAAAGGCCATATAAACATTTTAGCAACACCTACCAGCATGTTCTAGCAGAAGTCATTTTGGTGAAGGCTTTACATATGCTCTTCTCTTCAAGCACATGCTTCAGTCACATTTTCAAGTGCTGTGCCAAATTAAGGCTTTCAAGGGTAGCAACTATTTTTCTTTTTGTATTAAATTTAAATCTTTTAAATCTTTTTTCTCTTTGTCTTCTCCTGCTTTATGGCAATCCTAAAACGTATTTCAATTCTACTTAAAAATTTCCTCAGATCTCCAAACAATAGCTTATTGGAAAGAGAGGGACAACTGGCTGGCTCTACAACTGTACTAGCATCTGTCTCAGACTCTCAGGTAGAGAGATGAAGTTAAAGCTACAGTGGATTTAATACGATCAATAAAACATAATTATGACAGCAGAAAATATAACCAAACACTGGACAATCTCTCTGGCCACAGAGTTTTTAAGTTTCACTAGGAATGCTGGCTTGATATGCACCCCCACTAGGCTGTGCCATAAAACAGCAGAATAGGGATAAAATAATTAAATTAAAATACAGGCATAGGAGGTCAAAGCTAAAGCTGAAAGAACTAATTTTATTTTACAACTGGCTCTAATTAGAGCAAACTTCTGAAGATAAAGCTGGATATAACTTCCTATCCTGAAGACCTCACCTTCAGTTTATTATCTATAGATCTTAGGGATAAAAATGTGATTCACTAACATCTCTGGGTCATCCCTTGAAGCTAACAGCAATGTTTTTGTGTAAAAAGCAGAAAAATAAGCTATAAATTTGCATTCAAGAAGCAGCACATAATAAGTCTTTACACTTAAATTTGATGTGAGCCATGTGTGCTTATTGCTTCTCAAGCTCAGGCCACATTTCAGTCCCTTGGAGAGAGATCATAAAATCTAAGTGAATATTTAGTTTGTGCATCCCCTAAATGTGTCTTCCACATCACATTAGGAAAAAAAAATCCTAGTGCCCAGCTCTTAAAGAACAATGCAACATGCATTAGAAAATTCAGTGCGCATTAGCGATTACTCACTGCTGTAATCCACCACAACTACACAGGGAAGTCAGTCTTTTCTGCCTACTGAAAGATCCTTTTCTCCTCAAACCATTTCAGGATCTGCAACAAGACTGCAAAAATTATTGCCTCTGTTGCAAATGTACTGGGACTTCTGGGTGAGCTACATTCCAAAGTCCAAGATCAGATGAAAACCTAAACATCTACATCTTTTTCAGCCCACTCATCTGTAGGACACCATTTGTATAGAATGATACTGCTAAGCAAGCATTTAAACACAGTTCTAAATAAGGGAAGTTTTCCATAACTGAAGCCTAGATAAGCAACTCCAAATGTTCCAAAGTGTGCAGTCTGTTTGAGGTTTGGTTTGTTATTTTTTTGGTGGGTTGCTCCTCTTCCCCTTCCTGCCATCATTCCTGCTGTCCTCCCCCCTACACCTCCCCCCACCTTTTTGGTTTTATTGTTCTTGTTGCTTTCTTGTCTTGTTTTGTTCAGTTCCCCCCCCCCCGCCCCAAGTGACGGCTCTATTAGATCTATTACTTAAATGATAATGTAAATTTCTTTTCAAATGAGGCGGGAGAAGGGAAACACATATACTTTGCAAAATAAGAATAACAGCTTTATAAAATACAGCTTTCTTAAGTTATCACTATTTCTGCAGAATAAACAAGCCCCACCATCAGTGATAAAACAGAACATGCTGAAAAGCACCAGTCGGCTGATCTATCAGTTCTGTTTTCAGCAAGATATTACTCTACAGTAAACTTCAGCATGAAGTTTACTATAGCATCAGAGGCACGGCATTATACGTGGATGGTGTATACATACATGTGTTATAGTCCATTTGTCAATAATCTTTTTCCTTAAAAGGTCATGAATATACAGTGCCAGTAAAAGCTGCTATCATATTTATCAAGCAAAATAATAATTTACATCATGCAATGATTGCTTTTTTTAGGATGATAAACTTTTTGAGCAATCAAAGCATTCTGGTCAGTAGGGTTTTAACCCGAGTGCTTTGGAATTCTTTCTTCTGACTAGCAATTTCTGAATCTGGATTGTTATTTTTAAAGTTTAATTACAGGAAAAATAATTTTACAGTTTGTGGAACATCATCGTTCTCTTCTCTCCAAGAACTCAATGACAAAACCAAAAAGATCTGGACACAGTCTTTTCAAGTTGTCAAAGCGCCAACAGGCAGAAATCTGACCCAGTACTTCTCTATTTGTCTGTGTTTCAGATATGCTTGTGTTTAGAAAAAGAACTTATCACACTAGACTATAAAATGCTGCAGTTTGGGATATGTTATATAAACATCTGAGAGGAAAAACCCCTCTCCTGATGCAAGCCTGAATGAAGAAGGAGTATCAGAAATGGCAAAATCTACAGCCATCTAAGACTAAGCCTTGTGGTCTCTGCACTAATCAGAACCTTCAGTCAACTCTAATCTGGATTTTTTTCCAGACAGACCGGTTACTTGATCAGAGGTCTGACTGGGATTTGAAATCTGAGATTAGGGAATTGAAGGATAAGAATGCAGAGAGAAATTACCTGTGAATTTGAAGAAACAAGGGGAAACATGAAAGATCTGCTATTGCAGAAAAATTCAACTCATACTTTGATACACAAACAAGGAATCTTTAATTCTTGCAAAGTTGTCACTTTTTAAATCCACCTGCTTATTCATAGGACATTCACTAGGATATTACCTGGCTTCTACAAGGTCTTCCAAGAATAAGAAAACTATGAATATAAAACACATACCTATGATACTGGGAACAATCAAGCAAGCTGCAAGACAAGTATGGTCTTAAAACAGCAGTGGAGAAGTAGAGCATACAAATTGCTTGCTGACAAGTGATGGGAATCAAAAGTCAGGGGTTCAACATCAGAGCACCTAAACAAAATTAAGAACACAAGCTGGACCCAAGCTTGCAGTACAACACAATATGAAATGGCAGAACTGCCAATCCCCAGGCACCTCAGCTGAGGTGGAGCACAATCCCTCCTCCTTTTGAACACTATGATGCTTTCCAGGCGTATGGGGTGAGCTCAAGAGGCTGACAAGAGACAGTGGTCATTTCTTTCTTCCATTCAAATTGACAGGTTTTCTCTAAGAAGAGTAATTTTGCAGGTCATTCATGCTATTCTAGAAAATGGCTCTGGATTGAATCAAAACCAGTGTTACCAACTCTGCAATCATTGTCCATGTAATTGTGCATGAAACAAAACAGGGGCTGCAAAGCCAAGTATATTAAGTCAAAAAATAAATGGGAGAAACCAGCAAAACCAGACAAAGACCAACAAGCCTTCAAACTTCAAAGCATGCTAGCATTCTTTTTTTTTTTTTTTTTTTTTTTTTTTTTTGCTACTGTAGTAACTCAAACTCAATGCCCTCATTACATTCTGTGGCACATTATACTTGGGTCTGCTGCAATTTTACAACGTGCCCAAGGGTTGTTGAAGTGAAGCACATTACTGATGGCCTGTGGTGCATGGGGGCATGTGGAACAGACTTTCACAACACAACTGCTTCTCATCTCAAGGAAATACTTGCTGACCTAGGTAAGAAATTGTTAGGACAACTTACTACTGTTATTATACCATTTGTGCATTGGAAAGATAGAAATGTCTCCAACAGCTTACAGGAAAGGTTTGGGAAGGATATATTAATTAACATTAGCAAAACTGAAAGCAATTATGTTATTGCTTAGTGTGATATTTGATAGGGAAAAGAACCCTTTGGGTTTCTGTGGCTGAATGTAAACATGAAAAGCTGTGTACTTCTACAGTCTACAACTGTACATTTCAGTTATTAAGTCTTGCAGACTTTGCATAATAAACTAAAAAGCATTGCATTACACATTCTTAATACATAAAAACTTTTTAAAAAAAGAACATGAATAACAGACATAACAAAAAGTAAATGGAAACCAGAACTGATGACAATCTATAATGGTGATTCGTGCTAACCATTTTATTTGAGACTACCATTTAGTTCAGTGTACATATAAGTTTAAATAGGAATCAGTAATAAATTGTGTTGATATTGAGGTCAGGTTTCTGCAATACACCAAATGCTAAACTTCTAGTCCATAAATACCTTCACTGCAAGTAAAACATAAATCTATTATCTTTACAGCAGTTCAATCTGAAAAAGATGCTCTTTTAATTTTGTTGCCTCATGCATATCTTATTAACCAGGAAGAAACCCGAATGAGAAATATGCTATAAAGTTAAAAAAACCAAAACCTCCAAACCCTAGCTGGATGATCAAACAACTGTCCTTTTCAGACATGCTCACCTTTCCTGCCATCAAGTAAAAGTGAGTTTTTTTACAAGATAAAATGGCCAGCTCTTACAGGGCTTACATAGCCAAATTCTCAACAGCAATAAGTCTCAATTAGAGATGACTAGAAAGTTAATTTCCCACCCTGATCAAAATTTTGATCTATTCAGATTAAAAGTGAATAGTCAATGCTTGCTGTAGGAAATTAAATTAAAAGTATGTAAATACACAAACACATAAACTTCAAATCGAAGTGCTTTTTAATTGTGTTTATATATAATACAAAAATTCTAAGTTAAAGGTTCAAATGCAAAATTTGAAATGAGGTATTTTATCATCATCAAAACAACAATCTCAAAACTACTTGTTTTGTCACTTGCCAGTGAAATACTTGACAAGAGCATGTCAACTTTGACATAATTTTCCAATTTCAACTAGGGTTTTCTTTGAGCATTTTTTGACTAAACCTACATAACACCTGGTAGTATTGAACAGAATTCAGTTATATTGTTCTAAGAGGATTTATAATGCTCACAGGTTTCAAAATAATACATTCATCCTCCTTATAATTTTATTTTCACTTCCACTACCTCTTCTGAAATGCAGTCTTTTCTGTTTCTCTCTTTTTTAAATCCCTCTTGACTAGGTCTGATCCATCTGACCTAGAGCGTGGCCACATCAGCTGCTGAAACAGTGCAAGTGAGGAGGAAGCAATCTCTGAAACAAGCAGGAAGGGCAACGAGGAGATGCAGGATGGGGCAAAAGAGGATGGACCCAGGAACTCTGAAACCTGTTCTGCCACAAAGAAGTTCCTAACAGAGGGCCTTGGATTTCTGTCCTGGAGGGCTGAGATTGAATTGCAAATTCACACTGTTTTGCTTGCAAATTCAAATGGAGAGTCCTTTTAACCCACACAGGAAAGCAGAAACATGCAGCTGGAGAATATCATGGAGCAACTACCACAAGAAAGACTCACGCCTGCTCCCAGTTCTCTATGGAGGCCAAGACTACATTTTCCAATGGATTTTTAGTTCAGCTGCTGACTCATAAAAGAAGAATCTGCATAGTGATGAACAAACCTTAACCCTTCAGAAAACACTGAATTTACAATGGATGATACTCGCCTTTTACAACTAGCCTAGCAGCAACTCCTGTGAGAAGAAAAGATGCAATTATTCAGCAGAGATGCAGTTTGCAAATTATGACAAAGGGGGGAAAAAAAAGGGTAATGCATGAATAGAAGAAAAAATTAAATACAACTCTAAGGGTTTATTACTGGGTAACCACTGCATTCTATTCTGCTACTAAATGCAGCTGAAACTTCCAAGAGAATGTGCCCTGTGACAGCAGTTAAGGAAAGCTGCAGTAAATACAATAAATGGCATTGCATCCCTGAAACATAAGCAGCCCTTTGACACAGTTCAATTACATCTGTAAAGCAAAGGAATGGAGATCCTACCATCAACTCTGACACAACATATATTTGAAACACTGCCAGAGAAAGGTTAAATGGAAAGGTTTATATATTCCCTTTGTGGAACTATTTCTATTCATGTCAAGGATTGTTCACTGAACAAAATGGCATGAGATAAGTGAATCTGCCTAAAGACCAAAAAAGTCACTATGAGAATATCTTCAAAAAAAATCATCTGCTTATAATGGAGCCTAGACAGTGCTCACATTAAAAGGTAAAAGTTCTAAACAAGTAAGAACAAAATCTGATTTTAAAAGCTTTATTTCATGACATAAGAACACTAACTACAGCAGAATTTTAAATGTCCTTAACTTGTCTACAGCCACAGAAAGTGTATGGTGAAATCACATTAAAGCCACATATATCATTGGAAATGAGAGATAGAGGCCTCAAGCTAAGCGAGCACTGGAATTCATGCTTGTATTTTATCTAGCTGCTGAGGTCAAGGGGAGCCCCTGTGTACTTAAAGCTATCCACACAGAATGATTCCAGATAGCTGGGCGACACCTAGAAAGGTCACACTGTCCAGCCATTTGCTCCAAGGCAGGAACACAGCTGCCTTTTTTGACAGAATGACATTTTGGACATATGTTTATCTAACCTGTTTCAGTGATGAAGAATACTCTTAGATAATCTTTTCCTCTAGCCTTATCATATAGGAGTCTGCCTTACTGCAATTTCAGTCAGTTGCTGCTGAAGACAAGTTCCTCCTCTGTGGAAGCCTTTTACACAACTTAAGATTGTTACCATGTCATCTCTTAGTTTTATTCGCTACAGCAGTGTTCTTTCCTTTTTTCTTCACATGACAGTCCTCAATTAGTCCATACATTTCTTAAAGTGCAGTGCTTGAAACTGAAGAAAATACAAATCTTGGGATCCTACCATGGTTCAGTAGAGCACAGGTGTCATTCCTGTGATGTCTGGTACCTACCTTCTTATCAATCCTTACAATTCTCTTGATGGATCACCCATCAAGATGCTACTTTTGAAACTGTGTGTTCAACTCAAGCACCATGCCTGACCCTGGATCTGGTCTCAGAACCTGCTCCATTTGCCTGTTTCAGAAGGTTGGGTCAGATCCAACCCAGAAACACATTCCAACACACTGCCCTTTGGTTGAAGGACATGAACAGGTTACACAGGCTCTTTCAAACCCAAACACTTAGCACAACTGATTGCTCAATGCTGACTGAAAGGAGTGCTAACTAAAATTAAGTTTATTGGTTGGATGAAAAAAATGAGAAGAGGAGAAAGCGGAGGAAGTGTTCCATGATGAGACACAGCACCCAGCACTCAAGAGACATTACTTCAGGGCAATGTTTTATGCTCATTTGTGAGAAACCACAACCAAAAAACAATCCTCATGTGTACTTAGCATGGCCTCTCTGCATACTTCTCCATAGAAAGCAAACTCATAGGTTCGTCTTGTTCCTGCTGTGATTATGCAATTCTCCAGTTTAGTAAATACAGCATCTGCCAATTGCACCGCATTAACACTCCCAGCTCAGCCCTCATCAAACCTAAAAGCTGGATATAATTCCACACTGCTGGCAAGCTCGCAGCATTTCCTTGTACTGGATCGTAAGTGCTCCCATCAAATTACCTTTGTTCCCTCTGTAGAGAGTCCTCAGGAGAGATTGCCTTAACCATGGCCGCCTTAAATTCCATTGGTATTCATTTTTCTTAGGAAGCATGAACCACACTGGGAATGCAAAATACCAGTGACCCCAGCTGTGTTCTCAGACTAACAGACTCAAGCGTTGGTAAGTTTTGGAACTGGGAATGTTACAGAGATTTTTTTTTTCCAGGGCTTTTAGAGTTACAAGCAGCAGAACTGTGCAGTAATTCACACAGTCCAATGAAACCACGGTGACTTTTATAAAAAGCAGGGTCAAATGATGCTTTTATTTTTTATTTATTTTAATATGAAATTTTTATCACTTTTGTGGAGAAAAACCAGTAGGATTCAACAGAGTATGTGATAGCTATATTTGGCATACTTCAAAGCAAAGCAACTTTCCAGGCACCACTGCATAACAGTCCTGCAGGAAAGACAAGTTTCAGGTCCAAAGCTCCATCTCCTGAGGTCTGTGCAGGTGTGGGAACCTGCAGCCCTGCTCCATCAAAATTTGCCAAAAAGTCCTTAATGAAAAATACTAAGGTCTGTGACTGTTCTCCTCAGGAAGTCTCTCATCACCTGACATTATGCATTTCTTTGTCTACCTCCTTCATGGTCTCAAGAGTCTCTTCCTTGAAAGGAAACAGCCCTCCTAAACTGCATTTTTTTAGAGTAATCTGGTATTCAGTAAGGCAGTAGATGTCACAAGATTTTGCTCTAAATGACCTGTATGTGTTGCAAATAAATTTTTCACCAGACAAAAAACTATTCCAAATTATAAAGACCTTTTATTCATTCAACTACATTTGTTTACAGTGTAGAGAGATAGTTCCCCTGTTATTTATCATCAGCTCCAAGTTACATGTCAGACAAAACCTAACATCTGAGTCAAGTATTTGCTGGAGTTTAGATGCCTGAATGAGGATATAAACTCTGAACAGGAATATTCAGAGCCAAAAAACACCAATTTTTCCCCAAGGGATTTTTAAACTTTCAATGAAGTATGAGTATTGATCTTACTGTGGAAATGAGTTTCTGTAAAACTGAATTTAAGACCTAAGTCAACCTCACCATAGTCTTAATTTACCCACTATTTACTGCAGTATTTCAAACCACTCTTTCAGAGGAAATGACAAAGACAAAAAGCACAAAAAAAAAAAGAGGAAGAAGTAGTATGAAAGTTGAAAAAAAGAGATGACTACTCTAGAGAGAAATCTTAGTAAAATATTAATGATATGCAGATAGGATTTGCTCTCAAATGTCACTAGGATTCTCTAACCCAATAGTCCTTGCTAACATATCAAGTACACAAAAAAAAAACAAAAAACAAAAACAAAAAAAAAAAACAACAAAAAAAAAAAAAAAAAAAAACAACCAAAAAAACCCACAGCTTAAATCTTAAATTCAAACAGAAAATATACCTGATGTACATGTTGTCTAATCTTGTATTTCTTTTGCTACTTCTAAGATAAAAGCCAAAGGTCCTAAAGTACGATGATGAAAGTTTGGTCTCAATTATGGATTTTTTTTTAAACAGAGTAAAATTCAGGCAATATCAAAATGTTACTATTTCAGAAGTAGATAAATGATAGGTAAACACTCCTTAATAGCAGTTTATTCTATAAAAATAATTTTATCCCCCCTCTGAATGCTGATGTCTGGAGACAGCAGAAGTCCAATGAATATAAATTACATCAGAATTCTGGAACTTTGACATATTGTAATAAAAATTACAATAACAACCTCCTAATTCTGACTGATGACATTTGCAAAAGAATGTAACACTTTCAAGACTTTGTGGCAGCACTTCAACAGTGAGCCTTCACTTACAAAACTGGAAGCCTTAATTGTTTTGTGAGCTTTCAAGAGGCTGTCTGTTTCACTTCACTTAATTAATGTCATATTCAGTTTCACTATTGTAAAACACACATACACACAAACCTTGTGTTTAAGAACCTCCATCCTGGAGTTTTAGCATTTTTGTCATCAAAAGGGAAGTTCTGCGTGGGCCCAGGGATGGATGGATGGATGGATGGATGGATGGATGGATGGATGGATGGATGGATGGATGGATGGATGGATGGATGGAGGGAGGGAGGGAGGAAAGGAAGGAGGGAAGGAGGGAAGGAGGGAAGGAGGGAAGGAGGGAAGGAGGGAGGGAGCCGGGCCGTGCGCGGCCGCCGCTGCGCCCTCTGGCGGGGACAGCCCCGCTCCGGGCAGCGCAGCCTCGCAGCCTGGCACAAAGCCTGCGTTTAGAAACCCCCAGGGGCAGCCAGGTAAGTTCCGGCATGCCTAGAAAATTATTTCACTTGAATTGGTCCGACTTGATTTTCTGCGGTAAGATAATTCTAACAAGCTGGCAAAAAACGCCTTTGCATTTATTTCCCATGTCTGCTGAAGTCAGAGCGTATCCCTCTGGTAGCATCCTCAGAAATCCTCCCTGGCTCCAGCTCTGCCAGGGCTTACTGTATGTTTCCATTTCTTGATACTGTTATTCCATTCATTTTCAATAAGGGGTTTTGTTATTGAGTATTTGACAAAAAGGTAAAAACAGCGTCCCCTTAAGAATTTGCAGCTACCTCAAATATTTATTCTTTAATTCTTTAAAGGTGTTATCTGAGCTGATCCAAAGGGATACAGTAGATGCTAAATGAAGTAAAACTTTGAAACATCACTTTTTTAATTTTGACTCACAAAACTTGAAGTTGAATTTCTGGCTTTACATATTTTTTCTCTTCTCACTGATTAGACACAGCCTGTCATTGCCTCTTTTTTTTTTTTTTTTCTCCAAATAGCCACAGCATTACAAACAAACAAACAAACAAGGAAATAAACTTCAGATTTTGAAAATGATATTTAAATATTACTGTAATAATATAGATTTTTAAAAATCGAGAACTATGGAAAAGATGCTGACGTTATAAAGATCTAGATGTCAAAAGTGACTTCAGATTGCCCATCTTGCTACTTGAAGAAAACAACTACTTCCTATATTTTCTTCAGAATGTATTAAATACCAAAATAGTATTTGCCTGATTATAAAGTCCTTCCTACTTCATATCACATTCAGGAAGACACAAGACATTATTAAATGATTTATGAATAAGCAATCCACTGGTAAACCTTCTATTGAGCACCTCCTGGTACAGACATTGATGACCACTACAACTTAATAGCCTAAACGTGTGGTGTTTATTTGCCCACTGATATATTATACTTCATTTAGTCAGCACTAATATCTTATTGGCTGGATACATTGGCTGAAAGATAATAAACTTTGTGACTTCAGTCCACTACCACACAAGATTGCAATTCTCTTTTTCTAATATCATCACTACACTTTTTTCCCCCCTCACAACTAACATTTACAAATACCAACATTTGTTGCCTACAGTCCTGAGTGTAGCAACATGGGGTTTGCAGCAGTATATGAAAACTCTCCTCCTGGCTTTTCCCTTTGGCCCCAAGTGACATGTGAGCCCCAGCAACCTGCTGAGCTACCCCGTCGTTTAGCAATTCCAAAACTCAGTGGTAGGCCCCTGCCCGGGAAACTCCTGCTCTGTCTAGCGCATAATCCCACTGGACATTTAAAAACACTACCCAGTCTCTTGTTCGGGTCAGTTACACAGTGACCACAGAACTTTTCACACTTGTATCAAACCTTTAAGAAAAGGAGGAAAGGGCAGTTCTGTTGCACCAGGGAAGCCAGTAGGCATGTGCCATCTAAAAATAATCTAGCTGGTATTTCGAATACACAGGCACAGCTTTTTAAAATACCTGTAAGCCAGAATCTGCTACAGAAAGGTCCCCTGACACACAAACCCCATGACCTTTCTCACTATCCGCAAATGTGCCAAGATTTCCCTTTGCAGCTTTCCCCTCCACAGCACAGGAATGCAGGATACAGAAGGCTTTAGTGATCCAAAGGAGCCCCATGCTGTGGGAAACAGTGGCCCAAGAGAAAGCACTACAGGTGCTGTGTGTCACGCATTAACAGGTGTCTCCGAGAAAGACTGACAAGAGGACCCTGACACTTCACAAGCAAAGTTAGTCAACAGAGCCTCTCGCTCCTAACGAACAGGTCCCACAGCGCCTGGGGCTTCTTCCTTTATCTTTCTCCTTCTCTCAACCCCCAGTTTCCAGGGAAGGCTTCAAGCTACTGACTTCCGCGGGGGAGGAGAGTGCCCGCTAGCTCTCCCAGGCAGGATCTGCAGGGAAACTTTGCCATCCCTCCACGGCTCGCTGCCGGGAGAGCTGGGGGCCCCCGGCGCGGGAGAGCGGGCGCGGGAGGCTGTGGGGGCGCCTCTCCCCGGGGCTCCGGGGGCTCCGTCCCTCCTTTCCCGGTTCTCGAGATGAGTCCCTGACGTCTCGTACTTGGCTGGGAAGGAGGCTCCGGGGACCCCGCGGAGGGGCTGGGGAGGGGAACAGCACCGGCTCCCAGTGATCGCGGGGCAGATTCATTAAAGGAGGAAAGTCCCGAATTCTCATTAAAATAAGAAATGAAGTCATAAAGAGCTCTTTCCGGAGAAGCCGGGATAGGGAAGGATGAGAAGCCGGGATCCCGGGCCTCTCTCGGGAGAAAGGGGAGCCAGCTTCGAACGGCGTTTGCCCTCTCCGGGTACGCGGCCGGCAGAGCCCACACCGCGGGGGGCTGCGGAGCCAGCCCGGCCCCCGACCCCGGCCGCGGCCCAACCCCGCCCCGGCCGCGCTGCCCCGGGCTCCGCGGAGAACCCGGGCCGGCCCCGCCCGGCAGGTACCGGCCTCGCTTACCGCGGCTCTGCCTCGGCGTCTCCCCGCCGGCGAGCTGGCAGCGCTCGCTCAGGCACTGGAAAAGTAATAGAAATCCGGCGGCTAGTTTGCTTCTCCGCAGCCTCGCCATAGCACGAAGCCTGCCGAGACAACTCTCCGGGTGCGGGGTGCGCGCCGCTCCTCGTCGGTGGTGGGGAAGTCCGGGGGGCGGCGGAGAGCAGCCCTAGCAGGCGCCGAGCCGCCCTGTCCTCGGAGCAGCGCTCATACAGTGGGGCGGCAGGGACGAGCCGCTGGGGCTGAAGGCGCTGGACCGGGTCTGGGGGGCGCTGGAAGGAGGTGGTGGGGGAGGCTCCGTCCCCCTAACTCGCGCGGCCGCGCCGCTCTCAGTCCAGCGGCATCACCGCAAGGGAAAACAAGCCCAGCCTCGCTGCGAAGTGCCAAACTCTTCCCTCCTCGCAGCCTGCTGATAAATTTTAGGAGAGCCAGGAGATCCTCCCTTCCTGGCTTGCCCCCACCCAGCTCCCTTCCCCCGCAGGGTGAGACAGGATGCCTGAGGGACGGAGCCTCTCCTCGGTGTACCGCTACCGACTAAACCCCTCCGAGGGAAACCAGCGGGGAAGCGTTCCAGCCGGAGCCAGCGGACCGGCCCCGAGTACGGGGGGAGCAGGACCCGGAGGGCGGGCGGATGCGCCGCGGGAGAGGATGTGCGGGCGGCGGGGAGGCAGGCAGGGACGGACGAACAAGTTCTCTCTCTCTTTCGGGGCGGTTTCCGCGGCCGGCGGCGCTGGTGGCGGGGCCGAGGGCAGCGGCGTGGGGCGGGCGCTCCCCCGGCCCGCAGCGCGCCCGCGCTGCCGCCGCCGCCCGCCGCGCAAGTGCGGGCAGGGGGCTCGCCTGAGGCCGGTCCCGGCCGCCACCTCGCTCTGCCCCCCGCCCCCTCCGCAGAGCGCGGTGGGGCGCAGGCGCCGGGGCTTCCCCGTGTCTCCCGCCGCTGCCGGCGGGGCCGCGCTCCGCACGGCCGTCCCGGGAGGCGCTGCCGGGCCGGGCACCCGGCCCCGGCGCGGCTCCCGAGCGGGGCGGGTCGCTGCCCGGAGCGCCGGCAGCCTCCGCCGCACGGCGAGGGCGGGGGGAGGACGGCGGGCAGCACGGAGACCCCCGGGCTCCGCCGGAGCTCCGCGGGACGGGGCGAGCCCGGCCCAACCCCGCCTGCTTGTTCAAAAGTTGCTGTGTAAACGTGGGTCGGTTTCGCGGATAACAACTGCAATAACGCCCAAACACCTTGAATCCCGTTCCCCGCTCCCCCTCTTCCCCGGAATTTCCCTGTGTTTTCGGATAAAGCAGACTCACGTCATACGCACTCACACACACACACACTCCTCCACCCTCTCCCTTTTATTTTCTATTTCTTTTCCCAAAGCAAAGAGTTGTTTATGTACACTCATCACTTCAAAAGTGCAATGACTGGGAGGGTTCTCCCCTTCAGAAAAATTATCTTCATGCTTGATTAAACGCACCGTGAATAATGCCATTCCCTACATTAATCTGTGAACGACGGCACGGAGACAGAAGCGAGCAGGGGGCACATCAATCAAACCCAGACAAGCGAAAGGAGCACCGGGGACCGGGTGGTGGCTTTTTACCGGTTCAGCAAACTGTGGAGCTGGTGATCAGCTGAGCAACATGTAGAGAACCATGAATGCACCAGCCTCTCAGCACTTGCTACCAAATAATTAAATTAATTAGGGCGACAATTAAATTAATCAAATAAATAGGTCTACGGAATGTCAAACATAGCAGATAACTAGTACTTAATCACAAAAGAACAACCAGTAACAAGACCATGTTTTTCTTTAATTTACTGCTGCTCCTGAGATTAAGAATTCATCAGGTCCATTGTAAGTGTCTTGCTCTTTAATCATTGATGTGTTTATGTGTAAATCAAAGCATAACACCCCTGGGTTTAAGAAGTATATTTGAAGTATAAGCAGAAATTTTCTAAATGTTTTCAATGTATATTGAAATATGATACTGGAGGGTATTATCAATAAGGTTTACATTTGAGTTTATAGTGGGCCTTTCTAGTTTCAAGCTTCTTGCACATACCCTTAAACAAAACAAAGAGCAGTCCAAGTATTGCTAAAAATAACTGCAGAAAATATATTCTATATTCTCTGTATAAAAGAAAATAATACTGGAGATTTTATGCATCAGGAATGAAATCCTGGCCTTGGTAAAATCTGTGGGGATTCAGGGAGTGTTACTACCTTGTATATCAGGTAATCTGGATTATGCCACAGATTTTTTGTGCAGATTTGGTCAAGTTAGTAGTAAAGCTATTGTGGCTTCTTAAACAAAATGTAAGACAGAGGTTTCTTCATGCTATTGGAATACATTTTTCCTTGACAGTTGGTCAGGTTGCTCAGATTACCCAAAGTATTGCTGAAGTTGTTGAGAAGATTGTTGAGTTTTTGGCCTTTACTGGAAGGGGTACAGAGATAGTCTTAAAGAAGGGCTGACCACTCTTTCAGCT
Source organism: Vidua macroura (assembly GCF_024509145.1). NCBI lineage: Eukaryota > Metazoa > Chordata > Aves > Passeriformes > Viduidae > Vidua > Vidua macroura. The sequence goes on from NC_071571.1 coordinate 19,420,125, forward strand.
GTTTTTCAGCAAAACTATTAGCTGAGAATAAGAACAATAAGGTCTGTAAAACCTTCACAACCTGTTTTCATATTCTCTTAGCGTCTTTTTAAAATAATAATAAAGATGAGATTATTTTAAAGTTATAGTAAATCTTAAAATACAAAAGATTTTAATGATTTGATAAAAAAGTTTACATATTGCTAAAATAAATAATAATTCATCAAGCCCCTTTATGTATAGAGAAGCCTAAATGAGGACAAATAATTTTTTTTTTCATTTATTCTTTCCTTCTCAGTCCTATAGTTTCAGATTTAAATTCTTCATAGATACACTACAAAAACTGCATGCTGAAGACAGAGAAGGATTAGCAAGAGACGGCTGAAGCGTGCAGTTGCAGATAAAAGTGTCAGCAACATACTAGGTCCCACAGTCCTAATTTTCTGTGTTCTGTGTAGTTGTGGGACAGTTTTGCAGTGTGCCTGCTGTAAGGTTAGCACAGAGTCACAGAATTCAATACGTCTTTTTCTCCACAGAAAAAAACAAACTGCATCTTCCAAAGAAGGCTGTATCCATTGTACTCCTTATGCTACAAAACATAATTAGAACATAGCTTATCTTGGTATATGTGTGTAAAAGTACAGGCAAGACTTTTATTGCACTGAGAAAAAGCCTGAGATGAAAGTTAATAATCAATCTTATAGTGATTAGTGTCAACAAGTCATTGCTAGAAAGGCATTCATAACACAAAAGTTCATGCATTTGTTGTTACTTATAAAGCATAAGTAAAACTGAAAAAGCAACTTCTTGAGGGCTATCTGAAGAGCTGTTTTTACTTGGAACACAGTGTCTGTGATAAGTTTTCATTACTCTTATGTGCTTTTACCATCACCATCCTTGCACATTATCTCACCTCTCTTAGGTATATATCTTGCAGTGGCATAAACAGTGGTGGTTCCATAGAAATCATTAAGAACACTTCCACTTCACTAGTCAAGAATATGGCATTATAATTTCTCTTCCTGTGTAATCCATCCCTGCTTATAACATCAATCACTCAGGAAAATAAAAGTGGGAACATCATTCTCTCTGCATTGTGTTCTACTGTCATACTGCTTGCAAGTGCCTGCTCTCACATATTCATATAAGAATTGGCTCCTTTTTTTTTTTTTTTTTTTTTGGTATCAACATAGTCTTTTCTACCTACACTATTTCTGGCCTTATTGAATTACTGATTCTGAAAAAAATAGAGGTTTTAACATTTCTTTGTCTATTTTAACATGTTCCTAGCTATTCTGCCTTGATAGATATAAGAGAGGCACTTCTCAGCTGCACTCCAGTGCTAGCCTGGATCAATAACTGTTTTTGCATTTGAGGAGTCAGGGGAGGATATGTCTGCTTAATTTGGGAAAAAGAAACTGGTAGAAATAGTTGCAGCATTCCTGAGAGAGAGGAGCATATATCTGTATTCTCTTCCAAGAAGAAAAAACAGAGTTTTCCTGTTTGGTGAATTTGCATTTGCTGTTATTCTGCAAAGGATTGTATCTGCATATTAATAGTCAGACTACAACCATCAGTATTTTCTGTTGTAACTGAGTGGTGTCTATCAAATAACCTACTTTCCCAACTGCAGAGAGAAAAAGATATAGGTAATTAATACTGGAGCCATAAATAATACTTGATCTGCCAGGAGTAGTCCCCACAGAGACAAAATGGATTATGGGACCCTTATGGAGCAGGTAGTCCACAGCTTTATGTTATGAGTATCACACATTGAAGCTGCACATGCCCTTTAATCCCTGGGGTTGAGTTTGCCACTGAGATTCACCTCCCTCCCTTTGGAGCTCTGTGCTAGTTAGGGCTCAAGAAGGTGATTTGTGTAGCTTTTGGGAATTTGGCTGAGGCATTAGGCTTAGTATTGTCAAAAGGAGGTGTTAGAGCTGTGAACTTCGAGTGCTGCCCAGCTGGCAGCCGCCTTTGATTTTGCCAGTTCAAAGGAGGAGCACAGCATTTTAGTTGAATCACTAAAGGGCACTGCAAGACTCAGATGTTAAGCATGAGGCAGAGAGGCAGCTTCCTTGTTGAACAGGGAAATACAGCAACTTTCCAGAGTTTTAAACAAGACTTTGCTTCTTTCCATTTCCCTCTAGCTGGGAGAGCCTTGAGTCTCACTACTCAGCTTTATTTTCTGGGAAAAGCACTGAGGTTCCCTTTCTGGTTAAGTGACATCCAGTAGGCTTCTGCTAGATTCCCTGTGACTCTCTGCGAGGTGCTATACGCAAATACATGAGTTTGGATAATTGTGCCTAATTAGAATCTGTCCTTAGTGTGGCTCTAAGAGCTGTGTGGTTAATGCCAGTTCAGCTTTGTTCAGCAGAGCTTTCTGCTTATCTCTGGGACAGCAGGACTGCAAACCTCCCACATGCACTGCCTTTCACCTGTGCCATGATGCATGGTTAGGGAGAGTTTCTTTTGGGGTAAAGAGAGTTCAGATTCATGGAGTGGTAGACACTCCGTGATGTGGAAAGTAGAACTCAGTCTCATTATCTCACACTCTGATAAAGTGGTTCACTGGAAATTTGAGGAAGGGAAAAATTAAACAGGAACATTTCAGCAAGCAAGGCAGCATGAAAAAATAATAGTTTGAGGTTAAACAAAAAGTTTAATCCAAAACAGTTTTGATATTTATTTGAACTCTGAAATTATTTTAAAAGAATGGAATCAGTTTTGAAATGGAACATACTTCCAGAATGAGAAACCAAAAAGTTCCAGCTAAAGATCAATTATTTGAATTCAAGACGCTTCAAACTTATTCTTTCAATGAATCTGCCTTTGCAACAACACTCCCACGGGCAAATGCTGCACCAAGCAATGCCTTTGCCCGCTTGTGATCAGGAGCTATGAGGATGTTACTCAACTTTGAAAGCCACAAGGCAGCAATTCCCAAAACAGGGCCTAGGAGTTCCACCCCATCCCTGTAGCTCCAGAAAAGTCTGTGGTTGTGACCCTTACTCGACTTATGTCCAGTACAGTGATAGCTATGTACCCAGGACTGCAGGAACTAGAAAGTTTCCCGAATGCTTCTGGAAGGGCCAAGTTTAACAGAAAAGTTAATATTTCAGTATAGCACTGGTCAGCAGACTACAGTAAACCCCTAGGATAACTGGAAGAGGCTAATAGGGGACACAGAAGAGAAAGCAAACATGGAAATGAAAGTGAGAGAAGAAAAAAACAATTTTGTCAGTGACATTTCTCTATTGCTGTGATGAAAACCTTATTTATATATGGATATATATAAATATATATAGGCGGACTTTTGTGTGATGAACCTTACATGCACAGGACCCAAGCCTTTTTTCATGGATGGCTACAGGGAGAGTGGGAATGGTGGCAGAGCAAGTCATTAGTTCTCATTTAGCCATGTTAGTGGTGCACAGGATAACATACAGAATGGACACATTTCTTAGTGGGCATGGTGGTACTAGTAGTCACTGAAGAAAACTAAGAACAAAAATTTTCAGCTACAATTAGAACCAAATCAACCTCAAACATTGCTTTTCCAGTGGCCACATTTTCCAAGAAAGCAATCTTTACTAGATATCTGCAGAAGCATGCTAAGCTATTCTTCACTAAGCCCTTTCTTACTCATGATCTGGAGCTGGTAGGAGGGCCTGAGCAATTACCATGGCCCATATAGTTGTGAGAAGAGTTAACATTTTTTAATCATTTGAGACCAAAGAAAGAAAACTGCTGCTGAGCACAGCAGGGGAAGGCAGACTGGGTTTAGGACTGGTGTTAGAAAAAGTAATTGGCTTGGGATTAGGTTTTAGGTCAGGAAGCCTAGGCAAACTTTAAAGGTAGAATGATCTGAACAAGTGCTTAGCTGAGACAACTGACCCAGGAGTAGCTGTGACACTGACCTGTAGAGGGTCAATGCCTGGTGTTAATGATGGTTGCGGGAGTGGGGGAAAGGGACAGCTGCAACAAGTAGCCAAAGTTTGGGAGTTAAGTATTGAAAACATCTACCACATTTTTGTGCAGTGGCCCCAGCAGCATAACAATCTGCTGCACATCCAGCAGCTTGTTGCCCATTTGTCTTTCCAGACTTAATTGCACATGAAACCTCACCACAGATTTCTCTAGCAGTTTGTGCTCAGGAAGACCTCTGTTGCTTGGATTGCCCCAGCTTGGTCCATTATGGGCATCAAGAGGGTGCAATATTCTAAAATGCAGCTCAAGTATGTTGCTTTTTCTTCAATTCAATGCTTGAAAAAAATAATACTGTTGAACCACTGGCTGTCTTAAATGTGAGGACTAAGGAGCACAAAACTTTGGCTTCCTCCCTGCTATATAAGCTGATGTCTCTAGGCACAGCTGTCATATCTGATGAGCCATAAACCCTGAAACCTGCTTCAGAAGAGTGCCAGCATCCCAGCACAGAGATACCAGGACCACACTGAGGTGGGCAAGCAGGGAACTGGCCAGTTAAACTGACCACAGAGGCCACAGCCTGTGCAGCAGGGAATGGAGTGTGTCAGAAACATTCTTTTTAAAAGTGGTTCCATTGAATTGAGCTGAATCACATGCAGTACAGAGCTGATCTGGCTATGAAGAAATAAGAAACAGAATTACTTAGAAGCTGTGTTCTCTTAGATTCACCTTAGTATATTTCCTTTGTGTTGTGATGGATCTTAAAATGCACTGTCAACATTCAGTGTGTAAGAATGCACAACAGATGTACAAAATACCACTGTTACTTGTGCTGATATCAGGCTTAAGGAAGGGATATATCTTCAAATAAAAGTATAACATAGCAAGTTTACTTCAATTCAGCCGCTGTGGTAATACTTCCTTTGCCAGGAAAATCTTTAAGAAGGGAAGAACTCTTCAGAAGCAGTTGGATGCTAAAGCAGATAAATCTCTTATTTTATCTTGTTTTGAAGTGGTCCTTTCTTGGTTATCACAGGTTCGAAAGGTTTCTGTAGTGATTCCTGTCTCCAAGAAACACAAGAATTATTTAGTCAAAGGTAGGCATACCCATCTGCCAGGCAACAGGCTTCCCCCAACCAGTAAGTTCTGCTCTCTGAGAGCTGCCCCCCCTCTCTCTCCAGTAAGACTTCCCTGTAATTTGCCCTTGTATGTTGCTCCAAACTGCCCTTGAACACCTTAACTGCTACATAAACATTATGATATGATTTTTTCTGGGTTCCACATGCACCATGGAGCCTGGCTGTGTGCCTAATGAGAAATGGCAAGCAACTGTCCAGTGAAGAGTAGCACTTATTTGATGATTTTTCATGTCAGAAATCTACCCCAGATAAGCGTTTATTGTGAGACTTTGATCTCAAAGATTTAGCTCTCCCTGCAGAGCAAAAGCAGATGCTTGGTAAGCTGTAGCTGTAGTCCTGACAACCCTTTCAAATGTCTAGACAGTGGAAAGAGATGATTACATCCTCTTTTAAACTCAACTGCAACAATTCAGCACGCTTACCATGTTTACTTCAGGATGAACCTATTTACACTGCTTTGTTTCCTGACACTGCAAGTATCTAATACTATTGAAAGATGCAGGATGATAAGGCAGTCAGGATAAAAACCTGCTTTCATTAACAGTAATAAATCTGACAGATGTACTAGGTCACATATGGTCCTTATATAGACTTTAGCATTGACCTAGAGATTAAGGAGTTTGATAACATGCATTTGCAGCTAATACTTACTATTTAAGAGTCTTGAAAATGTTATCACTTAGAGAAAGCCTATTTAATTAATGCTCATTGAAGAACACATTAAATCCCAGAGACAAGGCTGAGAAATGTCCAACATTGCTGATTTACTTTATGCCATATATTGAACAGGGGATGAGAAAACTGAGTTATCATAGTCATAATGGATGAAGTGCTATCTTAGTCTTACAAGACAATAGACTCAGGAGAAGAGATCTGAAAAGAGAAGGGAAGGAGATTTCACCTTAGTCAGCATCCTCAAAAGAGATATCAATTCAGCAGTTTCTCCAAGCAAAGCCAGCCATGGAAACTGGAGATGTTGAAGTGCCAAGTCTGCCTCTCGTGAACCCCATCACTGAAGCAAGTATGGAAAAAAATTCTGGTAATGTGATTCAGTGTATTAGGTGCTTTCCAGTTTTGTAATTAAGAACCTAAAACTTTTCCCTTTGGTAGAGTAAAACTTCTGATTTTCTTGTTAATCTGTTGTGGAATTTAAAATTATCTCAGGTGGTTCTGATAAATCAGAAGTACTTTTCCCTCTGGGAAGCCGAAAAAAGATGGTATTGCCAACACAGAATCACAGAACAAACTCTTTGAATGCAAGAGAACTCAGAAAAGTTTGTGAGTCTCAGAAAATTTATCTAGTTCAATACAATTTTTTTAACAAAGGTCTAAGTAAATATAAACTGTAAATATATTAAACCTTTGTCCAAGCTGTTGATATCTTCAGAAAAACCAATACCATGGTATTCTTCTTTTTTCTTGTAGTCAATTGTCCAGGCCAGAAGACCTGCTCATGTTGAAAGCTGAGGTGATTATTGTTGAACTCTGATCTTAAGCTTGATTCAGAAAAGTTTTGTGGACTGCTTTGTCAACTTCTCTGTCTTCTAATATTAATTTTGAACAGTCTTATTTCATGTGATCTGAAAAATCAGTTTCCCAGTAATGTTTGTAAGATGCCACTAAGTGAAATGTCATCAAATCAACAGGAGTTGTTATTTTTGAGGATGATTTTCTGGATGTATCTTAAGGATTGGTTACAATTTCAGTTTGTTGCATCTATTTCATTCCCATAATAATTAAGAAATAAGTCTGCAAAGATGTTTCCAGTATGGTTGTGTCATCAGTTCAGACTGGGTTTCAAAAATAAGTAGGTAGTAAAAACATACAAGTTAGATCTATCTACTCAGTAAATACAAGATTTTTCTGAGATCTCAGTTTTATGCTTCACCATGAAGTCTGAGTTTCCCAACTGCAGCTGTCAAAGTTGCTCTGCTAACATCAATAATATATTTTTTTATTTCTAGTGCAAAATGAATCCTACATACAGAAGACATACTGTGTATATGAAGATTGTAAACCAAAGGTTTTTTAAAATGAAAACAGCATCTAAAGCTGGCAATGTTTGAATCCTAGCAAACAAAAGGAAAGAAAGATGGTTAATTTTAAATTTGGAAGCACTTAGTGAACTTTTAAGGACAGATGACACATGATAATGTTAACTGAAATCTGTTTAACTCAAGAAGTCATAACTCAGTTTCTCCTCAAACCATGCTGCTGTGCTGGCAACAAGTAGCTCTTTAGCAATATCAAATAAGCAGGTGATGGAAAAGAAACAATTCCCTTATGTCCTTCCAGTAATAAAATAAGAAGTCTGTAAAGCTAATACCTTTGGACACAGTCTCAGGATTTTATTGTAATCTTATTAGGTATTTTTGCAGCTATAAATTTCCACATGTAATGGAATGTGTCTAAAAGATGCAGATCAGTGACACAAGTCAAAATATGTTCTGAAAAATAAACATTTTTAATAGTCCATCATCATTTATTTCTGCCTTTTTTTTTTTTTGCATTTCCCTTGTTCCTTTTTCTTTGTGCTCATGAAGAATGGTGCTTTGAAGCAAGAAAGTTAAAAAATTGTAGGCTATATAAATAAGTTTATGTCAAATATACTTCAGAGATTTACACTCTCTTTATCATTCAAGTGAATTGTTTTTTGAGGTTTGACAGTAGTTGTTTTGTCCAAATGTTTTTCAAGGTGTTGTGTTTTGATCCCAGTTGGCAATTAAGTACCACACAGCCACTTACTGATTTCCCCTAACACATTCCTGAAGGGGAGAAGAATCAGAAAGAAAAGGTAAACCTTGTGGGTTGATATAAGTACACTTTAATAATCGAAACAGTAATGATAATGATGAAGATAATAATGATAATAATAACAACAGTGGCAATAATAATAACCACAACAACAATAATAATAATAATAGTAATGATAAGGAGAGGAAGTGAGAATAATAGAATCCAGGAGAAACAAGTGAAGCACAATACAGTTGCCCACCTAATCCCTGAACCAGCTCCTCCCAGACAACTCCCCCAGTTTGTATACTGGGCATGATATTTATGATGTGGAATATCCCTTTGGTGAGTCCAGGGCAGCTGTCATGGCTGTGCTCCCTCACAGCTTTTTGTGCCCCTCCTAACTAGCATATGTGAGACACTGAAAAGTCCTTGATTTAGGGTAAGTACTACTTAACGACAGCTAAAACATTTGTGTGTTATCTACATTATTCTCATACAAAATTCAAAAAACACTGAACCGTACCAGCTACTAAGAAGAAAATTAACTATATCCCAGCCAAAACCAGGATAAAAAGAACACTAACTCCTTTCTTTTTTTTTTTTTTTTTTTTTTTTTTTTTTTTTTTTTTTTTTTTATTATTATTATAATTTGAAATTTTGGATACATCTGCATAGGTTTTTTTTTTTTAATTTTTTTTTCCTTTGGAAAGATAACAACACAAAAGCACATTTTTCTAAATTCAGAATTTTGTCCAACACTAACTGTCCAACACTACATACATTCCAATGTATGTAGCTTAATACTGTTTCTTTCAGTCAGTGAAACACCAATAAAAAGTCTTACCTTCCCCTTTTATCTACATTCCTTGTAAGTTCAGTTAAATTGGTCTGAATGGGAGCTAAATATGCAGGACCACAGGGAGAGGTCCTTGGCTAGTCAGCCACATCACACTCTGGGTTCAAACACTGCTATGTCATTTTACCAAGAAATTAGAAAACTAAGCCAGAGTGCATAAAATAAGAGCAAGTTACAGTCTAGGGAGAAAAAAATCCCAAAACATATGCAACTGACTTGGGTCTCCTGATTTTTTAATTATCTATACTAGTTCACTACAACAATTGTACAATATTTTCACTTTCTTGTATGGTTGAAGAAAAAATTCCTCCTGGGAATCAATTTTATAGGTCCACTGTAATACCAGGCAAAGCAGTTTTATCTAGTTAAGGTATCTGAGCACAAAATCTTTAGATTTTGTGAATTGAAATACTGGGATGTCCAGGAGAGTTATGTCTGTCCAAAACATTTGAGGATCTGGAATATAGTGGCAACACATGGCTTGCTTTCAAGCCTTCTCCAGAACACCCCTCTGAGAATTACAGACTTGCCTGGAGTCTTTCAGCAGGTGAAATGGCTATGCAGGGAACAATTGTTGTTTCCTTAATAATATCCAACCTTTAAAAACCTGTCGTTCATATTTTCATGAAAATGAGCAAAATTGAACATGTTACACTACCCTTACTTTTGTTGAAAACAATCAAATGAAAAATAATTAAATCAGCTGGCATTACTTGGAGGGTTTTACAAAACTGATTTGTGAAGAAAAAGCAGCCCATATAAATGACACACGGATGCATGGATGTGATGTTTCTATCTAAGTCCCTTTCCTACTTTTTGACAGTTGTGGTTTGTGGACAGATACTGATTTTCAAAGAAGAAGATGTTCAGCCATGCTGCCTTTTCTGGCTTTTCTCATCTGCTGAACTGCATTTTCAAGACATGAAAAGTGCTTGAATTTATAATATTATGACAAAATAAGAAAAAAAAAAAGGTGAAATTTTATATTCCTTTCTAGAATGGCAGCTATTTTTCAAGCTTTACAGTTGGATTTGAATAAATTTTAGTCTATATACCTTCCCTTACTTTCCAGTACTCCATATAAATTTCCTTTGTCTTACATTCTACATGCAACTCTAGAAAACATGTTTTCCTAATACGAGCATTCACAGTTTTTTTAATGCCTGCAAAATGTGATGCAATTGTAGTTGAAAGAGAGCATAGCTCAAAAATGGAAAGGCAAGGGTAAGTACGTTGCTTAGGTTTAAAAGAAAAAAAAATGTAGTTATAGGTGGTCTCATTAGCCTGATTTATCAAGGCTTTCAAGCAGCTGACACTTCATAGTAGGAGAGGAAACAGAGCCAGAAGGTATACCATGAGCTTGTCATTCAGAAGAACTGGGCTCAGTTCCTCCCTTATCACTGTTTTTTTCCAAGTACTAGGAAAGCAGTTTGCTCCCTCCTAATTCAAGAAAATTCCTTGTTCTTACCGTACCAAGCTGTTGTGAGTGCCAGGCAGTGGCAGCTGTGAAGTCTGATACAAGGTAAGGACAGCCCTGCAATAGATGGTGCTGTTCCCACACTTCAGAATCAGGGTGTCCTGTGGTCTCTCATCTACAAGTCATGTGCTGAGAAAGTCTTGATTTTATTTTTTTTTCTTCTATGATATTCTCAAAAAAACCAAGATTATTAAAACATTCCACTTTCCTCTAGTAGTATTCAGCTTCCTTGCTTTGGGGTTTTTATTTGTTACCTACTATTATCTCTCCCTACAGCAGTTTTCTTCTACTAAATCAGGTCATTATTCATCTGTTTCCACACATTGCCCTCTCTCCCTAAAGCAAGTAGAAGCTCATTCATTCCATTCAAGTATGGAAAATACATTTTCAAAATGCTAGTCCTAACTGCTACGTGTTGGAATCAGCTTAACTATTTGTATCAAATCCTTTGTTCAGAAGACAAAAGAACCAGCAAAGAGGATAATGGATTACCCACTGTCATGTCTCATCTGAAGTTATCTAAAGGCTGCTTTGATAAGTAGAGTGAGAGTTGTTGGTGTGACTAATGTTGCACCATTATGTAGCTATAACCTGTAAAACACAGAGATACCAGGATCATAAGAAATACTGCTGCAGAGCATCCAAAGTGGTTAACAACAGTGAAGGAAACACTGGCATCTTATCCATTACATATATTGCATTGATATAAAAAATTGATTTTTCTAGCTGGAGTGGGGTATTAGAAGTCTTTATACAGAACAGCTTCTTGTCCATGAGGAGTTAGATGTTTTTAGCATGATATAAGAGATTAATATAGACATACTCAAACAGAAACCTTATTACTTGGTTGTCTTGCAGACACTATAATAATATGTACCTCTGTCAAAGAATGTAGGGTAATGTGCTGACCTCAGCTCTGCTAGTGCCTGGCTGCAAAGGTGTGACTCTACTGGTCAGCCATTTCCTGGACAGTTACAACAGAAATTGACTCACAGTACTTCAAGTAGCTCGTAAAACCCTCCCCATTAAAACAAACAATCAAACAAACAATCAATTTTAGCAATTTTTCAAAGACTTTGTCATAAGCTTAAAAAGGATTTTTGTACCATCTTTGCCTTCTTTCTCCTGGTTAAAGAAACTGTGATATACAATAGCAGGTGTTTAACTCAATTGGCCCAAAGGACAGAATAACATTAGTCAATATGACCTATTAGCTCTATGCACTGTGTTTCTTTCTTTCCCTGTTGTACATTATAGAGTCTGAAACATCCACATCTGTCACAACCCTCTCAATATCTGTTTAGTACAAAGTAAAGAACCCAGATATTCATAACAGTTATTTCATAGATTTTGTGTTTCTGCATTTAGCAAATTGCTTTTGCCCTAAAATGAATGACTGTTCTTAAAGACTTGGAAGAAAAGAACAAAAAAAGTAAGTTTATACATAAATAGTCCAGGAAATAGATTGTAGCAATAAACTCCAGGAAATATTCATGGGCAAGAGGGTCAACAGAAGTTAAGCAGTGACCCCAAAGTAATAGCACATTATGGTTATCAGCTCCAATATACTGAGTGCAAAGGAACAAATTGATTTTTTAAAAACTGAAACCAACCACAGTAAAAGTGTTTTATTATACATCAGCACAAAGAAAAAAAAAAAAAAAAAAAAAAAAAAGTAAAACCTGCCGTAAAAGCTAGTCAAGTAAAACCAAACATCATTCTCTTCTTCTTACTGCAGGTGATTCCTCCCTAGGGCTGTGATCCCCTAATTGCTTTATTGCTACCACTGATGGCAGGATTTGGCCTAGCTCTGGGGACCAGTGAAGTGTGACACTACAGGAAAAGTTTTCTCTTGGAAAAGGAGGAGTTGAAGAAAGAGTTCTGAGATTAAATAGAAGAAGAAATGAATTGAACAATTTATTCTTAAATTAATAACATTTAAAGCCTAATTTCAATCTGATCACACATGTTCTTAAAATCTCAGGATAGAGTACCAAAAGCCAACATCTATGCCTAAGGCATGTCCTATAGTGTCTGCACAGCAACTTCTCCTACACACAGCATTTATCACCGACCTCTAAGTAACTTAACACCAGGCATAGATTAGTCCTGCTTTATCAATCCCTTCATCTCAGAGCCACTGTTTCTCCTTTTGCAGGGAAATCCAGACACCAGTTCAGCCTCTCTTGCAGGCTGTGAGCTGTGTAAGCCTGCCAGTGCCTCCTGCCCTGGACAGTCTTCACACCTAGTTGCTTCAGCAGCTCTGGAGACAGCTGAAATATCAGTATCCATCACCTTTGCACAAGCTGATTTTTGGTCGTTTATAGCATCTGCCCCTCATTAACTGCTTGGTAGAGGAAAAAGCAGGAGTGGACAGGGTGTTATTAACATATTCACTGCTGCACCGTTAAGTGTACATGCTTCATCACAGTCTTTGGTAGTTCCAGCTGGTGTGACTGGGGCAAGAAGTTGCTAATTGTCAGATAAAAGCTGTCTGAAAAGTTTTATCAGCTTCTTTATATTCTGCATAAAGATCAACCTGTGCCCAAAACTGTTGAGTTAGCAGGAACAGAGTTTAAAGTGACATGATGTGGTTCACCTGCATTGGTACTGGTCTCAGCAGTCATTTCTTGAAATCTAATCTTCCTACATTTGCAGCTCACAAAGAAGTGTGTTTGAGGTTTGGAGAGAATGGTGTGCTAAAAATATCTGTTAAGAAAACCTGAAGTATTTTTTTTTACCATTGCTCAGAAATATCAGTCCTAAAAGATCTCATTCTACTTTTTGATTGATTGCTGTGGTTATGAAAAACCAAACAATTTCCTCAGATCTTGGTTGTGCATTGATCATGTATTAAAAAAGCTGTCAGGAAAGTAATTGCATTTTAAGATATATAAAGCATGTGCAAATTTGTGATTATCTGTATTAGTTCTTATGTGTCTGTATTCCAAATTTAGAAATAGAAGAAAATACATTTCAATTAACAAACTGCCTTTATTCTGGGTACATGTAGGTCCCAAAATATAACATTTGAGGGGACCTATACAGTAGAAAACCTGTGCTGAGCATTGTTCCTCATGCAATAACAGGTAACTATATTCCAATTCCCTCCTTTCCCTCTATTAAATAATGTGCAGCACAAGAATAATAACAAAAAAAAGGTCTGAATAAATAAATTCAACTTTCAGATACTGTAATAAAATCATTTATTAGAAATACTGCTGAAAAAGTATCTTAAATTGAATTTTTAATATATATATCTAGATGCCAAATACAGCTTTGCCTGCTTTGAAGATAGACAGATCTTGAATCTCTGCAGACACAATAAACACTCCAGAATTTGGTGGATTTTCTGCAATAAGTTTGATTAATACTGCTTTGTGGAGCACTCTGCATATCCAGTCTCTGATAATGGGAAAGGCACAGACAAGTGTACATTGTGTTGTCTGGGTTCTCATTTCCAGATGGCAGGATGCTTTCACAGGCTACTTGTTATTTATTCAAGCAATACTTGCATCTTTAAGTTTCAAATCTTTGGGAGGAAAAGTAAATTCTTTGTCATTTATTGCTACTATGCTAAATCTTTATTCAGCTGCACCTACTGATGACATTAATGAGAACATCAGTTTGATTAACCATGAGAACCCAGGGGAAGTGGTGTCTTACTGGTTTGTGGTTTTCAGCAGGCACTGGACTCAAAGGAGCCAAAGCAAAGCACTGTGTTCACCGTTCACCCTGTGGCATGTTTGGTCCCCAGCACATGGTCAGCTCCATCAGGACCTGCAACCACTTGAAAACAGGAGGCAAAGCTTGTCAATCACAAACCTGGAATCAGTGGGCTGGAGCAATTCCCTGTGGACTCACAGGCAGTGTCCCAGTGGAGCAGGATATGCAATGAGTGAGGCACTGCTCTGGGGAGGTGTGGGGGAAGTCACCAACCAAGTCTCCCTATAAAGTAAGCAAAGTAAGCCAGTTCCACAGGAAGATTCTTTCCACCAGGCAGCACACTCAGGAGAAGCAAGCAAGCCTTGTGGTGAGAAGTCTCGAGGGGAAAGGAGGATCTGCCTTCCCAGAGCCTTCTAGCCCTAGCCAAATTGTTCATTTTGAGTTCATGGCATGGAAGTCCCTTCCTAGAGCTGATTTTGGATAATAAAGTAACTTCCTTCAAATCTCTTATGGGGAGTGGATCTTGATGTCTGATCCTTGCTTCTGAAAGACATTTCTTCAGGTGATGAAGTAGGTTTCTTTCAAGGGGCTAGTAATGAAATTACATGAGAGATAAGACCCAGAAATCAACATTCCTATGTAGCAATCTCTTGCCTCTAATTGTCTGGCAGTGAACCTCACATTTACTCTAAAAATATGTGTTTTCAAGAGAATTTGTGGAGAGTGTATATAGCTTGCCTTTGCCTATGTACTTTTCTGGAAAATGTGTAGATATGGGGTTAACAGCTGTTTTGTTTTACCTCGCACTCCTTCCCACCAGAAGAGTAATGTAGTCTAGGAATCCACATCTCACCATTCTGAGAGAAATGCATGAACCAGCAGGTAATTTTCCTGCCCATATTTGTGAACACACATGTTGGCAATGTTTCATCCTTCTACAAGGGGAAGTTCAGCATGAGCTGGTCACCAGATGGGTGCAGGGAGACTAAAGTTTTCACAGGTCTCAGGCAGGATATTTGGCTTCACATGCTTGGATAAAGTGGTCTGAATTATTACATTGCACTGCATAAAACCTAAATCCTTACAGCTGGAGAAGGGACGGAGATCCAGACTTGTACAGTTCCCACATTTACACTGAACCTCAACTACTGACTGCCCACCCAATAGTTTCATTATGGATCAACCATCTAATAAGGATATCCTAATGTTAGGGGCCATATAAGTTCTTTAAATCATTATGAAAAATTTAAAAATTAAGGTAGAATATCTAATTTTTTCTCCAAACTCCCTGACAGAGTGCAGGGATCACAGTATGCTACCCAGGGAGAATACCTGCATGGATATCTGTCAGTTCCAGGAATTATTAATTCTTATTTCCACCTATAAAACTAGAAAAAGGCTTAGCAAAAATGTAGTATTGTTTTCAAACCTGAAGAAGATTTAGCTTCTTTTGTAGCTGGGCATTTCTCTTTTTTGCTAGTTGAATAGTATCACATTTTCTTTTAGTGAGAGGAAAAGGAGAAAATCATGGATCATGCTGGGGCTGTAGCTGTTCTCATTTCCCTTGCTCTGGTCCCTCTCTATGCTGGTCTTGCTGTGAGCAGTACCCCCATGTAAGCACTCTGCTTCTTCCTCTGGTGGGAGCAGAGACTCAGCAGTTTGCAGGGAGTGGCTCTGGGGCTATGTTAAGAGATTTGTGTGCACAGGGGCTAGAGGTGGTTATGGGGAAGGAAAAGAGGGAAAGGAAGGACGGGGGTTTTTGAGACCAGTGATTGGGCAAGAGGAGTCCTTTGGAGAAGCTGAAGAGCAGCATTTGAGTTCTTAGGTTCCACAAGGCATGCAAGGACACAACTCAGGTAGTCCATTCTGACTCCCACATGCAAGGTGCAGACGAGGTGCACACCAAGTGATGGGGGCTGCTGGTTGAAATGAAGAGGTTTAGGGATGTGAGCTGGATGAAGGTGAGGGTAACTGTTGTGACAAAGGAAAAAAACTACTCAGTCATTAAACAGTTAAGAACAGCTGCTTTACCCACTCAGACCTTTAGTGCTTAAGGCAGTTAAGAAGTAAATCACAGCAATGAAATTTAAGGATGTATTCCGGTAATGCTCAAGCAAATAACTTCAGCAGATGCTTAAAAGTTATATCACTTTGAACAGAACTAGTCTGAGATGTGTCATTTACTGTAGTTCCATTTCTAGCTTCATATGTAAAACTTAACTTGTGCTTCTCACCATTTCATGGCAATTAAAGAGAAGCTGATAGGCACTCCAGCTTTTAGGGGATTTAGTAAGACCAGCTAATATCAATTACTGCTTAGGAAAAGCTAGTTTCATATAAGAACAGAATTTTGTTTTTCTGAGAATGCATATTAGTATTTTAGTAGTCTTATTATATAACATCTTTTGATGCAAAATTAATCCCACCTAAGAGTATCTATGATCATTCACATTCCTTAGTCACATTCCTTAATAACCAAACAACTGTGGCCATGGCTTGTCTTACATAGTTTGTATAATCTTGACTTTGATGGCACTGCACTGGAATAGCAGACATGACTAAAATGAAGCAAAAGTTATATTTTGCTGTAATGTGATCAGAGGAATGCCTGCTAAGGCATTTCACTGGCATCCTTGTATTAGCTTTAGAACCAGTATACCTGCTCTTTTTTTGATCAATCACAATCATATTGTACAGAAGTACACTAGAAACTGGACTACTGAATGTGTAATTCTATGTTTCACATAACTTCAAGGTCTATTTTTACTGTTTTGTAAGGATTGCTACAATGTTTAACAGCAACAATGCACAGCTTTACTTTCCATTGAAAAATAATGTCATTAAAAAAAGATCAATTTTATTTAAAGATTAATTACTTTAAAGAACTACTAGTCAAACTGATTTTTTAAAATTAGGCTACTCTTAGAATTCAATTTAACACACACCCAAAAATACAATATAAATATTATATAATAGTATCATATTTTTATAGCATTTATAAATAATGCATAAAATATATAAACAAGAATAGAATATAGTAATATATTATACATGTATAAAAATTAAAATATATTTACAATTTAGATTGTGAGGATATTGTTAAAGCAATTAATTTCACAAGGAGTTGTTAAATATATAAAGATAGAATATATCCTAAAAAAAACAGTGCCTAAATTTTTCTTCTAGACAAGATATCTTTAGCAGTAGTGATGGCTTTCTCATTATTTTTAAACTTAATCATGATTGTTAAGGTCAAGAGTTCCTAATGTGCCACACACTGTCCTTCAACGTGGCTCAGATCAAATATTTTGGGCATTTCCTTTGGGCAGTTTGCCATTGTTCTATTGGATTGGAAGTTACAGCGATTTGAATGGTATGTCTTTTAATCTTTTTTTTTTTCCCCTTAGCTATTGAAAGCAAGTATTGTTGTATCTGTACTGCAGCTGAAGCAATTTTGCAATTGAAAACTTGCATGTTTGTTTTCTGCTTACACAATAATCTATTTTGATCCAGGGTTCTGTTGACTGTTGCATAAAGTAGCAAGTGCTATCACCCAAAAAAAGTACAGCTTTAAGAGACTAGTAATACTTCTCTGTTATCTTGAAAAGGCTGTCTGTGTGATTTATATTGCTGGCAGTGTATTAAATGTGTCATGTGGGTGTCAGAGAAGTACAAAATAGCTTCTGTTTTACAGGCTCCTCCTGTAAGTCTGTTCTTGGGTCCACTTTAACATATTTACTTTTTTAGCATAATATAAATGGAAATGTGGCGTGAAGTACTTTTGCAGTGAACTTTAAATCTGTAGTTAATAATTTCCTAATATAAAGTCATAGCAATATGCACTCACTATTCACATATTATTAAGATCAGGATGTGTCATGAAACTTGAAGCTATGTAAATAAAAATGCTTAAATGAAAAAGAATTTCTCCTTAGTGGGCTACTCCTTTTCTTTCCTCAAATGTTTCTTGAGGAATTTTAATTCACTGCTTAAAGCACTCATTAAGCGAATTTTTACATTGTACGGTATTGTCAGTCTCTGGAACACTGTTGGTCCTTTGGGCATATTTTCAAACAGATTAGGCCATTTTAATAGACTGAAGTCAAAACCAGAACCATCTGTCCCCATTCCTGTGCTGCAAACCATGTCTCTCCCAAAAGTAAGCAAGCAACCAATCAATCTTTTATTTTACTGCCTTCATTTGTCCACCAAGTCATCTGGGCCTTTCTAATGGCAACCTTATTTGAGGTGTACATCCAAAAAAGAGTGAATTAGGGCATTCCTGATGAGTAAACCACAAAATACAGAGATACAAGTAATTTTCCTTCATGTGAACTATGGCCTTTTTATTCAGGAAAGAAGAATCTGCTAACAATACCATTTCAGACAGGGTACAACTTTTCTTTCTAAATTAAAACTTACAGGGCATTTGAGTGTACACAGTTAAAAAAACCCCAAACAAATAGAAAAATAAAAATCCACATATTTTGTCATTCTGAAGAAGATACCACTTTCAGATGCCATATTGATAAACTATTAATATGTCTTTGAAAATTATTCAGAATTGTAAATATTTCATTCTGTTAGGTTCTTGCCATTGGAGAAACAGAAGTTCTATAGTCAGTAATTCTGGTACTTGCACACCAAGTATGCATCCAGCTTCCAAAACTGTTTTTTTTCTCCCATTCTCCAGATTCCCATACAGATTCACAAACCACAGAGGATATTTGGAGTTGAAAGGGACCCACACGTTTCATTGAGTCCTACTCCTAAGTGAACAGCCCACACTGCTGGTGCTACCAAGGGTCTTTCAATGGATTCAGACTCTTCAAACTTCATTGAGGTGACTGTGTTGGTTTTACTCAGCCTGGTTTTTGGTAGCAGGAGGCCACACAGGTAGTTTCTGTGAGAAGTTGCTGGAAGCTTCTACCATGCCCAGCAGAGCCAATTCCTGATGGCTCTGAAGCTGGCCAAAGCTGGGCCAATCAGAAGTGTTGATAATGCCTCTGTGATGACATATTTAAGAAGAAAATAAAAACACAGGAGGCACAGTTTTTTTCCTATCCAGAGAAGAGGAGGAGGTGAGAACATGAGGGAAACAACAGGGAGACACCAAGGTCAGTGGAGAAGGAGGGGGAGGAGGTGCTCCAGGTGGCAGAGCCGACATTCCTCTGCAGGCCATGGTGAGGACCACGGTGAAGCAGCTGTTCCCCTGCACCCATGGGGATCCATGGGGAATGCAGAGATCCACCTGCAGCCCATGGGGGAGGTGCCCATGTCAGAGTGGGTGGATGCCTGGAGAAGGTTGTGATCCAGTGAGAGAGCTGGTGGAGAGAGGGGCCCTTGCTTCCAGGCTGGAGCACCCTGTCCTTGGAGGACTGCACCCTGTGGAAAGAGTGACCCATGCCACAGCAGCTTTGGGAGGACTGTGTGCGAGGGACTCGCACTGCAGCAGTTTTGGGAGGACTGCTGTTCATGAGAAAAACCCTGTGTGATGAACTGACCAAAACCCACGTCTGCACGTGTTGGTGGTGGAAGGAGGGAGGGGTTGGTGGAAGAAAAGGTGTTTTAAGGGCTTATTTTACTTCTCATTATCCTCCTCTGATTCTGTTAGTAATGAATTCACCTTGTACCTTTAAGATGAGCCTGTTTTGCCCTTGCAGTGTTTTCTCCCAGTTCTTCTCTCAGCTCATGAAATCTTCATTAAATTTTTCTCTCACCTCTGCCCAGCTGTGTCACGGGAGAGTGAGCGAGTGGCTCTCATGGGTGCCTGGCATTTGGCCAGCATCAAACCACAACAGTGGCTTTGAAGCCTAAGATTTTCTCTGACTAGAAGAATTAAAAGTTAGGTCTAATCCTGTTATCTAAGCATGGCTGTTTTACTGGCAACTGGGGCAGTCTCTGTGCTGGTGCAAAATTCTAGGGTAACCAGTTGACAATCAAAGTGAGAGATGGGCTCCAGAACCATGCCACTTAGAAAAGTAAGTATATAGCTCTTATTACAAATTCATACTGAAACAACAAAAATTTAACACCAAACTTGTCTATCTTATTGTTATATGGTTACTTTGTTGTGTATCAAATGGAAGAGCATTAATTGTCCGCAATGAATTGTCCACCATGTGGCTTGCATTCCTTCCCAGGGCAGTATTTACTCAAGCAACAGGCAGGGCACAGCACTTACCACAGCAGATAGCGTAGGGTGATGGAGGAAAACAGCAACACTTCAAATGTCTGTGTCAGTATGATTTAGGTACAGATGTTTCACCACAGTTTGGAACTATCTGAAGATTATTTGATCTAATGATGCAAGTTTGTTCCATGAGAAATGACAATGAAACAAAGACAAAGCAAATTACTTAAAACACTGAAATTAATATCCCCAAAGTTAAGAGTTTCAATCCATATTTTGGCTATTAAATAAGAGTTTCTGAGTGTGCCTGGAATTTCTTGAGGTCCCAGGACTGCAGTTCCTATTGACCTCAATAAGATTTATAGGCAATTGAAACTCTTGAAAATCTAGTGACATTATTCATGATAATCAATGTAATAGTACCTGAGGACCAAGAAAACCTTGAGGAATTTGCAATGCAATATATAAGATAACGACAGTATAGAAGGTAAGTGTAATTTAACCAGCATGATTGAAACAAGTTTCCTATTTGATCAAAACTGCATTTCCCTTCCCTGTAGAAAAGAGAATAAGTGAAGGGTTGAATGACCAGTGAGAGAATATAAGAAAGATGATAAAAAAGCATATATAAAGTTTGAAAATCTGAAAAAAGATGGAAATAAAGAGCCCATTGGCACAAGAAAAGAAAAGTTCAGCCAAAAGCAAAGACCATTCTCTGAAGATGCAGAGGTTCAGAGATATACATGTTTTGCTTGCCTTTCCTCTTGGCAGCTACTGTATGTGTTTGTATATGGATGTATGATTAATTTGTGTCAGGTTAAAGTATATAATGCAAGATTAACTTAGTTTTAAATAACAAATATGTGCAACTTGATTAATCAGTTCCATGCTAAAAGAAATCAAAGCTATCCATGCAACCTCCTCAGTGAGAGATTTTATGTTTTCTTTTGTAAGACTAAATAACCATATTTGTAGAGTGCTCAGCACAGGAAAAACGTGGACTTACTGGGGACAGTCCAGAGGAGTGCCATAAAAATGATCAGAGTGATGTAATACCTCTCCCATGAGAAAAGCTGAAAGAATTGGGGTTGTTCAACCTAGAGAAGAGCAGGCTCTGTGGAGACCTTTTGAGCTGTTCAGTATGTAAAGTATAAGAAAGACAGGGAAAAACCTTTTAGTGACCCCTGTAGCAATAGGACAAGGGATAATGGTTTTAAACGAAAAGAGGATAGAGTTAGATTGGACATAAGGAAGACATTTTTTTAACATTAAGGTGGTAAAACACTGGCACAGGATGTCCAGAGGGATGGGCAATACCCCAACCCTGGAAACATTCAAGACCAGATTGGACGAAGCTCTGAGCAACGTGATTTAGTTGTCCCTGCTCCTTACAGTGGGGTTGGAATAGATGATCTTCAAAGGTCTCTATCAAACCAAACCATTCTGTGATTCTATGATTTTATCTCTTTTCATTTGAGATAAAAAACTGTACAACAACCTGAGATCTGTGTATGGTATGCATTGGGTATGCACTTACATTTCACTTTCATTTCCAGAAAGCTTTTCAGGAGTGGATGAGGTAGTGAGTTTAATTGCTGTCTATAGTAGGATGACAAGCTAAATATAAGGAGTGAGCCCACGTGTCTACTTATAGGCAATATTTTGTGAAATTTTCCTTGGTGATTTTTTTTCTAGAATTCCCACTGGTATTGCAAAACAGAAGATTTGGTCAATATTTTCTTTTCAGGTAAATGCCTGAAGAATTTTCTTAGAATTATTTGAAGTGAACTTAGGGGAGTATGTTAGCTTACTCTTTGATTTGTGTCTGTAAGTAGGAAATGGGTCATTAATAGAATAGAAATATGAACATATTCAACATATTAGGTATTCAGGAATAGAAATATGTTCATATTTCTATTCCTGAATACCTAATATGTTGAATAGAAATATGTTCATATTTCTATTCCTAAATACCTAATACGTTGAATATTTACTGATGTTAATTCTCTCTCTTGCTTCTCATCATTCTACCCCACACATAATTGAAGACAGTTTTGTTGAACTGTATAGGATTTTCTTGTATCTACTAAGTAGAAAAGTTAAACATAGTCATACAAACAGGAAAATAAACTGACACTGAATCCAAATGTTCTTTTCAATGGTTCCTTTCAAATCTTTTGACTATGAGAAACTGATCTTCACAAGAAAATTCACACAGATAGTAAATTAGGCAAATTTTAGAGTAGTTTAAAGTAGCATTTAATGGGTGGCTAAACTGCAGAACCAACATTTCTTAGGATTGCCTTGACTGGTTAACATATGCAAAGGAAGTTTCATGTGTTACCAGAAATTTCAGCCTGAGCATCCATCCTTTGGCCACTGCATTTTCTCAAGGATATCCAGAGAAACCTCCTGCAGGCTAAGACAGATAAACAGGAACTGCAAAGTAATTTAATCTTTATCTTCTGGATATTCTAAATTGGTGTAGGAGTATATATCTAGGAGTTTACTCCTAGGAGTATATTCTTTTATCCTTTTGTTTGGCTCTGTGTCAGTAGGAATTTTACATATAAGCTCAAGGTAGCACATAACCCTGAGAGTCCTACTTACCTCTTCAATTTGTTACTTGAATTATCACATTGTTACAATGAATACAGACCCTTTTTACAAAAAGATGTAAATCATTATTAATTCCATGCCAACAATTCACATGAATCACATTGAATACTGTTGCATCCCGGAGTTTGGGTTTAGATTAGGGTTTTTAATTTATGTTAAAGTAAATTCTGTAATCCCGCGTTTCCCCCGCATTGTTCCCCCCCCCCCCCGTGGTTTCTGGCCCCACGCTGCCCGCTGCCGGATCTTACCCCTCTGCCGCTCCTGTAACCACCCTGCCGTCCGGCCCCGGGAAACCCCGTGCTGGCCACCCCAAGCCACACGATCCTGCTCAGCCCGCGGCTCGGTGCCCGCCCCTGCGGGGTTCTCTGGTTGGTCGCTGTTGCTGGCGTCAACCCCGCGGCAGCCGCCCCTATTGGGCAGCAGGCCGTGGATCCTCTCGCCCCGCCCCTCCATAAAACCCTATCCCGCCGGCACCCAGGCGCCATTTTCTCCCATGCGAGTGCCGGGAGCGGTCACGTCTTTCCATCGAACCGCGCCATACGTGACCAATAAACCGTTCCTGCCAAGCACGGAGTAAATGGACAAATTCCTTCCTCTTTGCCGGCTCCCTAGCGCACGGTAACAGAGGCTGGCCAGCCCACGCACCCGAGACACGGAGCCGTGTCCGGGAACCCGCGGCAGCAAACCCCGGCAGCACGTGGAAGCTACGCCACAGCCAGGCTCCCAAGAGCCGCGTGCAGCCGGGGAGAGCGAAAACCCACTCCGCAAATACTTTTAACTACTAAAGTAGCTGTAATACACAGTTGCATTGGAGACCAATTGTAACATAGTGCTTATTAATGTCCACTTCTGGCCAACATGTCCAAGTGAATACCAAATAGATTACTAAAACTCTAGACATAGCATGTTTCTGATGTAGCTATATGTTGGTGCTCAATTGTAGTCTAAGCCTTGGATATCAAAATCATAATAATGTCAACTAAAGCTTTACAAATTCACATACCATAGGTATTGTAAAAACTTGTCACAGAGTGATACTGTTTTATAACCTGAATAAAGTAGTTGAGAAAAAGAAAAATTAGTCACTTGAAGAAGTAGGACTCAAAATTAAAGACTAAGATAACGAAGAAAATGAAAACAGCTTTCTTTTTAAAAAGTTACTTATTATTATCGCTAAATTATTTAGGCTTAACATCCCGAACTTTCAAAATATGCAGAAAAAATTAAAGCACTAGATTATCAGGGGTTTTTTGTTCTCCACAGCTCTATGCTAATCATTGGGCTGAGTGTGAACTGACTTTTTCCTCCTGCTATGAGCAACCAAAGTCTTTGTTCTGAGAATGATCACATAATTACACAGAAGATTAAAGAATTCCCATGAATAATTTGTGCTCATTTCTCCCTGTTAAACCCATTTAACCCAGTTGAGCATGCCTTGCTGACTTGCTTCAGAGACTCACATTTTCATTAGAAAAGTAGAATATTCACCCTCCCCTGTCGCTGATAACTTTTTCTGGATTACCTTGTTGCCTAACATTTCCCTGAACAATTTGGCATTGTTCATAAATAAATTATAAAAGTAAAAATTAATTCATTTTATGAAAACATGGTGAAGAAAAGGTAAATCTTTAAAAATTCATTGAGTTATCAGAATGGAAAATTCCTTCTAGTAGTTGGAATCAATGTTGGAAGATGTATTTTAGCTTGTGGTCCATGGAGGGCCAGAGGACTGAAAGAAATTCATTGTCACATCACAAGCTACTCTAGTTTACCTCCTACCCCAATTTTCACCACCTGAACACTAAGTCAAGTTTTATGTTCCTGTATCTATGCTGAACACTATATTGCTTTTTGGCTGTATTAAGATGGGGGCAAAAAAGAAGTAGTTTTATAATAAAACAGTAAATATGCTGTAAATTCCTGGTGTGTTTAAAGTAGTGTTCTGATCTATTCCCCTGTCCCCCTCTGAGATGCACATTGAGTATTGTAATAAAAATAAAATGCAAGCCCACCAAGACTAATATGCTCTACAGTTTACCGTATCTTAGTAGTCACGTACAACTAACCTGTAGAAAAGTGCACCTCTTCTTTGTAAGCCTTTTTTTTTTTTTTTTTTTGAGCTTGAAATTTATCCCTAAGAATGATTATAGCTGCAGATGATAAATTAAAATTCAGATATGAATATTAACTTGCCTGACATTTGTGAAGGTCTGTGGTTGGCTGCTGCAGGAGCTGCACATTATGGCTACCCTTCTGGTCAGCTGCATCCCTGCTTTCAAATAAAAAGGGACTACAGCAAAAAGGCATCTACAGCTGATAAAGTGGTAACACTTCAGGAACAGTTCAGAATGATGTTACTATGTTCTTACTATTGTATTTCCTTCATTTGCTGCACTTTGTACTTCATCCTCACACAAATGGAGAGCAATTTCCTTTTCACTAGTCTTAGTAACTGACTGGTACCTCGGAGAATAAATTACTTCATTTAAGTTCCCAGCAGAGGAGGAATACTGTTCCATGTCAGGTGCCAGAGTTCTCACATGCTGCAATCTACGTGAAGCAATACAGCCCACAGTAGATTTTTCTGCTTAGATGCTTAAGAACTTCCATTTTTGTTCTCATATGAATTCTTCCCACCCCTTCTCCCTCTCTTCCCACACACAAACTGAAAATGAAAAACAGAGGGTGTCGGGTTTTGACAGATGCTTTTCTGCAAGTCATATGTATTTATTAAGCTCTTTCTGTCTAAATTGTACAGAGAGGTTTGGAAAATGATTGTGTATTAGATGGCATTTCTGGGCACACTTGTAAGGAAGATTTTCCAGTGAAAATCTTCCTATTACATACACACATTAATGAAATTTTAAGTTAATTAAAACAGTGGGATTCATATTATTAAATCTGGACATCTCCATGACAGGAGATGACAGATCTAGTCTGTCTTTACAGGCAACAGGAAGAATTAAATGACGAGCTGCTAGAATTCAATGTACTGCATTCTAGGGTAGGCATCTACCTGAGAACAAGATTAATTTAACCCCTGCCAACTTGATGGCTACAAAAAGTGGACATTTTTTGTAGCTTCAGTGTTTATATATGGCAGCATGTCTGATCAAGATGCAGTGGATCAGATCAAAGCTCTAAGTAATCCAAGAGCCTATCTCCAGCTCTGTGAGATGAAGAAACAGGTAATGAAAAGTCAAAAGCTGCACTTGAGGCCTCAGCCACAGCTGAGCAAATAATGAAGGAACTGTAAGGGGGAGCTGAGGAGACCTTTGGCTTCAGAATGATCTCAAGCAGACACATGCATGGCACAGGCTGGAGACAATGGGGGTAATGATGTCAAGTGGAGCTGGGTGCCACCAACACCATGGAAAAGTATGACTACAAGAAGATTTAGGTCCAAAAGGAGTTCTAGATGCTACCTAACCTATCCTCTAGATACAAACCATAATACCTTCAAAACTAGATGTGGCTGATCAGTTCTATCATTGCGTAGTCATCAGGCTGCTGCAGGTGAAACAGGGAAAGTATGAGAGAAAGTCACCATCAGCAAACACCTGGACTATACCCATGGGCATATCCACTGGAATGACCAGCAGATGCAGGAAAACATGGAGGCATGGATACAGCTGCACCAGTGCAGCCACCGAACCCAAAGGGGAACTCTGAAAAGGTCTTGAGCCCCTCAGTATTGGCAAGGAGAAAAATTCACAGGCCACATGTTGTACTTCAGGTTTCGCAAACAGAAGATCCTGCTCCCCTTCAACACCTCTTCCAAAACTGTAAAGCAGTAGCCAGTGGCAGATGTCGAGGCAAGTATTGGAACAAGCTGCAAATTCAGTGATCCTTTCTGATACAAGACCTGGCCATCTGTGTATGAAACATAATTGTTGATATGTACCATAAATAAATCTTGGTTTGAAATGAAGAGTAGCCAAATCTGAGATATGGATGCTTATATTCTTTATGATTGTGAGACCTCGGAAGCAAAACAACTGTGAGAAGACCATATAGACCACACTGAAAGTGGTATTGGGTTTTGTCAAAAGTTTGTCTTGTAGTATATTTTTGCTGTTACCTTGGATCATTGATGTATAAACATGTTTAAATTAGACTAAGTATAGTATTCATTGTCTGTATAGAGTACCCATCTTCTAATTTTTCCCAGAAAACAGGTCATTTGGAAACAAATAATTTTTATTATATAAAGTTTATGACAATATCAGCATAAGCTTACAGAGGATATTTAGTCAGGGGATATTATAAATTGGAAGAAGAAAGCTATGTTAAAAAAATATAACAATATCTTATCCTGGATATTTATATCCTGTGTATTTCCTTTAGATTTGTTCTTTAGATTTTGAAATTGAAACTGTGGAAAGGATGACTGAGAATATGAATTCTATGAATTTGGTTTGAAGTATTGAAAAATTTCAGAAAATGAAATAAAAAGTTTTTTATCTTAAAAATTTCAGTCTGAGGATGTTAGTCAGATGAAAAAATAACCATATATTGAATATAATTAAATCTCTTATTTTTCATGCAATAAGAAGAGAAAAAAAATATTAAAGTTCAGGAAGATTAAAAGTCTGAATTTCAGCACTTACTTTGTAAGCATTCTGTCATTAATAAAAATTGAAAATTATTTTCATAAAAGACCTACCTTGTTTCAGAGATTATCTGGAAGAGTCACAGTTTTCTCAGAAGATAATTACTGATGAGTAATATGATATTCCATGAGTTCATTTACAACAATTCTTTATAATCATCTACTTTTATTTGGGACATTAAAATATGAATACCATAAACAGTAAAATAAATGGTTTTCTTTTCATAAGGGAGAATGTGATAAAATTCTTCCATTGTTAATTTTATCCTTTTCATTACTGCAATTTTTTACAGATACACATAACATGACACAATGAATGGAGATTTAAGAACTATAGCATAAGCAGCATTTTAGTGTTTAATGAAATTCTGCAAGTAGTGCTAGTCTATTGCAGAATAAACAGAGAATTTGAGTACATTGGCTTGACCATGTAAGGATGTTCAATGCCTGTTTATAACACAGAGATCAATCATCTTACAGAGATTAATCAAAATACCAGTGTTCAGGAGCTGGAGACACTTGGCACTTTCCAGAACCAAATATGTTCTCTGTGTCTCAACCTAACAGGTACAAGTTTAATTAAAAAATTCTATGTTTCAGTCACACTAAACTTGTTTCAAAAAGAAAACAGCATGTGTCATCACATTTTCTTATTTAAAACCTTAATGAATAACATTTGGTAACTTTCAACTAGATGGCATTAAGGTAAGTGTGTATATGAGTGCAGCAGAGAGGCACTTATGAGCATATTGCTGGAAAGGTATGGGGACAATGATGGGCAAACAGCACGCCTTGCTATTCCTAGTACCCATGAAACAACATGCCAGTCAGACAAAAAAAAAAAAAAAAGTTAAAAAATAGTTTTGTGGCCCCAGGTAGAAAGCTGCATAGATATATAGAAAGATACAGGTTATGGTTATTCTATGAAGAAAAAATGAAAGAAAACAAAACACCAAACCCAAACCAAGAAGCCCTGTGCATGATGGAATGAAGGCAGGCACCAGTATGCTTTTCAGTCTGGAGTCTCAAAAGTCTAATAAATGTCAAGCAATTCTGCTTTCCCTGAATAAAGGTATTAACAGAGATACCATCTACACTGCAGATGTCTGTTGTTATGCAATTTGTAGGAGTTTAGTAACTTTCAGACTTGCCAATGGGTTTAAAATTAAGCAGGCTGTAGAAATGCAGTAAAGGGAAAAACACAAGCACAGCAGGAACACTTAAGCCTTCAAGCTAAAAATGACGATTGTGTAAAGCAAGTGGGTATTATGGAAGATGACATTTTGTCAGGTTATTTAAAGTGTAAACACTGCTACGAGCTGTGCCTGGTACCACAGAGGATGACAACTGAAATCACAAGGCACTCCAGAATTCTTCCCCAATATCTTTCTCATGGAGGCATGGGCTGGCATAAGTTTTAGCTGTGTGGGAGGCCAACCTATTCAGCAGAAATATGGTTTCCTGAACATGCCAGTTTCCACCCTCTGTCAACCACTAAGCTAAATTTATCAGGAGCACTGTGGTCAGAACTACAGAACTGTAGAGCTGACCGGAGGGAAATTTGGTCAGATACAACTATCAAGGTTAATAATGAAAATATTTTTTAAAAATAAGTGTATATACTGGTGTGTCACATAGATAAATCACATGCTGAGCCAATATTCAAATATATGATTCATGACCACTCTTGATTTAGTTTGATATGTTTCCAATTTTATAAAGGCTTTTCTTTTGCTTCTGCATCTTGGAACACTAAATGAGTCAGTTAAAATCCCTTTCCAATGCAAAATTACAGAAATATTTAAGTTATAATTTCTCAAATAATGGACATAAAAATATGATTCCCAAGCATAAAGAATCTGGATTGGATTAAACATTTTATTAACATACTGGAATTTGAACTGTATGAATGTAAAATGAATTCATAGTTATAATTATCAATCTCTTTCAGCACCAACAGGAATGACAGAAGACTATATATAATTATAGTTTACTTATGTATGGATTCCATTTTTAATATAAGTTTACTTTCTGAATGTAATTGTTTTAATAAGAGTTATTCTGTGATGAGTTATTAATTCATATTGCAAATACTACAGTATCATGACACACTTCCAGATTTTATAACAAATCTTTAGGCAAAGAGTTACAATCACTATTGATCCTGCATTGTGTTTAAGTTTTCAAGGAGCTACATAATTTCTCCATGTCTTCTGCTGCTACACGATAGAGAGGATTTGGAAAAGAAGTATCATTCACATTTTCATTAAATGGATACTAAAAGAAAAAAGATAGAATGAAATTTAAAATCCAAGTGATTATATTATTTTCTTAAAATGCACATATAAATGGCTATAGATTCATTATGGAAGTAACATTTGAAAGAGAACTATAAAATCTTGAAACATTTTTAGACCAGACTTTCAGCTGGATAAAGTTAGCATAGTTCCACCAGAGCAATTACCTACCACATGTACTTGATCAAGTAATTTAACCTACTTCTGCATCTGTTTCCACCTTTTTTCCCCTTGTCTCCAGAGCCCTTGCTCCAATATACATTTAATATTATTTTAGGCAATCTGTGTACAATAGTGTAATTGCAGTGGGTCACTAATTTTGGTACATTATATTGTAATTTCCTTTTATTCAAGGAAATGTTTATAATTTCCTAGATTGAAAAATGTATGAGAAAATAGATAATATGAACCCTTCAGGTAAGGATTTCAGTCATTCTAAACATTTTCTTCAGCATCTGCCCAGACTGAAACTTTCTGAATTAGTGTATGGTGTAACAAGTAGATATGAAGAGCAACACTACTAGAATTGTTATTATGAGGTCCTTGCCAACCAGTTCAGCCCTGGTCATCTCTCTCAGATTTCCAGAGGTGCTAACAGTACAAGTAGCAGTAAACCATTGACTTTAAGTGACATTTTCCCCTTTCCTCTGCAAATTAATTTCCTTTACTAGTCCAACGTGCATCCTAGAAATATATTATTACATACCTCATGCCATGGAGAAACACTGATTTGAACAGCAGATGAGATAGGATACCTAGGAGACTATAAAAAGAAAACAAACTGCTTCAGAATATTTTTAGTGAGCTGAAAGTAATATATTCTGCCATGTGGTGCCTGGGTAACACACGCTATGGAACCAAAATTACGAGGCAGTATCATGAGCAAGAGTAGAGCTATGCTAAGCCCACATGATTTTAGTGTTCAGGAAGGTTCAGAACTGTTCTTTATGAAGCTCAGAGACTCCCACAAGGGCATAACTGATGAGTATTCAGCTGGAGACAAGAGCTTTTGCACACATTTTGTCATCTCTTTTGATTGATAATACACCATTCAGATTTAAGTCTCACCAGACTTTGAGAAAACTCATAATGCCTGTTTTCTTTTAAAAAGAATAAGTGTAAACATGTATTTTCCCAGTCTTAGAGAAAATAGAGGAAGTTCTGGTACATGGCTGGACTTCAATCACAATGCCTGGGGCTGTCTTCCATGAAAATGTCTCTCCTGACTCTGTGCTTCTGTTTTTCAACTTGCTATTAAATGAAGCCTGTCACGAATCTATTTTAACTACAATAAAAATGTCCTGATGAATTGGACATGATTGTGATGGGAATATTTCCAACTTGGAGCTCTCACAAACTCTAACCTATAAGTGAATTCATTTGATCTTATGTCTCTAAAATCAGGTATAAGGACCTTTTTACAGAAAGTAAATGGCATGTCATAGTTAATCTTATTCAAAGGTGCCGTGGAATCTTTATTATTGACTGTGCAAAGGACAAGGAAGTTTTATTTTCTATTTCAAATCAAGCCTGGCTCTTTCAATGCTAATAAGTGTAGTATCAAAATGAGGGCAGGAAGGATAGTTAAATTTTTTTTTGCTTTTTTCCTTTTTATTCCAAGGTTCTTTGTCTATATTATTTTCAATTATAAACAAAATATCAGAGATACCTGCATTTTAATTAAATAATTTATTTCTTGTTAAATATAAGATATGAATTTTAGTTACCATTCTAATTTGATAATTAAATCTTGCCTTTAATTATTTTTCTGCAATATGTGCACTTTTATATACATATTTTATTCAAAAATTTCTTTGTTATTCTATCAGTCTCTTAATTCTGATCAGCAAATGGTACTAGGGAAATGTGTGGCCAATTGCTTGTTTAGTGTCAAGGTGAATTTTACAGTGATGAGAATTGTGATGTACATTTAAGGTACTGGGGAGGACTAAAAACTTTTTTATTCAAGTTAAATGAGTGTGCAAAGGCAACTTGGTTGCGGAATCATGCATTTTGTGGTTTTATTGTTGTTGACATGTTTCTTTTGTTGTGTGTTTGCTTTGTTGGATGGTTTTTCTTGGGTTTTTTTTTGTTTGTTTAATTTCCAGATACAAAAGGAGACGAGTCCCAGTGAGTTAATTCTTATCTATATGTGGGTAAATATTTAATCCAAAACACTTTTTTTCCTCCAAATTATCAGCCTATAGTCCTGATAATAATAAACACTGAGATGTTGTCAAAACTGAGCTGATTTCAACTATTACTATGTTTTGAAAATGCACTGGAACTGATCTGAATATTGAGTCAATTTTTAATTCTCACTTCTTTTATTAAATACCATTCACTCAGGGATTGCATTCTTTTAATGGAAAACTATTTGAGGACTACCTCACGTTTTTCTGAACATATAGAGGCAGCTTACCTTTACTTTCCCAGATGAATTAAGGTCTTTGTACAATGGATTGGCAAATGAAGAAATAGCAGTTACTTGCACTTTCCTTGGGAAGTCAAACCAAGAAAAAAAGGAACAAAAAATATCATATCATACAGGTCATCAAAGAACCAAACAGATTAAAGTTCAAAAGAATTGAGTCCAAAAAAGAGGTAGCTAAATATATTTACAACTGAGCTCTTCTGAAATTAATGAAATTAAACCAACATTCTGGATAAATAATGTCTAGGTTAAAATAATAATTTTTCATCTGTTTCTTCTAAATTATATATACTTCTGGATGTGCACAGAACTATTTAGTATTTATAAAATGCAGGTATAATGCTATACATTACATAAAACATGAGATTACCTCAAAAGCTGCATTCCTATAATTTCTTTGCATGTGATGAGATCATATTCTTCCTATGTTTTGCTATCACACTGACAATTCCATAATTAACATAGTCTTAGGCTCCAAGTTCAAGAGCACTGTAGTGCTCTTTTAATTATTATAAGTACTCCACTCTTCCAATTAATTGGGAAAGAACTTGCATTTTGGGTCAAAATCATCAGCATCAGTTTTAAAGCTATACAAGCTACCCATACCTTTTGCTAGAAAACCAGGAATAATCACTTGAGGTATTGAAATGCAAATTTTTCATTAATTAACATAATGCCTTAAACAATTTAGGTTATTAGGACAAATATTGCTATTTATAGATCTCATGTCCATTACCTCATCTGGAGGTTTAAAGGTATGCTATCAAGAGATAGAGGTCTTCCCATGTCCCATTTCTTTCTGGAAGCACTTATGACCTGTGCAGTTAATCATATTTATTCTGCAAAAGCAGAATGGGCATGGAACATGCTGCCTATATCTAATTTTTTTCCCATATAGATGACTAGTTGTTAATATTCCACGTTGCTTGAAATCACAGAATCATGGACTCCATTTATGTAGGAAGAGAACTCCAAGATCGCTGAGTCCAACTTTTGACTGATCACCACCTTGTGCTGGACTAAGTGCCATGTCCAGCCCCTTCCACCTCCAGGTTTGGTGACTCCATCTCCATTGGCACTCTGTTCCAAGGCTCAACAACCCTTTTGGTGAAGGAATTCTTCCTGACGTCCAGCCTGAAGTCCCCTAGCACAGCTTAAGGCCATGTCCTCTTGTCCTGTCACTTGTTCCTCAGAGAAGGGACTCACCCCCACCTGGCCACAACCTCCTACCTCAGGTAGTTATAGAGAGCAGTAAGGTCAGCCCTCCTTTTCTCTTTTCAGGCAAAACACTTCCTGCTCCCTCAGTTGCTCTTCAAAGGACTTAATCTCTAGACCCTTTACCAGCTTTGTTGCTCTGGACTCTCTCCAGCACCTCAATGTCTTTGTTGTAGTGAGAGGCCCAGAATCATCAAATCTGTGCCAATACTACATAAAAAGCAACAGAGGTATTAGTTAAAATTACTGAAGAATGAAGCAGAAGCTAATCTTTGCTTCTGAAGTGATGCATTTAGTTTTTTTGGGTTTTATCCAAAGTTTGTGTGGCTAGAAATCTGCATGTACAGCATTCTAAGACAAAAATTTTCCCTGAAGCTTCCCATCAATCTTGATGATGGAGAAATAAATTTTGTTGCATTATAAAGTGTGTCTGTTCCAAAGCTGCTCCTACAACTGGTTGAAGCCGTGTCACCCTAGAATGTGCTAGACAGGCTCTGTGTTACTGGGGTAGGCAGGACAGAGAGGACACGAGCACAGCCCATAGAGATGTTGGGAAGGGAAGTTGTTCCTCAGTGGGAACCACAGAGGAGACACATTGAATGGTTTCTGTTGCAAGGAGCCAAAACCAGAATGGCTACTTGGGAGGAAGACACAAGTAAGGCACAGAAATATTCTACCTTATGAATTAAATCAGTGCAAGAAACTAAGTTTGGATTTTAGACCAAACCAGACATGTCTTCATAAAATTTTTCACAAGACTGTCAGAAAGTAATTGCTTCTAACGCCAGTCTCATAATTTATTATGATTACCTGACACAACAATGGGGAGAGCTGAATATTTGAACCTGTTAATTTTTTCATTTGATCGAATATT
This sequence comes from Vidua macroura, assembly GCF_024509145.1. Classification (NCBI taxonomy): domain Eukaryota; kingdom Metazoa; phylum Chordata; class Aves; order Passeriformes; family Viduidae; genus Vidua; species Vidua macroura. The sequence goes on from NC_071571.1 coordinate 19,454,092, forward strand.
AACTGTAATAAATCATGATATTCTGATTAATTTAGTTTGCTTAGTGAAGCAATGACAAATTATTTATATGCTTACCAAGTGTATATTTGCATCCGATCGTCCTGAATGAAGTCCAGAAAATGTGTACAAAATTTATTTTTTACTCTAAAATGAAAGCATGGCTCACAAAATCGAAGGCCAGAAGCAAACTCAGATGAGATTTTAAGGAGTTTGGCTCTGCTTCTAAACTAGTGCCCAAAGGACCAGACTTGCATGCCTTAATTTTGGTGCCTCATTTAGACATCACAAACCAAGTGTATGGCCTAAAAGCATGATACAGAATTAAGCAAATCACTTCTCCTTAGAGTCAGTCAAGACACTTCCAAAGGGCAACACAGGTCACACAATTCTCAGTGTGAACCACCCTTGCTGTGCCAGTAGCAAATGGTAAGGATAGGGATTGGTCTGATTCTCTTTCATCACTCCATTAAACTTGACCAGCTTGTGCAAGACATACACACAGCTTATTTGGGCAAGAACATGCTGAGTACTTAGGTCTGTCCTGAGGGCAGGAGGGTGCTGAACACAGATCTCCAGCTTTCTCTGTAAGGAGGAGAACTAACCAGAAGGATACTGGGCCAAACTGTGGGTGCCAAACAGAGTGCTGGCCAAGTTCTTCAACGTGTTTTTGGTTGCTGTGCTTAGTGCTGAAATTGGTCCTGTCTATGTCTTAAGCAATAAAATTGAGTCCAGCAGATTTCAGGTGTTCTCCCACTCTAGATCTGAATCATGAAAAGCATATGTATTGGTCACTGAATCTTAGGGATAATGGGAATTTTATGGCCCAAAATATGGGCACTGCTTGAATTTATGCACCAGAAACTTAGATGGAAAATGAACTTTCTCAATTTCTCTCCTGTTCTCATGAACATTTTTGTCAAAATTCAAAAGTCACCTTGAATATACTACCTTATGTAACTTAGGCTACACATACATACACCATATATAAACACATAGATGCATACATATGAATATGTTTTTATAAACTAATATATGGTTACCCCTGTTTGTGAATGCAGCAAGCAATTCTTTCTAAGGGATACCAGTAGATAGCCTTAAAATTTCTAAAGTATTTTCAAATTACTTAAAAGGCCTTAAATAATTTGTAAGAGAAAATTTAATCACATGCTTACATAAGTGCTGTAATCTGTCAATTGGATGAGGTAGTAACTGCAGTAAAAAAAGTTTAAAAATAGTTAAAAAAAAAGTAAAAAAATACTCAAATATGTGTAAGGTAGTTTAGAGAGAACTGGGTTTTCTAATATAACCAGAAATACCACAATAGGAAAGGAGAGAATTAATCATCTTAGGTTGAGGTAACATTAGGCATAGCCTTACTAAGCTCATCTGCATTCTTTAGTAGCAAGAACTACTGCCTTGTCAGAGGTTTCTCCACTACAATTTCACAAAGACAGGAAGAATTTTATGCTCCACAAAATACCCATCAGTGTATAAACAGACTGCTGAGTAACAGCATTCTTGTTAATGGAAAATTAAAGTATCTAGATTTCATTTTTTGGATGCAAGAGCTCATAATTTTGTGCTTTTCAATATACCTTTAAAAGAAAAAAAAATCTTTCATATAGAACACAGATTCTTAGGAAATACAATACTGGAGGAATGCTTATTGTCTGATCCATAACAACAATGACAAAGTCTTGGTCGACCAAAGATTTAGTTACAATTAAGCTACTAATTAAAATAATCCCTTAAAAGACTTTTTATAGGTGTGCTAAAGCTGCAGTTCTTAACAGAAACTAAAACTCAAGATCTTAATTTCCAAAGCATGTTTAAAATCTTTTCAACTAAATTTAGGTTTGCTGAAGTAGGCTACATTTTGCACATCCCATAAAAGAAATAGGAGGAATGATGCAAGGAGAGAAGACTTTCCAAAAGCTGCATCTAAAATAATGTACAGGTCACTTGGATGTTTGATTCATCTGTTAATATGCTGTATGGGTTTCCTAAGTAACTAAAAGGTACTTTGTACCTTTTGAGACACTTTGGGGAAGTAATTTTTCTTTTATTAAATCACTCCTTTGCAACTTTCATCTTTGTGATCTTGAAGGCTACAGCTACAGAGACTGGCTGTGCTTCAGTGTGTTTCCTCGTGTTTCTGTGCAGTCGGTGATCATCAGATGAACATTTCAGAAAAATGGAAAACTTCTGACTATAGCACTCATCCTTCATAACAACAGTACTCTACAGAAGAATGAATGGATTTGGATAGCAGCATTAGACTAGTACAAAAATTCCCAAACAACATTTATGGCTAGTGCTTCCAAATTTTGGTTTACTTTTTCCCATAAAACTGAACATTTTTCTCCCATTATACATGAACTGTATCTGTCTCTGTTCCAGTTCACAAGCTGAAAACGATTCACTAAATGTCATTATACTGTCATTCTGTTTATCTCTTTGGGATATAGGAACAGAGGGACAGCCAGCAATGACCTCTGGCAGCCCCTCAGATCTGTTTGGAGAGCTTCCCTCGGAATACACTACCCATTCCTTCACACCAGACCTCCAGAAGGGTATGGTCTAATTGCAGAAAGCCTGACAACAGAAACTGGAAATCATCATAATTTTAAGTAAACCTTAACTATAGAGAAAGACAAAAGCACTGAGCTTGTTTACCCTGAAGAAAGCAGCCTGTAAGGAGGCATGACAACTGCCTTCAAGAACAGAAAAAGCTTTCTGCAAGGAGGAAGGGAGTGATCTGTTATTGTCCATGGTGAATAGGAATGAAGTTAAATGATAAACAGACATATCAGCAGTTGGAAAATAACTTTCTAACAGCAAATTTCTTTCTACCCAAGGTACCAATATAGCCCGAGGATGCCATCAAATTCATGTTGCTAGAAGTTTTTAAATGTGAACTCAGGAGTGATACAATTGAGTCTGTGATGTGGCAGGATGAAAAATGGCCTCTGTGGGCCCTTTCTTCACATGATTTTCTATAATTTTAAAATGCTTTCTCATAACACCTCAGTTTTTCACTCTTTCACTTGTGTGGCAAGATACATTGTTATATACTTTGGAAAATTTGATGTTCTGTGTTCATTAAAATTGACAGGGCTGATAATAGCTGTGGTTACATTGGCCTTGCAACAGATGGCACAGTTCAGGAACAGGAAAGAAACAAACTGAAATTATCCAGGGACATTGACTGATTTGGAGGCAATAGTAAAAAGGCATAGCATGGCTGGACAGAAAGACACTCACTTTTCATACTCTCATGTTTCAAATTACAATGAAGCATTAGAAGGCAGCTGCAAAAAAATGGAAGCTAAAATGAAGCTTTGCTTCTATTTGGTCAATGAGGACAGATGGCACTGATAGAGTGGAGCAACTGGCAGCCTTCCCTTCTGGATTAGGGAACATCATCTCTATAGTGCAAACAGGAATGATAGAAACTCACAAGCTTCTCTGATTTGGGGCTGCTGTACAAAAGTTTCACATATCCCCAGCTGGGGACTGGGAAGTATCTGACATATCTGAATGCTGTCATGGTAATGAAGTATGCGGCTGCCAAGCCATGTAAAGCTGCTTTTGTCCATTAGGAATTAAACTTACATGATGACTTCCAGTAACTCCCACTCAGTAACAGGAGTGTTTAGAGCCTGCAGATCAGAAATTAAATTCAGAAAAGGAGAAGGACATAGAAAAGGGGAAACGGGACATTCATTCTGGGTTGAAAAGGAGAAGGAGATAGAAAAGGGTTGAAAGGAAGGGTTAAGGCACTATTAATGTTTCCAGAGAAGAAGAAGAGGGACAAATGTGACTTAAGTTCTCACTGCTGTTAGTGACAAATTTCTAGCTGGCAATCACCTGAGGGGTACCCAGCCTACCCCTACTGCCTCCTACCTGGTTTTCTGATGAAAAAAAATTAGTTCTGTTGGACTCTTAAGCTTCTCTACCTCTTGTGCATATCCCTATACTATTTGCCTTGAGACTTAGATGGACCTACACAACATTTCAAGATATCATGGGAGGTATCACCTACAACTCCTAATGTGCCTCTGGAGAACCGTCTGCCAGTGCCTGCATGGGTGGGTCTATACAGTAAAGCAAGGGGACACTAACAGAAATTACATAAAAATATCTGGCAAAAGAATTTATCAAAAGGTAGTAAATATGGCCTCAAGCATGTGAAAGCTTCCCTAGAGTGACTCTAGTGCCTAATGACTTTAAGAAAACAAAATGGCTCAGGAGGCTAAAAGCAGACACAAGTGAAAATTAACTGCAGGAAAGTATAATTTATGTGCCAGTAAAATCCTCTTATTCATCAAATCCCTTAAAAAAAAACAGGAGTAAAATCTCACACCTCTGTGTGGTGCTGTCACATTGTGCATTTTACGGACTTATGCAAACACAAGTCACTTCTTATTATAAAGCCTTATCCTAAAGATCCGAACTTCAGTATGTTAACATTGGCTGCATTTTGACTAATCACTTCTGATTACTGATTAAGCAGTTTAGGAATAACTTGCCTTAATTTACTACTATGTTTCCACTTGTGATTTTTGTATACCAAATCATGGTAGGCACTAGGTAGTTGAAGAGGAAGAGCCTGGGTGAGCTTATTTTCTCAAATTCAAAGTTTCAGATTTCATTGTTTTCACAATTTCAAACAAATTGCCATTTATTAGCCGGATTATTTCTTAGCAAGATGCCTATAAAACATTTTAACTTACATGTTAAGTCGACTGTGATTAAAAACAAGGAAAATAAAAAATTTTGTTTGGAGCGTGGGTAAAATGATTTGACAATCTCAGTTTCTAATAGACAAAATTTGGTAGTCCCAAAAATTTCCATCATCATAGCTTACCTTTCTGGAAGCTTTAATGAAATCAATCAAGACCAATAAGCTTTGTTTTGTAAGCTTGTCTAATCCTCTCTTTCACAGCTCTGATTCTCTGCATATCAGGGTTGTGGTATACTCTTAGAGCCATACTAAGATCCTCATTCACCCCCGTTTTATACATAATAGGACCATAGCATCACATTGCAACAGGGTACAAAAAAGACTACTTTTTTTTTTTTTTTTTTTTTTTTTTTTTTTTTTAGCGTAAGTAATTACAAGAACACAAAAAATATTCCTTAAATTTAGATTTATGGGTAAAAGAGATGTGAATGGCTGTGCAGTAACCTTTGAGTAGACATTTATGAAAGAAAAATGTAGAGGGAGTGTTGAGTGAGAGCACAGAAGTAGTGTAAGAAACAACAATATTTTTAAAATAAAAAAACCATCAAACATTTTTTGAGAAATTAAACTCTTTTTTTCATGGATAATTATAGAAATCACAAAAAAAATATGCAGCAGCTCTTCCAATACAAGTAATCTTGCACTTCCGAAGTTCTTTTCTATATGTGTGCCTTAGCAGGTTGTATTAATGTGAATGAATTAAATCTTAAAGCCCCATGAAATCAGATAAGGAAATGTTATTCCTGCTTTAAAGAAGAGGAAGGAGATGTAAGGAAAGCAGGTGAAGCTATACACTCAATTAACAGAAGCACAACCAATAAGGGTTTCTGCTTCAACATTTTGTTCTGCGTCCATAGACAGCTCTACCTGCCAGGGGAGCATGCAGATATAGGAGACATGTCAGCAGCAATAATGTCAGGACAGGAGTCTGCACAGTTTAGTAGATACTTTGGGAGATAACAACATCCCCAAAGAGAGGAAAGTCTATAGTAGAGAACAAGTTTAAAGGAAAAGAGACAGCTTTGAAATGAATTCTGGAGAAGAAAATGAAGGGCAAAGAAAATCTAACAACACAAAAATGGACAAGGAAATGTGCAACAGGAATTGCTGAAAGGGAGGAAGGGACAGTGCTAGGTACTTGCTGGTGGAGAAGGATCTAGCAGAATAAGTTGAGAGATAAGCAGAGAAGCAATACGGAGGTTAGAGTAAAATAAACAGTTAGGGAGGAGAGAAAAAGCAGAGATTATCACAGGGATGACAGTAAGGACTTGTAAATATATCTGTGAAATACTGAAATGTCAGTTGAAGGCAAATCCTAAAACCCTCTAAATTTTATAATTTAAGAATACTCATAAAATGCCACAATCAAAACATTCTAGGCAAGCAAGCCATTGCCCATTGTTTCCAGACTGGGGTCCACTAAGGTCAGCTTTTGTTGCAAAGTTACGTTTTCTGCTTAGTGTTTCATATGAAGACAGACTGTGGGGAGATTCAAAAGCTGAAACCAATGAGCCTGGGCAGTTGGCCATTGCTCTGTGCCACATTTGTGTCTGCTATATGCAAAATAAAAGTTTTACTTACGTTTCTGGCACTTTCTTCTTCAAAAGAAAATACAAGGCAGCAGCTGTAATTTTAATCAGTAAGAAACCGATACCCAATCCAATCCAAATATCTGCAAAATCAAAGCAATCAAAGACAGAAGTAAGTAAAATGAAAGTCTCAAAGAATGAATTGAAAGATATTACTTTCTTTTTACAGACCTACCGTTTTGTTGGCGATTTGGAGGCTGAAGAGGCTTAGCACTTATGTGGCAACGGTTTCCTTTCCATCCTTTTTCACATCTGTGAATAAAACAAGAATTTTTGAAGGGAGGAGAAAGGATCATAAACAGCGATGAGCGTAGAGGAAATACCAAAGTTTTGAGCACTTTTGCCAGTGACTAAAGCTTATCCAGGAATCACAAAAAGCAGCATCAAAGTTAATATAATGGAATTTAAGTGAGAGATACACAAAACAAAGTAAGAAGAGATAAAAAAATAAAACTAAGTTCAAAGACTCGAATTGGCTTCCTTTTCCATAATGACATGATATTGTTTCTCACAGCAAAGGAAATCTGATGAATTTCCATGTATCCCCCATGTGAGGGTAAAATACATTTCTGAGTTGAGGGACTGGGACCCTAATATAGAGAAAGACACACGATTAGAATATGAGAAAGACATTTTTCTCTCATCCCCTAATTTGCCTCTCTTGTTTTTCTTTTCTTTTTTTTTTTTTTTTTTTTTTTTTTTTTTTTTTTTTAATGATACCTCTCCAACAAATACCTTGTCAAAACCAAAGCTATACTTGACTGCAGCCATGTAAAATTATTCCAAGATTTCTGTTTGGTAAAATTCAGTCTTGATTTGAAGTGACCAAAATATAAAATATCTGACACAACCTTTGATGTATTGATTTACACTTGTTGCTTAATGGTTAATCCCATTCAACAAAAAGGTCTGTATCATTTGTCACTTTAATTTGCATCAATTAAGTTTTTGTCTACTTGCTTTTATTGTGGTTTTCTGTCTCCATCAGAACTAAGGAACCCGGGACACCTAGGTGAGGGTCAGCTGCCTTTGCTGAGACACATGCAATTTGGGGAATCTCAAAATGGCTGCAGCATAAAGGGTTTTCTGGGAGATGGACACATACTGACATCTTAATTTCAGGCACCCCACATGGTGTTTGAACCCCATCCTGAGTGTAGTGATGGAATGACTTCTACCAGCTTTCCAATTATATGCATGGCTGGTGGTTTATGAGCTTCATAAATTTCAAAATTTTTTAGAAGGGAGTATCAGAAAGAAGTGATGGTAGTAGTCCAGTTTCAGTCCTACTATTGTCAAATGTATGGAAAATTCATTTCACCTATGTTTTCTTTTTTTATAGTTTCATAAACTATTAATGTGGGCTGAATGCATATTGAGATGCTTTCTAACTCTAACATTGCGATTTTTTTCCATAGTCAACATTTTTTAAGACGTAAATTTGAAATTGTAATTTCTTCTCCTTAAATATATAGTATGAAACCTTACATGTACACAATTAAATCTTTATAGTAATGTTCTTTAATTTGAACATGTGAGAGAGGACTTCATGCTATTTGCCATAGTTTAGCACAAGGTTTTGCCCACATGCCTTACCCTAGCAGCTGCACACTGAGTTAACCAGGCATTTCAGAGGGACAGGAATACTTCATTTTCCCAGAAAATGACTTAAGAGTGCTGGATGTAGGAAGAGGAAGGGTGGGGTGACAGGAGCAGCAAGAATCTGTAGCTGCAATGAAAACTGGAATCCTTAAAGGATCAGGGCATGTCAGAAACCAGATTGATATCCCAGTTTCAGACACGACAGGAAGATGACTTCACCAAAGACCAAAAGAGACTGATGCATGATTTATTGCAATTCAGTGTATGATTAAAAAATTCTGGGCAGAGACTATGCCAGAAGGGAAGTACCAGCTCTACTTGAATACAGTGGGCAGAGAGAGATTTTATTTAACCCATTTACACCATGGATGGGTTTTCTGTGGTTAAAGGGTTACCTTATTCAAGGTTACTAATTGATATACTAATGAATCCTAGCTTTAGAAATTAGAGCCGGTGGCATATTCTGACATGCTAACTCTAAAGAAAAAATGATATAATTTCAGCTGACATCTCTGGCTGAGTTGGAGACCTATTGTATTTAGTGACTGAAAATACCTTCAATCCTCCTTCTTCTTCAGTGTACTACAAAAAATCATGTTATTCATAAGATGCTCTTTTATGCAGACTGATGATCTTATAAAAGTGTCAAATTGCACCTGGGCTGACATCAAGCTCTGTGGATCCATGTAGAAACATTGCAATCTGCTGGTAATCACTCATTGAAAGAATTTTCTGATTGCTCTCAATTGTATAATTTCCTTTTTCCCTGTTTGCCAGATAATCTATTGAACTAGATATGCTTTTAACCAAAATTGGCCTCTTTTTTTGTCATTGCAGAACTTACTTGGCTGTAAAAGAAAGAATAAGAAAACAGATTTGCAGCTGTGCATAAGCACTACTCAGAGTGGCAAGGAGAGGTGCCATTTGCTGGTTTGGAGGCACCAGGACATAATTCACCTCAGAGCTGCAAAGAGGTAGTTCTCATAAAGCAGGTGTGTGTACTGGTAGGACTGTAGGAAAATTCTACTACAAAGAAGTATCTAAATATATCTTCATATGCTGTGTTTCCCTTTATTGATGGAGCATTTCCACATATTCATGCAAGGTTTGAATTGTAGGTAAAAAAGTTAAGCATCTTTAAGTTTATCTTCCTATACACACAGGTTTTATGATCAATACTAACTCCCTTGGCTTAGCCATTCATTCCTCTTCAAATCTCTGAATGCTACATGACACATACCATTAGGAATCTGATGTCAGACTATCAAGGTGTAATTTTGGCCAGTGAAATAATTTTCTACTGTGTCCATCTAGGTTGTTACCATAAGTGTCACTGACACTGGCTGGGGAAAATAAAAAAAGGGTAAAAATGGATAAAGGTAGAGCAAAGATAATATCTCTGGAACTTGGTAATTTATAAGGACAAGTACAAAATCAAATAGATGGGGTTAACGTTGTAAAGCATGAAGCATGGGGACTATTTTATAGGGAGAGGGAGGACTGAAGGCAAAAAAGATGAAGACAGTAAAAACAATATAGCTAATCCTTAAAGACCAGGATGGAAAAGGAGTGCTAAACAACAAAAAAATTGAAGAGTGAGTATATAAGTTGGTTAAGTGCTCCCACATGTATCTTCACACATTAATTTGTTTGTTATTTTCTAACTGTGATAGGGAATCTTAGCCATTGTCTCTGCCACTGTGGTAAAACACAAGACCGTCAGAAAAATCTGGGTTATAATTTGGAGATTTATTCAACCCTTTATAAGATTTTTTTTTTCCATTACTAACAAAATTCCATCTTCTCAAGTTAAAAAAAAAAAAAAGACGAGAAAGTAAGAGTTACAGCTAGTTTAGAAGTCTGCAACTTTCAATGAGGCTCCAAGAAAAACTTGGGAAAATTGCTCATTAATACCCTTGGCTCTCAGCTGATACAAACATTGCCTCTGGCTTTTAATGAAGCCAAGCTTTTCTGTTCCCAGAATAGAGGGAAACTTGTCTTAAATATTCAAAACAATCTTGTTTCATGCATGTCTTGCAAGATTTTGTTCCTTTTATATCTATCATCTCTAGAAACTCTAGCTGACTACAGTGATAGCGGTGGTGGAGAAATCACTCTGTAACTTGAGAGGAAAGGATAGAATGAGATCTCTGGCACCAATATCTGCCAATAACTTTGATTAGAGAAGAAGAGAAGATAACAGTTCTAGGCCATGAAGGTAAATAAAATATAAATAGTTTTTTTCAAACTACTCCAGCTATTTCACTGTATTAGAAAGCTGAGGGGTACTTTCAAAACAAACAAATATTTTAGGTATGGTCTTCTATAGGATAGTTGGAGGTTTTGCTAAGAAACGCAGAATGAAAATATTTTACGGATTTGAAAATGCTATACCACTATATATTATTTTATATTTAATAAGTTCCAGAAACTATTGCAGGCAATAACCAACCAATCAAACTAGTTGTTTAAAAGCTATGCAAAACTTACATGACAAAATGCAGAACAGAAAGATACATGTACCCCTTTCTCTGAGTCTGACTCTCCACAGCCTTCTGCCTGTGAAGTCCTTTGCAGCTGTGTTGTTGTGTGGGTGTTGAAATGATGTTCTTCTCATCTAGTGACATTTCCTGTAGGCTTCACACTCTACCCAATGCATGAAGTACTAGGCAATTGATAAAAAACTGGAAGAGTCCCTCTTTTTATTGAGGAATAAAAAAAAATATTGGGGAAAAAAGGTGGCAAGGACAATCATGGTATTAGATTACAGTGATTTTGAGCAGATAGATGAGGTTTTCCCTAGGTGTTTGTACTGAGGGCACAGAATAAACAATCCTATGCTTTTGAAAAAAAAAACAGTCTCAACCCTCAGACTTCTTCATTTGACTGTTACTGCAAAATTGTATCAGTGAATAACAGTAATAATACCAGGCATCTTTATAGGAAATCCAGTCAAACTTCACCTTAGTAGTGTGCAATCCTTGAGACAATCAGTCCTGAAGTGAACTTTGATAAATCTAGCAGCACCAGGTCAGAGCAGCCTTTGCATGCACCCAAGAGATGACTCCCTTGAAGTCCAGATAATGAAGGAGAACACTCTTAACTACCTATCCACTGCTGAGCATGGACTGTACTTCTGGGAGGCTGATAAATTGCTTCTTCAAAGTCACAATTACTTTTCTCTCTGATGAGAGCAGCCAGGGATACGCCAGTGCTGTTGTGGTATAAGGACCTTAAGGATTACAGATCAACCATGTCTTCTGGGCTCTGTGTTAAATCTTCACTAGCAGGGCAATGGGAATTTTGAAGAGCTTCCTTAATAATCCTCTTCTGCTATTTTATTTTTAAGACGGACAATTCTGAAAGGACTGAATTTATCTCTTGAGCCATGAAGCCGAAATTCCACATTATTTATGTACAATTAATTTCCTTGGACTAATGACATCTTGTCTAATTAGCAGCACCACATTTTATACAAGTCTTAAGCTTATCTGAAATACACATATAGCCATTTCAATCCTTTTAGACAGGAAACTCCTCCTAGCTGAAACAACAGAAGGAGCAACAGAGAAAGATAGATGAAATAGCACTTGAATACTTCCATCCTAGTGCACATCCTACTCTACCCTGCCTGACAAAACGTCTTCTGCTATTAGCAAGTTCTTACAGAAAACTCACCCTGGAAGGGAGAATGTTAACCCTTCAGATTTGCTTCCAGGATTTCCAACTCATTATTCCCCATATATATTGGCAATGCAGAGGAAAGAACTTAATATTGCCTGTGTTGCTGCATCCTGTGCCTGCTGTTGTGGCTCATCTCACTCGGAATGAAAAATAAAAACCAGACAAAGTGTCTGTTGTTTTTGATGTTCAGTCAGGGCATTTTTAATTTACAAGAACATGTCTGGCTTATACACTGCTTCATTTCAGAATATCAAAGCACACCTCCTTTTCCTATTTTTATCTGAAATATTTGTTACACAGAAGATCTAATCTGTTACGCCTTGTGCACGTTCAGAATGACCAAAAGTAATTCAGCCAACTATTCAGTGTACATGGTATTAATAGTATATAGATTAAGGCAGTAATATGTGCATGAGTGTAGCTACATATTCTTCTGAACATGACTGTACACATTGCAATATCCTTTAGAGAATGTTCTTATGAATCTGCTCCAATGCAGTGAGCCAGTACCTTCTGTGTGAGCTCAGATTTGCCATTGCCATGTTTCTGATGCATTTGCTGTTTATAATACATTACATGGGGAACATTACACATGAGTGCTGACATTGTCTGGGAGCCGTGCCATGTATGCCTACATGCTGGACAGCTGCTGTATAGCAGTGCAGGCTGCTCCAGAAGTGATGTTGGATGATACAATGGGAAAAAACCCACCAAAACCATAACTAGCTTCTTGTGGAAAACAGACCTTACATCTCTTTGCTATATCAGTGTAGAAGTTTCTCTGCTTACTAGTCTTTGCAACCAATATTGTGCAAATGAAGCTTCACTAGACTCTTGATGGAAACAGCAACTCTTCATTCCATTATGAAGGAGAAGCAAACTCTACTTCAGCAAAGTAGTTATCCTTTTGCACACATACACCAAAGATCCTCAGATGCTGTAAACTCCCACTAGAAAAGCAAGGACCAGGAGAGGAACAGGAGCTCCCCATCTCCCCATAAATGGTCATAAAAGAAAGCTGACTAAACTTCTGAATAGAATTATATAGTGTGACTGTGTATGGTAACAAAGGCCTGGAATTTGAGGATGCAGGTATGGCTTCTATTCTGAAAACTGTTAAGATTCATAAGCGGCAAATGAATCAACATGAAGAAGAGCAATACAAGGTATAAACAGATTCTAAAAAAATTATAAGTACTCTGAGAAAAGATCTATGCATCCTCATAGATTATTCAAGGAAAGTAATGGCTCACTTTGTATCATAAAAGCAAGCAGTATGCATAATGAGTAAGATAGAAGACTTTTGAGATTATGGCGATTAAAGTCATATGGCAGAGTCTGAAAAGATCAGATTTAATTTACACAGAAGGTGAGTGGGAGCAGATATGCTGAAGGTAAACAAAATGATATATGGTAAATGGAAGAAAAATCTTGTGTTGCTGTCTATCTTCTAGAACATTCAATCAAACTGAAAGGAAATACATCTTAAACTAATAATAAGGGACCTATTTGTCACATAGTTGTTAGCTGACCTGAGGGAGTCCTTGCCCCACAGCAAGTCTTAAAAGCCAAGAACTTAGTGATATGTAGTAGAGAGAGCTCCTTTAATCAGAGAATGAAACTCTTTAGAGATTGAGGAGCCCAATGTGATAACTGATGGCAATTTGGAAGTAAATTCATATATTGGCATCATTATCTTTTATATGCATCTTTTCTCCAGTGTGTGCTGGGAGCTACTCCCAGGTTCCTAGCATGACACACTGATTACTCATTGCTCTTATAACCACAATGAGAGGTTCTAATTACAGCCTGAGTTGAATAGTAGAACTGTTATAAGGAAGAACGAGGTCAGTGTATCTAATTGCTTTTCATAGAGATATACAATGAAACTATGGTAACCAGTTTAAAGGTTTAGAGGGGGACTTAATTCTTCTAACATTAAGCATTTGAAAAGGGAGGTACCTAGAGACAGTTTGGACAAACAGACTATGTGAAATAAAGAGACCAATCCTCATTGGGATCTTTACCATTGTCTGTAACAGTGTCACAATGAATAATTCTGACTAAATAGGTACATTTAGCTTTTTCACAGCTAGGCAAGAGGAACAAAACCTTAATCTTTGTTGTGAAATGTTGAAACAGTAAATAAGCAACTTCTGGTTTTAGAATAAGAGCATGATGGTGAGATTTGTGTCATGGACAGCTTGTGGATGATTTCCTGTTAGGCACAGGCAAACCCTTTATTACATGGGGAAGGATAAATTCTTTCTCTAATGCCTGTCATTGTGAACAGAGAGGTTGGAAAATTTCAGAGCAAATACTTCTTCACAGAAAGTAGTTGATACATGAAAAGGCTTATATTTAATGGAGAATTTGAATTTAAATTTTAAAGAAATTCTGTCAGTATCTGAAACTTGTCTGATCTGCCTGATTTCTTTCTGGCTCCTAACCTAAACACCTCAGAACAAAGTAAAATTTTGAAGTTATCCTGATGAGAATTACACTGACCTGAAAAACAAATTACTTTATTGTTTCCATAAATTCTTTCTGCTTCAGACCAGTGCCTGATAATGCATGACAGTTTTTTTCAGGGTGTTTTATCCTATCATAAGGAAATGCAGACTTATATGGAAATTATTTGCTGTGTCATTTGCTTTTGTGCCTTTAGTGTTTGATGAAATAGGCCCCAGCAGAATTAATTGAAGGTTGGTATGAGACATGCACTGTGTTTTATGGCACAGATTTATTCAGCTAGAGCAAAGAAGCAGAAGTACATGTTCACAGCAGATGGCCAGACCTGAAATCCGACATTTAAACAGTTGCACTCCTTTTTATGCTAGCTTTTCCCACTTCTTAAATAATAGTTTTCTGATAACAGATTTTTCATTACTATATCACTGAGTTAAAAGCTCCCGTGGGACAAATTGTGAAGCTACTCCTGGTACTGAAAAAATAATTTTGTGCTAAATTCAGCAGGTAAATGCCTATTCACTTAGCTAGATAATAAACAAATTTAAAGACTTAAGATTTCTTAAAGAAGAAAAAAAAAAGTTATTTTTAAAATTAAATTTTCTCTAGGAAAAAAATAGTATTTCAACCTACTTTACTTAAAGGTCAAGCCACCAGCAAGCATGTTGTTTAATTCTAACTGATGCTGATGTGAGACATCCACACAACAGAGAAAGAAAAAACTTGAAATAATGTAGTAGGTACATTAATCACTGATGACTGGAGGTAAGAGTCCAAACTACAGCTGAGTCCTGAGTTACAGCCCACTGCTTCTAGGGCTGTGCTTTGCAAAAAAAGTGACCCTCAGAATACATGAGTTTGTCAATAAAATAGTCTTATAATTTTAACCGTGGTTAAACCAGGCTTAGTCATTTTGTGAACTAGAAACAAAATATGGCATACTGTGAGCTCTGGGATGGCACCCTGTCTGCTGAGGGAAGTTTGGTGCAAGTACTGCAAGCGATGTTCTTAGTATGTAGAGCACTTCACCAGTGAGAAAAGTGACTAATCTGCACCTTCTCTTGTTCTAAGGAACCTTGGAGATTAAAGCACTGCCCATTACCATTTGCCATATGAAGAGAAGCTACCCAAGATATCTGTATCATTACAGTAGAACCTAAAAAGTAAGAAAATTCACACAAGAGATACACCTTTAGCTTAAATCAGCTGACAGAAAAGATGCAGTCCTTCATGCCAGCCTGCCTATCCATCTTGTTTCCCAGTTCATTCTTCCTTCTTTTTTTCTTTTTGTCCAATATTACATGCCTTTCTTTCTTTGACCCTCTAATGTTTCTCTTCTATTCTTTCCCTCCTTCCCTTTTGCTCTTTGTGGAATGTGCATTTGGAACTGATCTTTGATTTGCTCTTGAAGAACACTCCAAGTAAGGGAAGAATATAAGGAGGGCAAGAAGAGAAAGAGATAGAGAAACAAAACCTCTAGGGAACATGTTTTACATGTCTGTGTCTCAAATATAGACCTTAGCTGCAACATTTAGAGGGCTGAAAAGAGATTAAGGAGTGACCTGACAGAAAGTCTGGCTGTGCAGCTGTATTGACAGCTGGTAGCAAAATTATTTTTCTTTCAAAACCAGCACTGATTTCACATTTAAGCAAGATTAGGAAATAATGCAATAAATTATAGAAGAGACCTGTTCATTTCACAGAAAAAAAGCTTTTTGCTTAATTTACTATGCTGTGATAGAACAGATAGGGTTCTCTATAAGTAGAAAACCGGATAAAAGTTCTGAATATATTTACAGTGGCTGTATTTTATCACAGAGACCATCATTGTATTGCCTTGTTTTTGCTAGATTATGGGTTGGGATTTTTGGGATGTTTTGGTTTTTTTTTAAACCTTCTGTCTGTTTGTTTGTTTGTTTTGTTTGTTTGTTAGGTTATTATTATTATTATTATTATTATTATTATTATTATTATTAGTTGTTAATTTTTTGTTTGTTTCTTTTGAGGTTTTTTGGGGGGTGTTTTTTTTTTTCTGTTTATTTTGTTTTTTAATATTTGGTCTTATTGCTTTTAATCAATAATACTAACTAACAGTACTACCTACCTACTCACTACATTATAATCTGCACTATAGCTAAGTAAGAAATAATAGATATTTATTTCAGTCAGTTTGTGTATCTGCTTTTCACTGCAGTTTACCCTCTGAATAGTTTTCATGTGAATGAATCTACAATGTCCAGGTGAAATTAAATAATTATTTTAAAAGCTTATGCCATGGAAGTGTTTTGACAATATTAAACTACACACTTGGCACAAATAATATAAAAAAAGTTTAAAAATTATTTTATTTATTTTTTGCTGCCCCTTTCCAGCACTGGTTCAGTCATTTTATCAGCTGAAATGGTCGGCTTTAACCAGAGCCTGCCAACACCAGGCATTGCTCCTGGCAGGTGGATTGTTGTATATATTGGAGATTATAAATAATTTTGTCATCCTGAGACAATCATAAATGTATCTGCTTGCACAGGGGACAACACCGTACAATAACATCTAATTCTTCTTCTCACTGTTGTACAAGGGAGGTGCACAAGTACAGGCTAAGATTACATCAACACAAATACATTCTTAAAAATGTTTTGCTTCTATTTTAAATGTATGCTTATATAAAAAAATAAAAAACAAACCAAACAAAAAAGACACAAAACTTCTTTTTTGCTTACCATCCATGTACCAGAGAGACAGTGGTTTACTCTCTGAATTGCACACAACCCAGAAAAGACTCAACTTCTGGAATGAGTTCTACACATGCCAGTGTGGCTCATAGAAAATAATGCAGGGATGTTGTTTCTGCATAATTTGCAGGTATTAGAGATGATTTTCACAGATGCTTAGGGAATTCTCTTTCTAGTTTCTTGTTATCAAGTTAAATTTATGAACTCTTCAGAGGAATGACCTTTAAACAATTTATGAGACCCTAAGACACTTTAGATGCAATAAAAATAATTTCATCACAACCTTTCTTCCAGTTCCACATTCTCTTAGCGTTGTTATGGTTACAGAGTCAAGATTTGAGAATTTAGGAGAAGCTGGAACTGAGGATTCCCATGCAATTTCAATTCAAACCCTCAGGTATGCCTGTTCAAGCACATATTTAATTGGAAGATCACAAACTTGCCATACACCTCCCTCCCAAATTTAAAGCTTTAATTCTGGTATTCAGTGTTTAGCATTGCAACATGATTATAATCATGGAATACTGCAGAGGTAATTCACAACACCTAATAAAAAAAAGAAGAAAAAAGTCAACAGAAAAAAAACCAAACAATTGTTATTACAAATAGCTAAATCATCACTTCTGTTCTTCGTATTTAAACCTTCAAACTTCAGCACTTAATACTGCTCTGTTGCTATGAAGAGAAATTTGAACTCTAAGTGCATTCTTGAAACATTTCTTGAGGAGAACAGTTAGGTCTAAATGTGGCTTATTTGAATTAATAGAAGAGTAAATTTCAACTGTTAATTGTTAATTTCGACCTGGAACTTTGATGAAGCAAAATCCTGTGATTCATGCGTCACATGTTTGTAATAACATATGGTGAGCTATAGCCAATGACAGAAAAAATTCTAACAGCATTCCAGCATCCATTCAACAAAGTCTCTTGGTTACAGCCATGCAATATGCAGCACAGATGAAGAAATGAGAACTTTTCCCCTGATGTTAGCACTACTGTGCAACGAATCACTGTACATAAAACAATTCAGAGCAGCCTTTATGCTCCTTTAGCATGTACTGCCAAGCAGAACAAAAGCCTAGTTAGCCTGCATTGCAGGTCAACAGCCCTAACAGACAGAGGCAGTATCCAAAAACCTGTAAGATCAAAGAATCCTTGCTATGTTCTGTTTCTCTACTGATGATTTTATGTTAGCAGTTGGGACAAGCTGGCAGGGAGCCATAATAAACATTCTGTATCAATAAAGGGCAGATTTACATTTTGTAAAGCCACAGGACTGAGGTGTTTATATAAGCTGAAGTCAGCTTTTATATAGCTGAAAAAGTGATTTCATTAACCCACTTCTCGTCATCTAAGGACATTGCAATTTTTCATCTATTTTGAATAAAAGTGTGTATTTTTTTCTGCAGAGTTCCTAGCAGATGATATTTTTTAACTGCTCTTGAAACAGTCTGTTACAAAGCTGGTACAATGCCCTACCTTTATTCTTCAACATCAAATAGCTGAAAACCATGACAAGATAACTTTCACAAATACCTTCAAAGAATGAGAATAAGAAATGTATCATATTGATGCACATCAGTTCTTTTTTTTTTTTTTTTTTAGAGTAAATAAATTAATAATATATTATAATGTTACATATATGTTCTCAGTTATGACCTGAAGCAATCAACCTTCTAATGTATAAAAGGAGACTGAACTTATTTGCATATGATAGTTTATTATCTTTTGAGTGAGATTTTTTCACAGGTAAAACATCCAGTAAAAATGATTGGCTAAGGTAGCAGCTGTGTCTGCAGGTGTTTTCTCATGCACAGGTACAAAAGGAGACATGCAGCTGCTATGAAGCAGCAGGACTCTGAGTCTGCCTCTGCTTGTCTAAAAAGGTGGAAAGCAGAGGAAAACATCCTGCATTATGGATTTTGTTTGCGAGCTAATGTTTGGGACTTACTTTTTAAAATATACAGCACAAGAGATAAAAACCTGCATTTTCATTATTTTCTAAATTATATCTTTATTTAAGACTTTAATATTTTTAAATATTAGATTTGATATTGTGATTTTTAGCAAATGTAATAAAACTATATTTTGCCAACACGGGATTTAATAATGCCTAGTTTTTAATGTGCTCCCACCCATTCATACTATTGCCCTATTTCCATTATTAACTAAGCACATCCCTTGGTTATTTCAAAGGTCTGTGGCAGCAATGGGAGATGGTCAGGTCTTTGCCCCCTTCCCCCCTCACATCTCCGATGGACGATGTGATTTGCCCTAAGATAAGAACACCAGGTGGGTATTGCAGGAGGAACTGTCTGATGCTCGCACAATGAATGACTCCAGCGTGGGAAGGCTGTGCTAATTGTGGCTGACTTTGGTGCACATCAGCCTGCAAGTGTGCAAAACGCTGCTGGAGACTGGGCCAGCTGGGCTCAGGAGGTCGTAGGCATCCTCCAGGTTGATCCCCATGGTGGCAGGGACTCACTTTTGAACAGGTGAGTAAAAGCACTAAGATCCAGTCAAATACAGACATAAAATTCTAAAGAAACTACATAGGTGCTTTGTTGCCTTTTAGCTGGGCTTGCTTCACACCGAGACAAACCTGTCTGTTTCTACATGACCCTGCTTACAGTATAACCCTTTAGACTTGCTTGTGTTACATACTGCATTGGCAGTATTTAGAGGCTATATTAGCAATAAATCATAATCATTCACATAATCAGGATCACACTTGTGCCTGATTGAGAGTCTTTTCTCTATTACTTTGGCACAAGGTCTTAGAAATTTTTAAAATCACTCAGAGTTCCACCAGTTTAGAAACACATCTACATATCACCACCAGAGAGATTTCTCTGCTACACTGCCTGATCCTTGCATGCCCTTCTCCCGAGCTTAACTAAGCCAAATGAGTACAGAAAACTCAGCTCTTTGCTCAGGCTGACCTCATGAAAAGTTAAATTAATTGACTTGAAGGACAGTGAATAATTTCCATTTGAGAGTAAAAGCTATTTGAAATGGTTCAGAGAACAAATGTTGGCTCAGGTCTCAAGAATACACATGCCCCTGCCACCCCTCTCCCCTGGCTTTTTAATAAACTCTAAAATGCTTTGGCAGAATAGAAGGCCAAAAACTGAACTGTAGTCTTAAATGCATTAAAATAAACAAAAAAAAAATTAAATACATAAAATATAATTATTTGGTTTTCATCTGCTTATAATAAGTAAGGCTTTTAAGTGGCAGTATTTAAAGTACCTTTTGGGATGCTGTACAGCAATACTCAAAGTTTGATTTACATACGTATACATTTGTGACATTTTATGGATATATAGATTTTCTGCTTTAAGCAGTTCGTTATGGCAGACTTCCATTATAAGGAATTCCATTCATGTTCTTTTTCTCAAATATCCAGGAGCAAAATAAAAGTTTATAATCCTATTTTATGTTCCAAGATTGCTTTGAAGACCAACATTTAGATGGGTATATAATCCCAAACATTGGAGCAGTTAGGATTTCTGAAGATGGAGGAGTAAAAATGCTATTCATCCATAAGAGTTTACTGATTATAATATTTTCTGAACCTCTTCACTTGATTTAAATTGGAATTCCAACAAGAATATTTTCCTTAATATTTTATATTTAGGATAGAAGATAAATACCACATGACTATGTTGTACGATATTTCCACAGAAGATCTTATGAAAAAAAAAAAAGGTGATTAAGAAAGGCCAACTTACCAGACAAAAGCCAAAATAATGAGTTGTTCTAAATACACATGAAAAAAACCACCCATATCACTGGTTTCACATAACCTAAATATCAAAACATTAAAACTACAGCAAAAGAAGATTGTAACAAAGAATAAAACCAAATCTATGGTTATGGATACAGCTATGTTAAGGGTCACAAGAAAAATCCAAGAATTTAAAATGTGAAATCTTTTCATAAAAAATATAGCAAAGATTCTTTGAACATTCAAAAATGGCAACTGCTAATCAAACACAGAATGTGTACTTGAAGGACAGGAGGTTGTCACAGATTTCAAATCAGAGCTCAAAAAAAGTCAAGGTCAAGTGTTGTAGTTTATACAGGTCAATAAATGTCTGACTCTGTCAAGGACTATTCAGAAACAAATTCAAAAGTGAAAGGAAAATTATATTCAGGGTATTATTAAAAACTCTTCAAGCCTAACACAAACCAATTGAAAAAAGTTCTATTTCAAAGTATTTGCTTTTGGTAAGACATGAGCAAAAAGCTGCCTAATTTATGAAGTCAGCATTGGTGTAAGGCTGACTGGCTTTTTCACTTTACATTTACAGATGGAGAGAAAAATATTTACATCAGCTGAAGAATTGGTTCTTTTATTGTTATCATGTTATTTAATACTACAAACTTCTTTTAGTGTTTAAGAATCAATGGAAAAATTAAAAGCCTGTGGGGCCAATATATTGGCAAGAGTAGAAACAGGATTTGTTGTAGGCATATACATATTGTGGAACCTATATGAACATCAGTACAAACTGAAGGAGCCTCTCAGTTTTACAAACTGAGAACTGAATATTGGTTTTTTTTTTTTTTATTTCACCACTGGAATTTTGCTAGTACCTCAGAATATCAGTCTTAAGTCTTGAAGGTTTAAGGGTTAACTTGAGATCCACACTTGGTGTTCATGCACTTGGCAGACTTGTGAATAAACCTTTATGTGATTTTATTTATTTTTGAGGTTAATTATTTTTTCCTGAGCTTGTCCCTAAGCAGTTCCGTTCCAACTCTTCTTTTATTTCTCCCTCAAGAAAGAGACTTTGAGAACTTACTTTCCATGAGGATTCAATAAAAGCAGCCTTCCTGTTGCTCTGGTCACCCACACAGCAAAAAGGAAGTTAAACTGTTTGCTGACATATCTCTTATGGTTTGGGTCTGAGCCTTTGCTCTTGAGCCTGCTGCCAAAGTCTGACTTGCACAGACAATACTTTGTGGGTGGTGACTTCACTGGGAATCCAGAGCCAAGAATTGGAGAAATGTCCTGTGTGCCATAACTGTGGTGGTTAGGAACGCATTACTGGATCCACACTTTTAAAGTTACAGCAGATGTACTTATTTTGTGGTAACCATACAGTGGAAGAAAATCGTTCTCTGGCCCCTAAACTCCAGCCTAGCTAATCATAAGGAAGGTCAGTAAATGCAGTGTTTTTCTCATGACATTTTATAAACATAGGGTTTCAAAGTGAATGTGGATGGAAAGGCAAATAATCCTTCCATCCCTTATGATCTGCATATAATTGTGGTTTGCCTGAACTGGCTGAAAGCTCAGAGTAATTATTTGGAAAGATTGGAGTTCAGAGAACTAATCTATCTGCATCAATTCCTAATTTACCCTTGCTTTCTTTGGAAAATACAGATGAATTTTGATACATTCATTGATAACAGATATGTAAAGTCTATCCTAGATCAAGATGTGGCATTTCTATTAATATCATTGATATTTTCCTACAAGGAATTTAGTTTACAGTCATCTCTAAGGAAGCAGAAATGAACACATAAACCAGCATTTACATAAAAGTGAGTAGAAATTAAAGACAGAAAAATATTGATTGCTGTTTAGGATATATGATTTATTCCTGCACATAATATGGGACATTATGAGCAAAAAAGTAAAAGCCTCATTGAAACTTGAGCACTGATTCCAGGCAGAATAAATCATTCCAGTTTTGCTTTAGTACATGACTGAAAATAATATTGAATGAATATTCTTAACTAGAGTCTACTCACAAACTAGAGTACTTCACAAATAAAGTCCTGCAGAATCTATTAATCAAACTATTATGAACATTTATCTTGCCTTATTCCAACACTAGACTTCCAGGAGCTTCAGTAACATTAAAAAATAAATAGCAAAAAAAGTGTACTGATAATTAATTTGGTTTTCAATTTTTTTGTCTAAGTGTACAAGAAAATCCAAGTGTTCTGCAAAGAAAGTATTATGCTTTCACAGTTATATGAAAGGGTTTTTTTTTCCAATAACTGTTTGAGAATCAGAAATCTCTAAGTATATAGAAACTTAACATCCATTTAGGTACTTAAAATTTACTACTGCAGTTCCTGTGTTTGTTATCATATCTGGGTCTGATTTCATCAAGGCAAACAAAAATCCAAAGAGTTCTTCTTATGAAGAGCTTGCAACAAGCACACTAACAGTTCTGGGGGAGAGATAGCACCATTATAAGATTGTTGCTGATGAGGTCATAGATGAAAAGGGTGAATTTTATTAATATTTAAATTCTATTTCATCAAAAAGCCTCTTGAAAGTAGGTGGGATATGGCTTTTAAAATTGCTTGTATGTTTTGGAAGACTTTATGTTAGGGAAGCTGCACATCCTAAGCTCACAAATCCTCAATTCCAGACTTGTACAATTATTCTCAGGACTGCCAGGCTTCATAAATCTGTGTCTGAAATTGCTGCTTGAACTGTCCTAAAAATAACAACAGCAAAAAAATATTTCCATGTGGGTTCTTTGTTGAAGAAGAGTGAAATTTGTCATAAGGAATGCACACACTTGGCACTGCTTTGAATACTTTGCTTCAATAATTTTTTAAACTAAAAAAAAAAAAAAAAAAAAAGTGGTTTACAGTTTCTCTGTGCTTCCTGTTTCACTAATTCTACATGTTTTGGTTTTGTGCAGCAATGTTTTGGAAGTGTGGGGGGGCTACACAGCTTCCCCTGTGACTGACAGAAAATGCCAGCTGGCTCCAAGACGGACCTGCTGCTGGCAAAGGCTGAGCCCATCAGTGATTTTCCCAAAGTCAAGGTTTGTTTTTGCCCATGATGGTAACTGGTGAGTGATGTCTCCCTGTCCTCATCTCAACCCATGAGCCTTTCATTGTGTTTTCTCTCCCCTGTCCAGCTGAGAAGGAGAGTGATAGAGTAGCTTTGGTGGGCATCTGGCATCCAGCCAGGGTCAACTCACTACACCATGATATGAGCCTCAGATAAGAGTTTTCTGGCACCTTTTGTATTTTGGTAACATTAGAGAGGACACTGTTCTGGAAATGCTTTGTATTGAAGACACACTACATTCAAAAGAAGAAAAGTTGTTTATTCATATTTTGAAAAAGGAACTAATCTTCTCAGAACCTCTCCCCTCCATCATGGACTGTATACGTGTCCCTAATGTGTCTGTACAGTGATAGCCCAGGCTTGTATGCAAGAAACGGTCAAAGAACCAAGACAAATTTTCTTCTTTTATAAATATTCCAGAGGTTTTGGCTTGGTCAGATGGGATATTTTCTGTCAAAATTAATTATGCAGACACTTTTCTGACTAGATAGCATTTTTTTTTAATATTTTATAAAATTTCAGCTATTCACCAGTAAAATGCTTTTATTCTAGTTTAAAAATAATTCTTTGCCTTGAAAATTTAAGCAAGAATAACACTATGAGCAAGAATGATGCTACAGTAATACTAATAAAGACAGGAGAGTACGTCCAGAGATGGACAATGAAGCTGTTGAAAGAGCACGAGTCTTATGAGGAGAGACGGAGGGAGCTGGCCATGTTCAGCCTGGAGAAAAGGAGGCCCAGGGGAGACCTTATCACTCTCTACAACTGTCTGAAGGGAGATTGTAGCAAGGTGAGGGTCGGGCCCTTCTCCCAAGTAAAAAGCGATAGGACAAGAGGAAATGGCCTCAAGTTGCACCAGAGGAGGCTTGGATTGCATATTAGGAAAACATTTTTCACTGAAAGAGTGGTCAGACATTGGAACAGGTTGCTCAGGAAAGTGGTGAAGCCGCTATTTCTAGAAATGTTCAAAAATGTTCAAAAAATGGGGCATTTAGGGATATGGCTGTGCAGAATCATGGTGGCACTAGTTTAATGGTTGAACTCAATGACCTCAGAGGTCTTTTCTAGTCTTAACATTTCTTTGATTCTGTGATTCTAGTCTCATTTTCATTAATATGTCCTTGAGAGGAAAAGAAAAAGGATAAAAAGTGATCAACCTTCTAACCAAACTTTAATTTTATTACGTAATATTTAGCAAAGTCTAAACAAATTAAAATTTATAGAACTAGGGCAAAATCTGCCTGTCTTTTTAAAAACATAGTTAATGTAATTTAAATTGAATGCAAATTGTTTTTCTCCCAGTTCCAAGGAAAAAAAAGAAGCTATAAATAAATGAGATTATCCCATGGTATTAACTAAGGTTTTGGTTGGGGTGGGGGGGTTTGGTTGGTTGTTTGCGGTTTTCTATGTTTGTGGTTTTGTTTGTTTGTTTTCTTTTTTTCTCAAAGACCTTGTGAACTATAAAATACTTTCTTGAGCCAGCCAAAAAGGGGAAAGCTCAGTTTTGATTAATATCACAGCACATGTGTACTTCTGAAATATAGCTTTGAAATTTGCAGTCTAGCCTGGCTTAAGAAGTGAATTGTGCAGTTCACTGCTGCACATTTTTTGTGACTACTTGTGCATTTTTCAAAGATGTAAGATGATATGTTCAAATAAAGATAATCTTGAACATTTACCAAATAATTTATTCCATCTTTTGCATGCCAATATCAGCTGTGAGGACTTCATACTACCAGAACAAAGTAAGTAATTAAAAAACAAGGCTAGAGACTGAAGAAAAAAAGTTGTAAAATAAGCTCAAATGTCAAAGGCAGGATTTTTGTCCTACGCTTTGATTCTGTGCATTTATGAGGAAAGCGTATGCCTAATTCCTTTCTGAGCTCAGTCCTTGTTTCATGAACATTTGGAATGAAGTTATTTTGAAAGAGAGACATACTTTCTGTTCAGTTAGTATAAACAGTTTTGTTTAATTGTACTCTACACGTTGTCAAGAGTGCAGACCTGTTAAAACAATCTATTCCTATTGTTCTGCACTGGGTAGGGAACAGGTTATATACACTCTGAGTAAGCAGTATTGAAACATATTCCAATTGTACTTGCTACATAAGAAATTATAGATGGAGTTGGAATAAATTATGAAGGCTAGGAAAGCAGGGTCAATATTTAACATTTGATGCAGTAAGGAAAAGGGAGCAGAGACAAAAAAAAGGATCCTCTCTGAAGCTTTTGAAGACCATTGGCCTAAAAACTTTGTAGTCATCCAAGTGAGGAGGGTAAATGCTGCACTAACTGAGATCCATGATGATGAGAATTTGGGCAAAAAATTTAGTGAGATATGTCAGGTAAGAATGCATCTCAAAATGAAAAATCTGGAAAGAATGTCCAAGGTACAAATGCAACTTGTATCATTAGAAGTTTAGAGTGTAGAATTCCAGAGATTTCTGAGTGGTTAATAAAAGGGTTTCTAGAAGAGTTTTTTACAAGACTAAAATTCGAGTGACATTGACCTACTAGTAGGTATAAGACTGCACAGAAAAAGCTGATAGTGTTTCACCATCTTTTTCAAATACACAATGGTTCTACCATATAAAATGTTGAACAGACAGAAATAAAATATGGTAAGGCCTGTTGTTTTGGTCCCATTCTCACATGTATTAAAATCTTACTTTGGTTGAATATGTTTCAACTCTCTGACAGGTTTCAATGAAAATACAAATAAATATACAATTTTTAAAAGTTAAGAAAGAGTAATTTGATAATATACCAACTTCTGTATTATATTTAAATGCACAATTGTGTTGTATGGTTCCATCTTGAAATGAGGTGTTCATAGTTCTGTGGCAGTATGATTTTTCTAGATCAGAACAAAGCAATAGGAGCATCACCAACTCCTTGGATTACAGAAACTTGTATCTTGCTGTCTGTAGTAACAGCATCTGAAAAGAATTTTAAGGGCAGAAAGTTTTAGAAAGATAGCTGTAGAAGCATTATATATATATGTGTGTGTGCATATATGTATATATACATATATATATATTTAAAAGCTAAATGAAGGATACTTGCTATACTGGCTATACTGGTATAATCTAGTTTATGCTATTGGCTACACAGCTGTATGTTCATTTCTAGCTTTCCTCTACTATCCTATGATCTGTCAGAAAAAAAGTTCACAGCTACTTCCATTAAGTACAACACTCTCAGTATGTAGGGTTTTGTGCCAATCTTATTAGCAACAAAGAAAGTGACTTTACTGATATCATAAGGGAAGTTTATAAATGAAGAAAAATTTGATGACACCTATTAAAACACTAGAACTATAACAACTAATAGATGCTGTGTAGCCTCTCAAAATGCATTCTGCTAAATCATCTCACCTTAAACTCTAAAAGCCAGAGAGGCAGGAAGAAAATATATGTGAATTTTTATGACTATGTAAACACATTCTATTTTCCACACACTAAAATATTAATGACTTTTAGGGGACCTTCCTTCCATTTTACTAAGTTCCCAAAAAAGTTCGCATTAATAAAATATTGATTTGCAAAAGATAAAGAATCAAGGATAAAGAAAAGCAAGGCAAATAGAGACTTCTGTTGAAGTCACTTAATAACTCCTGACTTTTAAATTTTTTTCATAGACTACAAGACAAATCAAACCATGCACTTTAATTTACCTGAAAATCAGTAAAAATCAGTTGATTGCAAAAGAATACTTAAAATCTGAAAATGAAGCCACCAAGAGAAGAAACAACTATTTTTAAAACGAAATTCTGCTCTGTGGAAAGTAAGCATTGGGATATTTGGCTCTATATTTGGTTTTAAGCACTGCTTAAAAATGTTTTGTTCAGCTCTTAGTCATATAAAGCTACACTATCAATTACTTGCATAGGAAACTCAAGCATGCAAGGACTGTGTAACACAGGCTCCATTTTGTAGGTAGTCGATTTGTTAGCTCCATTTTACAACCCTGAGGAATTTTCTTTAGTTTGCACAACTTTTGCCACCAAACTCAGTTGAGCAGACATTTCATCAGTGGAAAATGCAATAGTTAATAAGGATGAATGGCAAAAAGATTAAAGTAAGAAACTGGAAAGTTCTAAGTGGAAGCAAGAAACTCATGAAGCAATAAAAATAATTTTCTAATATGGTAAGTTAATGACCCAGAACTCAAACACACTTAATCTTAGAATTTAGACAATCCTTACTGTATAATCTCACCTAGCACTTACATTAAAAAAGCCATTGTCACATATTGTTGGCTCCAATACAGTTTTCTTTTCCAAAAAGGCACTTGTTGAGGTTAGCCTACGTGCAATGCATGTGTTTATACACAACTGATATATTCCTCTATCCAAGGAACTTATATGGCTGCCAAGGTAACCTAGATACGTACAGAACTAGAGTTAAAAATGGGGAACACACCTTGGGCTTGATGACAACTCTTTCTCTCTGACCACAGAGAGAATGATCATGGTTTTGGCATTCATGGCTGCCCAGAGGGTGAGAAAAGGCATGGTTTAGTTCAGTATAGTTGGGAAGTCATATGATAATTTGTTATCTAGGTCTGCTAATACAAAAATACACATACTGCAAATAAAATATCAAGCATCCTGGTGAGTTAGTTTTCTCATTCCCAGGGAAACAATTTGTGGTGGATTGACTCTGGCTGGATTCCAGGTGCACACCAAAGCTCCCCTCCACGACTGGACAGGGGAGAGAAAATATAACACAAAGGTTCACACGTTGAGATAAGGGCAGTGAGAGACCTCTCACCAGTTACCGTCAAGGGTAAAACAGACTTAACTTGGGGAAATTAGTTGAGTTTATTATCAATCAAAATCAGAGCAGGACAATGGGACATGAAATAAATCTTAAAAGCACCTTTCCCAAACTCCACCCTCCTTGCTGGGCTCTTTCTCCTCCCCTTCTAGTGGTGCAGGGAGATGGGGAATGACCATAATATCAGCTCATCACAGATTGTTTCTGACATTGCTCAGGGAGAGAAGCTTTTCCTCTACTCCACTGAGGGGTCCCTCCCATTGGAGACAATTCTCCACAATCTTCTCCAGCCTGGGTTCCCATGGGCTACAGCTCTTCAGGAGCTGCTCCAACATAGGTCCCTTTCTATGGGGTGCAGTCCTTCAAGAACAGACTGCTCCAGAGTGGCTCTCCCATGGGATCACAAGTCCTGCCAAAAAAGCTGCTCCAGAATGGGCTCCTCTTTCCATGGGTCTGCAGGTCCCTGCCAGGAGCTTGCTCCAGTGTAGACTTCCCATGGGGTCACAATCTTCTTTCAGGCTTTCACCTGCTCTGGTGTGGGTTTCCTCCATGGGCTGCAGGTCAATCTCTGCATCCCCAGGGATCTCCCTGGGCTGCAGAGGCAGAGCTGCCTCACCATGGTCTTCACCATGGGCTGCAGGGCAATCTCAACTCTGATCTGGAGTACCTCCTGCCTTTCCTTCTCCACTGACCTGGGTGTCTGTAGAATTGTTGCTCTCACATATTCTCACTCCTCTCTTCTCTTCATGCAATTACATCTGTGTAACAACTTTTTTTATTCCTCTTAAATATGTTATCACAGTGGTGTTGCCATCTTCTCTGGTTGGCTCAGCCTTGGCCACTGGTGGGTTTGTCTTTGAGCTGGCTGGCATTGGCTCTGTCAGTCATGGGGGAATCTTCAAGCAGCTTTTCACTGAAGCCCCACCTGTAGCACCCCTCCCAGCTACCAAAATCTGGCTGCACAAACTCAATACACAGTTCATTTAGACCCAAATGTTTCTCACCTCCGTCATTTAAAATCTAACAAACAAAAGCTCATCCTCCTGCAGTTTACTGAATTCTGAAGCCTAGCTTGATGATTGATGTTTTAATGGGTTTGCACAGCAAGGTTTTAGCATCTGCTGAATGGGGCTACAGGGGTGGCTTCTGTGTAAAGCTGCCAGAAGCTTCCCCCACGTTCAATGGAGCCAGTGCCAGTTGGCTGCAAGATGGACCTGGCGGCCAAGTCTGAGCACATGGGATGCTGAGCACAGGCTGCCCCTGTGATGAACTTACTGCAACCCTCATTCGTCATCCCCCTGCTCTGCCAGAGGGGAGAAGGAAGAGAAAATGAGGAATCACAAAATCAATTAGGTTGGAAAAGACCTCTGGGATCATCAAGTTTGACCTATAATCCAACATCACCATTTCAACTAGACCATGGCACTAAGTGCCAATCCAGTCTTTCCTTAAAAATCTAGACGGGCACTGACTCCATGACCTTCCTGGGTAGGCCATCCCAATCAAATCACCCCTTCTGTGAAGAATTTCTTCCTAATGTCCAGCCTAAAGCTCCCCTAGAACAGCATAAGACTATGTTTTCTTGTCCTATTGCAGAGTTAACCTAGTTATCATGGAGTCAAGTTGAGTCAAGTTGGGGGGTAGGCATTTTAAAATCTAGTTTTTATTTCTCATTGCCCTACTCAGATTTGATTGGTAATAAATTAAAATAATTTCCAGAAGTCAAGTCTGGTTTGTCTGTGATGGTAATTGCTCAGTGACCTCTCCTGGTCCTTATCTCAATGTACAAACTTCTTATTATATTTTTTCTCCCCTGTCCAGCTGAGGAAGGGAGTGATAGAGTGGCTTTGGTGGGCATCTGGCACCCAGCCAGGGTCAAACCACCACAGACATTTATTCCTGCGGTAACTCTGGTGTTGAGATCCATAGTGTAATTCTTGCATGAGTCACATTACCTTGATATACTCCAGAGGACATTTCAAAGATCATTTATGTCTTACAATCCAATACATACTTTTAATGAAAAATATTTCTGTACATTGAAAATATGACTTTCGCACCAGATGCAGGCAAAATTATTTTAGCTTAAAGGTATGTGTACTTTTCCCCCAAAGGACATACAAGTCTCTGTGTGGGAACAGCACATAGTTACTGCCTCCTGCTTAGAGATGTAGCCTAGTAGCTGATTAGAGCAATAGCAAACATGAAAAGCTCCTTCCAAGCATTGAGAAAAATCCTGAGTGTTTGTATGTGTTTAAAATGAAAGTGCATGGAGCTTTCCAGATCAGTCAACACTGCAAAAGCTGGCAAAAAAAAGTTCAAAAGTTCTTAATTTAGTTGAATTTGCTGCTTTTAGGAAATCCCTTAGCCACCTAGCAACCACACAAAAGGTATAATTCTCAGAGACAAATTCTCACTGACTGAACAAGAGGGAAAATTGCAAACGTGCAAGATAGCTTGATGACATTGTGACACCATTGTGTCTAGTGGGTCAGACTGAGCAGGCTAAATGTCAGGATGTGGCTGGTACAGAATACAAGATGTATGTTTTTTTCTACACGATTTACACAGTAGCACAGATTCGCAAATACAGACCTCCACCATTCCCATCTTTCCTGGCATCCTCAGCCCAGACCTATCTGTATCAGAGTACTCATTTTAGTCACATTTCAAAATTCTTGTCAACATGCTTCAAGATATACGTGTTTTCCAAAAGTCTCGCCTAGAGCTTTTATGCCACATTCTGTATTGGATTAGGTGTATCCAACCAGCAGCCTCCAGGTGCCTCCCACAGAGAGGACTCTAACGCTGAGCTGATTGTCATTCTAGACAACAAAGTCTGATATGCAGACATGCAGGTGTAATCTTAGGGAGTGAAAATACTGGTTTTCATTCCAAGTACTGCTTCTTACTTCCACTTAAATCCAGGAAGACTGAATTTGAAAAAAGATCGTAACTCAGTCTAAGTAAGACTATCTGAACCCAGACTTCTAAATTATTGCTTGACTTAATATAATCCAAAAATTTAGAGTGATTTACGTGCCTATGAATAGATACATCCAGATGTTTTTAAATTTCTGTCGACAAAAAACAGCCACATGAACGTGAAGGAGTGGCTGTAGAACAAGAATCTTTGCAATCCTTGTTTATATTTCCTCAATTGTTCTTTTTCTCTCTTTTGATAAGTATTTATTATTTTACTGCTATTCTTTCCTGTTTTGAACAAAATAGAACAAAAAATGTTTTGATTTAAAGCTTTCTATCCATGTTTCCTACTCTTGAGCATCTGGTATTAGTAGGAGTAACCCTTCAGGGGACCCTCCATACTTTGGCAAACATCCAATATCCAACATTCATTAACATTCTCCCATATAAAAATCTCTCATTACTCAAAATACATCCTCTCCTACACATACACTTCCCACATCCTAAGCTTTTCCTTACTGAGGACAAACCTGTCTCCTGAATTTTAAATGTAATAAAGTCTAGAGTTTTGTGTACAAGCCATTCTGAGGTAAAGGTTCATTGCACTTAGCAATAATAAAAATCCAGCTGTGGTTTCCTACACCTTGCAGTTTCCTCCTTTTGCTTTGAATCTCTTAAAAGAATGAATTGAAAATCAAGTGAGAAATGTAGGATATTTATCAGAGAGCTTGAATCCTTTCAGCAACTTTAGCATTGCTGATCCAACCACTGATGATTTCTGAGGAGAAATTTTTTCGCTTAATCATTATTATATGTCCAAATAATTTTCACTGTAGCTACTAAATTATACCCTTCTCAATAAGATTATACTATCTTCAAATTAAAACATCAATTATTATAATTTTTTCTCTGATCTTGAGAGTTGCAATGACATTGATAATGTAGGAAAATCACCTTTTATAATAAAACATGCAGTTACTTTTATTCCCAAAACTGTGTTAGCACCTTTCAACTCCAAAATTTTGCAAGAAAAGGTTGTACAAAGTGTTCATTAAGTTCTTTAAATTAAAATTGTCCCAGAAATTCCTTGCTGGTTTTCTTTACAGGTAAATATCTCCCCACTCAGCAAACATATCATGAAGAGGCAATTTGAAAATACGTAGTTCACAGTTTGTTTTCCAAAATGACCAGTGGGCTATATTTAAAATAAGCACTTCCACTGTGAGTGCTCTTCTGATTCTATCAATGGGTCATTCAAATGAAACTTTTTTCCATTTGTCACAGTAATATTTCACCTCAGGAAAACAGAGAAAGTCTATAAGCTACTTAGTTTGTTTCCAGTTTTAAAGATACCTTGAAATTTGTTTTTCTGTAAAAAAAAGACCAAAACCAAAGAGTTAAATGAGGAAGTCTGATTTACATTTGAATCAAGAGTTAGAGATTTCCAAAAAACATGATCAGAAATGTGTTGTGAGACCATTCTTTGTGTCTATTCAGTTGTATTTATTTAACTGACTCGAACATCTGGCTTTCAATTCTGTGCAATCAAACTTTAGCAGGTTCGTAGAGACAACCTTGTTTTAGTTCTAGAATAAGAAAACCAGAAAAAGACAGATTCCTTCTGAAATCATTGGATTAATAGAGCAACTGATTCAGACCACTCACAAGAGAGCTTCATAGCATAACCCTGCCTCACTGCAGAAGGTGGCAAACTGCCCTATGTATTCAATTAGGTTTGACTAAGATAAATATCAGGGTTTTTTTTTTTTCCTAATTTCTAGAAGTTGCAATTGCATGAAGCAGCTGGCTTCGGTGGGATAAAGAGCTAGCTTCAGGATCATACTATTATCTGCAGAGGAAGAAGAAAAGCAAAACCTGAAGTAAACTCCTTCTAAATACAAAAGATAGCCAGTGGATGCCATTGATAATTGCTCAATGGCAAGTTTCTCACTAGATAAAAATGATTTGGCCAAATATATTTACTTTGAAGTCACTTGGTACAAGTGGGGAAAATCTAAATGAAAAAAATTCCAACTCATTAAACAAATTTGACACATATTTTTCTAAATGAAGGAACATTATTTTGTAAATTCTAATACATGAAGGATTCAAAAGATTTTCCTTTTTTTTTTTGTGTTGTGAAACGATCACTGAACATCCTGTAAGCAGGCAATCAGCATGAGAAGCAAAAGCTGTTTCATCCCAACTACTGCAAAATAGACCAAATGCTAAGATTTTTAAATCTAAGTTTCTGTCACATTGCACCGTAATCCCTATGGGATTTTCCTTTGGAAAAGGTTATGAAGTTAGAAACGTGAAAAACTAAAAGGCAAGAGTATTGTTGTATCAAGCATCTTGATTTCATGAAAAGTTTCCAAATAAGAAAGGATTAAGACTGAACAAAAAAAAAAAATAATAAATAGAAACTTTAGGAAAGAGTTTTCTGTAAGCAAATATTTAAAATGCATTTCCATCAATATATTGCATATTTTTTTTCATGACAAGTTTTGTCTAATTTGTTCTGGAGAATAAATGTATTAACTTGTCTTCCTATTCTTAATTTTACCCAACTCAGGTAACCTGAATTTGGTTTTTAATTTGCAACAGTATCACTTTTCAAATGAGAGTTGGGTATAGGAAAGATGTGAAAAAACCCCTTCTCTTTACTAGCTATGTATGTTTGCAGATATGTCTTTGCTGCCCAAAATCCAAATCTTAACATGACATTTGTTTTCAATGTCTTATCTTTTTGACTACTCATCACGGCTTTTGTTTTTATTCATGGATACATCCTTATTTCATTGCTCCTCTATGTACAATTGATTTTCATGACTACAATTTTCCTGAGTAGGTGTATATGCTCAATATAGCATTATCAATTTACCCATGTCCCACTTGCTCAGTAAACCTTAAAGAAAATTCTTAGGGAACAAGTGAAATCAGTACCAATTTACTTTGTTTGAACCATTAATAATCTGCAGTGAATCAGCAGCTGCTATGCCAGCAATCCTCCCTCTGAGGTGGGAATTTCTGAGAGGAGCAGGAGAAAATGCAGCTGAAATGGAAACTGCTTTCTTCTCTTTTTATAAACCCTCTTTGCTCATGAATTGGTGTTTCTATATCATCAGTGTTAAACTTCATGTTTCCATCAAATCACATTCCAGATGCTTCCAAACATTTCATTTTCTTAGGCTGGAATATTATTATCTCTCCATTTTCCTGACATCCTGTGTGATATAAAAATCATATAAAAATCCTCCCAGTTTTAGTTTTTACAGATAACTACCACCACCAGTCCTCAAAAATCCAGTAACACAGAACAAGTAAGAGTAGATCCAAAGTCAAATATGTTTAGGAAAAAAAAACAGGAAGAACCCTATGTTTACTGAAAGATATTGTCCAGTGAGGATGTGGTATTTACCTCTTTTGCCATATATGATACTTAGGTGGAGAAGGTATCAGTCTACCAAGACATTATGTGATGCTGCATGCCACTTGCAGGGTTCCTCAAAATTTATCATGCTTGCTAGAAGCTAGTATTTTGAAAACAAAACCAGAGTCTGAAAAAATGTCTTAACCACCAAAAAAACCCACCCTTTTTTTTTTTCAAATTTTGTAAATACTGTTTGCTATTGTACTACTCATGATAAAATACTTTGTTTGCAATCTAAAACAGATCAGTTGTGTTAAAATTTTAAGCTCATTGCAAAAATGAGAAAGAAAGAAGTAAAAAATAGAGGACCAATTAACCTGTAGCTTTTCTAAAAAGAATAGGCAAGAATTCCACTTCGCTTGATTACCCTGAATAACCAATTCTTTTTCTAAAAGAAACAAAAAGAGAAAGTAATCTTTACTTTTATCATATAAAAGAAACAAACAAAATAATTCCATTTCTGTATTTTGGGTCAAATCAGCATTTAGATACACAACTACAAAGACAATAATATTTAATTATCTATTTATAATGATTCCTTGCAATTTCACTCTCCACAGCTCAGTTACATAGATGTTACATATTCCGTGAATTTCAAAACTGTTTAATGAAGATTTATTTCTAATCTGCAGTATGATTGTTTAATTATGTGAATGCAATTACATTTTCTTTTTGGTAAAGGATAGAACCTTCTTACAGTTCAGACAATAAAGGGGCTCTCATATGCTCTTTAGTACTAGTCAGTGTGACTACTCTGAAATTTGGTATATTATGTTGAAAATATTTGTATAAAATTAAGGGAAAGTCAAGCATTGTATTATGTCCTTTCCAACCTAAACAATTCTATTTTACTTTGTGAAATGCTGAAATATATTGCTCAGAGGTGTGGTAGATTCACAGTCAGGTTGGATGGGGTTCTGAGCAACCTGATCTGATTGGAAGATGAAATTACTCATTGCAGGGGGGTTGCATTAGGTGAAATTTACAGGTTCCTTCCAACTAAACCATTTGATGATTCGATGATGATTTAATATTTATTATATGTGAAGTTTAGTACATTTGAATGTGCATGTTTAATATTACTCTTGTCCACTTAGATGAGAATGAAAAGCATGTATGAAGAGTCTGGTTTGCTGTTTTGTTTTTTTTTTCTGTTCTCAGTGGTTTCTTTTTCTTTCAACACTAGTACAATCATTGAAGCCTCACCCTTCCACTTTAGTGTGTTAGAAACACACTTTTCCCATCTTGCTTGTTCTCCTCTATATTCCTCTTCTATGTTTCCAGGAGTCTGTGGACTCACTTTAAAGCAAAATTAAAACAAACACAAAGAGATGCTGGACAAGCAGTTGGAGAAAGCATATATATAATCAAAGGAATGATTTTGAAATTGGAGGATGGAAATTGCAAAAATTCTAGTCATTACTGCTCAAATTATCGTGATTTGCTGGTGCAATCAGAGTAGCTGATTGCCAGCAACAGCCACTTCGCTGCTCATTGACTACAGAAGAGATCTCAGTCAAGACAAATAGGAGTTACATTTTGTCAAATGAGAGTGGCCATAGAATTTCAGAATAAAGCTCCATCTAGTTTGGCAGACAAAGAAAATACCCATGAAATAGAAAGTACAAGACAAATGTGTTCAATATGCACCCCAATTACTCTCCTGACCAAATAGCAGAAACAAGTGCAAGTGACTTTCAAAGCTAACTCAAAAATTCAAATACCAAGCAGGAGCAGGGCAGCCATCAAGCTCTGTTTCCTTCAGGTAGGAAGATAACCATCACCCAAGCACCACTGCCCTGCATTTACTCACATACTCTCACTGAGAACATCCACCAGAACTAAGCAGTCACATTCTCAAACACCGGGCATCTCACTGATATTATTGCAGTCATTATGCACTAGCCTAGAGAAGCTGTTTTCAGCAGCATGAACAAAGATTACAGCAATCTGATACATCAGCTTTCTTACCCACTCCAATATATACTGAAACTTTGTCTAGACTTGTATCCACTGCTTTCATTTCCACCAGGTCTACAGGCATCTCTTCACAGAGGATGTCAGAACTCACCTCCCACTGCTACTGATCCCTCTTAGTTACATCCTCTTGAAAGAAAGGGTGATGCCCTAAGTATTAACTTTATATATATCTAAGCTACACTAGTTCACACCTGTAAAAACATACAGCATCAAAGGAACTGGAGAAGCACTAAATGTATAAAACCTACTATCTGCTTTCAGTCTCTTCAAATAATTCAAATGCTAGTGCTTTCTTTTGCCTAAGCAGCTACTGCAAATTCACTGTTCCCATGCTTGCAGGTTAAACTACTGGAAGCCTATACAGGCAACTACTTCAACCCCACTGCATTAAACCTACAGAAAAACACAGCTGTTATCACCAGCAAAAATGTTTTCCAGAAACTCTATTCTTTTCTATCAGCGTACCTCAAACTAACCTAAAATGAGCAGCAGTTTCAGTTTTTATAGAAGCATGATGGAACAAATGAAGCTTTGAGACCAGTCCACTCTAATTTTTTGTTAAACAACATTCTCAGGGAGGCCTGAGAATGACTTTTGAACTCCAAACTCCACTTTTGTTTTATAGAAACTACAGCACAATCGTCTCACTTGGGGGAAGATCAGAATCCATTTTGTCAGATAAAAAAGCAAGAAAATAACATGTTAACAAATTTCCTCCTTTTCCGCTGTGTCTCTGAATAGTATTAGTCAAACTCAGGGACTTTTAAGAGCACTTTGATCCCCACACAATTATCTCTGGGTATCTAGGAAGACTCTGTCACTTCTGTGGCAGGGCAGTATCTAAACTCTGTTCTTTTCAGGAGTCTCCTTGCTGTGGAACAGGCTTCCTGCACTCTTACACACTCCACTTTTCTCCTGACCTATCCTGCAGTCTAGAAGAACAGTTGCTCTCAAGGGAGGAAGATATTTTTAGATAAATTTATAATTTATTTTTGAGGAAATTTAGAGCAAGAACTGAGAACTAAAAGGTAAAAAATTAGCATATTTTTCATGATAATTTCTATTTTTGTTCAGTTGTTTTGGGATTTTGGGGGGTTGTTTGTTTTGGATTTTTGTTGTTTTCCCCTTGGGTATTGAAAACTGATATACTTCTACATTTTTAATTATTTTAGGTTTTGTTTTGTTTTGTTTTGTTTTGGTTGTTTTTTTGTTTTTTTGTTTTTTTTTTTGTCTTTTTATGATCTTGATGTGGAATTTCAAAAAGTCATGCAGAAGTTTATCTTTGTTTAGAAAATAATAAAAGTGCTTATATAACATGTATATAAGTAATTCCTTAAAAATATTACAAAGCCTTGAATGGTTGATATCAGACTGTTGATCTGGCCATCCCTTTTCTTTTCCATTTGTTTTCTCCAGCCACTTCCCCTACAGGCAGTTTTCAGAAAGCCTATTGCAACATGCACTGGTGTTCTGCATTCTTCTGTAGAGATGACCTAACACAACCTTGTACAGCTCTTGAAGTTATGTTAGCCCCCCCAGCTGAGGAATTTTTGTTTCTGTGCCTTTGCTCAAATTGCCTATGCATTACATCAGAATTAAATATGTTTCTTACTGAATGCTGAGATAAACAACCCTACTTACTAGTTTAATATACTATTTTTATTCCAACTGTCTTTTATTTCTGTGGATAAAAAAGATTTGCTAGTTTGGGTTACTTTCTCTTGCAAGTCTGAACAGAAGTTCAATTCTCATAGTTCTTAAATATCTTAAAATCTCAATCACTCCCCAGAGCTTTGTCCCTACAAGCAATTTTATTTTTGATCAGTGATGTAATCTACAAATTACAAACCTCCTATTGCAAATCCCTTTATTTTCTGCTGATTTTTCATTCTGCAGTCTTTCTCTATGGTTTTTGTCCTCTTTCTCTCCTTATGTGTTCAAAAATTTTTTGAAGCAGCCATCTTGATGAAATTCCAAGATTCCTGTCACTCTCTGTCAAGAGACTATTCTCTGATCTATTATAGTGGACATTTTTGGGGAAATCTGCAGATATTTAACAGTTTTTTTCTGAGACTCAAATTGAAATACCCTATATGAATGTCCTTATATTTTCTATGT
This sequence comes from Vidua macroura, assembly GCF_024509145.1. Taxonomy (NCBI): domain Eukaryota; kingdom Metazoa; phylum Chordata; class Aves; order Passeriformes; family Viduidae; genus Vidua; species Vidua macroura. The sequence goes on from NC_071571.1 coordinate 19,492,987, forward strand.
TATATATTACATTTCTTCATCCAATCAAGGATAAATCTGTTTTGAAAGACAAAGCAGGCTTATTAATGTGAATCTCCTGGCAGCTAGGAGACAAACCTTAGCATCAAATCTTGACTAAGATAGCTACCCTGATAAAACAGTTACTTCTTTAGTAATTTGGCAAATTCTGGCAAGCTCCACTGAAGCATGTGAAGGACAAAAGCATGATAACACATACCATCACTTTTTTGCACTTAGAAATTCTCCTCTAATTTCCCAAAGGGAAACAGTGATATCTTGTGTAAATGAGTTGCTTCAGATATCCTGAGACTCTTTCTAATGGCTCGTACATTCTACACCAGAATTGCATACATTATTGGTTTTTTTTTTTTAATCAGAGAGTATTTCTGGAAAAAAATGCAAGCATATTTTTAACCCCTTTTTTGGGGGGGATAAGTGGAAAAAAAACTTTTCTTTTTCCAAATGCCTAACAGGAAGGCAAAGATGAGTATGTGGCCTGCTGTAAAATCTCATTTGAGGTATACAAGACCTGCTGCAAATAAGGCACAGAAACATGTGTTTTGAAACGTTGCAGTGAAACATGAGACAGAAAACATAGGGTGTCAGGCCAACAGGTTGTCTCATGAAATAAAAGTTACACAAAATTCTATCTGATAAATAACATTCTTCTCAAAATGTGGTTTAACTCACTAAACGTAAATAAAAATAATGTAGACATACAGAGACTTTTTAAATTACACTTCTACCAGATACAATTTCAATCCCTGGGGAGCAAACCACCTGTTCAACAGCAGCTTTCTCCAACCTCAAGCACAAGTCAATTGCTAATGAAACTTACTGGCATAATGGAATGTCATCTTTGATGGTGCACTTTCCTCCATTTTTGCAGTATTCTTCAGGACAAGCTGCAAACATAAAGGTAAAAATTGTGATTTCCCTCTCTTTTTTATTATATTTGTCATGATCTGATTTTCAAAATATTCACACCTGTCCTTCTGAATGCTTAGCAGTTCCAAAACTACTTTTTTTTTTTTTTTAGATCTGGATTTGCTGATACAAATGTGAAGTCCTAAGAATATTACAAGCAATGGAGTGCTCTTGAGCTTATTGAAATCCTGATGCTGCATTTGAATAGGCTTCAAATTTTTCTCGAATGAGATTTTCATCTGACTCCAGAAATTGATTTTTTGCCACTTACTTGATTTTCAAACAACAGGAATATATAAAATAAGACCCAAAGGAATTGAACTAATATTTAATTAATATCTAAGTCTACGTAATTATTAATAGGTTTTATATAGGGCTGGTGAACAGACACTCCTTTGTGACTAATCCTTTTGTTAAATATATTCAGAATTTTAACAATTAGAATCACATTCTCATAAGAATGAAGGAAATCAGGCTTTAAAAGACAAAAGTGTTTAAGTACTTAGTGATATTCTTTAAAACCTATTGATGTCCCTTAACTTGGATTTCCACATCACCACATTTAATTTTACTGAAGCTTAGTTTTACATTGCTTTAGCAAGAAAAAACTCAAAATCAAAAAAGAATCCCCTCAATCTTCTTTAGTACGAAAATAACTAGTAATATACCAATTAGACCTAAAGAATTTTGGATATATGCAAAATGAAATTATTTATTGCAGCATATAACAGTGCTGTTCAGTGTGGACACCTCCCATTTCAGGATTAAATTTTGAAAAGTGCATTACTTACTCATAAGATCTTTCTGGAAAGATAGTGGAAAATTTGTAAATTACTGTTGTGCATGTCTACTAGTTTATGTTCAATATTCTTATATATTGAATTATTGTCTGAATAAATTTCTTTTAATTTAAAATAATTTTTGTAAATCCAATTTACCAAGTATGAATTTTCTCATCATTATAAATGTGGTATTTTTTAATGTTGAAGTATGATTCCTTCTCTCACATGAGCAAGCTGGGCTTGTGAAGGTGTCCCTACCAAGTCAGGGCCGTTGCAACTTTGTGATCTTTAAGGTCCCTTCCAACCCAAACCATTTCATGATGCTATGAGACATAGTGAACACAATACTTGTGGTCAATTTCACTCCCAAAGAAACTTTTGGATGCCTCCTACCAATAAGTGTTTGCGAACAGACATTTAATATGTTATAATTAATTATACAATTGCAATGCATGTATGTTGTGAATTTTATCATGTAAGTAATAAAAAATATAAAAATAGAGAGTTAAATTCTCAGCTAATGCAACTTCAGCAAAGCTGGCAGAGTACTGTCAGCACAGAACTGGTCAAGAGTTTATATCTGTCTTGGGGAAGAGCTGCAGTACCTTTCTGTCATTGAATGGGACATTTTGAATCCAGATTTAATTATTTATGTCACCATCATCATGTATTTGTTAGATTTTGTTAATAAAAATCTAATTCACATTGAATGTGTATTATTGTCTTGTACTTATCTTTCTCCACCATTTAACTACTACAAATCAAACATGAATATTGTGTCAAATGCACTGTGCTAAAAAATGCTCTTTCATTTATTTTCCAACCTGGATTTGTAATACACTTGGGGGAAAAAAAGCCCAAAACCGCAAGCCTTTTACTCAACAATATGAGTTAACTCAACTGTCTAAAATCAAGGGAAGTCCTAAAAATATACTACAAAGGACTAGTTAGGTTGTGGTTTTTTTTTTTTTTTTTGGACAATGTGTTTATACAGTAAGAAACACCCCTTATGAAGATGTTAAGATTTTAAGCATATTATTCTTCATCTTTTTCTCACTTTCATCTGTGTCATACTTTCATCAGGAAAATTCGTGCCTAATATAATTTGACAAAGTTTTAGCAGAGGAACATCAGTCAAGTTTGAGGACTGCCAAAACATTCAGTAGGAAATAACTATACTTTATTTGTTTCAAATGATATTTTTATGCAAAACTAAGTACCTGAACAGCCAGATTCATCAAGGCTGTAATCAATGCAGTCTGCAATCCCATCACAACGCTGGGAGAGGGGTATACATTGATTTGTTGAAGCACATAACAAAGAACCATTGGAACAATCTTTAATGGCTGAAATGAAAAATAACATGGTCGTTATCATCAGCTGCATTTTTTTTCTCACCGTTCAAAAACTAGCAGAAAACTTGATTCATACTGTAGGATATAAACTTGCATCTGTGTGACCTCTCCAAGCTTTCATCTTCAAAGACATGCAACTTTGCTACTGAGATGCTAAATAAGTAAACAAATACAGAGCACAGATGGTACAGAAACCAAATTTTCCCATGTAATATTTGTGAAGGAGTGCATATTAACTCACAATGTTGAGAGTGTATACTGCAAAATCCCAAAGAAAACCCATAAAAAAGGTATCAGCAAACATAATTAACTCTCATTCAACAACTAGTTTCAAAATGATGCAATCAATTTGTTTACGCATTATTTTAACACAGAGGGAACAGTCGTAGCAACGGACATAACAGTTGAAAATTTTGCAGTTAAGGACAATGACACCAAGTTATTTGTGCTGAGGTAAAGAAAATAAAGACTACATGGAGGCACTAAAAAGAGTAAAGATATGAAAATAAAAATATCCAATTTTCATCAATATTTAATTTTCCAGGTGCAAATTAAACCAGTAGAAGGGATGATTTTATCACAGCCACTTTGAAAGTATAATTTTTTTTAATATTTCATTGGTATTTATAACTTGCCAAAACTACAAGAGATATACTTTGGTGCACTACAGAAAACTGAGAAATGACTTTTTATTTATTGCTATTAGCACTTCAATCAGATGATGCAGATGGAAAAGGATGTTGCTCTGTGGAAAACTAATGTACACATTCTACTGGTGTTAATATGTTTGTTTTATACCCTTAGTATTTAATCAGGCAAATAAAAGACTAAATACGTGAGGTAATATACCTTTCACTAAAATTGTCAGCAAGAAGAGAGTCAGACAAGTAGAATATCTTTAACTGGAAAACACTTCCAGAATTTTTTTGTTAAATGCAACAAGTAAAAAAATCCACTCCATTAGTAGGTATAAAACAGTATTAGCATAATGTTGTACAACGTAACTGCTATAACTCTACAGGATATTCTGTCTCCATAAATCCCTAATTCATGAAGAAAAGCATTTCTGTGGTAGAAACTGTGTTTTTAGTAGGGACTTGACCAATGTTTTTTTGTTTGGTTGGGTTTTTTTTGTCCTGGCCTCCTTTAGGGCTTTATCCTTAATCTCTGCAAGATGCATTCTGACAACTAGTCTTTATCACAAAAGAAAACTTTCCCTAATGAATTCTTGAATTCAGAACCCAGAACATTTTTGTTCTACACTTAAATAGTGTTAAGTGTTTTGTTTTGCACTTAAATGAATAAAATTGCTATGGGACAAAAAATGGAAAGTGCCAGTAATTCTTTAACTGAAGTTTTCTAAAATGAGCAGGTAGATTTGATCTGCACCAAGGGAAAAAACATCTATCTAAAATCTAAAAAAATAAATCCCCACTTTCAATCTGTGCTACTATTAGAGTACACATAGGTTGGAGTTACTAGCACAAGAATCAATTTTATAGATCATGCATAAATTTCAATAGAAGAATGAAATTTTTGAGATATTTACATTTTCTCTCTGACCTTCCCCAGCTGACAAACTTCTATGGGTTTCCACCTGTTATAAGTAGGAAGCTAAAGATTAGACGCTGTGCTCTCATGGCATACATAGTTGGATCTCAGCACCAGCTGTGACAGTAATCAGCTTTACACTGATTTAATTCCAAACTAGCACAAACCATTTTCTTTTTGCTTTGCCTTCTTCTCTGCTTTGCTTTGCTTCTCTGAATTATCTTCTTTGGAGAAGAAATAAGAATTACTGCTTCTGTATTTCTATATTATACTATCAATACTTACGTGTTTATTTACTATGAACTGAATTTTGGAGTAACAATGAAATACAGACTTGACTAAGTTTCCTTCAGACTGAGAACCCTAAAGCTGTGAAACATTTATGGAGAATATTTTTTTCTTTGAAGAGACCAGGATTTAATTTCTTCTTAACCCCTGGGTTTTGTTTTGAAGTCAAAGCAGTAAAATAAACAAAACAAAGCAATATCTCAGTTGTATGGGTAATACACAAAATCATGGAAATCTTTTGGCTTTCAGATTTTGAGGTTCCACATCAGCTTCTGTGGTGTGGAGTTGGGATCTGCATGTAATAGAACGCAGCATGGACGTCTCTACCAGAGGACAGATTGAAGAGGAAACAAGGTCAAATGAAGATTAACCATGCTTATTTGAAGGAAGGAACATGCAAAATTTCCACATGTCTTCAAGGCATGTAGAATTTAACATCTAAGTTATCTCCAAAATTATGCTTCTGACAACAAAACCACAGAGTTCACTTCAAAACAAAAGACTTACACAGATAGTCTGCCAAATCCATGCCAGTTTGGTAGACTACTTTGCTAAATTAAATGGCATGTGCAGTAGCCTGCCTTTATATTTAGTAGATTTGATAGAAAATATTGAAGAACGTGAATATCTAATCCACTGGAAACTCATATTTTTTACCAGTTTTTTTTTTTTTTTTGTTCTGGTAAGGATGAGAAAAACGTTAAAATAGTTCTAGAGCATGACAGGTTTAGGAAGAAAGGTGTTTATATGTAAAAGCCTTTTTTCTTTTTTTTTTTTTTTTCCTGTGTAGCTAATTATTTTGAAATTCTTGAAATGAAACATTTGGCCTCAGTTCATCTGATAATAATGAAATATTTTTAAATGGTAGATACTCACATTTGTGTCTATTTGTTTCAGATGCTTCTCCATGGCATCTCATTGCAGTTACATTTCAAAGCCTATTGACCTTGTGTTTTGTTTGTGAGCCCTTTTCCTTGCCTGGGGCAGAGATTGCTGCTACTTCATGAACATACTTGATTTCAAAATCCTTGAAAGGTCAGGACAGCCTTAAATGTTACTGAATAACAGAACTGCAGAAGCCTATCTTTCTGTCATATCATGATCAGAGGTTACAGAGGCAATGCAAATGCAGCTGACTGATTCAAGGAAAAAATGTGGAAATACTTGTAAATATTAACTAAAACACAATTGCAATTTTTAAAAACATTTACCAAATGATAACCAGGAAATTAAAATGCATAAGCAAAATTATTTAGAAATGTAAAGCATCTCTGCAATTAATGCATTATATGTGACACAAATAGGGGTTTATTTGACAAGGGAATGATGAATTTTACGCTAAACTTCACTATGTTGCTCTTTTTCTTTCCTAAACCATCACTGGTTTAGGCAGGCAAGTTAACATTGCCATAACCACCGCCACGGAAATAACTTACGGCAGCCAGCTTCATCTTCGCTGAGTTGGCAGTCAGGCACACCATCGCACAGCAGGAGGGATGGGACACAGCCTTGGGAAGGACACAGGAACTCTGCTTCCTTGCAGGAGCCCGAGGATGTGGCGGTGGGCATCTCCATGGGGCAGCTCAGCTCATCACTTCCATCCATGCAATCTTCGACCCCGTTGCACCGCGCAGCGAGGGACAAACACTGCTGCACATACGCACACGGGAACTTGTCACCACTGCAAGTTGGAGGGTGGGGATCACCTGATCCTACAAGAGGAAAAGGAATGTTTAGGGATTCTATTCTTTCAGTAGTCATTCTCACTGCCTGTGAGATAGACATAGGAACTGCCAGGAATGCAGCTGATTTTGGTTACTAAACTTTTTTTAAAAAAAGTAACCCAGCTTTTATAAATACATGGCTCCTAAGTGCAAAAACACAGTATTAAAAACGTTTTGTCTCATATTAACTCCAGTGTTGTTGCTGCAGCATTTTGCTTCTAAATCTCAAGTTCAGCATTTATTTTCACCCTACTACTTCTTTTGCCATGTACACATAGAAGGGTTAATACCAAAGTATTAATAAATCTTGTCTTTCACCCGGGATCTGGAAAGCCTTATAAAAACCCTCAAGTTATAATTTTAAGCTAAATTAATAAAAAGATTTTTATAAAGTAACAATAAAAATTTTTACTGATCTAGTTTTTACCACTCTGACTCTTTAGCTTAGCTTGATGTGAGAGAATTAAATTAAAAAATACTAGATAGGTTTCCAGGATACAAGTAAAGAAAAATGTCTTTTTAGAATTTCAAACTTTAACTAATTCAGACGCTGACAAAAAAGAAATGAATAAAATAAAGAGATAACTAAATAAATAAATTAAATATTCCATGCTTACTTGCATTGCTGGAAGAAAATACTGGGGAATGCTTTTTGTGATCATGTATATAAATAAATTGTCCCAGATACCTAAGTCTTTCTTTTTTCCTATGAAAACAATTGCAACTGAATTTTATCAGCAGAAGCATAAGATCTATTTGTGGAAACTAATTTCTAAGGAGCTGGCTGTGCTAGCATTGTTTTCTTTATAGCATCAGGATCTCCCATGGAAGCAATGTGATAGATTCCTGTACATTTTATGTGCAGGGAAAAGAGAAAAATCTCCAAAATTTAGCTCCATACTTTTAATCTTTCTAGGTCAATTTGCAGCAGCTGAGTAAAAAATATAATATGATCATTAGAGACAAGGTAAGACAAATTAATGGCACTTCCTCTGCAAAAGACAGGAGGAGTTTTGCTGTTTGCTTGGGCTGAGGCAAAGGAGACAAGCACAAAAGTCATGGGTAGGTTTTATCTTGTCTTTTGAAATGGTGCAAGCATTGTTCTCTGGCCTTAGATGTCCAGCGTTACTGCTGCATTAAGGCATGACACTCTGTAAGGGAGTACATGGATTTTGGCATGATTTTATGACTTTTAATCCACTGGCCATATCAGTAGGTTTGTGTATTCTACAATACTAGGCTGGGGTTTTACAATGTGAGGACTTTGTTAAAACATGCTCAGTTTCAAGGATACCACCATCATAAATAACAATAGCTTTTTGTACAAATAAATGAACTGTTAATGCATTCAAGTGATCAGAATATTAGCATTATTTTACCATCCAGTTGCTTGTGAAGCAGCTATAAGGAGAAAAAGCTCATTTAATTCTCTTTAATACAGATTTAATTTAATTCTGTTTAATACAGACCTCTTTAGATTAGAAATTTTTGTTTTTCAAGTTGACTTTATATCAGAAAATCATAATTGAAAAGCTTCATACAAAAGAACATGCCTAATAATATTTCATGTCCCTAATTAAATTAAATCTTCCTACTGGAAAAATGTATTTCACTCACTGGATATAATGTAAACATAAACAACAAAAATGGATATTGACTCAGTGAAAATAATAATCTAGTGATATTTTGTCCTGTTTGTATCCAGAATTATGCAATGCATACCTCAAAGATGTGAACTTTTACATGGAATCCCATGTAAAAGATTGTAGTTTCATATGTGCTTTATAAATGTGTTAGTCTAAAAAAAAATTATTCATGCTATTTTAAAAGTCTTATGGAAGTTGGTTTTAGGTAGTTGATAGACACTGACATTGATAATAGATATTCAGATCACACAGTGGATTGATTTTGTAGATTAAAAGTATTCTTGATTTTGCATTTTTTCTACTTTGGTCCTATACTTTACCAGATAATAATAGTAGCCCATGAAAATGCTGAATTTGGTTTGTCATATAGAAACTATATATAAGGCCATGATTCTGCCAAGATAACGATGAAATGTCATTGGGAGAACATATTTCTCTCTCCATTGGTACAGAACTGGTGCTGTCAAATCTTGTACAGTGCAGAAAAAAAAAAAATATTTTTAGTTTGCACTTGCTCTGAGAAAAAATAAAAAAGAATGATTATATTTGAAAGTACTTTTTTTTGTCTTTCTGTAATTTCTGACCCTTTCCTCACAGTGCCTAGGGGGCATTTAGGCAGAGAAAATTACTTAAGCTGCAGTCAGTTCTGCTTATGCACATTCTTTTGTCCTTGCATAGTCCTATGTTAGCTTTTCTGTATTTGTTCTGATACTATGGAAATTAACCCCACACAGATACAATATATTTGACTTTGCTGTGATTGCCTGTTTATGTTGCAGGAAAGATTGCATTTATAATACATTTGTGAGCATTTCTGACCCAGTGTAATTTCCTGTTCATGATATGTTTACTCATATGCTTCTACCCAAATTTGTTCTATAAACTGAAATCCCCTCTTAAACTCAATATTTCTTGAATGTGTTGCTTGTTATGAATCTGGCCTTGAGTTTTAAATTATTTTCAGACTTTTGTAACCCTGATCTGTATTGCCTTATGAGCCCAATCATATAATGAGCTTATGCATGTAAACAATCCTGTGCCAAATTCAGTATTTAGAGAAATGCTTGAATGCTCTTTTTGAATGGGGATGATTATTTTTCTATTATTATTATTATTAATATTATTTTCTATTAGTATTTTCTATCATTATTCCCTCTGGTTGTTAGAAAATAATTTTTAGGATGAAGTTCTTCCTGACTTGCATAGCAATTATATTAGAGTGTGCAATATTCACCAAGGTCAGCAAAGATGTGTCCAGGTTGAGTTAGGTGTAAGGTTAACCAGGGGTCTTATTGAGGTCTGTTTTATATTTGCACTACATTAAAAAAATCCGAAGTCATACCCTGAAACAAGTAAAATCCTTTTAGATCAGAACAGTGCATGAGATGAGAATGTACTTCAAAGCTCATAGGAGTACCCCTTGCTTATTAACTCACGTGATATGTTAATTAGTTCACATGTGTTTGGTTTCAGATACAATAGAAAAATTGTGTTGTAGTTGACATTCTATAAGAAATTGTTATTGCCATGGTCTGCCAAAACTCTAACCTCAAGTTCAATCTATTTTCTTTACGTAAAGTAGTTTATAAATGCTTTTCACAATTATAAATTAAATGTGCCTGGTAAAAATTTTGAAAATTTATAAAAACATTAATTTTTACAAAACTAACAATCAAAACAAGCTAATTAAGAATATGCATATGTAGAAAATCATTAACTAATTCCAACTGAAATATCAAGCAACATTAATGCAAAACTAATTACTTGTATTCAAAGCTACCGTCCATGTAATTATTTATTTTAAGCTCATCATTGCAGTATCTGCTACTGACACATTTCCTTCTAAAAAATGGGAATATTCATTCTGTTTTCTTGCCACTGTGAAGAATTAAACTAAGGTGTTAACACTACAATGTGGTTTGCAGTGAAAAACGATCTGGCACTAATGAGAGACTCACCAGAAACACCCTCCATGTGCTGACTCACACAGTAGTACGCTCACACAATTTAGCAATAAAAACTAACTTTAAACTTATGCATATCTATGAACCTAATATTTTCAGCTTGTACATATATATGCAAGTTATTTAAACAGCAGAATCTGAAGTGAAGTCTTTTCAATGCAAATTGGACTGTTTGTGGCCCACACATCCTTTCTGTCACTTAACATTGTTCGACTCAACAATTGCCTAACACTGGCATGCCAAGAAAATGTTTCCCTCACCTTTTCTCAAATGCAGAAAAGATGTTCCCAAGGCAGCACTCATCTCCTGAGTGCCATGTGACTCTCATTTTCAGACCACATTCAGGAGTGCAGGAGACATTGTACAGGTTACTTTTTTCAAAAGCATTATCTATTGGAAACTGTTTAAGGATTTGGAGATAAATCTACTGAAAATGATGAGTTCTAAGGAAGACAGTATAAAAGCTTTAGCTTTTTGTATCCAGGCTGCATGCTCACTGAAAAGCATGACTAAAAATCCTCAAGAATTCAGTATTTGAACACAGATGAAAAGCAAACTAAACAAAAACAATTTCAGCAAAAATAACCTCTGCATTGCAAAGCACTGAGTCTGAATTTAGATCCACATGAAAAACAGCAATAGTTGTTGCTACGTTATAGCTAAAGAAATCATGACTTTTCAAGTAGAAAGCTGAGTACATGTCCTTATTTACTTTACTTTGCACTCAGTATTTTATTTTGCACTTATTTTTACCTTGCATATGGTAAATAACCAAAATTAAAGAAAGGGTTTAAAAATGTGCATATAACATCTACTTGTATATCATAAAAAAGACATTTTAATTAGGTCCTAAAACCTGACGTTTTAATTTGGTCCTATGTCTTTTGAAACTTATTCACACAGCTGTGCTGGCTGAGTTATAATCTATGCACCAGAAGTGCTACCTCACATGCACCTTCACATTTTTATGAGAAGTTGAGTAGCTGAGGTAGATATAAAAAAAAAACTATAAAAATCAGAGCAGTGTTTAAAGCAAATGAAATTTGGTATGTACTGTTCTGTGAAATGCAATAACTACAGCTAGGTATATCTGTATTCCATTGTTGTCAGATCAAATAGGTGCTTTTAAATATGTTTTTATTGCAATGTGCTAACCATCAAACCATGTTTACAGTAAATAGAGCTCATGAGCTGATGATTTTGGAGAAAAGAGCCTTTACAATATGAAAAGTGTTAAGTCAACAAGTGCTCATTTTCAAGGACACAATTATATATTTGTGGGATAGGGATTTGTTAAAGGCTTACTGTTCTTTGATGAGCATTTTCTGTACACTTATGCTTTGCTGTATTATTGTCTTTGTCATCCATGGAGCATATGATCCTGTTTCCTGAATGTAAAGCAAGCTTCACAGGTTGGCACTGCAAATATTTTGCTCATGAATCACAAAGATTCAGTCACAGAAAACCATAGAACTGCTATTACCCAAATGCTAATAAAAAATAAATGTTTGTATTACACAGTCATTACACAGCAAGCAGCACACAAACATGCTTAATTTGAATGAAGCAAAACCTCCCGGCTATCCTTCTCTTTTCTGCCTTTCCTCTTCAAATACAAAGATCTGTGGTGCAGAGTAGGTCCCTATTTATATTTATTTATCACCTGTAACAGTGATTTTTGTTAAACCTAGTGGACATTGCCACTAGAGTCAACACCAGGGAGCATGAAATAAACTTAGCACATTTGCTGTCAGGCAGGACCACCTCAGGTGTATTAGAGCTCGCTCTAAAGCCCATTTAAGTAAATGGTATAACTCATATTGATTTTAATGGGCATTGCATCAAACCCTTGAAAACCAACAATCTGTCAGATATATCTGCATAAGTAATTTGCCTAGTAAATGTAATAAAAATGATGGACCTATTAACTGTAGCTAAAAGGGGTCAAAAATAACTCCCTCCGATAGATTTCATTAGACAAGAGTACAAATTAATTATGGGCCCAATCCAGTGCATTAATTAATTTGAAATAGATGTCAGTCCTCGATTTCAGTTCAGTAAACATCGGATCAGGGCATGAAATCAACCCATTCAAGGTGGCTGCAAGGAAACAAACTTGTTAAAAAAATTAATTGGACTAAAACTATACAAATACTTTAACAATCTTTCCACGAGTTTTTATCCCATTACAATAAAGCTCCTGCTGTTTATTTTCAAGCTTGTAAAAAGACAAAATGAAAAAAAAAAAGAAAAGGGGAAAATGAGTGGCCAATTGAATCTTCAAGTCTCTTCCATTAATAAGAAGACAGAGGTATGGGGCAGGGTGCTGAAGAGGATCCTAGAGATCCCATGACAAAGCCAGAATTAAAACAAGCAGAACATGGCCCAATGATTTCAGATTTCTATATGTCTGCACAGAATTTATTTTAAATGATCACAGTTTGCTAACATACAAACATAATGGGAAACAGACAGGTTTAGTGCCAGTAAAGTCAAGCTATGATTTAGTCTTTACTAAGAGAACTACTGCTTCTGGCTGGAACACACTACGTGTGACAGGAATATGGCAATATTTGCCATATTTCTGGTAAGAATAGTCTGGGAATTGCTAGCTATGCCTGCTAATGTCATGGATTTGTTGGTTTGTTTATTTATTAGGAGCAATGACAAACTGGAGAAGCTATGAAACTTTAGTCTTCGACAAAATGAAGTGGATGCAATTTCTGAGATAAATCTGAGCTGAAGACTTATTGAGGAGATGAGAAGGTTTTACATAAGGAAGAGTCTGAGAATTTTCTGCTCTTTAAGATAGTATCATGAAACCATTTCATTCCAAATATTATTTCTCTACATCCCTCCAAGGAAATATGTTGATTTTTATGAATGAAGTTAGCAAGGAAAAATATCATCTGTGTGATTTGAAAGTTTTCTGGTGTAAACAGATGGGGTTTGGAGATTCAATATTAATGAAACTATTTTAATACACTATTAATAAATCCGAAGAATTTTAATTTCCCAAAAGGCATGAGCTTGCTTCAGAAGATTTCAGTATTCTGGATAAGTTATAAGAAGGCAGAGATTAACTGAAGGTTTTGGACAAAGATAGTATAATTATTAATTTAAACATACACAACATAATTGCATTTAAGAATTACCCATAATTATCCTAGTTTATACAGTGCAATTATCTTATCCTAAAATTATTCACAGTTCCTTTTCTATGAAATCCATAAAAAGTTTTGGCTTTTGACACTGTCTAGGTCTGTGCACTAGAAGGTACAAGAACAGGCTGAGGAAGCTCTCTAAGGTACTATGCCTTGGATCACAATTTTTAGTCTTTAAAAATGCATAAATGCCTTATCTGCCAAGCAACATGGATCTAAAGCATATAGTGATTAGTTTCAGGGAAATGCTAATTGACTAAAGAATCTATTCACAAATTTCCCTGATATCTCCAGTCCTCTATTACTACTCACTCTGCTTTCCTCTTCCCCTCCTTTGTTTCTGTGAGCAGCCTCCCCCTGCAACTTCTCTCATGATTAATCTCCTACCCTTGAGGAAAGAAACTCCATGAGTTTCTTCTTTCTTTCTCCCTGAGAAAGAGACTCCATATGAGAGAGATTTCTGCTTCACTGCAAGCATGAGCAGACAAGCTAACAGTGATTCCCCTGGCTCTGCAACTTAAAGAAATCAGAAGTTAAGTCTCCTCTACAGTGTTTTTCCCCATGATCTAACACTGTAGTATTAGCAGTTCAGGCAGTTAACTCTTCCAGTATTTCCAGCACTTGGGCTCTGGGAGTTTCAGAGAAGGATCATAAACTGTCTAAGATGAGCCCTGTTCTGCTGCAGAATTTTCTGTGCTGCTTCATGCATGGGAACACATGGACACACTTGCACACACACAGACACACAGATTCACACACATGGACACACACAAGGACACCTGGACAAATACACATGGACAAATGCTCGCTCCTCAGCAAGAGTCTCTCTGCATTATTCAGCTATTTTTTGCACAAAGCTCAAACAAACACCCACTCTACCATTTGGATTGCTGCCTCTTAATTAGACAAAAATGTTATTTAGCTTTTCTTGATGTGAAATGGGATCTACTAAAAGTGCTGGAGAGCATATAAAATTATCTGCAAATGGCTGGCTTCTGAGCTGTTTAATTTCACTAGCTTGCCTGTTATGCTTCTGTCATGGGTAACCCAGAATCTCATTGTATTTCATATCGATCTCTTACTGTCTCTTTAAACCCCAGCACATCCAGAACCAGAATTCTGGGGCAGCTGGGACATACTGGTCCCTTTAGAAGGCCAGGACACCCAAGATGACTCCCTTCTTTGCCTGGCGGAGTTTGCTGAAGGTAGATGCTGCTTTGGGTGGGTTTTGGGGCTTGTGACTGTAGCAACTTGGTAAAACTGCATTTTGCAATTAGAAACCATCTTTAGTGTGAATCTTGCAAATTCCATAGGCAGTGAAGCTTGAGCTGGCCCCATGGGGCTGGCTCACCCTGTGTCAGCACCACAGAGTGGATACAGCAGTGGGTCAGGACACGAGCACCAGCACTGGCAGAGTCTGGTGGGCAGCAGGTGGAAGAGGTGGGCGGCAGAGCTGACCCTACACACGCTGGAGGGTCTTCATCTGCCACCAGAGCAGCTCTGTAAGCTGCCACCTTCCCGGGAGGGCTCTTTTTTGGGCACCACCATTTCTCCTTTTGCCTCCCAGACCATGGATCACCTGGGGAGCACCATCCTGGGGAGAGAGCTGGCACCATTTTCTCTCTGTCTTTCAAGATATGCGGGAACCATCTTGGGAAGGGTATTTCTGGCATTTTGGGTGTCTCTTTGCTCCTGTGGGGTTCCTGAGATTTAGCAATTTTGTATCTAGTGGTTATTTACCGGGGAGCTTTTTTGCCTTTCGCTGTTCCGCTTGTAGGTAAATGGTATTTTTTCACTTATATCTACTAGTGTTTGTTCCTTGTTGGTGGAAAGGGATTGGTTAAACTAAGGGGATGTAACTCATTTTAGAATCTCCTCTTTAAATTGTCCTAATTCAAGACAGCTTATCACTAATCTGCCAGTTTAGGGTCTGCACAGGAGAAACATTTTGCTTTTTTGGTCAATTCAGGATATTTTATTTTTATGAAAGCAAAAATGGTTTGGACATTTCCAAACTAGTACTCAAAATTACAGAGGTTTTTAAAATCCCATCTTATCTTTATTTGTCAGGTAGATAACATTATGCAATGAGAAGTAGTTATGAATGTAGTTATCAAATACTTTTCAAATATTTGGACAACACAGCTATATGATGTTTAGAAAAACTCTTCATCATGATAAGAAATTCTGCAGTCAAAGATATATCTGAATAATGGAATAATGTACACAGAGAAACAAAAGTATTCAATTATCTCTCATCTCTGTATTGGAAAAAGAAAAGAGAGCTCTGAGAAAAATAGTGTTCAACAATGTGGTTAAAGATCATGTTTTTGCATATAAACACACAGACCCTGATTTTAAGCAAATGGAAATTTGTGGCAGGAAAAGCAGCAGATGTTTATAAACAATCAGGATTCAAAGAGTGTGTTTCATGAAGAAGAGATAAAATAGGGATAAAAAAGTGTCAATATGTGACTGAGCACTGGAACAGCTCCCCAGGGCAGTGGTGACAGCACCAGCCTGACAGAGCTCAAGGAGCATTTGGACAATGCTGTTGGGCACATGGTGTGCCCACTCTTGGGGATGGTTGTGTGCAGCACAAAGAATTGAATTCAACTGTCATTCTGTGAATATATGTTGTGAGAAACAAATTATAACTCAGGCGAGATGTTATGACATTAGTATTTCCACACATATATACCTTTGCTCTGTGGTTTCTTATCTAAAATCACAAGGGGATTCACTTCGAAAGAAATGCTACTCACATTTTTTTCCTGAAAATTAGATCCCTTCAAGATACCACATATCTAAAATTATAGTAGTTTAGACCAACACTGATTTTGAAAACCGTGACTCATTATCAGGTGATTATCTACATAGATTATTTTACCACTTTCTTTCTTTCCACTATCTAGCTATATGGAAATAATTTTCAGAGTTACTATACTTTTACTAAGTAATTAAATGAAAAAGTATTAGATTCTATCTTCATTCTGCTATGTTCAAATTATAAACAGTCATAAACAGAGTTTAAATTAGATGCCAAATATAATGTTCATTTCCTTCCACATTGAACAAAGAGAATGGCCTATAGCTCTGGCCCTTTGGGTCACTGTCCTTCTCATCTTGATGCTTGAACCTGCACCTATCACAAATTTTTGCTATGACATTGCATATATTCTACTGGGTTTTTTTGGAAGTCAATGCAAATTATTTCACTCCGAAGGAACTTCAGGATTGTGTCTATAGCATGCATATATTGTGAGATTTGAAACTGCTTTATGGAGATGCCTTAAGAAAATCCTACCCACCATACAAAAGAGTGAATCAACAAGGTTAAAATAAAGGTTTCATACATTTCAAGGTCTAAATGAGAAAGCACTAACCAGCTTTTCTATTCATGAATATAAGCCACCTAGATTCATATAAGCAGTAGCATATAATTTAATTTCTGAATATTAAAAATTTCTCTGATGTTAAAAGAGGAACAGTTAAGTTCAAAGGTAATGAAAAACCTTGAGGATCATTATTCCGAGACTACATATGGCTGGCTATAAGGCTTCAGGCTCAGGAAGACAATTACAAATGGCTGCCAATGGGAAATGTATTGGGGTAAAACAGTACGTATAGTTGCCCTTTTCTTATACTCTTTCCCTGACATCCAGAACTGTTGGAGACAGGTTATATTTCTAGATGCACTTCTTCTTACTGTGGCTGACCAGAAATTCTGAGTATATCTATCTTAAATATGATTGAATATAATTTCCTTTGTCACACAGTTTTTGCAATATAATTTCTTCTAGAAAACTAAGGAAAGGTGATCTAAAGTGGCTGTATGTCATGACTGTCTTATGATAATTCAAATAAATTGAAAATTCAATTACTGGAGGTTAGGTTTTAGGGTACTGGGGCACCTTTGTACACATTTTTAAAAATACCCTTGGACTTGAATGTAAAGCTAAAACCTGTCTTATAACTCATAGATTCTGATTTGTTTCTTCTATTTATGTTTTCACAGCAAGTGAAATCTTGCTCAGTATAAGGATTATATACAACCTTTACAGAAGGTTTAGTCTGTGCTTTGCTACACAGCAATTGGGAGACTTGGAAGAATTATGATATTTCAAAGCAAATGTTTCACCTCAGTGAAAGCTGCCAACATTGAAAATTTTACTGTACTTCAGGTCCTAAGAGGCAAATCTGACCCTTTTGTTGGTAACCTGTGTGGTGAAGTCAAGGACTATGACAACATCGGAAAAAAACCCCAACCCATCGCATCTGGGAAATAGCACTTCCTATATTCACAATTCCACCATGATCAGATGACACAGTGTTAAAAATGCCGTGTCCTGTCTGTGCTGAATGTTTTGCACTGCTTGAATTGCCCTTTTATCTCCAATGTATCCTTACATAAAAATATGTTCTACTGGAGACAAATCTTTCAGGTGAAAGGAAAGCTGCAGGGGGATGTGGTGGGAACTTTGAAACAATGACAATCCTTTCTAATGTGCTAAGTTTATAGGCTAAAGAGACATTTTTTTTAAAAAATATTTTATAAAGATGGGAATATATAGAAAAAGCTCAGAAGTAAAAACGATTTTAAAATAAAATTATCATAGTTGATAAAAAGTGGTTCACAAAACAGAAGAAAAGAAAGAAAATACTTCAGATAGTGTGACCAGCTACGTGAAATAAACTATGCAGCAAACATAGACTAAAAACAGTAATTAAAAAAGAGAGAATGATAAGGAAAGGTGAAGTAGAAGAATAGACACAGAATCACATGCAGACTAATTTTATTCAAATTAATTATTTCAGTAAGCAATATTAATACTGAACTGGTGATAAGCATGACTGATGGTGAAAAAGTAAATACTGTTTTCTCAAATACTCAGGTGCCACATGACATTTGCACTTGTCTTTAAACCCAAAATTCATCTCAAATATTCATTTAAAAGTGTCAATACTATTATTTTTGAATAAATCAAAAGTACTTTAACAATTAGTTAAAGCAGTACAATTTAGAGGTATAAGTTCCCAAAAAGTTGCAGCTAAATAGGGCCTAGCAGGTAACTTGACTGCATAAAAGAGCTGGAACATCATTCAGTGCTGACTTTGTACTGAGATTTACCTTCTTCCAGTAGATCTCCACAAGCACAAATATTTCACTTGGGTGA
Organism: Vidua macroura; assembly: GCF_024509145.1. NCBI lineage: Eukaryota > Metazoa > Chordata > Aves > Passeriformes > Viduidae > Vidua > Vidua macroura. The sequence continues at coordinate 19,511,565 of NC_071571.1, forward strand.
TCTCTGGAAGACATAACAAAATATAGTTACTATTTATTTGTTTCTCAAGAATTCTGCTCCAATATGTAGAAGTGCCATTTAACTAAAGTACACCAAATTTGTCCATCTGGTTTATTTCTGCAGTAACGAATGAGGGGCAAAATATAATATTCTATTTTTTATAAGCAGAGTAAAATTTGGTTATTAGGCATCTTTGGGTTAATGCTAGGATTTAAATTAGGTGTAGCAATAATTTTTAGAATTTCTGTAATGCCTCCTATTTCAGCTCAACAAGAAAATACTATGAGGAGACATTAATGAACATAAAATTTGGAATTTTTGTTCCATCTGAAACTAGAAATAGAAATGTTTTGTAACTTATATTTGAAAAAATTAAGACATCATAGAAATAAAGTTCTGTGGGTTTTTTAAAATCAAGCTGCTATTTGCAAATTTGAAGAAGATAGTTACAATTAATTAACAATTAAATTCATTGGTCCCTAGGATGTAAAATAAGATCTTCACACAACTTTATCAGCAGAAAGTTATGAACCTTGAAAAGTGGTATGAATATATCTCATTTAACACCTAATTCTGAACTAGATCCAGTGCCACTGATAGCTCCCTCTGCATTAGCATCAGCTGAAAGCTACTTCTGCAGTAGTCCTAGCTTGACCTAGCACTACCTTGACAACACCTTGTTTAAATGTTCAGAAATATTCTTGGATATCTAGGAACTATCATGGCTAATATGGACTGACTACTTAAAAACAT